>NC_133907.1:16167974-16767974 GCF_964199755.1 Larus michahellis
AGGCGAGGACGAGTGCAGCCAAAACGGGTTTTCTTCTTCCAGGTGTAATAATATTCAACACACTGAGACACGCTTTTAGTCTGGATCTGCCGGGAGGAAAACCAGGAGCCACTTAATAAGGGAAACGCGGCAGTAAAATACCCAAGGGGCAGATCGACCAGGAGTCTCTCCTGCGCTTCTCGCAACGCAACGTCCGGGGGAGCTCGGACAGAAAAGAAACCTTCACCTGCTGAAAAATGCCGTCAAGAAGCGTTTTCAGGGCAGAATTCTCCGTTTCACCACACAAACTGTCATTATTCTTTTAATATCTCTGCTATTTTCTCCCAGAGAGATTAAATAGTCCCTTGCCATCACACATGAGGGCAAAAACTTGTCTCGTACCGGTGGTTTTTTAGCATGAAGAAGGGTCCTAAGAACAGCATTCCAACACGCGACTCAAAATACGACCTTCTGGGTTGAAATTGCCCACGCTAACGAGCTGCGCCTCCCTCTAACGGCTTTACCTGCTTCTGTATGAGGCGAAAATTCTTCTTATGCAGGTAAAAAGCCTCTTTAAACAATTGCTCCTCCACCGGTGTCCAAGTATCCGAGCCTAGGAATTAACCAGCGACAGCCAAACTATTACAATAGGCATCCCCCGCCTCCAAAAGCCCCGGAAAGGGATTAGAACTACTCTTTGCCCCACCCCAAAAGAACATTTGGAAGACTCAATTCAATCAGAGCAAAGGGAACGGCGGGAGCTGTTCTCCTCCTTTACCTGTGTAATGATAATCAGCCAGGGGATGGGACTCGGGTCTCCGAGGCGGCCCAGCACCCAGCATCTCCGCCGCCTCCTGCCAGATTTCATAGGGAAAAAAAGAGTTAAATTCCTCCGGAGGAGGAGCCAAAAGGGAAATTCTCCCTCCTCCTGGCCACGCCCCAGCAGACGCCCAGACCAGGGGTGTTAAATCCCTTCTTCCAAGAAGAGGGAGCAAAGCAGACCCGCTCGGGGCTCATCGAGGGCACACCTCAGGTTTTAGCCAATATCCCTTCATTCGGGAGTAATTCTATTCTCCAAATCCTCCCAGAATCAAAACCAACTCTTAGCGATGCACCAGGAGAGGGCTCAGGAAGCCCACGACACATTAATGCCGTGACAGGCAACATCCAAGAACCTGCTGCGCCTCCGGCAAAGAGACTCCCGCCCGCGCAATAGGAAACTCGGAGCGACTCCCAGCTCAAAGCAGGAACAAAGTCCGTTCTTCATTAGAAATTGCCGCTTCTTACCAGCACGTCGCCTTGAGCCTCGTGCAGGCAATGCAGAGCCAGCTCCGCGTTGACCCGGCCCCCCGGCCCGCCCTTGGGAGACGCCAAATGGAGCAGGTTTCTAACTACAAACGCAACAAAAACCAACAAAAAGTCACGTTTTCCTCCAGAAAAGGGGCCAGAGGAGAGGGAGGGAAAACAGGACGAGCGCAGCAGAGACCGCAGACGAGGAAAAGGCAGAGAAAGAAGTCCGGTACCCAAAGAGCTCTATTTAAAAGCTCAGAGAGAAACCTCCCCTCTCCCGAGGGCGCTGCACATGAGCTGGGAGGGCTCCAAACGCCCCTTTTTCATGCAAGACGCTGCCGAGAGCATCGCCCGTTAGTCTTTAGTCCCTCTCCCACCAAAACCCAGCCATCTCCTTCCCTCCAACGGGAACGCGGGCAAGAAAAGGAGGGAGACAAGCCCAAAAAGGTGGCATTTTCAACCCCTCCTATCCCTGGCTGGGGTCAAAGTGGAAGAAAAGCGGTAGGAAAAAAGAAAGCCAAACACCTTTCTCCTGCGTCTCTGGGTTGGTTTCCACGTCACCCCAGGGCTTCCACACCAGCGACGCTCCCTCTTCCTCCTCTTCCAAACGGGCTGGGTCCTGGAGGTCTGGAAGCTCCGCTTGGAATTGGCTTCCAATGTTGATGCGCCTGAAAGCGTGAGGAAGAGGAGGTGAGGAAGGCGAGCGGGGAACAGCTCCGGCAGGAGAAACGCGCGCATACGGGAGGAGCTGTAAGAAAGACGGCCCCTATTTCCCAGGAAAGCGCTAATCGCTCTCCTCTAACAACTTCTCCAGCACCACCACGGTACCGTTCTGCCTCCTGAGTCCTCTTGGGCCCCATCGGGCAAGAAAATTGGGGGTTTCTTCCTCCTCAAACCTCTCCCAAGTGGTCAGGTTCCCTCTGAGAAGAGTAGCGAGCTGCAAGAGCCACCACCGCCGAGCACCAAGTGCTTCGGAATGTTGTGTAGAACGCGGGAGGCCGGCAACGCTCCGTGACAGCGCTTGGCCGGGCATTTCCGCACATTTCTGGCCAACTTTGCCCCAAAAAACCCGCCCTTGACGACTGCCCGAGCCACCAGCAGAAGCCCAATGGCAACTGCCAGGGCCTGCGCACACCGGGCCTTGCACCAACCACACGCCCACTCCTCAACGGCACTTCCCTCGTCCCCGCTTTTCCCCACACTCTGCTCTTCTTCCCACGGCTGGGCGCCCATTTTACTGTTTCATCAGCCAAAACACCCAAACCCCCTTGCAATTCTGCCCGGAAGGTAGCAAAAAAAAAAAAGCCCGAGAGAAAAATTGTTCCAACAAGACCAGCCTTTAGCCTTCCTCGCCATCCTCAACTCTTTAGAATTGCGCGTTTTTAATGCTTACCTTCAGTTTTTACCCCAAACTTGCACAATCAAATCAGGTCACGGCTTTAGGAGGAACCTACATCGCAACTCCAAAGTGATTAACAGGTTACCTGTTTCCCAGAAATTCCACCAACAGGCCCCTGGAACCTTTACCAACTCCGTCACCATTAGCGTTCATTACCACCAAGCCCATTCCTGCCGTCTTAGTCGAATAGAATTGGGGGGATTAGCTGAGCTGCTGAACTGCTGACCAGTGGCTCACAGAAGCCATTCCAGCAAGGGAGTTTTCTCTAAATACACTCAAAAAAATCACTAAAATCGCCACCCACCTCCTTCCCTGCTGGAAAATTCCTTCTCGTGGACAGTATCGAGAAGGCAATCAGCCGGCAGAGCCACCGCGACGTCCCCCTGAAGGCATCTCGGCTTTGGAGGGACGCTTTCCATCTCCTGCGGCCTCCGGCGATGGTTTCTGGGCACCAGCGAGGGACTGGGGTGCATTTTCTGGCCTCCAAGTCCTTCGCATCCCAACTCCAATCCAAATTGTTTCTCTCTGAAAGAAAATAACGAGAACTCCTGTTAAATAACAAGCGCTCAAGGATTCCCTTTCCCTTGACCTGCTGCTCCTTCCTTGCTGTGCGCCATCGCTCCCCACAAAAACACCCGATGGCGACCTTTTTCGGTAGAAAACCACCCGACCGCGGTTATTGGAGGGGGGCGGCGGGAAAGCCGAAAAGTGGAGAAAAAACAATATGGAGATAAAGGGGTGGAAAATTAACGGGAAGAAGTTGAACCGCTTTTTTAAAGAATAGAATTTCATCACCCTCAGTGTTCGATCTGCCATTTTTGGCCGGGCGGTGTGGCGGGGAAAGGACTATGAGGCTCGGAGCTGAGCCTGCGCAGGGTGCTGGGGTGGGCACGGGCAGGAAGGCGACGTGCAGCCACGCAGAGTGCCGAGGGAAGCCCTTCTTTTCTGCCCTCGTCACACGGCTGAAGCAGAGCCCCGGCCTGTGCCCGCGGGAAGGCTCAGCACGCAGGGCTGCGAGCGCTTGTCCAGGCAACAGCGAGCCACAACCTGGTGTCTCCTTCTCAGGAAAGGCTTCCGCAATACCCGACCAAGTCGAAGGATGGCCCCAAACCGCCGGGAGCCATCAACACTTCTTGCCTGGGCGAGCGGCTGCTGCAGCCTCGAAGACCAGCTTGCCCACCCCCACCCAAGAGCTCCAAGATCTCCCTGAAATCAGGGCGACGCAGAAGAGCGAAAGCAGATCTGGAGGAAGGCCACATCTTCTCCCAATACGAGTGGGGACGGGAAGGTGCCCTAGCTCCACGGTACCGGCTCTCGGGGAAGACGCACCCTCTAACGCCAGCCCCGACAAACACTTGCTCTTCAGGAGGAGCCGAGGGCGGAGCCACCACCCCCGGCGGCAGATTTAAACGAGGCGTAAACACGCTAACGGTCATTTGCCGAGGAGATCAGCTCCAGTGCAGGTAAGTCTGTGCTGGGGAAGGAAATCGCGGCAAAGAAACGGCCAGGGGCTCGTTTTTGAGGCTTTTAAAGCCAGGAAAAGGGGCCAGCCCGAGCCGGTACCCGGCCCTTCTGGGGGGCGGGGACAGCTGAGGAGCCGAGGGCGGAGCCACCACCCCCGGCGGCAGGTGTTAACGAGCAGAGGGTGGGACCACTCTCCCCCCTCATAAAAGAACCCCTTTGGGAGCGCAGCGACCAGGTCGCTGTGCACTGAGCAAACACTGAGCAAGCGAGCTGCAAGTGGGCGTTCCCTGGGTGTGACCCGAGGTATCACCCAGGTGCACCACAATGAGAGTGTACTTCCTGGGCTGGAGAAGGGGGTGGCCAAGCAGGGTGTGACACACCAGTCCAATCACAGCGGTCTGCACAGCAGTTCGTGCAGGACAGAGCTGAAAGACTCCTAACCCGGCTAGGTAGTGATGGTAACTACTCGCAAGATGACTGTGGCGTCCATGAGCTCCACAACCACCAGGTCTGATGCCGCCTCTCAGACGGAGCTCTTGTGGGAACATGCTACCACACAGACATCGGGCTGTAGGGTATGCCCTGCTCTTACGCCAGTGTCGGATGGCAATGATGGGCATACCTGTAGGAGATGTGCTCAGGTAGAGGATCTTCTGCAATTAGTCATGGAGCTCAGGGAGGAGGTAAGTAGGTTGAGGAGCATCAGGGAATGCGAGAGGGAGATAGATTCCTGGAGCAGAATCCTGCATCCCATGACAGAAACCCAGCAGGCAGATAAAACCCCTGCAACAGAGAGCTCCATATCCTCTCTCACCTCAACTGAAGGCGGTAACCTGGAGGACAGGGGGCAATGGCAGGAAGTTCCTGCGCGGCGCAACAGGCGCTGCACTCCAGACTGCCCGATGACTACCCCATCTTCCCAGGTGCCATTACTTAACAGGTACAGTGCTCTACAGAGGAACCTGGATGATGACGAGCACAATATTTCTCCTATTTCTCCTACCCTGGAGCCGTCAGCAAGGTCTAGGCAGACCTCCCCCTGCATCAAAACCTCTGCGGTAAAGAAGAAAAGACGGGTCCTTGTCATAGGTGACTCATTACTGAAAGGAACAGAAGGCCCAATATGCAGGCCAGACCCGGTACATAGGGAGGTCTGCTGCCTCCCTGGGGCCCGGGTCAAGGACGTGAAGAGGATGCTTCCTTCCCTGGTACGGCCCTCAGACTACTATCCACTTTTGCTCTTTCAGGTAGGCAGCGACGAGGTAACAAGAAGAAGTCCAAGGGCAATGAAGAAAGATTTCAAGACCCTGGGACGCCTGGTCAAGGGATCGGGAGCGCAAGTTGTGTTCTCGTCTATTCCCCCAGTTGCGGGGAATGATGAGGGGCTAAATAGAAGGACCCAGCAGATCAATGCCTGGCTTCGAGCTTGGTGCTGCCGGCAGGACTTTGGGTTCTTTGATCATGGCCTGATCTACAAAACGCCTGGCCTGCTGGTAACAGGCAGGAATACCTTGACCTCCAGGGGAAAAAGGGTTCTAGGACAAGAGTTATCGGGGCTCATTGAGAGGGCTTTACACTAGATCTGAAGGGGGGTGGGGATGGTACTGGGCTTGCTGGTGAGGTGCCAGGGTGTAGTTGCTCAGCGCTCGTGGGCCAGTGTGCCAGTATTTCTGAAAGCCAGAAGGCACAGCACATCTCAAGGGTCAGAACTACACACACAACTCCCTCTCTGAAATGCTTATACACCAATGCACGCAGCATGGGGAATAAGCAGGAAGAGCTGGAGGTCTGTGTGCGGTTGCGGGGCCATGATCTCATTGCAATTACTGAGACGTGGTGGGACAACTCGCATGACTGGAATGCTGTCACAGATGGCTATGTCCTTTTCAGGAAAGACAGACCAGCAAGGCGTGGTGGTGGAATCGCACTCTATGTGAGAGAGCATTTGGAATGCATCGAGCTCTCACTAGGGGCGGATGAAGAGCGGGTCGAGAGCTTATGGGTGAGGATTAAGGGACAGGCAAATATGAGGGACACTGTTGTGGGTGTTTATTACAGGCCACCTGATCAGGATGGGGAGACTGATGAGGCTTTCTACAGACAACTGAAGGTAGCCTCGCAAGCGCAGGCCCTGGTTCTCATGGGGGACTTCAATCACCCCGATATCTGCTGGGAAGACCACACAGCCAGGCATGCACAGTCCAGGAGGCTCCTCCAGTGCATTGATGACAACTTTTTGACACAGGTGGTACAGGAGCCAACAAGGAGAGGAGCACTTCCAGACCTGGTACTGACAAACACAGAGGGATTGGTGGAGGACATTAAGGTTGGGGGCACCCTAGGTTGTAGTGATCATGAAATGATTGAGTTCAGGATCATGGGTACTATCCACAAAACAACAACAAGAAGTAAAATTACAACCTTGGATTTCAGGAGGGCTAACTTCGACCTCTTCAAGAAACTGCTTGGAGAGATCCCGTGGGCTAGGGCTCTGGAAGGCAAAGGGGCTCAAGAAAGCTGGTTGATATTCAAAGACCACTTCCTCCAAGCTCAGGATCGGTGCATCCCTAAGAGAAAGAAATCGGCCAAGGGACGCAGGAGACCTGCATGGTTGAGCAGGGAGCTTCAGAAAAAGCTCAAGTGGAAGAAGGAAGTTTATAATAAGTGGAAGAAGGGACTGACCCCTTGGGAGGATTACAAGAATGCCACCAGAGAGTGCAGGGATGAAACAAGGAAAGCCAAGGCCGCCTTGGAATTAGACCTGGCTAGGGACATCAAGCACAACAAAAAGAGCTTCTACAAGTATATTGGAAGCAAAAGGAAGACCAGAGAAGTTGTAGGCCCACTGCTGAATGAGGCAGGAGTCATGGTGACGGAGGATGTGGAGAAGGCAGAGTTACTGAATGCCTTCTTTGCTTCGGTCTTTTCTGCTCGGCCCAGCCCTCAGGAGTCCCAGGCATTGAATAAAGTAACAGGGAAAGAAGACGACTTCCCTTGGGTTGAGGAGGAGCGAGTGAGGGACCAATTAGATCATCTAGATATTCACAAGTCCATGGGCCCTGATGGGATGCACCCGAGAGTGCTGAGGGAGCTGGCAGAAGTCATTGCTGGGCCGCTCTCCATCATCTTTGAAAAGTCCTGGAGAACAGGCGAGGTGCCTGGGGACTGGAGGAAAGCCAATGTCACTCCAGTCTTCAAGAAAGGCAAGAAGGAGGAGCCGGGGAACTACAGGCCGGTCAGCCTCACCTCCATCCCTGGAAAGATGATGGAACAGCTCGTTCTGGGTGTCATCTCAAGGCACGTGGAGGAAAGGAAAGCTATCAGAAGTACTCAGCATGGATTCACCAAGGGGAAATCATGTCTGACTAATCTGATAGCCTTCTACGATGGCATGACTAGATGGATAGATGAGGGGAGGGCGGTAGATGTGGTCTACCTTGACTTAAGCAAGGCGTTTGACACGGTCTCCCACAGCATCCTCATAGGGAAGCTTAGGAAGTGTGGGTTAGATGAATGGACAGTGGGGTGGATAGAAAACTGGTTGAAAGATAGAGCTCAGAGGGTTGTGATTAGGGGCACAGAGTCTAGTTGGAGACCAGTGACGAGTGGTGTTCCCCAGGGGTCAGTACTGGGTCCAGTCCTCTTCAACATATTCATCAATGACCTGGATGAGGGGATAGAGAGCGCCCTCAGCAAGTTTGCTGATGACACCAAGCTGGGTGGGGTGGCTGACACACCGGAAGGCTGTGCCGCCATACAGAGAGACCTGGACAGGTTGGAGATCTGGGCAGAGAGAAACCTTATGAAGTTCAACAAGGGCAAGTGCAGGGTGCTGCACCTGGGAAGGAACAACCCCATGCACCAGTACAGGCTGGGTGCTGACCTGCTGGAGAGCAGCTCTGTGGAAAGAGACCTGGGAGTCCTGGTGGACAACAGGATGACCATGAGTCAGCAATGTGCCCTTGTGGCCAAGAAGGCCAATGGCATCCTGGGATGCATCAAGAAGAGCGTGGCCAGCAGGTCGAGGGAGGTCATCCTCCCCCTCTACTCTGCCTTGGTGAGGCCGCACCTGGAGTACTGTGTCCAGTTCTGGGCTCCCCGGTTCAAGAGGGACAGGGAACTGCTGGAAAGGGTGCAGCAGAGGGCTACAAAGATGATTGGGGGACTGGAACACCTCTCTTATGAGGAAAGGCTGAGGGATTTGGGTCTCTTCAGTCTGGAAAAAAGACGGCTGAGGGGTGACCTTATCAACGCTTATAAATACTTAAAGGGTGGGTGTCAGGAGGATGGGGCCAGGCTCTTCTCAGTGGTGGCCGGGGACAGGACAAGAGGCAATGGGCACAAACTTGAACATAGGAAGTTCCACCTAAACATGAGGAGGAACTTCTTTACCCTGAGGGTGACAGAGCACTGGAACAGGCTGCCCAGAGAGGTGGTGGAGTCTCCGTCTCTGGAGACATTCAAAACCCGCCTGGACATGTTCCTGTGTAACCTGCTCTAGGTGACCCTGCTCTGGCAGGGGGGTTGGACTAGATGATCTCCAGAGGTCCATTCCAACCCTATGACTCTATGATTCTATGATTCAGGGAATGGAAGTCACAGGCTCCCAGAGTCACCCTGGCCTCACCTCACACTATCAACACGTTGACTTTCTCTCTGGCTTACCATTCACACGTACAACCCCGAGACATCCCATGGATATGAGAGAGAGAGGTTCCTACAGGATTAAGTCACCCAACTCCCCTTTCCAAGGGAGAGACTGGGGCTACTGCCACCTTACTGCCACAGGCTTTTTCCTCAGCAGGCGAGTTACTGGTTACACAAGGCACTGAGGAACTCTTCTGCTCTCATCTGCCTTGAAAACGTGACAGCTAGTGCGTGAAAAGGGAAAATGGGAAAGCTCAACAAGACGAGCAAGACTCAAGGGGAACGTCCTTAGACTATTCTCTATTTCCCATCCATTCCGTTTTCTGAGTTTCCTCCAATCCCTCTCCCACCCTGCCTGACCCACAGAGACCAGACCTCGGGGAACGATGCTGTCTGGCCATGGCCAAGGGACGCGTCTGACTGGGTATTCCCACCGCCTGCCGGCCTCCCTTCCTGATGGCCAAACAAAACTCGGGCCACAGCATCGTGCAGAGCTGTGCCCATCAGCACAGCCACAGCGGCTCTGGATGAGAGCTTTCCTGCTCCTCACCCGGTCTATACTGGGGGGCTGCTGCCATCGTTCCTCCATCTGGCCAGAGCCTCCTCCCACCAAGGAAGATCCTGGTCTCACCTGCTGAGACGCCAGCATCTTGTGCTGGTCAGACTCGGAGAGAGAAGATCCGCCTGCATCTGGCAGCGCCCGACCTCTGCAACATCTCCTCAGCCTCCTCCGTTCACGTTCCACCTGCACGTTGGATAGGAGAAAGGGTCACAGAAACCTGCCACCACACAAGGAGCAAAAGGACCTCTGGACATCCTGGCAAGGAGATGGCTGCTCAGAGACTGTGAATTGCACCACAGAACGCTGGGGCCAAAAAGCACTCCAAGCAGCCCACGGAAGAGAGCGAGCAGGAGGAAAGAGTTCCTGACACAAGAGTGTCCAGTGGGTGTGTATGGGGACACTGGGGCAAGAAGGCTGGTACCGCAGTGAACGTGCATTTGCGAAGGCAACGGGGTGCCAGAAGAGAGAGAAAAGACAAAAGCGTGTGGCCACGGGGGACAGTGGGAGAGGGAAGGAAACAAGACCCAGGACTCCACAGTGCTGCCTCTGGAAATGCGGTGTCTTCCAGAGGACCGTGATGCTGCGCAGAGGCAGCGAAAGCCTGGTCTACCTCCTCCAGAGTCCTCCTGAGCTCAGCACTGTATTGCTTCAGCTCCGTCTTCTCCCGGTCCAGCCTTGCAACTGCTCGCTGCAGACGTTCCAGCCGCTGCGACAGGAGTCTCTTCTCCGAGAGCCAGGACAGCCGCTGCCCTTCTGCAATCGCCTGCTGGGCATTCAGAGAGCAGATGATGGGAGTGGTGCCACAGAAAGGAGAGAAGGGCCAGAGTCAACACATCGCGGAGAGTGACCATGGAGGAAAGGACAGTGCTACGTCCCTTCTCCTCCTCCTCCCGGCCCACAGCCCAAAACAACACTCTCCCTTCCCAGGGGCCCTCCTCCACATCACCTCGGAGAAATCCCTGCGCCAAAAGAACACCCTGAAAGCGCAATGAAGCCTTCAACCTCACCAGCCAACGGTACCATTTCCATTCTCTCTAATACCCTGGGAAAGCTGGACCTCAGGAGTCTCCATCTCTGAAAGCATCCTCTAAGCACCATCAGTGTCGCTGCTGTTCAGCCATCCTTACAAAATTCTACTACGTTTAGTACATTCGCTTGGTCAACTGTGCCCTTTCCAGGCCAAATCCCAACCGCCACACATTGCTTCATCTTGCCTAGATAGGAGAGAACCAATCACCCACGCACAGCTCTTGGACTCGCATTCATTTTAACGGCAAGCTGCGTAGTTCTTTCATTAGTTCTGGGCTTGACGGAAAGCGTTTGAGCAGCTGAATGGTGAATTACTAGCAAACATTTTCTTCTCGGCCCAAGCACAAACACAGGCTGGGCAGAGAATGGATTGAGAGAGCCCTGAGCAGAAGGACTTGGGGGTGATGGTCCATGAGAGCCGGCAACGTGCACTTGCAGCCCAGAAAGCCCCCCGTATCCTGGGCTGCATCCCCAGTAGCGTGGCCAGCAGAGCGAGGGAGGGGATTCTGCCCCTCTGCTCTGCTCTGCTCTGGGGAGAACCCCTGCAGTGCTGCCTCCAGCTCTGGGGCCATGAATATCAGCACACGGACCTGTTGGAGCAGGAACAGAGGAGGCCACAGAGATGCTGGGAGGGCTGGAGCCCCTCTGCTGTGAGGACAGGCTGAGAGAGCTGGGGGGGTTCAGCCCGGAGAAGAGCAGGCCCCGGGGAGACCTTAGAGCCCCTTCCAGTCCCTAAAGGGGCTCAGGGGGAACGGTTTTAGACTGAAAGAAGGGAGACTGAGATGAGATATTAGGAAGAAAGTCTTTGCTGTGAGAGCGGTGAGACGCTGGCCCAGGTTGCCCGGAGAAGCTGTGGCTGCCCCATCCCTGGAGGGGTTCAAGGCCAGGTTGGACGGGGCTTGGAGCAACCTGGTCCAGTGGGAGGTGTCCCACTGGCATAGGGGTAGGAACTAGAAGCTCTTTAAGGTCTCTTCCAACCCAAACCATTCAGTCATTTGATGAAGTCTCAGCCAAGCTCCTCAGAACAGCGTAGGCTCACAGCCTCCATTGTCACAGCTCGGCTCCCTTTTCATCAAGGAAAAGGTGCAGACGGACTGCAGGGTCAGAAAGGGACCAGACCCTCGTGCCCTCCTCACAAGACAGGCCGCGAACGCCAGTACCAGGAACAAGGGGCCTGTTCCGTCTGCTCCAACACCTCTGTCAGCCGCCAAAGGACAGAAAGGAAGGAACAAAGTTCCCCCGCCTGCAGCTGGCAGCAGCGTTAGGAGTCTACTCCATGGCGGGCGGGAGGCTGCTAAGATCCCAGCCCTTTGCTGCCGTGCTTTGGCTGGGGACCACCCAACCTTCTGTTGAACTCCTCTTACGCCCACACGCAACCCGTGCCTGCATTTACTGTCCCACCAGAGTCCTGGGGGTCTCCACGCTCCTTCCAGGACGAGCCACTGGCTCTGCTGCCTGGCCCGGCACCGTGTCGCCCGGGACAGACCATTGCTGCCATTTCCCACGCTCAGGCTGTTCTTCTCCTAAAGCCAGCCCACAAAGCTGGCTTGAAGCATTCAGAAGCATAGTGTTTCCTACCACGTCTTGCAGGAGCTTGTTTATCTCCCCTTGGTGGTCGGCCTCCCGAACTTTGAGGGTGTCGGTATGCTGCTCTTCTTTCTGCAGGAGCTCTTGCGCCATGTTTTGCCGTTCCCGCTTCAGGAGAGACCTCTCCGCTTCCAGCTCCCACTGAAGGCACTTCACTTCCCCTGCAAACACGACAAATGGCAAGAGTCAGAGTCTGCACAAACAGCGGCTCTGACTTTACTGACCTTACGCCCTTTGAGTTTCCGTGGAGGAGGGGTCTGTCTCCAGCTCCTTCACTCCTCAGAAACACTGCGGACAGAGAGCTGCTTTCATACCACCTTCCCCAGGCACGGGGTCACCAGAAACAGGAGGCTCTCACCTTGGATCACCTCCTTGGCCTGCGCCACCGCGTGGAGCTGGGTTTCGAGATGACTCCTGCTGATCTCCAGCTCAGACAAGTGCTGCTGAGCCTCCAACAGGCTGCATTCCAGGGTCTCCTTCCCTGACCTGCAAATCGTGAATACAGAGAGAAAGGAGCTGCTTGCTCCTGACACCCACAGGGAGTTGTTCCAGGAAGAAGCGGTGCAAGATCCCTACCCCTGCCTACGGAAAAAGGCTCGCGTGGAAACTCCTACACAGAGAGCCTATTTCTGCCCTTCCAAATAGCAATGCGGGCCCCTGCCAGGGGATGGCCAGGCTTCCCTTGTCACCTGGCAGCACACAGAAAGCCCAGCCGAATTGGACTGCAATAGCCAAATCTTCACTTGCTGGGGTCTGATCCACGACACACGGGTAGCTGCGCCCACCAAGCCTGTGCCAGCAAGCAAAACTTGGATGGACAACGGAGGACGTATCTTCAAGAAGGAGAACAAGCACACAGTTCCGATTACACCAGTCTCTGGCAGGCCAAAGTAACTATGTCCATTTTAACAGACATCAGTGATGGGCAGGAACCCCTGAAGGCTGGCGAGAATTCAAGAGAGGTTTCCCTGCTGCTGGTGTCACCAGCTCTAGCTCCTGCACCACACTAACACCAGTTAGCTTAGAAACAGAAGGCCCTCCACATTTTCTGCAGGAGCCTCTGGCTTCTCCCGAAGGGCAGCGTCCTGCTCACAACCTCCATAAGCAATAGCCGTGAATTCTGAAGATCCCACCTCAAACTACGTGACAAGGAAAGATCGATGTTCAAATGCACAGAACAAGAATCCAAGACCAGAGAGAAGCTTCACGTTCTGGGAAACGTCTGCGTGGTTTAATTATGGCTCCGTTCAGAGCCCACTCGGCTTGCTGTGGACGTCACAGAGGAACACGTAAGGGGGCATAAACATGAGCCCCACGCTCAGGAGAGCTTTGCCAGCTTCAGCTGTCAGAAAAATAACCTTCAAATCAAGGTAGACTTTTTTTTTTTTGCTTGAATTGAAATTCTTCCATTTTCTCTCCATGGAAGCGAAAACATGTGAAAAGCACACAGGATGCAATCGATCCCCGTGGAACCACTGTCACCTTTACCATTACAGACATTAAAGAACGTCCTGCCCAGGGTCTCCTCCCTGCCCTTACCTGGCCTCTGCCAGCTGCTCCGAAAGGCCTTGTCTCTCCCGCTCCAGGGCTGCCAGTCGCACCTCCAGGGCAGCCTTCTCCCGCACCAGCAACTCCTTCTCTGCGCACACCTCGGCCAGCGCGTGCCCTTGGCGAGAGGACTCCTGGCGCAACTGCTCCAGGCCACTGCGAGACGACTCTTGCTGGCGGGAAACCTGGAAGCGGGACAAAATGCAGTGAGAGTCCTTGCGTGCAGCCCTGGCTTTTGCCCCAGACAAAGGCTCCAGAGCTACACAGTTTGCAGCTTTTGCCACACGGGAGAACAGTAGAGTCGTGGATGCAGTCCTTTCTCTGCAACTTACCAGAAGCCAAAAAGGAGGCCAACACGCACAGCTTCACCCAGCCAAGCAGCCACATGCCCACCCAGAAGCACCAGGTCTTTGGTCTCACCTCAAGGAGTTTCTCTTGGGCTTCTTCCTTCTCCTCTGCCAGGACCCCCAGCTCTACCCGCAGCTCCTCTTGTTGCTCCTCTGCTTTCTTCAGCAGCTGCTCCAGGTGGCCTTTCTCTGCACAGAGCTCGCTCTTTGTTCTTTCACACAAGCTCAGCTTCTCCTGGGCAGAGATCTTTGCTCTCTCCGTCTCATCCACTTTACACAACAGAGCCTCATTCTCTTGCTCCAGCTGCAATCACAGAAGCACAGAGGAAATCAAATACAGCAAGACTTACTCTGAAGAAGAGGAGAGCAGCAACTCCACATCCCCTGCGTCTCGCTGACATACTCCCAGGTCAGCGCTCCCAATAAGCACGTGCGGACAAACTACCCCAAGGAGCCTGCGTGGTCTCATCACCATTTCCCAAGGAGGAGAACAGCACGTTCCCTGGCATCTACTGACACGAAAAAAGCATCTGTGCTGGTCTTGCTATCACAAGGTGGCCATACCTTCTCCAGGGCCACTCTAAGCTCATGCTTCTCTTCCTTCAGCACATCCCTCTCAAGGTGCGATTCCTCCAGCGCCTCTCTCACAACTACCAACTCATGTTGTAACACGCAGTGTTTGTCTACGAGTGCCACTAAGTCCTTCAGTCTGTGAGAAGGGGAAAGACAAACAAGTTGTCAATGTAAAAACATTCTCGTTTCCAAAACCAGGAGCACATACTGTGTCCCAGATACGGCAGTTGGAATGATTTCCAACGGCTTTGGACCTACACCTAAACACCACCGGCATTTCCTGACTAGAGCTGCATCGCTCTTTGTCATGAGCGGCCAGACGGCTATGAATGTCCAATCCAATGATCATGGGATCAGAGGAGGGTCCCGGTTAATACGCTGCATGTTGCAAAATGGCCCTTCTTGCCCCAAAGGCCTTCTGCACTCAGTCTCGCAAGGAACTGTCAGCACAGAGGTGCTACAGTGCTTAGGATGGTGCTGGGCAAATTCCTGCCAACTCCTCTAGCACCGCCCCGGGGAGCAAAAGGGCTGTACCAGAGACAGAGCTCTCTTTAGGCTGCTCTCGCTTGCTCACCAAGAACCAGTTCACAGCAAAAGCACTGGAATACGCCACCTCTTTGCCAGTCTGGTCTTACCCAGAGGAGCTTCTGGCAGTCAGACGATTTTTGCCGTCCTTTCTGTTGAAGGCAACCGTTTGACTCGGGACGGAAACAAGGCCGTGCAGAACGGGTGTGTTTGCAATGTGAACACAGCCCATCTATGAATGCAAGAGGCAGCCCCAGAAGAGAACGGTGCTAACAGCAAAGTTTAAAACACCTTTACCTCTCCTGAAGCTCCTTCTTCTCCAGCTCCCCCTTGGCTTGGAAGGACATCACGCTGCAGTTTAGACGGGAGCAGTTTGCCATTACAGACCCAGAAAGCCTCGTTTGCTCTGCCTTCAGCTCTGACAAATCTCTGCAGAAGAACAAAGGAAGAGCCAACGTTCACACCACCAGCTCTATCAGCTGACTCGCTTCTCACGCACGTAATGGCGCAAAGAGGAAAAGCTGCCAGGAAAGATGACATCTCGGCTGGGGACAAATCATTCCCCTGACACTCTGGGGTCAGGACACACCTTGGCGAGCGACTGCTCAGAGGCTCACGACAACAGCCACATAATAAACTTTTCAGGAAGGTGGAGGAAGAATAAGCCTAAAACGGTGTAACGAAAAAGCACAAAGAACTCAAGAACCAAGGCACGCTCGACGCATTAAGGAAGGTTCATCATCCAGGAAGATAAATGGCTGACAGTAACCCAGAGTCTGAAGTCGCCTGCTGACACCAGCAGCAGACACTCTCACGGCTACGCTGCTCTTGTTTGTGTAGAAGGCAACTGTGAGAAAGGAACCTCAGAGAGGTGTGAAGGGAAGGTACATCTTTTCTGCCAGAGATTGGGCCTCAACTTCTACTCACCGGTTCGTGGCAGTCTTCATTTCCAGGAAATGACGGCGGAAGGTGACCATCTGATGCCACAGCCCGAGCAGACGGTCACGGTCACCCCTGAAGTAGTTCTCATAGAGCTAAAGATGCAAAGACAAAAAGAAATGCCAGTTCAGTCTCCGCCATCACTGTACGAGTCTTTCAGCTGGCAGAGAGCACAACCACCATCGCCAGCTCTCCTTGAATAACTATTCCAACAGGGCACCAAGGACTGAAGAGGCACCGCAGAAGCAGCCCCAGCAGACCTGCCACCTGCCTTCAAAGAAGGCAACATCCACCCTTCTCCTGCGGGAGGGGACATCAGCAAAGCAAGCTGACCCCGAGTCAGCACCTCGCCTTGCAGAGCTGTCTCACACTCTTGGTGGAGGAAGACAAAGTCAAGCCCCTCCAAGACCACCGTCCCATTTGCTAGCGGTGACGGAGGCCTGTCTTCTTCTTCCCTTGGCTGCTCTGAATCTCAAAACACACAGACCTCTCTGCTCTCACGGCTCTAGACGGAGATTTAAGAACCATCAAAAAGACGAGCGCTCCTGTGTCGCTGCCCTACAGCGTCCAGCAGCAGCAAGCATTTGCCTTCAGGACCCAGCAGCACGGCCACAGCAGGTGGGCCTCTTCCGTCACCACGATTTGCTGACACTCCTCCATCTCCCACCCCTGCCACGCTGAGCTCCCCCTCCCACGCACCAACTTGATCTTTGTCTCCCATAACCCTGCCCAAGCGATAACCACCCCTGGAGGTCAGCATGGGCGCATCTTGTCGTGATGGCGGCATCCGGGGCTCACAGGGGGTCTCAGGGAGACGCATAACACCACAACAGCCAAGGGGTGACGCGAGCAATGCGCCCACCTCACCGCGATGCTGGTACTGTGGTCAACGTGCAAATACGACTGGAAGTCGTCATCTTCCCCCCATAAATAGTCAAGAGCCCAAGGGCATTTGGAGCTCTCCTGCTCGGCAGCGGGCTGCGGCCGGGATCTCCCCGTGAGCAGGGACGCTGCTCAGGATTACTCCTCCAGGTTAAGAGATTCCGGGCTGCAACAGATCCTCGCTAAATTGGTTTATAGCATGCTGAACTTTGACATTCTGTGATAGAAAGCATTGCTTGTGCACATATAATCCTTTAGCCATAAACCATTGACCAAGTCTGCAACTAGGATTGGGTCCAGCCACACCCAGACTCCTCTCTCAGAAGGCCTTTAGAAAGCCGGGGGTCCTTTCTGAACCTTGACTCAACGGGAGGGTCTCCCTGACAGCTCTCTCTGACCCCGTCCTCTGTGCAGTAAAAAACCAAGTGGACCTTGCTATAGCACCCCCTTAAAACTGTCGCGTCTACTATCGACTTGGTCAAATCATTGGTTTATATCAATAAATATATTGCTGCTTCTCTCTTAGGAGTGAAGTCTATCGCTCCATCCGCGACAACCCCTCTCTTCTGCTCGTCAACACCAACACATCCTCAACAGAGCCACAACCTTCTCACAGCAAGTTCTCTGGGCCAGAAACAAAACGCGTTCTCATGCCACGCTGGCACCACCTCTGACATTCCCGCAGCTGAGCCTCACCTCACGTTCCTGGCGCCATTCGCGCTCCTTCGCTTCCAGCTCCTCCCGCACCCTCATCCAATCCACCGTCAGCTTTCCAACATCTTCTTTGAGGGCTGAATTCACCTCTTTCGCTTTCTCCAGGTGCTCCCGCAGCAGACTGTTCGCTTCGGCCAGATCCTCGCACCTTGCAAAGGGAGGAACAGCCATGAGGTCTCTGAACAACCCCTATCCACAAGCAGCACCCCCGGGATTTCCCGGCTCCCCCAACACTGACTTTGTTCTCAAACTGAGAGGCAGGAAAAGCGCTTTCTAGGATGAACTAAGATCTCTGGGTCATGGCCAACTCATGTGCTTCTCCTTGCTTTAAGCCTTCCATTTCCACCTACAGGTTGGGTTTCCCCTTCCTCTGCAACTCGGACGATGCCCACAGTTGACGGCTGCCTCCCCTTCGTGCTGCCTCATCACTGGACGCATCACCTTTCTCTAGCGTTGCCCCCAGTCCCTCACCTACTGCACCAGGGCAGCGTTTAGGCTGGAAAGGGACCCTTGGAGCTCACCCGCAGGAACGCCCCGCTCCAAACAGAAGCGGTCAGCACACACCACTATTACTGCCCCACAGAACAGGTTGTGCACCTCTCTCCTTTCCAAAGGGCTTGCCCCAACACTTCCCTTGCGGAGACTGCCTACCACTGACAGGTTTTCCCTCCCTGCCGTGAGCATCCAGGATACCGAGTAGGAGGGAACGCTTCTTCCTTGTACCTTTGCTGCTCCTCTTTCACCTCAAGCAGGGCTTTCTCCAGGGCCTCCGTGCCTTCCCACCTGCCTGGGAGGCATCCCTGAAGAAGAAAGCGAATGGTTGGTCCAATTCTTCCACCTGAAGCCCAGGAATGCTCTCCTACGCTCCCGCCCTTTCTTTCCTAGCTCTGCTTTAGCCGGCAAGCAGAACGAAAAGCACAGAGCCAGCTCTCTCTGCCCGACGCCAGCATTCTCGCCTTCCAAAACACTGTCTGTCCACCCATTCTATTTCAGAGACAGCCCTAGAACAGGCAGCAAAGCCCTCTCCCGAGACCCAGGACGAAACGCTCCCCGCCAATAAAGCACTCCCGCACACAACTCCAATCCTGCATTTCTGGGACTGCTGGCTGCTCTGAGAGCGGCAACTGGGCAGAACAGGGGCGGGCAAACTCGCAGCGCTTCTTGAAACCCTCCGGGAGCACAATCTCGCTTTCCCCTGCCATGGCTCGGGGAGCTTTTTCGCTCCCGAACGCTCCGGCCGCTCTCTTCAGTTCGCGCCCTGCGCACTCACCGCTCCTGCTTCCAGCTGCTGCTCCAGCTCTCGGCAGCGGGTCCGGTACTGCAGGACCTGGGCGCAGACACGGCATGAAGATGAGCGACTGCAGCCGGGGACGGACCCGGCTCCTCCGGCACCGGCTTTTCTCTCGCTCTCTGCAGCCCGAGCTCAGCCCGCGCCACGGCGCTGCCGCTCCGACACCGAGTCCCTTCGGGACCGGGAAGCTTCGCTTCCCCCGAGCCCGGCCAAGCCCCGGCGAGCGGCTCGGGGGTGACCGCCGACGGGACGGGACGGGACGGGACGGGACGGCTCCCGGGGCCTCCCTCCCTCCCCCGAGCTCCGGGCTCGGCGCCGTCCCGCCCGCGGCAGCGCAGGGCAGGGCCCGGGCAGGACCCCGCCGGGGCCGCGCCTTCGCCCCCCGAGGGCTCCGCCGCCGAGTCCCGTCCGCGGACGGCGCGGGCACCCCGGCCCGGCCTCGGGGAGCTCCCCCCGGGCAGGCGCCCCCGCTCCTCACCTTCGCCTGCAGCTTCCGCACCAGCACCGCTTGCCGGTGCCGCGCCTCCTGCGAGCTCTGCAGCCGGCGCTGCAGGGAGGCCGGGCCCGGCGCCGCCATGCCCCCGCTCGCCGGCCGGGCTCCGCCGCCTGACGGGCGCCGCCGGGAGCCGCGGGGCGGGAGGGACGGGCTCGCTCGGGGCCGCTCTGCGGCGGCGCTTTCCTGCGGGCTGCGGGGCTGCCGCGGGGGAAGAGGCCGCTCCGGCCGCGGTTCGCTCCGGCCGGCTCCGCTCGGAGACCGTTACCGGCCCCGGCCGACGCTGGGGGCGGGAGCGGGGGGAAACGGTCCCCGCGAGCCGCGTGTCGGGGGGGCCCCGAGACGGCGGGCGAGAGCCGGGGCCGCGGGGACGGGCCGTCGCCCGGGGAAGGCGGCGGCAGCGCCGGAGCCTCTGCCGGAGGCTGCGGCTTCGGCCCGGGCTGCCGCGGGAGCGGGGGGCCCGGCCCGGGGCGAAACGCCGACGTGCCCGGGGGGAGCTCCCGGACCTTGTCCTCCCCGACGGGCGGCGCGAAGGGCCCGGGCCGCCAGCAGGGAACGGGGAAGCCGGGGCGGGAGGGAAAGCTTCCGAGTTCCAGGGCAACGGGCTCCGGGAATACAGCGCTATTTCATGGGCTGAGGGGGGAAACACGACAAACGGGGCTCAGTCCCCTTTGCCCCCCGGCCTCGTCTGTCCTGGGAATTCACTGATTCTCCGCTCAAGTCATGAGTTTGCATAACTTACAGCCCTTAAGTCGTGCACTTGCAAGCAAACAAAAAAGAATTAGTTCCCTAGTGAGAGCGCTCATCCTTCCCCTTCCATCACGGTGCGGGCATCCCCCGGGTCACCCCGGGAAGCACGAAAGCCTGAGTGGGCCGGCTGCTGCTGCATCCTGGGTCTAAAGTAGACCCAGTCAGTACGTTGTGACTGATACAGGACCCGTTACGCAACATTTTAAATACTTCTTGTCCCCAGGCATTAAATTTGCAATGCCACAACCTGGGAATAGAGAAAGGCTGCCAAGGGACACCGCAGCGAGAGCACTATCACCACACTCCCGCGACAACGGGAGAAATCCTCGTACCTCCCCATCATTCAGCTCTTGCCTTAGTTTAGCCTTTCAGCTTCAACACCAGAAAGTTACATCCAAGTGATGCAAACCAACAAATTCCCTTTATGCTGACACACAGAATGACGCTGTCTCCCAGAAAAGGTAGTCAGGAGATCACGTTTTGGAAAGGAGAAGTCAGGACAGTATTCCTGTTAGACTGCAACACTTTGCCAGAATCCTCTCTGGTTTGTATCGAAGAACGAGGGTGAGTCAGAACAGGTAGAAAGGGTAGAGGAGAGGGTCACGTAGCCAAGGGCCACTTCCTACAACTTGTAACCGATAAGTCAACTACAATATATTTCTCAGGTCTGCACGAACACACACAAAGTACCTGCAGTAAGGGGCAAGGTTAGGCTTCAAGGCTTGAGTCGCCAGAACCTTCCCTGGGGAGAGGCTCTTTCCTCTAACCAGGTCATCCCATTTGTCAGCCCACTGTGATTTAAAGATACAACCAAAGCCAAGCTTGGCCAGAACAGCTGCTTCCTTTCTAGTCGTCAAAGACCATTAACTTGGGAGCTTTATTCCTGAATGCATCCATGAGCCCTTGTCATAATGTCAGAGGGACTAGGCAAAGATTTGCCCCGCAAAAGTAGCCAGTATCAAAGCAGTCGGACTGATCTGCACGTTTCATAGACTTGCGTGCCTTAAACGTGTTTAAGGTTCAACCTTAAGGTGTTTCAGTTTTAAACACCTTAAAGGGGTTTAAATGCTCGTCAGCTGTCCCTTGTTCCCGTGAAAGCCAAACCAGGCACACAGTGATGGCAGGACGACCAGAGCATCCGCCCAAGACAGGCAGAAGAGCGCCTTACCGTGTCTCTCGGCCCCTGGAGTCACGCGATTGCCACCTTTATCCCACCGCTGCTTAAACAGGTTGTGCTCTACACCCAGCTGCTGCTCTCCTGCTCCCTCCATGGCTTCGATGCTCAAATCTGAAAGCAGTGAGCAAGGGAAGTGGTCTGTAAAGGCACAGTCATTATGGCCTGTGGTGGGCTGAGGAAGCATTCAACCCGTGAAAATACAGAATCTTCCAGCCAGGGGGACAAGAATGTGCCAAAGTGAAAGGCTGTGTATGCTTGGGGCCGAGTGTCACCCAGGGAAGAAAACGCACGTTGCAGCAGCCGAAATGCCCCTTCCAAATACGGGGTTGGGTTTGGTGTACAAGAAGGACTGTTTCCAGCTGCCACAGAAAGCGTTACCCTGAAGGGTAATACACTTAAGGCCAAACAAATCCACAAACCAAGCCCCTCCAAGCCCATAACCATCTTCACAAACACCGCTTCAGGAGCACAGCTTAAAACGGGTTGAAAGCTGCCTCCTACCTCAACCCCCCCACCTTCGGCTGTCTGACTCCTTGTCTGACTCCTTGGGGGAGTGGGGTGTCTCTGAGGGTGCCAGGGATAATTTAGACGTTTCCCGAGAGCGGTTCCCGAAGATTTCTGAAGGGCAAACTTTGGCCTGCTTAGGAGCATGGTTGAGAGTGTCCCTTGGGGGACAGTCCTGAAGGGCAAAGGTGCCCAGGAAGGCTGGTCTCACTTCAAGGAGGAACTCCTAAAAGCTCAGGAGAAGGCCATCCCCAAGTCCCAGAAAACGAGCAGACAGGGAGGAAGACCAGTAAATTATCCATGAGCAAGCAATGTGCCCTTGCCGCCAAGGCAGCCAACGGAATTCTGGGCTGCATAGGGAAGAGTGTGGCCAGCAGGTCCAGGGAGGTCATTCTCCCCCTCTACTCTGCACTGGTGAGGCCACAACTGGAATACTGTGTCCAGTTCTGGGCTCCCCAGTTCAAGAGAGACAGGGAACTGCCGGAGAGAGTCCAGCGTAGGGCAAGAAAGACGACGGAGGCATTGGAGCATCTCCCTTATGAGGAAAGGCTGAGAGAGCTGGGACTCTTTAGCCTGGAGAAGAGAAGGCCGAGGGGAGACCTTATTAATGTTGCCAAGTATCTAAAGGGTGGGTTTAAAGAGGATGGAGACAGACTCTTTTCAGTGGTTCCCAGTAACAGGTGATGGGCACAAGGACCCTTGGGGCCTCCCTGTAGGGCTGCCTACACTTTCTGCATTCCTTGTGCAGTGGAAAGGGTCTCCTTCTTGACCTCTCCTGTCAGGGGACACTACACCCAGGAATCAGCAGCTCTCTGCCGTTTGGCAGGACTCGGAGCGAACCCACCTTCTGCAGCCTTAAACCCCTCCCCTGAGCAGCCCGTGGGGGCGAGCAGCCCGTGCAGAGCAGGGTCGGGAGAACTGGACCTGGCAAAGCAAAGCTCCTGCTGCGCTGGTGGATGAGCCTGGGACCCCCGGCTCTGCAGCGCAGTCGGGGCTCTGCCCCTTATCTCAGCCCTTTGCCGGCCAGGGCTGCTGCGGGGGCACCAAAACTCTTCATTCCTGCACCTGTGAGCAAAAAATAAACAAACCATTTCCCCAGCCAACGGTGAGAGTGCTCATCCCTCCTCCTCCCCCCTCACCTCCTCCTTTCGCCAGTGGGCAGCAACCCCACTCCCGACACCAACCTGGGGGGGATTCTGCATCTCTGGGGCCTCAGCCCAGAGAGAATTTTCATCCCGAGCCAGCCTGTCCCGTGGAGAAGGGGCAATAAAGAGCAGGTCACAGACAACCTCCCATCGGCATTTTGCTGGCAAAAGAAACAGTTTGCTGCCCCCCGCCCGCTTCAGCCCTGACACATGCCAGCCAGCGGGGCTGGCACCAAGGAGCGCGTCCCGCAGCCTCCACCCCACCGCTGAGGGCGATGCCTTCCCCTCCCAGCCCACAGGTGGCTCGGCAGCAGCTTGGGAAGCCTGACCCACCGGGCACTCGGCCCCCGCCTTGCCCTGGCACCTTTCTTCCGAGCCAAGGCACCGGGGCTTTCCCTTCATCGCTCCCTGCAGTTCCTTGAAACTCCTTTGCGCTCCCCACAACTCACTGCCGGGCACAAAAAGATGCTCCCAGTCATCCCCGCAAACATTTTATTGCTGACTTCCCACTTGCCCCCCACCTTGCCCCTTCTGCTCGATTGCTCTTTAAGCAGACCTTTCCCCAAACCCGCCCAACACCACCCTCCTTACCCAGCTCATCTGGGATTATTACAGCTCTGCTGAAGTTAATGCCCTCCCAACACCATCATCTTGGGGCACTCGCTACAAACTCACCAACACCAGGGGGGAGCTCAACTCAAGCCACAAGGAGGAAAGCTCTCGCAGGAAGGGTCTCAGCATGCGGGGGGGGAGGGAGAAGGATGGCTTTGGGCAGCAGGATCCGAGTGGAGACCGGGTGCAGGCTGCTCCCTGCAGCGCCTGACCCTGGGACAGCCCGGACACCTGCGAGTCCCTGGCTGAAGCCCCTGTGTCCAGGGGAGCCTTGACAGCCGGGGGGGCACGGACAGCTCGGCTCCGCCAGCCGACACCCACCGGACACACACACACAGCCCCGACCCAGCCACACGGAGAGAGGGGACCCCGCATCGCCCCCCGACTCCGCACCCCAGGCAGCGGCCCCTCCGCAGCCCGGCCCCCACAGCCCGACCCCCGCCCGGGCAGCCTCCCCCAGGGACAGGAGCAGCACGGCGGGGCGCCGCCGCCCGCAACCCCCATGGCCGGCAGCGCTCCCCGACCGCCTCCGCGGGGAGGGCACCACGCCCCGGCCGCCGCTAATGAGGCGCTAATGAGGCGCGGGTAATGAGGGGGCGGGCGGGGCCGCGGCTCCCGAGCGGCCGGGGGCAGCCCCGTGCCCGCAGCCCCGGCCCCCCGCGGCTCCCCGCATCCCGCACCCCCGGCCCGCACGGCATCGCCCCCCCTCGCCACTCTGCCGGCACCCACGGCTCCCCGCACCCCGACACCCTGCGCCCACCGCACCCCTGCACCAGCTCCCTCTCCCCAAAGCCCCCCGCAGCCTGCGCTGCCCCCTCCACGGCTCGCCCCGAGTGGGGACCAGGGCCCGGGGCCGCTGCCAGCAGCAGGAATGCCGGAGGGCAAGGAGGGCTTTGCTCCGGGCTTCGGCTCTGGGCACGGCCCCGGGTAAAGCACGGCAGGACCAGAAGCAAAGACCTGAGCGTGGGGAGGTTCACACCATTAAACATCAGCCCCTGCAGCTCCAAAACCTTCTCCCCTCATCCTTGTACCAGCCATTCCCAAGGATGTCATGGCCCTCGGCTGATCAGTTTGCATTTTGCAGCTCTGCAGCCCCATCCTGGCTTGTGCCCCGTCCCTCCCTTTCCTTTCCCTCCAGCAGCAAGGCAGCAGCAGGTTTCCTGCCTGCTTTGATGGCATCATGGCAGGGGTCGGTCATGGCAGAGTCCATGCTTGGCTGGGGACCCCTTTGCTGTTGGGGACCCCACTCCCCAGCAGCCCATGAACCCCGCTGGTGCCCAGGGCCGTCCCTTTCATCAGCCGCATCCCATCTGTGCACAGGGACCCCCGGCGTGGCCGTGCCACCACCCCCAGCCGCCTCCAGCGCCGCCATCCCCGAGACACTGGAACCACAACTCTGCAAAGGCCGCGGCTCCCAAGAAATGCACACAGAGCTTGGGTGTGAAAAACAGGAACACAACTCTTTATTAACAACAACACAACTACCTACAACTCTTAACAACCAGTAACAACTCTTACAACTCTTAACAACTCTGAACAACTAACAAAAATATTAACAACTAACAAAACTATTAACAAACACCAAAACTATTAACAAACTGTAGACAAGTATTTACAACACTTCCTCTTCCTTGATCTGCTCTTGGTCTGGCCTCCGCACGCCTGCTGCCCCTGGAAGAAAAGCCAGCGGCACGGCCGTTTGGCTAACGAGCAGCGCCTCACCCAGCAGAGCTGGGGCTTCCCGAGCCGGCTCAGCGGCAGCAGCTGCTTCGGGTCGGGCTTTGCCCCGACGGGCGTTCCATGGCCACAGCCCTGGGACACGCTGGGGACAGCGGGACTCTGCCGCCAGCGCTGAGCCCCGCCTGGGCTCGGGCTTACACTTGCCTGTCCCGGCCCTAAGGAATCGCTCCTGGCCCAAAGCGGACGGGGGCTCAGGGCAGCGCGGTGGGGGCCGTTGTGCCGCCAGCACGAGGGCAGCGGGCGCCGTGTCCCTGTAGCGGGGACCACCCAGCCCAGCCCCAGCCCCAGCCCCGTCCCGGTGGCAGGAGACCCTCCCTCCCTGCGGGCAGCGCATGGGGAGCACGTGCCTGTCCTCCTGATGGTGGGTCCACATCCATCGCCTCCTCCTCCTCCACATCCACCTCCATCTCCTCCTCCTCAGCCACATCCACCTCCATCGCCATCTCTTCCTCCGTCCCCACACTCCTGGCAGCCGCCTCTGCAGCCTCCAGCGCAGTCTGGCACATCCTAAGCCGAAAGGCAAGCAGAAAAGGGCATTGGTCCTGCCCGGGCCAGCCCAGTGGACCTGTGGGACGGGGGTCTCTGCACCCCTGCCCCTCTCGCCGGCCAGGGAGAGCAGTGGGGCCATGGGGCTCCAGCAGGAACTGGCTGGACCTGAGTGGCTCCTTGGCCACCAGCACCCACCAGAGCTGACGCCCCAGTGCCTGCAGCTGGAGGCTCCTTTGCTTCTGCATCTTCATTATTTTGGTGTTTCGCATGGTCTTCTGGATCTGATGGTGCAGAGAGGGCAGGGGTGAGCAGCCCTGCTCCCTGCAATGTGGGGCCACGAGCACAAACCCCGGGGCCCCCACACACAGATCCCGGCCCACGCGTGGTGTGCCTGGGCGCCCAGAAGCTCCTTACTCGGTGCAGATGGCCTTTGGGCTCGGTGCTGCTCCGCTGGCAGGGCTCAGCTCCCACGGCTCCAGCCTGGAAAGGGGCAGCGCAGGCACCGGCTCAGGCTCCGGCCAGCACCCGCCTGCTCCCGCCGAGCATCCCTGCGGCACCAGCCTGGGGCAGCCTGGGCTGTGTGTGGGGACGTGTCCCCCCGTGCAGGGATGCTGCATCCCAGCAGGGCATGAGCAGCCCAGAAGGGCTTCTGCCAGCCCCTGGCCTTGCAGGGGTGGGGGGAGAGGGCGAGACAAGCTCCTGGCACCACGACTACGGCGGGCTGCCCACCTCCAGGGGGCAGGGATGTACCTCTGCCAGCACACATGGATTCTTCTTCATCGCCTTCATTATCACAACGCTAGGGGAAAGAAATTGGGATCAGGCGGGATGGGAAGGGAAGGGCTGGGTGGAGGGTCGGAGCTGTGAGGAGCAGGAGAGCAGGGCTGTGTGGGGAGCAGGAGAGAAGGGCTGTCGGGCACAGGGCAGAGGGGATGCGTTGTGCCCGTCGCCAGGGACTGGCAGTTACAGATGGAACACGGGCCATGGCAACGGGAGCGCAGTGGGGATGGGGACGAGCCCCCTTAAAGGTGGTGCAGCTGAATACATACACTACCCCCCAAAGTTAAGAATCCCAACACATTACACTTCAGTCCTGTCTTCAGCGGCTCTTCCTGACCATCCCCTCATGCCTGACCATCCCCTCATGCCAAGCTGCTCCTCAGTTTAGTCTCAGAAGCGTGCCGGAGAAGACGTGCCCAACAGCATCCAGCCTACGCTGCTGCGGGCTACGCTGGCCGAAGAGCAGGAGCTTAAAGAGGAGGCTGAGACCGTGGTCGGGGAAGTGCTGGATGGGGGAAGGCGCTGGATCAGTCCCTCCATGTCTTCAGGAGGGCTCCCCATGGGGTCGGCGGGAGGTTGTTTGCCAGTGCCAGAGAGGCAGAGCCTTTGGACACTTCTCCTGCGGAGCGATGGGAGGAATTTGGACTGGAGGCTCGAGAGATTGTGGCGAGCGTGTTGGGGAGCTTTGGGCTGCGTTTGGTCCTGAGGAGGTTTGCGGCTCCTGGGGCACAGAGCCCCCGCGCAGCTCCACCAGGCGGACAATAAAACCTTTGCTCCCAGGGGGTGCCTTGTGCCTTCCTTCCTTCAGGCCAGGCCATACTGTGTCTGAGCATCTTCCCTGCAATGTTCTCCCTCTTCTTCCTCCCTCCCACAGCCTGGGTCAGGCGAAGACTCAGCTTTTGTCTCCTTTGGGAAGCTTTGTGGCCGGGCTATCGGAGGGGCTGCTCCAGCTCTGCTGAGCCGGGGTTCTGGCGGTCCTTGTGTCGAGATCCTTTCTCCAGGGCTCTTTCTCCTCAGAGCAAGCAGCCCTGCACAAAACCCTCGTTCCCGCCGCTCTGGGGACGGACGGTGGCGTCTCCCCCTGGGGACCGCTCTGCCACATGGCCTTTGGGTCTCCTCGCTGCGCAGCGGGGAGGCAGCTCTATTGTGGAGGCCCAGAACGGTGCAGCGGAGCAGGTTCGAGCAGCCGGTGCCAGGGCTCACCCAAAGAGAGCTGCAAGCAGGGAATGGGAAAAACCAGGGCCGGAGGAGACGGCCCTAAATCAGGGTTCTTCACCCGCTGGGCAAAAACCAATCAACACACTGAGTCGAGATATTTGGCTTTATTTCAGTTCTGCAGAATCGGGTGCCGGGCGTTTAACAACAGCCAGCACACCACACGTTTCCGACAGTCCCAGGTTCACAGTGATGAGATACAGCCCATGGGTGAGCTACAGTTCCCTTACCAGCCCTCATCAGACACATGCATTCAAGTCCAAGTTTGGAACGGTTTGGGAGATCCCCCTAATTAGGCCAATTAAGGATTAATTTCAGGAGTTCAGCTCAAGCTCCATCAAAGTTCTACTACAATTCTATACAAAGCGCTCCTGGAACTTTTTAACCATATTCTTTTGACATCCCTACTCTAACCTTTTCCTGACCCATGAATGTACCAAGCACTCTCTTTTTCCTTCAGAAACAGTACAAAATGGCTTTTATTACAAAAACATAAAAACCCCTCTCCCTTTTCCCTTCAAAAATAGTACAAAATGGTTTTTAGTACAGAAACAGAAACCCCCACTATCACTAGCACATGCTGCAAAATCTACACAGAACAAATGCACCCCCCTTGCCCGCAGGAAAACAAACACAGTCCAGGGAAGGGCCCAAGACGGGAACCCCGCGATGCTGCAGCTGCTCCGCGGCAGGACAAGGTTCAGCGCAGCTCCCGAGTCTCTGCCACCGGAGCAGCAGCTTTGGCCTTCAAGGTCTTCAAGTTCCTGGCCGGTCTTTGCACAGCACTCAATCCAGTCCCGCTTCTATTTCCCGTCTTGCGCCAGCTGCGTCTGCGGAAGGGACACCTGAAAGAGGCCAAAGGCCGAGCTCAGACAAGCCCATGCTGGTAGGACCAGCCCTAGCTCCACGGTACCGGCTCTCGGGGAAGACGCACCCTCTAACGCCAGCCCCGACAAACACTTGCTCTTCGGGGAATGGAAGTCACAGGCTCCCAGAGTCACCCTGGTCTCACCTCATACTATCAACAAGTTGACTTTCTCTCTGGCTCACCATTCACACGTACAACCCCGAGACATCCCATGGATATGAGAGAGAGAGATTCCTACAGGATTAAGTCAACCAACTCTCCTTTCCAAGGGAGAGACTGGGGCTACTGCCACCTTACTGCCACAGGCTTTTTCCTCAGCAGGAGAGTTACTGGTTACACAAGGCACTGAGGAACTCTTCTGCTCTCATCTGCCTTGAAAACGTGACAGCTAGCGCGTGAAAAGGGAAAATGGGAAAGCTCAACAAGACGAGCAAGACTCAAGGGGAACATCCTTAGACTATTCTCTATTTCCCATCCATTCCGTTTTCTGAGTTTCCTCCAATCCCTCTCCCACCCTGCCTGACCCACAGAGACCAGACCTCGGGGAACGATGCTGTCTGGCCATGGCCAAGGGACGCGTCTGACTGGGTATTCCCACCGCCTGCCGGCCTCCCTTCCTGATGGCCAAACAAAACTCGGGCCACAGCATCGTGCAGAGCTGTGCCCATCAGCACAGCCACAGCGGCTCTGGATGAGAGCTTTCCTGCTCCTCACCCGGTCTATACTGGGGGGCTGCTGCCATCGTTCCTCCATCTGGCCAGAGCCTCCTCCCACCAAGTAAGATCCTGGTCTCACCTGCTGAGACGCCAGCATCTTGTGCTGGTCAGACTCGGAGAGAGAAGATCCGCCTGCATCTGGCAGCGCCCGACCTCTGCAACATCTCCTCAGCCTCCTCCGTTCACGTTCCACCTGCACGTTGGATAGGAGAAAGGGTCACAGAAACCTGCCACCACACAAGGAGCAAAAGGACCTCTGGACATCCTGGCAAGGAGATGGCTGCTCAGAGACTGTGAATTGCACCACAGAACGCTGGGGCCAAAAAGCACTCCAAGCAGCCCACGGAAGAGAGCGAGCAGGAGGAAAGAGTTCCTGACACAAGAGTGTCCAGTGGGTGTGTATGGGGACACTGGGGCAAGAAGGCTGGTACCGCAGTGAATGTGCATTTGCGAAGGCAACGGGGTGCCAGAAGAGAGAGAAAAGACAAAAGCGTGTGGCCACAGGGGACAGTGGGAGAGGGAAGGAAACAAGCCGAGGACTCCACAGTGCTGCCTCTGGAAATGCGGTGCCTTCCAGAGGACCGTGATGCTGCGCAGAGGCAGCGAAAGCCTGGTCTACCTCCTCCAGAGTCCTCCTGAGCTCAGCACTGTATTGCTTCAGCTCCGTCTTCTCCTGGTCCAGCCTTGCAACTGCTCGCTGCAGACGTTCCAGCCGCTGCGACAGGAGTCTCTTCTCCGAGAGCCAGGACAGCCGCTGCCCTTCTGCAATCGCCTGCTGGGCATTCAGAGAGCAGATGATGGGAGTGGTGCCACAGAAAGGAGAGAAGGGCCAGAGTCAACACATCGCGGAGAGTGACCATGGAGGAAAGGACAGTGCTACGTCCCTTCTCCTCCTCCTCCCGGCCCACAGCCCAAAACAACACTCTCCCTTCCCAGGGGCCCTCCTCCACATCACCTCGGAGAAATCCCTGCGCCAAAAGAACACCCTGAAAGCGCAATGAAGCCTTCAACCTCACCAGCCAACGGTACCATTTCCATTCTCTCTAATACCCTGGAAAAGCTGGACCTCAGGAGTCTCCACCTCTGAAAGCCTCCTCTAAGCACCATCAGTGTCGCTGCTGTTCAGCCATCCTTACAAAATTCTACTACGTTTAGTACATTCGCTTGGTCAACTGTGCCCTTTCCAGGCCAAATCCCAACCGCCACACATTGCTTCATCTTGCCTAGATAGGAGGGAACCAATCACCCACGCACAGCTCTTGGACTCGCATTCATTTTAACGGCAAGCTGCGTAGTTCTTTCATTAGTTCTGGGCTTGACGGAAAGCGTTTGAGCAGCTGAATGGTGAATTACTAGCAAACATTTTCTTCTCGGCCCAAGCACAAACACAGGCTGGGCAGAGAATGGATTGAGAGAGCCCTGAGCAGAAGGACTTGGGGGTGATGGTCCATGAGAGCCGGCAACGTGCACTTGCAGCCCAGAAAGCCCCCCGTATCCTGGGCTGCATCCCCAGTAGCGTGGCCAGCAGAGCGAGGGAGGGGATTCTGCCCCTCTGCTCTGCTCTGCTCTGGGGAGAACCCCTGCAGTGCTGCCTCCAGCTCTGGGGCCATGAATATCAGCACACGGACCTGTTGGAGCAGGAACAGAGGAGGCCACAGAGATGCTGGGAGGGCTGGAGCCCCTCTGCTGTGAGGACAGGCTGAGAGAGTTGGGGGGGTTCAGCCCGGAGAAGAGCAGGCCCCGGGGAGACCTTAGAGCCCCTTCCAGTCCCTAAAGGGGCTCAGGGGGAACGGTTTTAGACTGAAAGAAGGGAGACTGAGATGAGATATTAGGAAGAAAGTCTTTGCTGTGAGAGTGGTGAGACACTGGCCCAGGTTGCCCAGAGAAGCTGTGGCTGGCCCATCCCTGGAGGTGCTCAAGGCCAGGTTGGACGGGGCTTGGAGCAACCTGGGCTGGTGGGAGGTGTCCCACTGGCATGGGGGTAGGAACTAGAAGATCTTTAAGGTCTCTTCCAACCCAAACCATTCAGTCATTTGATGAAGTCTCAGCCAAGCTCCTCAGAACAGCGTAGGCTCACAGCCTCCATTGTCACAGCTCGGCTCCCTTTTCATCAAGGAAAAGGTGCAGACGGACTGCAGGGTCAGAAAGGGACCAGACCCTCGTGCCCTCCTCACAAGACAGGCCGCGAACGCCAGTACCAGGAACAAGGGGCCTGTTCCGTCTGCTCCAAAACCTCCGTCAGCCGCCAAAGGACAGAAAGGAAGGAACAAAGTTCCCCCGCCTGCAGCTGGCAGCAGCGTTAGGAGTCTACTCCATGGCGGGCGGGAGGCTGCTAAGATCCCAGCCCTTTGCTGCCGTGCTTTGGCTGGGGACCACCCAACCTTCTGTTGAACTCCTCTTACGCCCACACGCAACCCGTGCCTGCATTTACTGTCCCACCAGAGTCCTGGGGGTCTCCACGCTCCTTCGAGGACGAGCCACTGGCTCTGCTGCCTGGCCCGGCACCGTGTCGCCCGGGACGGACCATTGCTGCCATTTCCCACGCTCAGGCTGTTCTTCTCCTAAAGCCAGCCCACAAAGCTGGCTTGAAGCATTCAGAAGCATAGTGTTTCCTACCACGTCTTGCAGGAGCTTGTTTATCTCCCCTTGGTGGTCGGCCTCCCGAACTTTGAGGGTGTCGGTATGCTGCTCTTCTTTCTGCAGGAGCTCTTGCGCCATGTTTTGCCGTTCCCGCTTCAGGAGAGACCTCTCCGCTTCCAGCTCCCACTGAAGGCACTTCACTTCCCCTGCAAACACGACAAATGGCAAGAGTCAGAGTCTGCACAAACAGCGGCTCTGACTTTACTGACCTTACGCCCTTTGAGTTTCCGTGGAGGAGGGGTCTGTCTCCAGCTCCTTCACTCCTCAGAAGCACTGCGGACAGAGAGCTGCTTTCATACCACCTTCCCCAGGCACGGGGTCACCAGAAACGGGAGGCTCTCACCTTGGATCACCTCCTTGGCCTGCGCCACCGCGTGGAGCTGGGTTTCGAGATGACTCCTGGTGATCTCCAGCTCAGACAAGTGCTGCTGAGCCTCCAACAGGCTGCATTCCAGGGTCTCCTTCCCTGACCTGCAAATCGTGAATACAGAGAGAAAGGAGCTGCTTGCTCCTGACACCCACAGGGAGTTGTTCCAGGAAGAAGCGGTGCAAGATCCCTACCCCTGCCTACGGAAAAAGGCTCGCGTGGAAACTCCTACACAGAGAGCCTATTCCTGCCCTTCCAAATAGCAATGCGGGCCCCTGCCAGGGGATGGCCAGGCTTCCCTTGTCACCTGGCAGCACACAGAAAGCCCAGCCGAATTGGACTGCAATAGCCAAATCTTCACTTGCTGGGGTCTGATCCACGACACACGGGTAGCTGCGCCCACCAAGCCTGTGCCAGCAAGCAAAACTTGGATGGACAACGGAGGACGTATCTTCAAGAAGGAGAACAAGCACACAGTTCCGATTACACCAGTCTCTGGCAGGCCAAAGTAACTATGTCCATTTTAACAGACATCAGTGATGGGCAGGAACCCCTGAAGGCTGGCGAGAATTCAAGAGAGGGTTCCCCGCTGCTGGTGTCACCAGCTCTAGCTCCTGCACCACACTAACACCAGTTAGCTTAGAAACAGAAGGCCCTCCACATTTTCTGCAGGAGCCTCTGGCTTCTCCTGAAGGGCAGCGTCCTGCTCACAACCTCCATAAGCAATAGCCGTCAATTCTGAAGATCCCACCTCAAACTACGTGACAAGGAAAGATCGATGTTCAAATGCACAGAACAAGAATCCAAGACCAGAGAGAAACTTCACGTTCTGGGAAACGTCTGCGTGGTTTAATTATGGCTCCGTTCAGAGCCCACTCGGCTTGCTGTGGACGTCACAGAGGAACACGTAAGGGGGCATAAACATGAGCCCAACGCTCAGGAGAGCTTTGCCAGCTTCAGCTGTCAGAAAAATAACCTTCAAATCAAGGTAGACTTTTTTTTTTTTTGCTTGAATTGGAATTCTTCCATTTTCTGTCCATGGAAGCGAAAACATGTGAAAAGCACACAGGATGCAATCGATCCCCGTGGAACCACTGTCACCTTTACCATTACAGACATTAAAGAACGTCCTGCCCAGGGTCTCCTCCCTGCCCTTACCTGGCCTCTGCCAGCTGCTCCAAAAGGCCTTGTCTCTCCCGCTCCAGGGCTGCCAGTCGCACCTCCAGGGCAGCCTTCTCCCGCACCAGCAATTCCTTCTCTGCGCACACCTCGGCCAGCGCGTGCCCTTGGCGAGAGGACTCCTGGCGCAACTGCTCCAGGCCACTGCGAGACGACTCTTGCTGGCGGGAAACCTGGAAGCGGGACAAAATGCAGTGAGAGTCCTTGCGTGCAGCCCTGGCTTTTGCCCCAGACAAAGGCTCCAGAGCTACACAGTTTGCAGCTTTTGCCACACGGGAGAACAGTAGAGTCGTGGATGCAGTCCTCTCTCTGCAACTTACCAGAAGCCAAAAAGGAGGCCAACACGCACAGCTTCACCCAGCCAAGCAGCCACATGCCCACCCAGAAGCACCAGGTCTTTGGTCTCACCTCAAGGAGTTTCTCTTGGGCTTCTTCCTTCTCCTCTGCCAGGATGCCCAGCTCTACCCGCAGCTCCTCTTGTTGCTCCTCTGCTTTCTTCAGCAGCTGCTCCAGGTGGCCTTTCTCTGCACAGAGCTCGCTCTTTGTTCTTTCACACAAGCTCAGCTTCTCCTGGGCAGAGATCTTTGCTCTCTCCGTCTCATCCACTTTACACAACAGAGCCTCATTCTCTTGCTCCAGCTGCAATCACAGAAGCACAGAGGAAATCAAATACAGCAAGACTTACTCTGAAGAAGAGGAGAGCAGCAACTCCACATCCCCTGCGTCTCGCTGACATACTCCCAGGTCAGCGCTCCCAATAAGCACGTGCCGACAAACTACCCCAAGGAGCCTGCGTGGTCTCATCACCATTTCCCAAGGAGGAGAACAGCACGTTCCCTGGCCTCTACTGACACGAAAAAAGCATCTGTGCTGGTCTTGCTATCACAAGGTGGCCATACCTTCTCCAGGGCCACTCTAAGCTCACGCTTCTCTTCCTTCAGCACATCCCTCTCAAGGTGCGATTCCTCCAGCGCCTCTCTCGCAACTACCAACTCATGCTCTAACACGCAGTGTTTGTCTTCGAGTGCCACTAAGTCCTTCAGTCTGTGAGAAGGGGAAAGACAAACAAGTTGTCAATGTAAAAACATTCTCGTTTCCAAAACCAGGAGCACATACTGTGTCCCAGATACGGCAGTTGGAATGATTTCCAACGGCTTTGGACCTACACCTAAACGCCACCGGCTTTTCCTGAGTAGAGCTGCATCGCTCTTTGTCATGGATGAAACGTTCCTCATTGAGAAAGTAAATCAAGCTTCCAGACATCACAGAACGTTTCCAAAACGTTCAGGTACTGGCAACAGCTTCCTGCCTCTTAGTTCTCTCTCTCCTCTTTCATACGTTGGATACAAGCCTTGCACAAGTTCTTCTTGGGCAAAAACAGACTTTGAAAGTCCAGACTACGACTCCCACAATTACTTTTGCCTTCTGCAGTGATTGAATCCAAGGCCCTGCAAGCTGTCTGGGGAGACGGCTATGAATGTCCAATCCAATAACCATGGGATCACAGGAGGGTCCCGGTTAATACGCTGCATGTTGCAAAATGGCCCTTCTTGCCCCAAAGGCCTTCTGCACTCAGTCTCGCAAGGAACTGTCAGCACAGAGGTGCTACAGTGCTTAGGATGGTGCTGGGCAAATTCCTGCCAACTCCTCTAGCACCGCCCCGGGGAGCAAAAGGGCTGTACCAGAGACAGAGCTCTCTTTAGGCTGCTCTCGCTTGCTCACCAAGAACCAGTTCACAGCAAAAGCACTGGAATACGCCACCTCTTTGCCAGTCTGGTCTTACCCAGAGGAGCTTCTGGCAGTCAGACGATTTTTGCCGTCCTTTCTGTTGAAGGCAACCGTTTGACTCGGGACGGAAACAAGGCCGTGCAGAACGGGTGTGTTTGCAATGTGAACACAGCCCATCTATGAATGCAAGAGGCAGCCCCAGAAGAGAACGGTGCTAACAGCAAAGTTTAAAACACCTTTACCTGTCCTGAAGCTCCTTCTTCTCCAGCTCCCCCTTGGCTTGGAAGGACATCACGCTGCAGTTTAGACGGGAGCACTTTGCCATTACAGACCCAGAAAGCCTCGTTTGCTCTGCCTTCAGCTCTGACAAATCTCTGCAGAAGAACAAAGGAAGAGCCAACGTTCACACCACCGTCTCTATCAGCTGACTCGCTTCTCACGCACGTAATGGCGCAAAGAGGAAAAGCTGCCAGGAAAGATGACATCTCGGCTGGGGACAAATCATTCCCCTGACACTCTGGGGTCAGGACACACCTTGGCGAGCGACTGCTCAGAGGCTCACGACAACAGCCACATAATAAACTTTTCAGGAAGGTGGAGGAAGAATAAGCCTAAAACGGCGTAACAAAAAAGCACAAAGAACACAAGAACCAAGGCACGCTCGACGCATTAAGGAAGGTTCATCATCCAGGAAGATAAATGGCTGACAGTAACCCAGAGTCTGAAGTCGCCTGCTGACACCAGCAGCAGACACTCTCACGGCTACGCTGCTCTTGTTTGTGTAGAAGGCAACTGTGAGAAAGGAACCTCAGAGAGGTGTGAAGGGAAGGTACATCTTTTCTGCCAGAGATCGGGCCTCAACTTCTACTCACCGGTTCGTGGCAGCCTTCATTTCCAGGAAATGACGGCGGAAGGTGACCATCTGATGCCACAGACCGAGCAGACGGTCACGGTCACCCCTGAAGTAGTTCTCATAGAGCTACAGATGCAAAGACAAAAAGAAATGCCAGTTCAGCCTCCGCCATCACTGTACGAGCAGTAAAAAACCAAGTGGACCTTGCTATAGCACCCCCTTAAAACTGTCGCGTCTACTATCGACTTGGTCAAATCATTGGTTTATATCAATAAATATATTGCTGCTTCTCTCTTAGGAGTGAAGTCTATCGCTCCATCCGCGACAACCCCTCTCTTCTGCTCGTCAACACCAACACATCCTCAACCGAGCCACAACCTTCTCACAGCAAGTTCTCTGGGCCAGAAACAAAACGCGTTCTCATGCCACGCTGGCACCACCTCTGACATTCCCGCAGCTGAGCCTCACCTCACGTTCCTGGCGCCATTCGCGCTCCTTCGCTTCCAGCTCCTCCCGCGCCCTCATCCAATCCACCGTCAGCTTTCCAACATCTTCTTTGAGGGCTGAATTCACCTCTTTCGCTTTCTCCAGGTGCTCCCGCAGCAGACTGTTCGCTTCGGCCAGATCCTCACACCTTGCAAAGGGAGGAACAGCCATGAGGTCACTGAACAACCCCGATCCACAAGCAGCATCCCCGGGATTTCCCGGCTCCCCCAACACTGACTTTGTTCTCAAACTGAGAGGCAGGAAAAGCACTTTCTAGGATGAACTAAGATCTCTCGCTGATGGCCAACTCGTTTGCTTCTCCTTGCTTTAAGCCTTCCATTTCCACCTACAGGCTGGGTTTCCCCTTCCTCTGCAACTCGGACGATGCCCACAGTCGACGGCTGCCTCCCCTTCGTGCTGCCTCATCACTGGACGCATCACCTTTCTCTAGCGTTGCCCCCAGCCCCTCACCTACTGCACCAGGGCAGCGTTTAGGCTGGAAAGGGACCCTTGGAGCTCACCCGCAGGAACGCCCCGCTCCAAACAGAAGCGGTCAGCACACACCACTATTACTGCCCCACAGAACAGGTTGTGCACCTCTCTCCTTTCCAAAGGGCTTGCCCCAACACTTCCCTTGCGGAGACTGCCTACCACTGACAGGTTTTCCCTCCCTGCCGTGAGCATCCAGGATACCGAGTAGGAGGGAACGCTTCTTCCTCGTACCTTTGCTGCTCCTCTTTCACCTCAAGCAGGGCTTTCTCCAGGGCCTCCGTGCCTTCCCACCTGCCTGGGAGGCATCCCTGAAGAAGAAAGCGAATGGTTGGTCCAATTCTTCCACCTGAAGCCCAGGAATGCTCTCCTACGCTCCCGCCCTTTCTTTCCTAGATCTGCTTTAGCCGGCAAGCAGAACGAAAAGCACAGAGCCAGCTCTCTCTGCCCGACGCCAGCATTCTCGCCTTCCAAAACACTGTCTGTCCACCCATTCTATTTCGGAGACAGCCCTAGAACAGGCAGCAAAGCCCTCTCCCGAGACCCAGGACGAAACGTTCCCCGCCAATAAAGCACTCCCGCACACAACTCCAATCCTGCATTTCTGGGACTGCTGGCTGCTCTGAGAGCGGCAACTGGGCAGAACAGGGGCGGGCAAACTCGCAGCGCTTCTTGAAACCCTCCGGGAGCACAATCTCGCTTTCCCCTGCCATGGCTCGGGGAGCTTTTTCGCTCCCGAACGCTCCGGCCGCTCTCTTCAGTTCGCGCCCTGCGCACTCACCGCTCCTGCTTCCAGCTGCTGCTCCAGCTCTCGGCAGCGGGTCCGGTACTGCAGGACCTGGGCGCAGACACGGCATGAAGATGAGCGACTGCAGCCGGGGACGGACCCGGCTCCTCCGGCACCGGCTTTTCTCTCGCTCTCTGCAGCCCGAGCTCAGCCCGCGCCACGGCGCTGCCGCTCCGACACCGAGTCCCTTCGGGACCGGGAAGCTTCGCTTCCCCCGAGCCCGGCCAAGCCCCGGCGAGCGGCTCGGGGGTGACCGCCGACGGGACGGGACGGGACGGGACGGGACGGGGCGGGACGGGGCGGCTCCCGGGGCCTCCCTCCCTCCCTCCCCCGAGCTCCGGGCTCGGCGCCGTCCCGCCCGCGGCAGCGCAGGGCAGGGCCCGGGCAGGACCCCGCCGGGGCCGCGCCTTCGCCCCCCGAGGGCTCCGCCGCCGAGTCCCGTCCGCGGACGGCGCGGGCACCCCGGCCCGGCCTCGGGGAGCTCCCCCCGGGCAGGCGCCCCCGCTCCTCACCTTCGCCTGCAGCTTCCGCACCAGCACCGCTTGCCGGTGCCGCGCCTCCTGCGAGCTCTGCAGCCGGCGCTGCAGGGAGGCCGGGCCCGGCGCCGCCATGCCCCCGCTCGCCGGCCGGGCTCCGCCGCCTGACGGGCGCCGCCGGGAGCCGCGGGGCGGGAGGGACGGGCTCGCTCGGGGCCGCTCTGCGGCGGCGCTTTCCTGCGGGCTGCGGGGCTGCCGCGGGGGAAGAGGCCGCTCCGGCCGCGGTTCGCTCCGGCCGGCTCCGCTCGGAGACCGTTACCGGCCCCGGCCGACGCTGGGGGCGGGAGCGGGGGGAAACGGTCCCCGCGAGCCGCGTGTCGGGGGGGCCCCGAGACGGCGGGCGAGAGCCGGGGCCGCGGGGACGGGCCGTCGCCCGGGGAAGGCGGCGGCAGCGCCGGAGCCTCTGCCGGAGGCTGCGGCTTCGGCCCGGGCTGCCGCGGGAGCGGGGGGCCCGGCCCGGGGCGAAACGCCGACGTGCCCGGGGGGAGCTCCCGGACCTTGTCCTCCCCGACGGGCGGCGCGAAGGGCCCGGGCCGCCAGCAGGGAACGGGGAAGCCGTTATTGTCATAATGTCAGAGGGACTGGGCAAAGATTTGCCCCGCAAAAGTAGCCAGTATCAAAGCAGTCGGACTGATCTGCACGTTTCATAGACTTGCGTGCCTTAAACGTGTTTAAGGTTCAACCTTAAGGTGTTTCAGTTTTAAACACCTTAAAGGTGTTTAAATGCTGGTCAGCTGTCCCTTGTTCCCGTGAAAGCCAAACCAGGCACACAGGCCCCTTATCTCAGCCCTTTGCCGGCCAGGGCTGCTGCGGGGGCACCAAAACTCTTCATTCCTGCACCTGTGAGCAAAAAATAAACAAGTCCTTTCCCCAGCCAACGGTGAGAGTGCTCATCCCTCCTCCTCCCCCCTCACCTCCTCCTTTCCGCCAGTGGGCAGCAACCCCACTCCCGACACCAGCCTGGGGGGGATTCTGCATCTCCGGGGCCTCAGCCCAGAGAGAATTTTCATCCCGAGCCAGCCTGTCCCGTGGAGAAGGGGCAATAAAGAGCAGGTCACAGACAACCTCCCATCGGCATTTTGCTGGCAGAAGAATGCAAGCACCAAATAAAGACATTTTCAAAAAACGAGCAGTACTATGTTTTCCATTCTCCTTGAGCAAAAGAGTTTTGCTGAAGTGTTTTCCCCTTCTGGCAACAACCAAAGTTCCATATTTTGGCTGGGGCAGGCGGCAGGGCTGAGGACCCTCCGCTTGCCTCGGCAGCGGCACTGGCACCTCGTCCCGGCTTGTTGAGACCCCCCCCTGCCGCCACCCCCCGCCCCATCCCGGTTGTCCCCCGCCCGCCTCAGCCCTGACACATGCCAGCCAGCGGGGCTGGCACCAAGGAGCGCGTCCCACAGCCTCCACCCCACCGCTGAGGGCGATGCCTTCCCCTCCCAGCCCACGGGGGGCTCGGCAGCAGCTTGAGAAGCCTGACCCACCGGGCACTCGGCCCCCGCCTTGCCCTGGCACCTTTCCTCCGAGCCAAGGCACCGGGGCTTTCCCTTCATCGCTCCCTGCAGTTCCTTGAAACTCCTTTGCGCTCCCCACAACTCACTGCCGGGCACAAAAAGATGCCCCCAGTCATCCCCGCAAACATTTTATTGCTGACTTCCCACTTGCCCCCCACCTTGCCCCTTCTGCTCGATTGCTCTTTAAGCAGACCTTTCCCCAAACCCGCCCAACACCACCCTCCTTACCCAGCTCATCTGGGATTATTACAGCTCTGCTGAAGTTAATGCCCTCCCAACACCATCATCTTGGGGCACTCGCTACAAACTCACCAACACCAGGGGGGAGCTCAACTCAAGCCACAAGGAGGAAAGCTCTCGCAGGAAGGGTCTCAGCATGCGGGGGGGAAGGGAGAAGGATGGCTTTGGGCAGCAGGATCCGAGTGGAGACCGGGTGCAGGCTGCTCCCTGCAGCGCCTGACCCTGGGACAGCCCGGACACCTGCGAGTCCCTGGCTGAAGCCCCTGTGTCCAGGGGAGCCTTGACAGCCGGGGGGGCACGGACAGCTCGGCTCCGCCAGCCGACACCCACCGGACACACACACACAGCCCCGACCCAGCCACACGGAGAGAGGGGACCCCGCATCGCCCCCCGACTCCGCACCCCAGGCAGCGGCCCCTCCGCAGCCCGGCCCCCACAGCCCGACCCCCGCCCGGGCAGCCTCCCCCAGGGACAGGAGCAGCACGGCGGGGCGCCGCCGCCCGCAACCCCCATGGCCGGCAGCGCTCCCCGACCGCCTCCGCGGGGAGGGCACCACGCCCCGGCCGCCGCTAATGAGGCGCTAATGAGGCGCGGGTAATGAGGGGGCGGGCGGGGCCGCGGCTCCCGAGCGGCCGGGGGCAGCCCCGTGCCCGCAGCCCCGGCCCCCCGCGGCTCCCCGCATCCCGCACCCCCGGCCCGCACGGCATCGCCCCCCCTCGCCACTCTGCCGGCACCCACGGCTCCCCGCACCCCGACACCCTGCGCCCACCGCACCCCTGCACCAGCTCCCTCTCCCCAAAGCCCCCCGCAGCCTGCGCTGCCCCCTCCACGGCTCGCCCCGAGTGGGGACCAGGGCCCGGGGCCGCTGCCGGCAGCAGGAATGCCGGAGGGCAAGGAGGGCTTTGCTCCGGGCTTCGGCTCTGGGCACGGCCCCGGGTAAAGCACGGCAGGACCAGAAGCAAAGACCTGAGCGTGGGGAGGTTCACACCATTAAACATCAGCCCCTGCAGCTCCAAAACCTTCTCCCCTCATCCTTGTACCAGCCATTCCCAAGGATGTCATGGCCCTCGGCTGATCAGTTTGCATTTTGCAGCTCTGCAGCCCCATCCTGGCTTGTGCCCCGTCCCTCCCTTTCCTTTCCCTCCAGCAGCAAGGCAGCAGCAGGTTTCCTGCCTGCTTTGATGGCATCATGGCAGGGGTCGGTCATGGCAGAGTCCGTGCTTGGCTGGGGACCCCTTTGCTGTTGGGGACCCCACTCCCCAGCAGCCCATGAACCCCGCTGGTGCCCAGGGACGTCCCTTTCATCAGCCGCATCCCATCTGTGCACAGGGACCCCTGGCGTGGCCGTGCCACCACCCCCAGCCGCCTCCAGCGCCGCCATCCCCGAGACACTGGAACCACAACTCTGCAAAGGCCGCGGCTCCCAAGAAATGCACACAGAGCTTGGGTGTGAAAAACAGGAACACAACTCTTTATTAACAACAACACAACTACCTACAACTCTTAACAACCAGTAACAACTCTTACAACTCTTTACAACTCTGAACAACTAACAAAACTATTAACAAACAACAAAACTATTAACAAACAACAAAACTATTAACAAACTGTAGACAAGTATTTACAACACTTCCTCTTCCTTGATCTGCTCTTGGTCTGGCCTCCGCACGCCTGCTGCCCCTGGAAGAAAAGCCAGCGGCAAGGCCGTTTGGCTAACGAGCAGCGCCTCACCCAGCAGAGCTGGGGCTTCCCGAGCCGGCTCAGCGGCAGCAGCTGCTTCGGGTCGGGCTTTGCCCCGACGGGCGTTCCATGGCCACAGCCCTGGGACACGCTGGGGACAGCGGGACTCTGCCGCCAGCGCTGAGCCCCGCCTGGGCTTGGGCTTACACTTGCCTGTCCCGGCCCTAAGGAATCGCTCCCGGCCCAAACCGGACGGGGGCTCAGGGCAGCGCGGTGGGGGCCATTGTGCCGCCAGCACGAGGGCAGCGGGCGCCGTGTCCCTGCAGCGGGGACCACCCAGCCCAGCCCCAGCCCCAGCCCCATCCCGGTGGCAGGAGACCCTCCCTCCCTGCGGGCAGCGCATGGCGAGCACGTGCCTGTCCTCCTGATGGCGGGTCCACATCCATCGCCTCCTCCTCCTCCACATCCACCTCCATCTCCTCCTCCTCAGCCACATCCACCTCCATCGCCATCTCTTCCTCCGTCCCCACACTCCTGGCAGCCGCCTCTGCAGCCTCCAGCGCAGTCTGGCACATCCTAAGCCGAAAGGCAAGCAGAAAAGGGCATTGGTCCTGCCCGGGCCAGCCCAGTGGACCTGTGGGACGGGGGTCTCTGCACCCCTGCCCCTCTCGCCGGCCAGGGAGAGCAGTGGGGCCATGGGGCTCCAGCAGGAACTGGCTGGACCTGAGTGGCTCCTTGGCCACCAGCACCCACCAGAGCTGACGCCCCAGTGCCTGCAGCTGGAGGCTCCTTTGCTTCTGCATCTTCATTATTTTGGTGTTTCGCATGGTCTTCTGGATCTGATGGTGCAGAGAGGGCAGGGGTGAGCAGCCCTGCTCCCTGCAATGTGGGGCCACGAGCACAAACCCCGGGGCCCCCACACACAGATCCCGGCCCACGCGTGGTGTGCCTGGGCGCCCAGAAGCTCCTTACTCGGTGCAGATGGCCTTTGGGCTCGGTGCTGCTCCGCTGGCAGGGCTCAGCTCCCACGGCTCCAGCCTGGAAAGGGGCAGCGCAGGCACCGGCTCAGGCTCCGGCCAGCACCCGCCTGCTCCCGCCGAGCATCCCTGCGGCACCAGCCTGGGGCAGCCTGGGCTGTGTGTGGGGACGTGTCCCCCCGTGCAGGGATGCTGCATCCCAGCAGGGCATGAGCAGCCCAGAAGGGCTTCTGCCAGCCCCTGGCCTTGCAGGGGTGGGGGGAGAGGGCGAGACAAGCTCCTGGCACCACGACTACGGCGGGCTGCCCACCTCCAGGGGGCAGGGATGTACCTCTGCCAGCACACATGGATTCTTCTTCATCGCCTTCATTATCACAACGCTAGGGGAAAGAAATTGGGATCAGGCGGGATGGGAAGGGAAGGGCTGGGTGGAGGGTCGGAGCTGTGAGGAGCAGGAGAGCAGGGCTGTGTGGGGAGCAGGAGAGAAGGGCTGTCGGGCACAGGGCAGAGGGGATGCGTTGTGCCCGTCGCCAGGGACTGGCAGTTACAGATGGAACACGGGCCATGGCAACGGGAGCGCAGTGGGGATGGGGACGAGCCCCCTTAAAGGTGGTGCAGCTGAATACATACACTACCCCCCAAAGTTAAGAATCCCAACACATTACACTTCAGTCCTGTCTTCAGCGGCTCTTCCTGACCATCCCCTCATGCCTGACCATCCCCTCATGCCAAGCTGCTCCTCAGTTTAGTCTCAGAAGCGTGCCGGAGAAGACGTGCCCAACAGCATCCAGCCTACGCTGCTGCGGGCTACGCTGGCCGAAGAGCAGGAGCTTAAAGAGGAGGCTGAGACCGTGGTCGGGGAAGTGCTGGATGGGGGAAGGCGCTGGATCAGTCCCTCCATGTCTTCAGGAGGGCTCCCCATGGGGTCGGCGGGAGGTTGTTTGCCAGTGCCAGAGAGGCAGAGCCTTTGGACACTTCTCCTGCGGAGCGATGGGAGGAATTTGGACTGGAGGCTCGAGAGATTGTGGCGAGCGTGTTGGGGAGCTTTGGGCTGCGTTTGGTCCTGAGGAGGTTTGCGGCTCCTGGGGCACAGAGCCCCCGCGCAGCTCCACCAGGCGGACAATAAAACCTTTGCTCCCAGGGGGTGCCTTGTGCCTTCCTTCCTTCAGGCCAGGCCATACTGTGTCTGTCTGGGCATCTTCCCTGCAATGTTCTCCCTCTTCTTCCTCCCTCCCACAGCCTGGGTCAGGCTAAGACCCAGCTTTTGTCTCCTTTGGGAAGCTTTGTGGCCAGGCTATCGGAGGGGCTGCCATTATCGGAGGTTCACACCATTAAACATCAGCCCCTGCAGCTCCAAAACCTTCTCCCCTCATCCTTGTACCAGCCATTCCCAAGGATGCCATGGCCCTCGGCTGATCAGTTTGCATTTTGCAGCTCTGCAGCCCCATCCTGGCTTGTGCCCCGTCCCTCCCTTTCCTTTCCCTCCAGCAGCAAGGCCGCAGCAGGTTTCCTGCCTGCTTTGATGGCATCATGGCAGGGGTCGGTCATGGCAGAGTCCATGCTTGGCTGGGGACCCCTTTGCTGTTGGGGACCCCACTCCCCAGCAGCCCATGAACCCCGCTGGTGCCCAGGGACGTCCCCTCCATCAGCCACATCCCATCTGTGCACAGGGACCCCCAGGGTGGACGTGCCACCACCCCCAGCCGCCTCCAGCGCCGCCATCCCCGAGACACTGGAACCACAACTCTGCAAAGGCCGCGGCTCCCAAGAAATGCACACAGAGCTTGGGTGTGAAAAACAGGAACACAACTCTTTATTAACAACAACACAACTACCTACAACTCTTAACAACCAGTAACAACTCTTACAACTCTTTACAACTCTGAACAACTAACAAAAATATTAACAAACAACAAAACTATTAACAAACACCAAAACTATTAACAAACTGTGGACAAGTATTTACAACACAAATCCACACACGAAAACTAACCTTATCTCTACCAAAAGGGCGCTGCAGTCCAGATCTTAAACGCTGCGCACCACCAGCAGGGAAACACGTTGTTAAATAGGATGACCCTTTTGGGGCCATTTCCCCCATTCCCTCTCTTTTTAGAGCGGGGGCGACCGCGTCTTCTTGAATCCTCAAAGCCCAGCCGCTGCCCGGATGCGGAGAAAAAGCTGGGGGGTTTGAAGAAAAATGGTAAAAACTGGCCTCGGGGTTGGTTTGGTGTCAGTTCCCAGGTGTTATGGGAGGAGGTCAGCGGAATGCGGGGGCTTTTGTGGCTTCGCCACCCTTTAGAAGAGCTCCCGGGGCCCTTTTAAACATCAGCGTTTGGGCGATGGAATCTCATGTGGGCGTTTCTCCCCTGGATCTTCTCAAACACCCTGAAAGTTAGAAAAGAAAGGCATTTTTAAGTCTTTGGCCGTTTTTGTAAATTTGTGAGACCAAGCTCCGTTATTCCTCCTTTTGGGAACTCTTACGCTTTGCTGCGTGGTACGACAGAGTTTCCGACGTCGGTGGTTCAACAGGACAGATCGTGGGCGATTAAAATATTAGAATTAATTGGGCCATCGCTTAAAATGAGGCTGAATTGAAACGCGAGGCATTTTGCTCGGCGCGAGCGAGTGGAGCGGGGAAGCCTCAGGCCCCAAATCCTCACGGAACTTGAGGCTTTTTTGGTCAAAAAGGAGAAGCGCCGGGATTCTTGCGCAAGGGAGGGCCACCGCTCTGAACCTCAGGGCTCGGTGGAGGGTCTCCCCGACTCCGAAAACACACATTTTTGGGGGCTGAAAGTCAATGAAAACCGCCAAGCGGCCCCGGGGCAAGGGCAATCCTCCAGCTGCCCTCCCCCGCTGCCCCCACGGCTGCTTTTTGAGCCCCAAAACAGCCGCTTTTGAGAAGGAAAAGGAAGAGCTGACCTTCCACACTCGCCGCAGGGGAAAAATCCCGGATCTCCGGCGCCGCCGTCCCAGCACCAGGAAGCACCGGCATTGATGGAGGAGCTGCTGCCGTTGCAGGGGTTCTCTTCCTGACTCCCCAGCTTTGGATTTTCCTTGGGGATGATGCGCTGCCTCTTCTTTGCACTGCAAAGGGCCTGTAAATCAGGTAAAAAATAGCTTGAAACAGCCGCGGGCGGCAAAGGAATTGGATTTTTTGCGCCGGAGGTACCGCGTTTTATCAGCCCAACCCTGCCCGGGTGGACTCTGAACAAGAAACAGTCGAAAAAAAACACTTTAATTCCTCTGGGAGGACCAGACCTTGAAAGAAAAACCCTATCAGTTCTCTATTTGAAGCAGAACAGCGCTTTCTGACGCAAAAATCGATCCCAACGGGTTGAAAACGTGGAATTCCGAAGCACCGAAGCGACACCGTCACCCCGTTTCTACCGCCACAAAGTTACAAATATTTCTGTGAACCAAATCCGCTGGTTTTTAAGGAATGTTTTCCCAGATGGCTTCATGGAGGAGCGGAAGCTGGCACAAAAATCCCTCCCCCAGCAGCTTTTCTACCTCTTCCTCCTCCTCCGGGCGTCTCGGGCGCTTCTTCTGCGTCAGGCGAGGACGAGTGCAGCCAAAACGGGTTTTTTTCTTCCAGGTATAATAATATTCAACACACTGAGACACGCTTTTAGTCTGGATCTGCCGGGAGGAAAACCAGGAGCCATTTCATAAGGGAAACGCAGCAGTAAAATACCCAAGGGGAGATCGACCAGGAGTCTCTCCTGCGCTTCTCGCAACGCAACGTCCGGGGGAGCTCGGACAGAAAAGAAACCTTCACCTGCTGAAAAACGCCGTCAAGAAGCGTTTTCAGGGCAGAATTCTCCGTTTCACAACAAAAACTGTCATTATTCTTTTAATATCTCTGCTATTTTCTCCCAGAGAGATTAAATAGTCCCTTGCCATCACACATGAGGGCAAAAACTTGTCTCGTACCGGTGGTTTTTTAGCATGAAGAAGGGTCCTAAGAACAGCATTCCAACACGCAACTCAAAGTACGACTTTCTGGGTTGAAATTGCCCACGCTAACGAGCTGCGCCTCCCTCTAACGGCTTTACCTGCTTCTGTATGAGGCGAAAATTCTTCTTATGCAGGTAAAAAGCCTCTTTAAACAATTGCTCCTCCACCGGTGTCCAAGTATCCGAGCCTAGGAATTAACCAGCGACAGCCAAACTATTACAATAGGCATCCCCCGCCTCCAAAAGCCCCGGAAAGGGATTAGAACTACTCTTTGCCCCACCCCAAAAGAACATTTGGAAGCCTCAATTCAATCAGAGCAAAGGGAACGGCGGGAGCTGTTCTCCTCCTTTACCTGTGTAATGATAATCAGCCAGGGGATGGGACTCGGGTCTCCGAGGCGGCCCAGCACGCAGCATCTCTGCCGCCTCCTGCCAGATTTCATAGGGAAAAAAGAGTTAAATTCCTCTGGAGGAGGAGCCAAAAGGGAAATTCTCCCTCCTCCTGGCCACGCCCCAGCAGACGCCCACCCCAGGGGTGTTAAAATCCTTCTTCCAAGAAGGGGGAGCAAAGGAGACCCGCTCGGGGCTCATCGAGGACACACCTCGGGTTTTAGCCAATATCCCTTCATTCGGGAGTAATTCTATTCTCCAAATCCTCCCAGAATCAAAACCAACTCTTAGCGATGCACCAGGAGAGGGCTCGGGAAGCCCACGAGACGTTAACGCCGCGACAGGCAACATCCAAGAACCTCCTGAGCCTTCGGCAAAGAGACTCCCACCCGCGCAATAGGAAACTCGGAGCGACTCCCAGCTCAAACCAGGAACAAAGTCCGTTCTTCATTAGAAATTGCCGCTTCTTACCAGCACGTCGCCTTGAGCCTCGTGCAGGCAATGCAGAGCCAGCTCCGTGTTGACCCGGCCCCCCGGCCCGCCCTTGGGAGACGCCAAATGGAGCAGGTTTCTAACTACAAACGCAACAAAAACCCACAAAAAGTCATGTTTTCCTCCAGAAAAGGGGCCAGAGGAGAGGGAGGGAAAACAGGACGAGCGCAGCAGAGACCGCAGACGAGGAAAAGGCAGAGAAAGAAGTCCGGTACCCAAAGAGCTCTATTTAAAAGCTCGGAGAGAAACCTCCCCTCTCCCGAGGGCACCGCACATGAGCTGGGAGGGCTCCAAACGCCCCTTTTTCATGCAAGACGCTGCCGAGAGCGTCGCCCGTTAGTCTTTAGTCCCTCTCCCACCAAAACCCAGCCATCTCCTTCCCTCCAATGGGAACGCGGGCAAGAAAAGGAGGGAGACATGCCCAAAAAGGTGGCATTTTCAACACCTCCTATCCCTGGCTGGGGTCAAAGTGGAAGAAAAGCGGTAGGAAACAAAACCAAACCTTTCTCCTGCGTCTCCGGGTTGGTTTCCACGTCGCCCCAGGGCTTCCACACCAGCGACGCTCCCTCTTCCTCCTCTTCCAAACGGGCTGGGTCCTGGAGGTCTGGAAGCTCCGCTTGGAATTGGCTTCCAATGTTGATGCGCCTGAAAGCGTGAGGAAGAGGAGGTGAGGAAGGCGAGCGGGGAACAGCTCCGGCAGGAGAAACGCGCGCATACGGGAGGAGCTGTAAGAAAGACGGCCCCTATTTCCCAGGAAAGCGCTAATCGCTCTCCTCTAACAACTTCTCCAGCACCACCACGGTACCGTTCTGCCTCCTGAGTCCTCTTGGGCCCCATCGGGCAAGAAAACTGGGGGTTTCTTCCTCCTCAAACCTCTCCCAAGTGGTCAGGTTTGCTCTGAGAAGAGCAGCGAGCTGCAAGAGCCACCACCGCCGAGCACCAAGTGCTTCGGAATGTTGTGTAGAACGCAGGAGGCCGGCAACGCTCCGTGACAGCGCTTGGCCGGGCATTTCCGCACATTTCTGGCCAACTTTGCCCCAAAAAACCCGCCCTTGACGACTGGCCGAGCCACCGGCAGAAGCCCAATGGCAACTGCCAGGGCCTGCACACACCGGGCCTTGCACCAACCACACGCCCACTCCTCAACGGCACTTCCCTCGTCCCCGCTTTTCCCCACACTCTGCTCTTCTTCCCACGGCTGGGCGCCCATTTTACTGTTTCATCAGCCAAAACACCCAAACCCCCTTGCAATTCTGCCTGGAAGGTAGCAAAAAAAAAAGCCCGAGAGAAAAATTGTTCCAACAAGACCAGCCTTTAGCCTTCCTCGCCATCCTCAACTCTTTTGAATTGCGCGTTTTTAATGCTTACCTTCAGTTTTTACCCCAAACTCGCACAATCAAATCAGGTCGCGGCTTTAGGAGGAACCTACATCGCAACTCCAAAGTGATTAACAGGTTACCTGTTTCCCAGAAATTCCACCAACAGGCCCCTGGAACCTTTACCAACTCCGTTACCATTAGCGTTCATTACCACCAAGCCCATTCCTGCCGTCTTAGTCGAATAGAATTGGGGGGATTAGCTGAGCTGCTGAACTGCTGACCAGTGGCTCACAGAAGCCATTCCAGCAAGGGAGTTTTCTCTAAATACACTCAAAAAAATCACTAAAATCGCCACCCACCTCCTTCCCTGCTGCCAAATTCCTTCTCGTGGACGGTACCGAGAAGGCAATCAGCCGGCAGAGCCACCGCGACGTTCCCCTGAAGGCATCTCGGCTTTGGAGGGACGCTTTCCATCTCCTGCGGCCTCCGGCGATGGTTTCTGGGCACCAGCGAGGGACTGGGGTGCATTTTCTGGCCTCCAAGTCCTTCGCATCCCAACTCCAATCCAAATTGTTTCTCTCTGAAAGAAAATAACGAGAACTGCTGTTAACTAACAAGCGCTCAAGGATTCCCTTTCCCTTGACCTGCTGCTCCTTCCTTGCTGTGCGCCATCGCTCCCCGCAAAAACACCCCATGGCGACCTTTTTCGGTAGAAAACCACCCGACCGCGGTTTTTGGGGGGGGGCGGCGGGAAAGCCGAAAAGTGGAGAAAAAACAATATGGAGATAAAGGTGTGGAAAATTAATGGGAGGAAGTTGAACTGCTTTTTTAAAGAATAGAATTTCATCACCCTCAGTGTTCGATCTGCCGTTTCGGGCCAGGTGCTGTGGTGGGGAAAGGACTACGGGGCTCGGAGCTGAGCCTGCGCAGGGTGCTGGGGTGGGCACGGGCAGGAAGGCGACGTGCAGCCACGCAGAGTGCCGAGGGAGGAGATGTGCGGCAAGCGAGGTGTAGAGCCCCTGGGCAGCAGACACAGACCTTACCCCCTCGTATTGCAATAAAGAGTTTACTCCCACATCTTTGCTTGTGCCTTCCTTCCTTCCGGCCAGGCCATACTGTGTCTGAGCATCTTCCCTGCAATGTTTTCCCTCTTCTTCCTCCCTCCCACAGCCTGGGTCAGGCGAAGACCCAGCTTTTGTCTCCTTTGGGAAGCTTTGTGGCCGGGCTATCGGAGGGGCTGCTCCAGCTCTGCTGAGCCGGGGTTCTGGCGGTCCTTGTGTCGAGATCCTTTCTCCAGGGCTCTTTCTCCTCAGAGCAAGCAGCCCTGCACAAAACCCTTGTTCCCGCCGCTCTGGGGACGGACGCTGGCGTCTCCCCCTGGGGACCGCTCTGCCACATGGCCTTTGGGTCTCCTCGCTGCGCAGCGGGGAGGCAGCTCTATTGTGGAGGCCCAGAACGGTGCAGCGGAGCAGGTTCGAGCAGCCGGTGCCAGGGCTCACCCAAAGGGAGCTGCAAGCAGGGAATGGGAAAAACCAGGGCCGGAGGAGATGGCCCTAAATCAGGGTTCTTCACCCGCTGGGCAAAAACCAATCAACACACTGAGTCGAGATATTTGGCTTTATTTCAGTTCTGCAGAATCGGGGGCCGGGCGTTTAACAACAGCCAGCACACCACGCGTTTCCGACAGTCCCAGGTTCACAGTGATGAGATACAGCCCATGGGTGAGCTACAGTTCCCTTACCAGCCCTCATCAGACACATGCATTCAAGTCCAAGTTTGGAACGGTTTGGGAGATCCCCCTAATTAGGCCAATTAAGGTTTAATTTCAGGAGTTCAGCTCAAGCTCCATCAAAGTTCTACTACAATTCTATACAGAGCGCTCCTGGAACTTTTTAACCATATTCTTTTGACATCCCTACTCTAACCTTTTCCTGACCCATGAATGTACCAAGCACTCTCTTTTTCCTTCAGAAACAGTACAAAATGTCTTTTATTACAAAAAAGGTAAAAACCCCACTCTCTCTTTCCTTCAGAAACAGTACAAAATGGCTTTTATTACAAAAACATAAAAACCCCTCTCCCTTTTCCCTTCAGAAATAGTACAAAATGGTTTTTAGTACAGAAACATAAACCCCCACTATCACTAGCACATGCTGCAAAATCTAAACAGAACAAATGCACCCCCCCTGCCCGCAGGAAAACAAACACAGTCCAGGGAAGGGCCCAAGACGGGAACCCCGCGATGCTGCAGCTGCTCCGCGGCAGGACAAGGTTCAGCGCAGCTCCCGAGTCTCTGCCACCGGAGCAGCAGCTTTGGCCTTCAAGGTCTTCAAGTTCCTGGCCGGTCTTTGCACAGCACTCAATCCAGTCCCGCTTCTATTTTCCGTCTTGCGCCAGCTGCGTCTGCGGAAGGGACACCTGAAAGAGGCCAAAGGCCGAGCTCAGACAAGCCCACGCTGGTAGGACCAGCCCTAGCTCCACGGTACCGGCTCTCGGGGAAGACGCACCCTCTAACGCCAGCCCCGACAAACACTTGCTCTTCGGGGAATGGAAGTCACAGGCTCCCAGAGTCACCCTGGCCTCACCTCACACTATCAACACGTTGACTTTCTCTCTGGCTCACCATTCACACGTACAACCCCGAGACATCCCATGGATATGAGAGAGAGAGGTTCCTACAGGATTAAGTCACCCAACTCCCCTTTCCAAGGGAGAGACTGGGGCTACTGCCACCTTACTGCCACAGGCTTTTTCCTCAGCAGGAGAGTTACTGGTTACACAAGGCACTGAGGAACTCTTCTGCTCTCATCTGCCTTGAAAACGTGACAGCTAGCGCGTGAAAAGGGAAAATGGGAAAGCTCAACAAGACGAGCAAGACTCAAGGGGAACGTCCTTAGACTATTCTCTATTTCCCATCCATTCCGTTTTCTGAGTTTCCTCCAATCCCTCTCCCACCCTGCCTGACCCACAGAGACCAGACCTCGGGGAACGATGCTGTCTGGCCATGGCCAAGGGACGCGTCTGACTGGGTATTCCCACCGCCTGCCGGCCTCCCTTCCTGATGGCCAAACAAAACTCGGGCCACAGCATCGTGCAGAGCTGTGCCCATCAGCACAGCCACAGCGGCTCTGGATGAGAGCTTTCCTGCTCCTCACCCGGTCTATACTGGGGGGCTGCTGCCATCGTTCCTCCATCTGGCCAGAGCCTCCTCCCACCAAGGAAGATCCTGGTCTCACCTGCTGAGACGCCAGCATCTTGTGCTGGTCAGACTCGGAGAGAGAAGATCCGCCTGCATCTGGCAGCGCCCGACCTCTGCAATATCTCCTCAGCCTCCTCCGTTCACGTTCCACCTGCACGTTGGATAGGAGAAAGGGTCACAGAAACCTGCCACCACACAAGGAGCAAAAGGACCTCTGGACATCCTGGCAAGGAGATGGCTGCTCACAGACTGTGAATTGCACCACAGAACGCTGGGGCCAAAAAGCACTCCAAGCAGCCCACGGAAGAGAGCGAGCAGGAGGAAAGAGTTCCTGACACAAGAGTGTCCAGTGGGTGTGTATGGGGACACTGGGGCAAGAAGGCTGGTACCGCAGTGAACGTGCATTTGCGAAGGCAACGGGGTGCCAGAAGAGAGAGAAAAGACAAAAGCGTGTGGCCACAGGGGACAGTGGGAGAGGGAAGGAAACAAGCCGAGGACTCCACAGTGCTGCCTCTGGAAATGCGGTGTCTTCCAGAGGACCGTGATGCTGCGCAGAGGCAGCGAAAGCCTGGTCTACCTCCTCCAGAGTCCTCCTGAGCTCAGCACTGTATTGCTTCAGCTCCGTCTTCTCCCGGTCCAGCCTTGCAACTGCTCGCTGCAGACGTTCCAGCCGCTGCGACAGGAGTCTCTTCTCCGAGAGCCAGGACAGCCGCTGCCCTTCTGCAATCGCCTGCTGGGCATTCAGAGAGCAGATGATGGGAGTGGTGCCACAGAAAGGAGAGAAGGGCCAGAGTCAACACATCGCGGAGAGTGACCATGGAGGAAAGGACAGTGCTACGTCCCTTCTCCTCCTCCTCCCGGCCCACAGCCCAAAACAACACTCTGCCTTCCCAGGGGCCCTCCTCCACATCACCTCGGAGAAATCCCTGCGCCAAAAGAACACCCTGAAAGCGCAATGAAGCCTTCAACCTCACCAGCCAACGGTACCATTTCCATTCTCTCTAATACCCTGGGAAAGCTGGACCTCAGGAGTCTCCATCTCTGAAAGCCTCCTCTAAGCACCATCAGTGTCGCTGCTGTTCAGCCATCCTTACAAAATTCTACTACGTTTAGTACATTCGCTTGGTCAACTGTGCCCTTTCCAGGCCAAATCCCAACCGCCACACATTGCTTCATCTTGCCTAGATAGGAGAGAACCAATCACCCACGCACAGCTCTTGGACTCGCATTCATTTTAACGGCAAGCTGCGTAGTTCTTTCATTAGTTCTGGGCTTGACGGAAAGCGTTTGAGCAGCTGAATGGTGAATTACTAGCAAACATTTTCTCCTCGGCCCAAGCACAAACACAGGCTGGGCAGAGAATGGATTGAGAGAGCCCTGAGCAGAAGGACTTGGGGGTGATGGTCGATGAGAGCCGGCAACGTGCACTTGCAGCCCAGAAAGCCCCCCGTATCCTGGGCTGCATCCCCAGTAGCGTGGCCAGCAGAGCGAGGGAGGGGATTCTGCCCCTCTGCTCTGCTCTGCTCTGCTCTGGGGAGAACCCCTGCAGTGCTGCCTCCAGCTCTGGGGCCATGAATATCAGCACACGGACCTGTTGGAGCGGGGACAGAGGAGGCCACAGAGATGCTGCGAGGCCTGGAGCCCCTCTGCTGTCAGGACATGCTGAGAGAGTTGGGGGGGTTCAGCCCGGAGAAGAGCAGGCCCCGGGGAGACCTTAGAGCCCCTTCCAGTCCCTAAAGGGGCTCAGGGGGAACGGTTTTAGACTGAAAGAAGGGAGACTGAGATGAGATATTAGGAAGAAAGTCTTTGCTGTGAGAGCGGTGAGACGCTGGCCCAGGTTGCCCAGAGAAGCTGTGGCTGCCCCATCCCTGGAGGGGTTCAAGGCCAGGTTGGACGGGGCTTGGAGCAACCTGGGCTGGTGGGAGGTGTCCCACTGGCATGGGGGTAGGAACTAGAAGCTCTTTAAGGTCTCTTCCAACCCAAACCATTCAGTCATTTGATGAAGTCTCAGCCAAGCTCCTCAGAACAGCGTAGGCTCACAGCCTCCATTGTCACAGCTCGGCTCCCTTTTCATCAAGGAAAAGGTGCAGACGGACTGCAGGGTCAGAAAGGGACCAGACCCTCGTGCCCTCCTCACAAGACAGGCCGCGAACGCCAGTACCAGGAACAAGGGGCCTGTTCCGTCTGCTCCAACACCTCTGTCAGCCGCCAAAGGACAGAAAGGAAGGAACAAAGTTCCCCCGCCTGCAGCTGGCAGCAGCGTTAGGAGTCTACTCCATGGCGGGCGGGAGGCTGCTAAGATCCCAGCCCTTTGCTGCCGTGCTTTGGCTGGGGACCACCCAACCTTCTGTTGAACTCCTCTTACGCCCACACGCAACCCGTGCCTGCATTTACTGTCCCACCAGAGTCCTGGGGTCTCCACGCTCCTTCCAGGACGAGCCACTGGCTCTGCTGCCTGGCCCGGCACCGTGTCGCCCGGGACAGACCATTGCTGCCATTTCCCACGCTCAGGCTGTTCTTCTCCTAAAGCCAGCCCACAAAGCTGGCTTGAAGCATTCAGAAGCATAGTGTTTCCTACCACGTCTTGCAGGAGCTTGTTTATCTCCCCTTGGTGGTCGGCCTCCCGAACTTTGAGGGTGTCGGTATGCTGCTGTTCTTTCTGCAGGAGCGCTTGCGCCATGTTTTGCCGTTCCCGCTTCAGGAGAGACCTCTCCGCTTCCAGCTCCCACTGAAGGCACTTCACTTCCCCTGCAAACACGACAAATGGCAAGAGTCAGAGTCTGCACAAACAGCGGCTCTGACTTTACTGACCTTACGCCCTTTGAGTTTCCGTGGAGGAGGGGTCTGTCTCCAGCTCCTTCACTCCTCAGAAGCACTGCGGACAGAGAGCTGCTTTCATACCACCTTCCCCAGGCACGGGGTCACCAGAAACGGGAGGCTCTCACCTTGGATCACCTCCTTGGCCTGCGCCACCGCGTGGAGCTGGGTTTCGAGATGACTCCTGCTGATCTCCAGCTCAGACAAGTGCTGCTGAGCCTCCAACAGGCTGCATTCCAGGGTCTCCTTCCCTGACCTGCAAATCGTGAATACAGAGAGAAAGGAGCTGCTTGCTCCTGACACCCACAGGGAGTTGTTCCAGGAAGAAGCGGTGCAAGATCCCTACCCCTGCCTACGGAAAAAGGCTCGCGTGGAAACTCCTACACAGAGAGCCTATTTCTGCCCTTCCAAATAGCAATGCGGGCCCCTGCCAGGGGATGGCCAGGCTTCCCTTGTCACCTGGCAGCACACAGAAAGCCCAGCCGAATTGGACTGCAATAGCCAAATCTTCACTTGCTGGGGTCTGATCCACGACACACGGGTAGCTGCGCCCACCAAGCCTGTGCCAGCAAGCAAAACTTGGATGGACAACGGAGGACGTATCTTCAAGAAGGAGAACAAGCACACAGTTCCGATTACACCAGTCTCTGGCAGGCCAAAGTAACTATGTCCATTTTAACAGACATCAGTGATGGGCACGAACCCCTGAAGGCTGGCGAGAATTCAAGAGAGGGTTCCCCGCCGCTGGTGTCACCAGCTCTAGCTCCTGCACCACACTAACACCAGTTAGCTTAGAAACAGAAGGCCCTCCACATTTTCTGCAGGAGCCTCTGGCTTCTCCCGAAGGGCAGCGTCCTGCTCACAACCTCCATAAGCAATAGCCGTCAATTCTGAAGATCCCACCTCAAACTACGTTACAAGGAGAGATCGATGTTCAAATGCACAGAACAAGAATCCAAGACCAGAGAGAAGCTTCACGTTCTGTGAAACGTCTGCGTGGTTTAATTATGGCTCCGTTCAGAGCCCACTCGGCTTGCTGTGGACGTCACAGAGGAACACGTAAGGGGGCATAAACATGAGCCCAACGCTCAGGAGAGCTTTGCCAGCTTCAGCTGTCAGAAAAATAACCTTCAAATCAAGGTAGACTTTTTTTTTGCTTGAAATTCTTCCATTTTCTGTCCGTGGAAGCGAAAACATGTGAAAAGCACACAGGATGCAATCGATCCCCGTGGAACCACTGTCACCTTTACCATTACAGACATTAAAGAACGTCCTGCCCAGGGTCTCCTCCCTGCCCTTACCTGGCCTCTGCCAGCTGCTCCGAAAGGCCTTGTCTCTCCCGCTCCATGGCTGCCAGTCGCACCTCCAGGGCAGCCTTCTCCCGCACCAGCAACTCCTTCTCTGCGCACACCTCGGCCAGCGCGTGCCCTTGGCGAGAGGACTCCTGGCGCAACTGCTCCAGGCCACTGCGAGACGACTCTTGCTGGCGGGAAACCTGGAAGCGGGACAAAAGGCAGTGAGAGTCCTTGCGTGCAGCCCTGGCTTTTGCCCCAGACAAAGGCTCCAGAGCTACACAGTTTGCTGCTTTTGCCACACGGGAGAACAGTAGAGTCGTGGATGCAGTCCTCTCTCTGCAACTTACCAGAAGCCAAAAAGGAGGCCAACACGCACAGCTTCACCCAGCCAAGCAGCCACATGCCCACCCAGAAGCACCAGGTCTTTGGTCTCACCTCAAGGAGTTTCTCTTGGGCTTCTTCCTTCTCCTCTGCCAGGACGCCCAGCTCTACCCGCAGCTCCTCTTGTTGCTCCTCTGCTTTCTTCAGCAGCTGCTCCAGGTGGCCTTTCTCTGCACAGAGCTCGCTCTTTGTTCTTTCACACAAGCTCAGCTTCTCCTGGGCAGAGATCTTTGCTCTCTCCGTCTCATCCACTTTACACAACAGAGCCTCATTCTCTTGCTCCAGCTGCAATCACAGAAGCACAGAGGAAATTAAATACAGCAAGACTTACTCTGAAGAAGAGGAGAGCAGCAACTCCACATCCCCTGCGTCTCGCTGACATACTCCCAGGTCAGCGCTCCCAATAAGCACGTGCCGACAAACTACCCCAAGGAGCCTGCGTGGTCTCATCACCATTTCCCAAGGAGGAGAACAGCACGTTCCCTGGCCTAGACTGACACGAAAAAAGCATCTGTGCTGGTCTTGCTATCACAAGGTGGCCATACCTTCTCCAGGGCCACTCTAAGCTCACGCTTCTCTTCCTTCAGCACATCCCTCTCAAGGTGCGATTCCTCCAGCGCCTCTCTCGCAACTACCAACTCATGCTGTAACACGCAGTGTTTGTCTTCGAGTGCCACTAAGTCCTTCAGTCTGTGAGAAGGGGAAAGACAAACAAGTTGTCAATGTAAAAACATTCTCGTTTCCAAAACCAGGAGCACATACTGTGTCCCAGATACGGCAGTTGGAATGATTTCCAACGGCTTTGGACCTACACCTAAACACCACTGGCATTTCCTGACTAGAGCTGCATCGCTCTTTGTCATGGATGAAACGTTCGTCATTGAGAAAGTAAATCAAGCTTCCAGACATCACAGAACGTTTCCAAAACGTTCAGGTACTGGCAACAGCTTCCTGCCTCTTAGTTCTCTCTCTCCTCTTTCATACGTTGAATACAAGCCTTGCACAAGTTCTTCTTGGGCTAAAACAGACTTTGAAAGTCCAGACTACGACTCCCACAACTACTTTTGCCTTCTGCAGTGAATGAATCCAAGGCCCTGCAAGCTGTCTGGGGAGACGGCTATGAATGTCCAATCCAATAACCATGGGATCACAGGAGGGTCCCGGTTAATACGCTGCATGTTGCAAAATGGCCCTTCTTGCCCCAAAGGCCTTCTGCACTCAGTCTCGCAAGGAACTGTCAGCACAGAGGTGCTACAGTGCTTAGGATGGTGCTGGGCAAATTCCTGCCAACTCCTCTAGCACCGCCCCGGGGAGCAAAAGGGCTGTAGCAGAGACAGAGCTCTCTTTAGGCTGCTCTCGCTTGCTCACCAAGAACCAGTTCACAGCAAAAGCACTGGAATACGCCACCTCTTTGCCAGTCTGGTCTTACCCAGAGGAGCTTCTGGCAGTCAGACGATTTTTGCCGTCCTTTCTGTTGAAGGCAACCGTTTGACTCGGGACAGAAACAAGGCCGTGCAGAACGGGTGTGTTTGCAATGTGAACACAGCCCATCTATGAATGCAAGAGGCAGCCCCAGAAGAGAACGGTGCTAACAGCAAAGTTTAAAACACCTTTACCTGTCCTGAAGCTCCTTCTTCTCCAGCTCCCCCTTGGCTTGGAAGGACATCACGCTGCAGTTTAGACGGGAGCAGTTTGCCATTACAGACCCAGAAAGCCTCGTTTGCTCTGCCTTCAGCTCTGACAAATCTCTGCAGAAGAACAAAGGAAGAGCCAACGTTCACACCACCGTCTCTATCAGCTGACTCGCTTCTCACGCACGTAATGGCGCAAAGAGGAAAAGCTGCCAGGAAAGATGACATCTCGGCTGGGGACAAATCATTCCCCTGACACTCTGGGGTCAGGACACACCTTGGCGAGCGACTGCTCAGAGGCTCACGACAACAGCCACATAATAAACTTTTCAGGAAGGTGGAGGAAGAATAAGCCTAAAACGGCGTAACGAAAAAGCACAAAGAACACAAGAACCAAGGCACGCTCGACGCATTAAGGAAGGTTCATCATCCAGGAAGATAAATGGCTGACAGTAACCCAGAGTCTGAAGTCGCCTGCTGACACCAGCAGCAGACACTCTCACGGCTACGCTGCTCTTGTTTGTGTAGAAGGCAACTGTGAGAAAGGAACCTCAGAGAGGTGTGAAGGGAAGGTACATCTTTTCTGCCAGAGATCGGGCCCCAACTTCTACTCACCGGTTCGTGGCAGTCTTCATTTCCAGGAAATGACGGCGGAAGGTGACCATCTGATGCCACAGCCCGAGCAGACGGTCACGGTCACCCCTGAAGTAGTTCTCATAGAGCTACAGATGCAAAGACAAAAAGAAATGCCAGTTCAGCCTCCGCCATCACTGTATGAGTCTTTCCGCTGGCAGAGAGCACAACCACCATCGCCAGCTCTCGTTGAATAACTATTCCGACAGGGCACCAAGGACTGAAGAGGCACCGCAGAAGCAGCCCCAGCAGACCTGCCACCTGCCTTCAAAGAAGGCAACATCCACCCTTCTCCTGCGGGAGGGGACATCAGCAAAGCAAGCTGACCCCGAGTCAGCACCTCGCCTTGCAGAGCTGTCTCACACTCTTGGTGGAGGAAGACAAAGACAAGCCCCTCCAAGACCACCGTCCCATTTGCTAGCGGTGACGGAGGCCTGTCTTCTTCTTCCCTTGGCTGCTCTGAATCTCAAAACACACAGACCTCTCTGCTCTCACGGCTCTAGACAGAGATTTAAGAACCATCAAAAAGACGAGCGCTCCTGTGTCGCTGCCCTACAGCGTCCAGCAGCAGCAAGCATTTGCCTTCAGGACCCAGCAGCACGGCCACAGCAGGTGGGCCTCTTCCGTCACCACGATTTGCTGACACTCCCCCAGCACCCTCTTAAAACTGTCGCATCTGCTATCGACTTGGTCAAATCATTGGTTTATATCAATAAATATATTGCTGCTTCTCTCTTAGGAGTGAAGTCTATCGCTCCATCCGCGACAACCCCTCTCTTCTGCTCGTCAACACCAACACATCCTCAACAGAGCCACAACCTTCTCACAGCAAGTTCTCTGGGCCAGAAACAAAACGCGTTCTCATGCCACGCTGGCACCACCTCTGACATTCCCGCAGCTGAGCCTCACCTCACGTTCCTGGCGCCATTCGCGCTCCTTCGCTTCCAGCTCCTCCCGCGCCCTCATCCAATCCACCGTCAGCTTTCCAACATCTTCTTTGAGGGCTGAATTCACCTCTTTCGCTTTCTCCAGGTGCTCCCGCAGCAGACTGTTCGCTTCGGCCAGATCCTCGCACCTTGCAAAGGGAGGAACAGCCATGAGGTCACTGAACAACCCCTATCCACAAGCAGCATCCCCGGGATTTCCCGGCTCCCCCAACACTGACTTTGTTCTCAAACTGAGAGGCAGGAAAAGCGCTTTCTAGGATGAACTAAGATCTCTGGGTCATGGCCAACTCGTTTGCTTCTCCTTGCTTTAAGCCTTCAGTTTCCACCTACAGGCTGGGTTTCCCCTTCCTCTGCAACTCGGACGATGCCCACAATCGACGGCTGCCTCCCCTTCGTGCTGCCTCATCACTGGACGCATCACCTTTCTCTAGCGTTGCCCCCAGCCCCTCACCTACTGCACCAGGGCAGCGTTTAGGCTGGAAAGGGACCCTTGGAGCTCACCCGCAGGAACGCCCCGCTCCAAACAGAAGCGGTCAGCACACACCACTATTACTGCCCCACAGAACAGGTTGTGCACCTCTCTCCTTTCCAAAGGGCTTGCCCCAACACTTCCCTTGCGGAGACTGCCTACCACTAACAGGTTTTCCCTCCCTGCCGTGAGCATCCAGGATACCGAGTAGGAGGGAACGCTTCTTCCTTGTACCTTTGCTGCTCCTCTTTCACCTCAAGCAGGGCTTTCTCCAGGGCCTCCGTGCCTTCCCACCTGCCTGGGAGGCATCCCTGAAGAAGAAAGCGAATGGTTGGTCCAATTCTTCCACCTGAAGCCCAGGAATGCTCTCCTACGCTCCCGCCCTTTCTTTCCTAGCTCTGCTTTAGCCGGCAAGCAGAACGAAAAGCACAGAGCCAGCTCTCTCTGCCCGACGCCAGCATTCTCGCCTTCCAAAACACTGTCTGTCCACCCATTCTATTTCAGAGACAGCCCTAGAACAGGCAGCAAAGCCCTCTCCCGAGACCCAGGACGAAACGCTCCCCGCCAATAAAGCACTCCCGCACACAACTCCAATCCTGCATTTCTGGGACTGCTGGCTGCTCTGAGAGCGGCAACTGGGCAGAACAGGGGCGGGCAAACTCGCAGCGCTTCTTGAAACCCTCCGGGAGCACAATCTCGCTTTCCCCTGCCATGGCTCGGGGAGCTTTTTCGCTCCCGAACGCTCCGGCCGCTCTCTTCAGTTCGCGCCCTGCGCACTCACCGCTCCTGCTTCCAGCTGCTGCTCCAGCTCTCGGCAGCGGGTCCGGTACTGCAGGACCTGGGCGCAGACACGGCATGAAGATGAGCGACTGCAGCCGGGGACGGACCCGGCTCCTCCGGCACCGGCTTTTCTCTCGCTCTCTGCAGCCCGAGCTCAGCCCGCGCCACGGCGCTGCCGCTCCGACACCGAGTCCCTTCGGGACCGGGAAGCTTCGCTTCCCCCGAGCCCGGCCAAGCCCCGGCGAGCGGCTCGGGGGTGACCGCCGACGGGACGGGACGGGGCGGGGCGGCTCCCGGGGCCTCCCTCCCTCCCCCGAGCTCCGGGCTCGGCGCCGTCCCGCCCGCGGCAGCGCAGGGCAGGGCCCGGGCAGGACCCCGCCGGGGCCGCGCCTTCGCCCCCCGAGGGCTCCGCCGCCGAGTCCCGTCCGCGGACGGCGCGGGCACCCCGGCCCGGCCTCGGGGAGCTCCCCCCGGGCAGGCGCCCCCGCTCCTCACCTTCGCCTGCAGCTTCCGCACCAGCACCGCTTGCCGGTGCCGCGCCTCCTGCGAGCTCTGCAGCCGGCGCTGCAGGGAGGCCGGGCCCGGCGCCGCCATGCCCCCGCTCGCCGGCCGGGCTCCGCCGCCTGACGGGCGCCGCCGGGAGCCGCGGGGCGGGAGGGACGGGCTCGCTCGGGGCCGCTCTGCGGCGGCGCTTTCCTGCGGGCTGCGGGGCTGCCGCGGGGGAAGAGGCCGCTCCGGCCGCGGTTCGCTCCGGCCGGCTCCGCTCGGAGACCGTTACCGGCCCCGGCCGACGCTGGGGGCGGGAGCGGGGGGAAACGGTCCCCGCGAGCCGCGTGTCGGGGGGGCCCCGAGACGGCGGGCGAGAGCCGGGGCCGCGGGGACGGGCCGTCGCCCGGGGAAGGCGGCGGCAGCGCCGGAGCCTCTGCCGGAGGCTGCGGCTTCGGCCCGGGCTGCCGCGGGAGCGGGGGGCCCGGCCCGGGGCGAAACGCCGACGTGCCCGGGGGGAGCTCCCGGACCTTGTCCTCCCCGACGGGCGGCGCGAAGGGCCCGGGCCGCCAGCAGGCAACGGGGAAGCCGGGGCGGGAGGGAAAGCTTCCGAGTTCCAGGGCAAGGGACCCCGGGAATACAGCGCTATTTCATGGGCTCAGGGGGGAAACACGACAAACGGGGCTCAGTCCCCTTTGCCCCCCGGCCTCGTCTCTCCTGGGAATTCACTGATTCGCCACTCAAGTCATGAGCTTCCATAACTTACAGCCCTTAAGTCGTGCACTTGCAAGCAAACAAAAAGAATTAGTTCCCTAGTGAGAGTGCTCATCCTTCCCCTTCCATCACGGTGCGGGCGTCCCCCGGGTCACCCCGGGAAGCACAAAAGCCTGAGTGGGCCGGCTGCTGCTGCATCCTGGGTCTAAAGTAGACCCAGTCAGTACGTTGTGACTGATACAGGACCCGTTACGCAACATTTTAAATACTTCTTGTCCCCAGGCATTAAGTTTGCAATGCCACAACCTGGGAATAGAGAAAGGCTGCCAAGGGACACCGCAGCGAGAGCACTATCACCACACTCCCGCGACAACGGGAGAAATCCTCGTACCTCCCCATCATTCAGCTCTTGCCTTAGTTTAGCCTTTCAGCTTCAACACCAGAAAGTTACATCCAAGTGATGCAAACCAACAAATTCCCTTTATGCTGACACACAGAATGACACTGTCTCCCAGAAAAGGTAGTCAGGAGATCACGTTTTGGAAAGGAGAAGTCAGGACAGTATTCCTGTTAGACTGCAACACTTTGCCAGAATCCTCTCTGGTTTGTATCGAAGAACGAGGGTGAGTCAGAACAGGTAGAAAGGGTAGAGGAGAGGGTCACGTTAGCCAAGGGCCACTTCCTACAACTTGTAACCGATAAGTCAACTACAATATATTTCTCAGGTCTGCATGAACACACACAAAGTGCCTGCAGTAAGGGGCCAAGTTTAGGCTTAAAGGCTTGAGTCGCCAGAACCTTCCCTGGGGAGAGGCTCTTTCCTCTAACCAGGTCATCCCATTTGTCAGCCCACTGTGATTTAAAGATACAACCAAAGCCAAGCTTGGCCAGAACAGCTGCTTCCTTTCTAGTCGTCAAAGACCATTAACTTGGGAGCTTTATTCCTGAATGCATCCATGAGCCCTTGTCATAATGTCAGAGGGACTAGGCAAAGATTTGCCCCGCAAAAGTAGCCAGTATCAAAGCAGTCGGACTGATCTGCACGTTTCATAGACTTGCGTGCCTTAAACGTGTTTAAGGTTCAACCTTAAGGTGTTTCAGTTTTAAACACCTTAAAGGGGTTTAAATGCTCGTCAGCTGTCCCTTGTTCCCGTGAAAGCCAAACCAGGCACACAGTGATGGCAGGACGACCAGAGCATCCGCCCAAGACAGGCAGAAGAGCGCCTTACCGTGTCTCTCGGCCCCTGGAGTCACGCGATTGCCACCTTTATCCCACCGCTGCTTAAACAGGTTGTGCTCTACACCCAGCTGCTGCTCTCCTGCTCCCTCCATGGCTTCGATGCTCAAATCTGAAAGCAGTGAGCAAGGGAAGTGGTCTGTAAAGGCACAGTCATTATGGCCTGTGGTGGGCTGAGGACGCATTCAACCCGTGAAAATACAGAATCTTTCAGCCAGGGGGACAAGAATGTGCCAAAGTGAAAGGCTGTGTATGCTTGGGGCCGAGTGTCACCCAGGGAAGAAAACGCACGTTGCAGCAGCCGAAATGCCCCTTCCAAATACGGGGTTGGGTTTGGTGTACAAGAAGGACTGTTTCCTTCAAACCAACTGTATCCATGTCGTGGTTTAGCCTCAGATGGCAACAAAGAACCACGTGCCGCTCGCACGTGCCTTCCTAATACAGGAAGGATCGTAAGAAAAGGCAAGACTCTTGGGTTGGGACAAAGGCAGTTTAACAGAACAGCAAAGGGAACAGGCAAACAACAACAACACCACCACGGACAGGGGAATATACAAACGCGATTACGGAACCGCCGCTCCCCGCCGCTCGCCGACCAGCGGGACCCAGGACGCCCCAGCCCGCTTTTAAACAGCAACTTCCTGCCCCCTCCCCCGGCAGCTCAGGGTGGGCGTGGCTCACATGGCATGGAATACCAGGAAAAGTTAACCCTATCCCCACCGGAACCAGGACAATCCACAAACCAAGCCCCTCCAAGCCCATAACCATCTTCACAAACACCGCTTCAGGAACACAGCTTAAAACGGGTTGAAAGCTGCCTCCTACCTCAACCCCCCCACCTTCGGCTGTCTGACTCCTTGTGGGAGTGGGGTGTCTCTGAGGGTGCCAGGGATAATTTAGACGTTTCCCGAGAGCGGTTCCCGAAGACTTCCGAAGGGCAAACTTTGGCCTGCTTAGGAGCATGGTTGAGAGTGTCCCTTGGGGGACAGTCCTGAAGGGCAAAGGTGCCCAGGAAGGCTGGTCTCACTTCAAGGAGGAACTCCTAAAAGCTCAGGAGAAGGCCATCCCCAAGTCCCAGAAAACGAGCAGACAGGGAAGAAGACCAGTAAATTATCCATGAGCAAGCAATGTGCCCTTGTCGCCAAGGCGGCCAACGGAATTCTGGGCTGCATAGGGAAGAGTGTGGCCAGCAGGTCCAGGGAGGTCATTCTCCCCCTCTACTCTGCACTGGTGAGGCCACAACTGGAATACTGTGTCCAGTTCTGGGCTCCCCAGTTCAAGAGAGACAGGGAACGGCTGGAGAGAGTCCAGCGTAGGGCAACAAAGACGATGGAGGCATTGGAGCATCTCCCTTATGAGGAAAGGCTGAGAGAGCTGGGACTCTTTAGCCTGGAGAAGAGAAGGCCGAGGGGAGACCTTATTAATGTTGCCAAGTATCTAAAGGGTGGGTTTAAAGAGGATGGAGACAGACTCTTTTCAGTGGTTCCCGGTAACAGGTGATGGGCACAAGGACCCTTGGGGCCTCCCTGTAGGGCTGCCTACACTTTCTGCATTCCTTGTGCAGTGGAAAGGGTCCCCTTCTTGACCTCTCCTGTCAGGGGACACTACACCCAGGAATCAGCAGCTCTCTGCCGTTTGGCAGGACTCGGAGCGAACCCACCTTCTGCAGCCTTAAACCCCTCCCCTGAGCAGCCCGTGGGGGCGAGCAGCCCGTGCAGAGCAGGGTCGGGAGAACTGGACCTGGCGAAGCAAAGCTCCTGCTGCGCTGGTGGATGAGCCTGGGACCCCCGGCTCTGCAGCGCAGTCGGGGCTCTGCCCCTTATCTCAGCCCTTTGCCGGCCAGGGCTGCTGCGGGGGCACCAAAACTCTTCATTCCTGCACCTGTGAGCAAAAAATAAACAAGTCCTTTCCCCAGCCAACGGTGAGAGTGCTCATCCCTCCTCCTCCCCCCTCACCTCCTCCTTTCCGCCAGTGGGCAGCAACCCCACTCCCGACACCAACCTGGGGGGGATTCTGCATCTCTGGGGCCTCAGCCCAGAGAGAATTTTCATCCCGAGCCAGCCTGTCCCGTGGAGAAGGGGCAATAAAGAGCAGGTCACAGACAACCTCCCATCGGCATTTTGCTGGCAAAAGAAACAGTTTGCTGCCCCCCGCCCGCCTCAGCCCTGACACATGCCAGCCAGCGGGGCTGGCACCAAGGAGCGCGTCCCACAGCCTCCACCCCACCGCTGAGGGCGATGCCTTCCCCTCCCAGCCCGCGGGGGGCTCGGCAGCAGCTTGGGAAGCCTGACCCACCGGGCACTCGGCCCCCGCCTTGCCCTGGCACCTTTCCTCCGAGCCAAGGCACCGGGGCTTTCCCTTCATCGCTCCCTGCAGTTCCTTGAAACTCCTTTGCGCTCCCCACAACTCACTGCCGGGCACAAAAAGATGCCCCCAGTCATCCCCGCAAACATTTTATTGCTGACTTCCCACTTGCCCCCCACCTTGCCCCTTCTGCTCGATTGCTCTTTAAGCAGACCTTTCCCCAAACCCGCCCAACACCACCCTCCTTACCCAGCTCATCTGGGATTATTACAGCTCTGCTGAAGTTAATGCCCTCCCAACACCATCATCTTGGGGCACTCGCTACAAACTCACCAACACCAGGGGGGAGCTCAACTCAAGCCACAAGGAGGAAAGCTCTCGCAGGAAGGGTCTCAGCATGCGGGGGGGGAGGGAGAAGGATGGCTTTGGGCAGCAGGATCCGAGTGGAGACCGGGTGCAGGCTGCTCCCTGCAGCGCCTGACCCTGGGACAGCCCGGACACCTGCGAGTCCCTGGCTGAAGCCCCTGTGTCCAGGGGAGCCTTGACAGCCGGGGGGGCACGGACAGCTCGGCTCCGCCAGCCGACACCCACCGGACACACACACACAGCCCCGACCCAGCCACACGGAGAGAGGGGACCCCGCATCGCCCCCCGACTCCGCACCCCAGGCAGCGGCCCCTCCGCAGCCCGGCCCCCACAGCCCGACCCCCGCCCGGGCAGCCTCCCCCAGGGACAGGAGCAGCACGGCGGGGCGCCGCCGCCCGCAACCCCCATGGCCGGCAGCGCTCCCCGACCGCCTCCGCGGGGAGGGCACCACGCCCCGGCCGCCGCTAATGAGGCGCTAATGAGGCGCGGGTGATGAGGGGGCGGGCGGGGCCGCGGCTCCCGAGCGCCCGGGGGCAGCCCCGTGCCCGCAGCCCCGGCCCCCCGCGGCTCCCCGCATCCCGCACCCCCGGCCCGCACGGCATCGCCCCCCTCGCCACTCTGCCGGCACCCACGGCTCCCCGCACCCCGACACCCTGCGCCCACCGCACCCCTGCACCAGCTCCCTCTCCCCAAAGCCCCCCGCAGCCTGCGCTGCCCCCTCCACGGCTCGCCCCGAGTGGGGACCAGGGCCCGGGGCCGCTGCCAGCAGCAGGAATGCCGGAGGGCAAGGAGGGCTTTGCTCCGGGCTTCGGCTCTGGGCACGGCCCCGGGTAAAGCACGGCAGCACCAGAAGCAAAGACCTGAGCGTGGGGAGGTTCACACCATTAAACATCAGCCCCTGCAGCTCCAAAACCTTCTCCCCTCATCCTTGTACCAGCCATTCCCAAGGATGCCATGGCCCTCGGCTGATCAGTTTGCATTTTGCAGCTCTGCAGCCCCATCCTGGCTTGTGCCCCGTCCCTCCCTTTCCTTTCCCTCCAGCAGCAAGGCAGCAGCAGGTTTCCTGCCTGCTTTGATGGCATCATGGCAGGGGTCGGTCATGGCAGAGTCCGTGCTTGGCTGGGGACCCCTTTGCTGTTGGGGACCCCACTCCCCAGCAGCCCATGAACCCCGCTGGTGCCCAGGGACGTCCCTTTCATCAGCCGCACCCCATCTGTGCACAGGGACCCCCGGGGTGGCCGTGCCACCACCCCCAGCCGCCTCCAGCGCCGCCATCCCCGAGACACTGGAACCACAACTCTGCAAAGGCCGCGGCTCCCAAGAAATGCACACAGAGCTTGGGTGTGAAAAACAGGAACACAACTCTTTATTAACAACAACACAACTACCTACAACTCTTAACAACCAGTAACAACTCTTACAACTCTTTACAACTCTGAACAACTAACAAAAATATTAACAAACAACAAAACTATTAACAAACAACAAAACTATTAACAAACTGTGGACAAGTATTTACAACACAAATCCACACACGAAAACTAACCTTATCTCTACCAAAAGGGCGCTGCAGTCCAGATCTTAAACGCTGCGCACCACCAGCAGGGAAACACGTTGTTAAATAGGATGACCCTTTTGGGGCCATTTCCCCCATTCCCTCTCTTTTTAGAGCGGGGGCGACCGCGTCTTCTTGAATCCTCAAAGCCCAGCCGCTGCCCGGATGCGGAGAAAAAGCTGGGGGGTTTGAAGAAAAATGGTAAAAACTGGCCTCGGGGTTGGTTTGGTGTCAGTTCCCAGGTGTTATGGGAGGAGGTCAGCGGAATGCGGGGGCTTTTGTGGCTTCGCCACCCTTTAGAAGAGCTCCCGGGGCCCTTTTAAACATCATCCTTTGGGCGATGGAATCTCATGTGGGTGTTTCTCCCCTGGATCTTCTCAAACACCCTGAAAGTTAGAAAAGAAAGGCATTTTTAAGTCTTTGGCCGTTTTTGTAAATTTGTGAGACCAAGCTCCGTTATTCCTCCTTTTGGGAACTCTTACGCTTTGCTGTGTGGTACGACAGAGTTTCCGACGTCGGTGGTTCAACAGGACAGATCGTGGGCGATTAACATATTAGAATTAATTGGGCCATCACTTAAAATGAGGCTGAATTGAAACGCGAGGCATTTTGCTCGGCGCGAGCGAGTGGAGCGGGGAAGCCTCAGGCCCCAAATCCTCACGGAACTTGAGGCTTTTTTGGTCAAAAAGGAGAAGCGCCGGGATTCTTGCGCAAGGGAGGGCCACCGCTCTGAACCTCAGGGCTCGGTGGAGGGTCTCCCCGACTCCGAAAACACACATTTTTGGGGGCTGAAAGTCAATGAAAACCGCCAAGCGGCCCCGGGGCAAGGGGAATCCTCCAGCTGCCCTCCCCCGCTGCCCCCATGGCTGCTTTTTGAGCCCCAAAACAGCCGCTTTTGAGAAGGAAAAGGAAGAGCTGACCTTCCACACTCGCCGCAGGGGAAAAATCCCGGATCTCCGGCACCGCCGTCCCAGCACCAGGAAGCACCGGCATTGATGGAGGAGCTGCTGCCGTTGCAGGGGTTCTCTTCCTGTCTCCCCAACTTTGGATTTTCCTTGGGGGTGATGCGCCACCTCTTCTTTGCGCTCCAAAGGGCCTGTAAATCAGGTAAAAAATAGCTTGAAACAGCCGCGGGCGGCAAAGGAATTGGATTTTTTGCGCCGGAGGTACCACATTTTATCAGCCCAACCCTGCCCGGGTGGACTCTGAACAAGAAACAGTCAAAAAAAACCACTTTAATTCCTCTGGGAGGACCAGACCTTGAAAGAAAAACCCTATCAGTTCTCTATTTGAAGCAGAACAGCGCTTTCTGACGCAAAAATCGATCCCAACAGGTTGAAAACGTGGAATTCCGAAGCACCGAAGCGACACCGTCACCCCGTTTCTACCACCACAAAGTTACAAATATTTCTGTGAACCAAATCCGCTGTTTTTTAAGGAATGTTTTCCCAGATGGCTTCATGGAGGAGCGGAAGCTGGCACAAAAATCCCTCCCCCAGCAGCTTTTCTACCTCTTCCTCCTCCTCCGGGCGTCTCGGGCGCTTCTTCTGCGTCAGGCGAGGCCGAGTGCAGCCAAAACGGGTTTTCTTCTTCCAGGTGTAATAATATTCAACACACTGAGACACGCTTTTAGTCTGGATCTGCCGGGAGGAAAACCAGGAGCCATTTCATAAGGGAAACGCGGCAGTAAAATACCCAAGGGGCAGATCGACCAGGAGTCTCTCCTGCGCTTCTCGCAACGCAACGTCCGGGGGAGCTCGGACAGAAAAGAAACCTTCACCTGCTGAAAAACGCCATCAAGAAGCGTTTTCAGGGCACAATTCTCCGTTTCACCACACAAACTGTCGTTATTCTTTTAATATCTCTGCTATTTTCTCCCAGAGAGATTAAATAGTCCCTTGCCATCACACATGAGGGCAAAAACTTGTCTCGTACCGGTGGTTTTTTAGCATGAAGAAGCGTCCTAAGAACAGCATTCCAACACGCAACTCAAAATACGACTTTCTGGGTTGAAACTGCCCACGCTAACGAGCTGCGCCTCCCTCTAACGGCTTTACCTGCTTCTGTATGAGGCGAAAATTCTTCTTATGGAGGTAAAAAGCCTCTTTAAACAATTGCTCCTCCACCGGTGTCCAAGTATCCGAGCCTAGGAATTAACCAGCGACAGCCAAACTATTACAATAGGCATCCCCCGCCTCCAAAAGCCCCGGAAAGGGATTAGAACTACTCTTTTCCCCACCCCAAAAGAACATTTGGAAGCCTCAATTCAATCAGAGCAAAGGGAACGGCGGGAGCTGTTCTCCTCCTTTACCTGTGTAATGATAATCAGCCAGGGGATGGGACTCGGGTCTCCGAGGCGGCCCAGCACCCAGCATCTCCGCCGCCTCCTGCCAGATTTCATAGGGAAAAAAAGAGTTAAATTCCTCCGGAGGAGGAGCCAAAAGGGAAATTCTCCCTCCTCCTGGCCACGCCCCAGCAGACGCCCAGCCCAGGGGTGTTAAAATCCTTCTTCGAAGAAGGGGGAGCAAAGCAGACCCGCTCGGGGCTCATCGAGGACACACCTCGGGTTTTAGCCAATATCCCTTCATTCGGGAGTAATTCTATTCTCCAAATCCTCCCAGAATCAAAACCAACTCTTAGCGATGCACCAGGAGAGGGCTCGGGAAGCCCACGACACATTAACGCCGTGACAGGCAACATCCAAAAACCTGCTGCGCCTCCGGCAAAGAGACTCCCGCCCGCGCAATAGGAAACTCGGAGCGACTCCCAGCTCAAAGCAGGAACAAAGTCCGTTCTTCATTAGAAATTGCCGCTTCTTACCAGCACGTCGCCTTGAGCCTCGTGCAGGCAATGCAGAGCCAGCTCCGTGTTGACCCGGCCCCCCGGCCCGCCCTTGGGAGACGCCAAATGGAGCAGGTTTCTAACTACAAACGCAACAAAAACCCACAAAAAGTCACGTTTTCCTCCAGAAAAGGGGCCAGAGGAGAGGGAGGGAAAACAGGACGAGCGCAGCAGAGACCGCAGACGAGGAAAAGCTAGAGAAAGAAGTCCGGTACCCCAAAGAGCTCTATTTAAAAGCTCGGAGAGAAACCTCCCCTCTCCCGAGGGCGCCGCACATGAGCTGGGAGGGCTCCAAACGCCCCTTTTTCATGCAAGACGCTGCCGAGAGCGTTGCCCGTTAGTCTTTAGTCCCTCTCCCACCAAAACCCAGCCATCTCCTTCCCTCCAACGGGAACGCGGGCAAGAAAAGGATGGCCCACCAAAAAGGTGGCATTTTCAACCCCTCCTATCCCTGGCTGGGGTCAAAGTGGAAGAAAAGCGGTAGGAAAAAAAAAAAGCCAAACACCTTTCTCCTGCGTCTCCGGGTTGGTTTCCACGTCGCCCCAGGGCTTCCACACCAGCGACGCTCCCTCTTCCTCCTCTTCCAAACGGGATGGGTCCTGGAGGTCTGGAAGCTCCGCTTGGAATTGGCTTCCAATGTTGATGCGCCTGAAAGCGTGAGGAAGAGGAGGTGAGGAAGGCGAGCGGGGAACAGCTCCGGCAGGAGAAACGCGCGCATACGGGAGAAGCTGTAAGAAAGACGGCCCCTATTTCCCAGGAAAGCGCTAATCGCTCTCCTCTAACAACTTCTGCAGCACCACCACGGTACCGTTCTGCCTCCTGAGTCCTCTTGGGCCCCATCGGGCAAGAAAACTGGGGGTTTCTTCCTCCTCAAACCTCTCCCAAGTGGTCAGGTTTGCTCTGAGAAGAGCAGCGAGCTGCAAGAGCCACCACCGCCGAGCACCAAGTGCTTCGGAATGTTGTGTAGAACGCGGGAGGCCGGCAACGCTCCGTGACAGCACTTGGCCGGGCATTTCCGCACATTTCTGGCCAACTTTGCCCCAAAAAACCCATCCTTGATGACTGGCCGAGCCACCAGCAGAAGCTCAATGGCAACTGCCAGGGCCTGCACACACCGGGCCTTGCACCAACCACATGCCCACTCCTCAACGGCACTTCCCTCGTCCCCGCTTTTCCCCACACTCTGCTCTTCTTCCCACGGCTGGGCGCCCATTTTACTGTTTCATCAGCCAAAACACCCAAAACCCCTTGCAATTCTGCCCGGAAGGTAGCAAAAAAAAAAGCCCGAGAGAAAAATTGTTCCAACAAGACCAGCCTTTAGCCTTCCTCGCCATCCTCAACTCTTTTGAATTGCGCGTTTTTAATGCTTACCTTCAGTTTTTACCCCAAACTTGCACAATCAAATCAGGTCGCGGCTTTAGGAGGAACCTACATCGCAACTCCAAAGTGATTAACAGGTTACCTGTTTCCCAGAAATTCCACCAACAGGCCCCTGGAACCTTTACCAACTCCGTTACCATTAGCGTTCATTACCACCAAGCCCATTCCTGCCGTCTTAGTCGAATAGAATTGGGGGGATTAGCTGAGCTGCTGAACTGCTGACCAGTGGCTCACAGAAGCCATTCCAGCAAGGGAGTTTTCTCTAAATACACTCAAAAAAATCACTAAAATCGCCACCCACCTCCTTCCCTGCTGCCAAATTCCTTCTCGTGGACGGTACCGAGAAGGCAATCAGCCGGCAGAGCCACCGCGACGTCCCCCTGAAGGCATCTCGGCTTTGGAGGGACGCTTTCCATCTCCTGCGGCCTCCGGCGATGGTTTCTGGGCACCAGCGAGGGACTGGGGTGCATTTTCTGGCCTCCAAGTCCTTCGCATCCCAACTCCAATCCAAATTGTTTCTCTCTGAAAGAAAATAACGAGAACTGCTGTTAACTAACAAGCGCTCAAGGATTCCCTTTCCCTTGACCTGCTGCTCCTTCCTTGCTGTGCGCCATCGCTCCCCGCAAAAACACCCGATGGCGACCTTTTTCGGTAGAAAACCACCCGACCGCGGTTATTGGAGGGGGGTGGCGGGAAAGCCAAAAAGTGGAGAAAAAACAATATGGAGATAAAGGGGTGGAAAATTAATGGGAGGAAGTTGAACTGCTTTTTTAAAGAATAGAATTTCATCACCCTCAGTGTTCGATCTGCCGTTTCGGGCCAGGTGCTGTGGCGGGGAAAGGACTACGGGGCTCGGAGCTGAGCCTGCGCAGGGTGCTGGGGTGGGCACGGGCAGGAAGGCGACGTGCAGCCACGCAGAGTGCCGAGGGAGGAGATGTGCGGCAAGCGAGGTGTAGAGCCCCTGGGCAGCAGACACAGACCTTACCCCCTCGTATTGCAATAAAGAGTTTACTCCCACGTCTTTGCTTGTGCCTTCCTTCCTTCCAGCCAGGCCATACTGTGTCTGAGCATCTTCCCTGCAATGTTTTCCCTCTTCTTCCTCCCTCCCACAGCCTGGGTCAGGCGAAGACCCAGCTTTTGTCTCCTTTGGGAAGCTTTGTGGCCGGGCTATCGGAGGGGCTGCTCCAGCTCTGCTGAGCCGGGGTTCTGGCCGTCCTTGTGTCGAGATCCTTTCTCCAGGGCTCTTTCTCCTCAGAGCAAGCAGCCCTGCACAAAACCCTTGTTCCCGCCGCTCCGGGGACGGACGCTGGCGTCTCCCCCTGGGGACCGCTCTGCCACATGGCCTTTGGGTCTCCTCGCTGCGCAGCGGGGAGGCAGCTCTATTGTGGAGGCCCAGAACGGTGCAGCGGAGCAGGTTCGAGCAGCCGGTGCCAGGGCTCACCCAAAGGGAGCTGCAAGCAGGGAATGGGAAAAACCAGGGCCGGAGGAGATGGCCCTAAATCAGGGTTCTTCACCCGCTGGGCAAAAACCAATCAACACACTGAGTCGAGATATTTGGCTTTATTTCAGTTCTGCAGAATCGGGGGCCGGGCCTTTAACAACAGCCAGCACACCACACGTTTCCGACAGTCCCAGGTTCACAGTGATGAGATACAGCCCATGGGTGAGCTACAGTTCCCTTACCAGCCCTCATCAGACACATGCATTCAAGTCCAAGTTTGGAACGGTTTGGGAGATCCCCCTAATTAGGCCAATTAAGGTTTAATTTCAGGAGTTCAGCTCAAGCTCCATCAAAGTTCTACTACAATTCTATACAAAGCGCTCCTGGAACTTTTTAACCATATTCTTTTGACATCCCTACTCTAACCTTTTCCTGACCCATGAATGTACCAAGCACTCTCCTTTTCCTTCAAGAAACAGTACAAAATGGCTTTTATTACAAAAAAGGTAAAAAGCCCACTCCCCCTTTCCTTCAGAAACAGTACAAAATGGCTTTTATTACAAAAACATAAAAACCCCTCTCCCTTTTCCCTTCAGAAATAGTACAAAATGGTTTTTAGTACAGAAACATAAACCCCCACTATCACTAGCACATGCTGCAAAATCTAAACAGAACAAATGCACCCCCCCTGCCCGCAGGAAAACAAACACAGTCCAGGGAAGGGCCCAAGACGGGAACCCCGCGATGCTGCAGCTGCTCCGCGGCAGGACAAGGTTCAGCGCAGCTCCCGAGTCTCTGCCACCGGAGCAGCAGCTTTGGCCTTCAAGGTCTTCAAGTTCCTGGCCGGTCTTTGCACAGCACTCAATCCAGTCCCGCTTCTATTTTCCGTCTTGCGCCAGCTGCGTCTGCGGAAGGGACACCTGAAAGAGGCCAAAGGCCGAGCTCAGACAAGCCCACGCTGGTAGGACCAGCCCTAGCTCCACGGTACCGGCTCTCGGGGAAGACGCACCCTCTAACGCCAGCCCCGACAAACACTTGCTCTTCGGGGAATGGAAGTCACAGGCTCCCAGAGTCACCCTGGCCTCACCTCACACTATCAACACGTTGACTTTCTCTCTGGCTCACCATTCACACGTACAACCCCGAGACATCCCATGGATATGAGAGAGAGAGGTTCCTACAGGATTAAGTCACCCAACTCCCCTTTCCAAGGGAGAGACTGGGGCTACTGCCACCTTACTGCCACAGGCTTTTTCCTCAGCAGGAGAGTTACTGGTTACACAAGGCACTGAGGAACTCTTCTGCTCTCATCTGCCTTGAAAACGTGACAGCTAGCGCGTGAAAAGGGAAAATGGGAAAGCTCAACAAGACGAGCAAGACTCAAGGGGAACGTCCTTAGACTATTCTCTATTTCCCATCCATTCCGTTTTCTGAGTTTCCTCCAATCCCTCTCCCACCCTGCCTGACCCACAGAGACCAGACCTCGGGGAACGATGCTGTCTGGCCATGGCCAAGGGACGCGTCTGACTGGGTATTCCCACCGCCTGCCGGCCTCCCTTCCTGATGGCCAAACAAAACTCGGGCCACAGCATCGTGCAGAGCTGTGCCCATCAGCACAGCCACAGCGGCTCTGGATGAGAGCTTTCCTGCTCCTCACCCGGTCTATACTGGGGGGCTGCTGCCATCGTTCCTCCATCTGGCCAGAGCCTCCTCCCACCAAGTAAGATCCTGGTCTCACCTGCTGAGACGCCAGCATCTTGTGCTGGTCAGACTCGGAGAGAGAAGATCCGCCTGCATCTGGCAGCGCCCGACCTCTGCAATATCTCCTCAGCCTCCTCCGTTCACGTTCCACCTGCACGTTGGGTAGGAGAAAGGGTCACAGAAAGCTGCCACCACACAAGGAGCAAAAGGACCTCTGGACATCCTGGCAAGGAGATGGCTGCTCAGAGACTGTGAATTGCACCACAGAACGCTGGGGCCAAAAAGCACTCCAAGCAGCCCACGGAAGAGAGCGAGCAGGAGGAAAGAGTTCCTGACACAAGAGTGTCCAGTGGGTGTGTATGGGGACACTGGGGCAAGAAGGCTGGTACCGCAGTGAACGTGCATTTGCGAAGGCAACGGGGTGCCAGAAGAGAGAGAAAAGACAAAAGCGTGTGGCCACAGGGGACAGTGGGAGAGGGAAGGAAACAAGCCCAGGACTCCACAGTGCTGCCTCTGGAAATGCGGTGTCTTCCAGAGGACCGTGATGCTGCGCAGAGGCAGCGAAAGCTTGGTCTACCTCCTCCAGAGTCCTCCTGAGCTCAGCACTGTATTGCTTCAGCTCCGTCTTCTCCCGGTCCAGCCTTGCAACTGCTCGCTGCAGACGTTCCAGCCGCTGCGACAGGAGTCTCTTCTCCGAGAGCCAGGACAGCCGCTGCCCTTCTGCAATCGCCTGCTGGGCATTCAGAGAGCAGATGATGGGAGTGGTGCCACAGAAAGGAGAGAAGGGCCAGAGTCAACACATCGCGGAGAGTGACCATGGAGGAAAGGACAGTGCTACGTCCCTTCTCCTCCTCCTCCCGGCCCACAGCCCAAAACAACACTCTCCCTTCCCAGGGGCCCTCCTCCACATCACCTCGGAGAAATCCCTGCGCCAAAAGAACACCCTGAAAGCGCAATGAAGCCTTCAACCTCACCAGCCAACGGTACCATTTCCATTCTCTCTAATACCCTGGGAAAGCTGGACCTCAGGAGTCTCCATCTCTGAAAGCCTCCTCTAAGCACCATCAGTGTCGCTGCTGTTCAGCCATCCTTACAAAATTCTACTACGTTTAGTACATTCGCTTGCTCAACTGTGCCCTTTCCTTTCCAGGCCAAATCCCAACCGCCACACATTGCTTCATCTTGCCTAGATAGGAGAGAACCAATCACCCACGCACAGCTCTTGGACTCGCATTCATTTTAACGGCAAGCTGCGTAGTTCTTTCATTAGTTCTGGGCTTGACGGAAAGCGTTTGAGCAGCTGAATGGTGAATTACTAGCAAACATTTTCTCCTCGGCCCAAGCACAAACACAAACAAGAAGTCTCAGCCAAGCTCCTCAGAACAGCGTAGGCTCACAGCCTCCATTGTCACAGCTCGGCTCCCTTTTCATCAAGGAAAAGGTGCAGACGGACTGCAGGGTCAGAAAGGGACCAGACCCTCGTGCCCTCCTCACAAGACAGGCCGCGAACGCCAGTACCAGGAACAAGGGGCCTGTTCCGTCTGCTCCAACACCTCTGTCAGCCGCCAAAGGACAGAAAGGAAGGAACAAAGTTCCCCCGCCTGCAGCTGGCAGCAGCGTTAGGAGTCTACTCCATGGCGGGCGGGAGGCTGCTAAGATCCCAGCCCTTTGCTGCCGTGCTTTGGCTGGGGACCACCCAACCTTCTGTTGAACTCCTCTTACACCCACACGCAACCCGTGCCTGCATTTACTGTCCCACCAGAGTCCTGGGGTCTCCACGCTCCTTCGAGGACGAGCCACTGGCTCTGCTGCCTGGCCCGGCACCGTGTCGCCCGGGACAGACCATTGCTGCCATTTCACACGCTCAGGCTGTTCTTCTCCTAAAGCCAGCCCACAAAGCTGGCTTGAAGCATTCAGAAGCATAGTGTTTCCTACCACGTCTTGCAGGAGCTTGTTTATCTCCCCTTGGTGGTCGGCCTCCCGAACTTTGAGGGTGTCGGTATGCTGCTGCTCTTTCTGCAGGAGCTCTTGCGCCATGTTTTGCCGTTCCCGCTTCAGGAGAGACCTCTCTGCTTCCAGCTCCCACTGAAGGCACTTCACTTCCCCTGCAAACACGACAAATGGCAAGAGTCAGAGTCTGCACAAACAGCGGCTCTGACTTTACTGACCTTACGCCCTTTGAGTTTCCGTGGAGGAGGGGTCTGTCTCCAGCTCCTTCACTCCTCAGAAGCACTGCGGACAGAGAGCTGCTTTCATACCACCTTCCCCAGGCACGGGGTCACCAGAAACGGGAGGCTCTCACCTTGGATCACCTCCTTGGCCTGCGCCACCGCGTGGAGCTGGGTTTCGAGATGACTCCTGCTGATCTCCAGCTCAGACAAGTGCTGCTGAGCCTCCAACAGGCTGCATTCCAGGGTCTCCTTCCCTGACCTGCAAATCGTGAATACAGAGAGAAAGGAGCTGCTTGCTCCTGACACCCACAGGGAGTTGTTCCAGGAAGAAGCGGTGCAAGATCCCTACCCCTGCCTACGGAAAAAGGCTCGCGTGGAAACTCCTACACAGACAGCCTATTTCTGCCCTTCCAAATAGCAATGCGGGCCCCTGCCAGGGGATGGCCAGGCTTCCCTTGTCACCTGGCAGCACACAGAAAGCCCAGCCGAATTGGACTGCAATAGCCAAATCTTCACTTGCTGGGGTCTGATCCACGACACACGGGTAGCTGCGCCCACCAAGCCTGTGCCAGCAAGCAAAACTTGGATGGACAACGGAGGACGTATCTTCAAGAAGGAGAACAAGCACACAGTTCCGATTACACCAGTCTCTGGCAGGCCAAAGTAACTATGTCCATTTTAACAGACATCAGTGATGGGCAGGAACCCCTGAAGGCTGGCGAGAATTCAAGAGAGGGTTCCCTGCTGCTGGTGTCACCAGCTCTAGCTCCTGCACCACACTAACACCAGTTAGCTTAGAAACAGAAGGCCCTCCACATTTTCTGCAGGAGCCTCTGGCTTCTCCCGAAGGGCAGCGTCCTGCTCACAACCTCCATAAGCAATAGCCGTCAATTCTGAAGATCCCACCTCAAACTACGTGACAAGGAAAGATCGATGTTCAAATGCACAGAACAAGAATCCAAGACCAGAGAGAAACTTCACGTTCTGGGAAACGTCTGCGTGGTTTAATTATGGCTCCGTTCAGAGCCCACTCGGCTTGCTGTGGACGTCACAGAGGAACACGTAAGGGGGCATAAACATGAGCCCAACGCTCAGGAGAGCTTTGCCAGCTTCAGCTGTCAGAAAAATAACCTTCAAATCAAGGTAGACTTTTTTTTTGCTTGAAATTCTTCCATTTTCTCTCCATGGAAGCGAAAACATGTGAAAAGCACACTGGATGCAATCAATCCCCGTGGAACCACTGTCACCTTTACCATTACAGACATTAAAGAACGTCCTGCCCAGGGTCTCCTCCCTGCCCTTACCTGGCCTCTGCCAGCTGCTCCGAAAGGCCTTGTCTCTCCCGCTCCAGGGCTGCCAGTCGCACCTCCAGGGCAGCCTTCTCCCGCACCAGCAACTCCTTCTCTGCGCACACCTCGGCCAGCGCGTGCCCTTGGCGAGAGGACTCCTGGCGCAACTGCTCCAGGCCACTGCGAGACGACTCTTGCTGGCGGGAAACCTGGAAGCGGGACAAAATGCAGTGAGAGTCCTTGCGTGCAGCCCTGGCTTTTGCCCCAGACAAAGGCTCCAGAGCTACACAGTTTGCTGCTTTTGCCACACGGGAGAACAGTAGAGTCGTGGATGCAGTCCTCTCTCTGCAACTTACCAGAAGCCAAAAAGGAGGCCAACACGCACAGCTTCACCCAGCCAAGCAGCCACATGCCCACCCAGAAGCACCAGGTCTTTGGTCTCACCTCAAGGAGTTTCTCTTGGGCTTCTTCCTTCTCCTCTGCCAGGATGCCCAGCTCTACCCGCAGCTCCTCTTGTTGCTCCTCTGCTTTCTTCAGCAGCTGCTCCAGGTGGCCTTTCTCTGCACAGAGCTCGCTCTTTGTTCTTTCACACAAGCTCAGCTTCTCCTGGGCAGAGATCTTTGCTCTCTCCGTCTCATCCACTTTACACAACAGAGCCTCATTCTCTTGCTCCAGCTGCAATCACAGAAGCACAGAGGAAATCAAATACAGCAAGACTTACTCTGAAGAAGAGGAGAGCAGCAACTCCACATCCCCTGCGTCTCGCTGACATACTCCCAGGTCAGCGCTCCCAATAAGCACGTGCCGACAAACTACCCCAAGGAGCCTGCGTGGTCTCATCACCATTTCCCAAGGAGGAGAACAGCACGTTCCCTGGCCTCTACTGACACGAAAAAAGCATCTGTGCTGGTCTTGCTATCACAAGGTGGCCATACCTTCTCCAGGGCCACTCTAAGCTCACGCTTCTCTTCCTTCAGCACATCCCTCTCAAGGTGCGATTCCTCCAGCGCCTCCCTCGCAACTACCAACTCATGCTGTAACACGCAGTGTTTGTCTTCGAGTGCCACTAAGTCCTTCAGTCTGTGAGAAGGGGAAAGACAAACAAGTTGTCAATGTAAAAACATTCTCGTTTCCAAAACCAGGAGCACATACTGTGTCCCAGATACGGCAGTTGGAATGATTTCCAACGGCTTTGGACCTACACCTAAACACCACCGGCTTTTCCTGACTAGAGCTGCATCGCTCTTTGTCATGGATGAAACGTTCCTCATTGAGAAAGTAAATCAAGCTTCCAGACATCACAGAACGTTTCCAAAACGTTCAGGTACTGGCAACAGCTTCCTGCCTCTTAGTTCTCTCTCTCCTCTTTCATACGTTGGATACAAGCCTTGCACAAGTTCTTCTTGGGCTAAAACAGACTTTGAAAGTCCAGACTACGACTCCCACAACTACTTTTGCCTTCTGCAGTGAATGAATCCAAGGCCCTGCAAGCTGTCTGGGGAGACGGCTATGAATGTCCAATCCAATGACCATGGGATCACAGGAGGGTCCCGGTTAATACGCTGCATGTTGCAAAATGGCCCTTCTTGCCCCAAAGGCCTTCTGCACTCAGTCTCGCAAGGAACTGTCAGCACAGAGGTGCTACAGTGCTTAGGATGGTGCCGGGCAAATTCCTGCCAACTCCTCTAGCACCGCCCCGGGGAGCAAAAGGGCTGTACCAGAGACAGAGCTCTCTTTAGGCTGCTCTCGCTTGCTCACCAAGAACCAGTTCACAGCAAAAGCACTGGAATACGCCACCTCTTTGCCAGTCTGGTCTTACCCAGAGGAGCTTCTGGCAGTCAGACGATTTTTGCCGTCCTTTCTGTTGAAGGCAACCGTTTGACTCGGGACAGAAACAAGGCTGTGCAGAACGGGTGTGTTTGCAATGTGAACACAGCCCATCTATGAATGCAAGAGGCAGCCCCAGAAGAGAACGGTGCTAACAGCAAAGTTTAAAACACCTTTACCTGTCCTGAAGCTCCTTCTTCTCCAGCTCCCCCTTGGCTTGGAAGGACATCACGCTGGAGTTTAGACGGGAGCAGTTTGCCATTACAGACCCAGAAAGCCTCACTTGCTCTGCCTTCAGCTCTGACAAATCTCTGCAGAAGAACAAAGGAAGAGCCAACGTTCACACCACCGTCTCTATCAGCTGACTCGCTTCTCACGCACGTAATGGCGCAAAGAGGAAAAGCTGCCAGGAAAGATGACATCTCGGCTGGGGACAAATCATTCCCCTGACACTCTGGGGTCAGGACACACCTTGGCGAGCGACTGCTCAGAGGCTCACGACAACAGCCACATAATAAACTTTTCAGGAAGGTGGAGGAAGAATAAGCCTAAAACGGCGTAACAAAAAAGCACAAAGAACACAAGAACCAAGGCACGCTCGACGCATTAAGGAAGGTTCATCATCCAGGAAGATAAATGGCTGACAGTAACCCAGAGTCTGAAGTCGCCTGCTGACACCAGCAGCCGACACTCTCACGGCTACGCTGCTCTTGTTTGTGTAGAAGGCAACTGTGAGAAAGGAACCTCAGAGAGGTGTGAAGGGAAGGTACATCTTTTCTGCCAGAGATCGGGCCTCAACTTCTACTCACCGGTTCGTGGCAGTCTTCATTTCCAGGAAATGACGGCGGAAGGCGACCATCTGATGCCACAGACCGAGCAGACGGTCACGGTCACCCCTGAAGTAGTTCTCATAGAGCTACAGATGCAAAGACAAAAAGAAATGCCAGTTCAGCCTCCGCCATCACTGTACGAGTCTTTCAGCTTGCAGAGAGCACAACCACCATCGCCAGCTCTCCTTGAATAACTATTCCGACAGGGCACCAAGGACTGAAGAGGCACCACAGAAGCAGCCCCAGCAGACCTGCCACCTGCCTTCAAAGAAGGCAACATCCACCCTTCTCCTGCAGGAGGGGACATCAGCAAAGCAAGCTGACCCCGAGTCAGCACCTCGCCTTGCAGAGCTGTCTCACACTCTTGGTGGAGGAAGACAAAGACAAGCCCCTCCAAGACCACCGTCCCATTTGCTAGCGGTGACGGAGGCCTGTCTTCTTCTTCCCTTGGCTGCTCTGAATCTCAAAACACACAGACCTCTCTGCTCTCACAGCTCTAGACGGAGATTTAAGAACCATCAAAAAGACGAGCACTCCTGTGTCGCTGCCCTACAGCGTCCAGCAGCAGCAAGCATTTGCCTACAGGACCGAGCAGCACGGCCACAGCAGGTGGGCCTCTTCCGTCACCACGATTTGCTGACACTCCCCCAGCACCCTCTTAAAACTGTCGCATCTGCTATCGACTTGGTCAAATCATTGGTTTATATCAATAAATATATTGCTGCTTCTCTCTTAGGAGTGAAGTCTATCGCTCCATCCGCGACAACCCCTCTCTTCTGCTCGTCAACACCAACACATCCTCAACCGAGCCACAACCTTCTCACAGCAAGTTCTCTGGGCCAGAAACAAAACGCGTTCTCATGCCACGCTGGCACCACCTCTGACATTCCCGCAGCTGAGCCTCACCTCACGTTCCTGGCGCCATTCGCGCTCCTTCGCTTCCAGCTCCTCCCGCGCCCTCATCCAATCCACCGTCAGCTTTCCAACATCTTCTTTGAGGGCTGAATTCACCTCTTTCGCTTTCTCCAGGTGCTCCCGCAGCAGACTGTTCGCTTCGGCCAGATCCTCGCACCTTGCAAAGGGAGGAACAGCCATGAGGTCACTGAACAACCCCTATCCACAAGCAGCATCCCCGGGATTTCCCGGCTCCCCCAACACTGACTTTGGTCTCAAACTGAGAGGCAGGAAAAGCGCTTTCTAGGATGAACTAAGATCTCTCGCTGATGGCCAACTCGTTCGCTTCTCCTTGCTTTAAGCCTTCCATTTCCACCTACAGGTTGGGTTTCCCCTTCCTCTGCAACTCGGACGATGCCCACAGTCGACGGCTGCCTCCCCTTCGTGCTGCCTCATCACTGGACGCATCACCTTTCTCTAGCGTTGCCCCCAGCCCCTCACCTACTGCACCAGGGCAGCGTTTAGGCTGGAAAGGGACCCTTGGAGCTCACCCGCAGGAACGCCCCGCTCCAAACAGAAGCGGTCAGCACACACCACTATTACTGCCCCACAGAACAGGTTGTGCACCTCTCTCCTTTCCAAAGGGCTTGCCCCAACACTTCCCTTGCGGAGACTGCCTACCACTGACAGGTTTTCCCTCCCTGCCGTGAGCATCCAGGATACTGAGTAGGAGGGAACGCTTCTTCCTTGTACCTTTGCTGCTCCTCTTTCACCTCAAGCAGGGCTTTCTCCAGGGCCTCCGTGCCTTCCCACCTGCCTGGGAGGCATCCCTGAAGAAGAAAGCAAATGGTTAGTCCAATTCTTCCACCTGAAGCCCAGGAATGCTCTCCTACGCTCCCACCCTTTCTTTCCTAGCTCTGCTTTAGCCGGCAAGCCGAACGAAAAGCACAGAGCCAGCTCTCTCTGCCCGACGCCAGCATTCTCGCCTTCCAAAACACTGTCTGTCCACCCATTCTATTTCAGAGACAGCCCTAGAACAGGCAGCAAAGCCCTCTCCCGAGACCCAGGACGAAACGCTCCCCGCCAATAAAGCACTCCCGCACACAACTCCAATCCTGCATTTCTGGGACTGCTGGCTGCTCTGAGAGCGGCAACTGGGCAGAACAGGGGCGGGCAAACTCGCAGCGCTTCTTGAAACCCTCCGGGAGCACAATCTCGCTTTCCCCTGCCATGGCTCGGGGAGCTTTTTCGCTCCCGAACGCTCCGGCCGCTCTCTTCAGTTCGCGCCCTGCGCACTCACCGCTCCTGCTTCCAGCTGCTGCTCCAGCTCTCGGCAGCGGGTCCGGTACTGCAGGACCTGGGCGCAGACACGGCATGAAGATGAGCGACTGCAGCCGGGGACGGACCCGGCTCCTCCGGCACCGGCTTTTCTCTCGCTCTCTGCAGCCCGAGCTCAGCCCGCGCCACGGCGCTGCCGCTCCGACACCGAGTCCCTTCGGGACCGGGAAGCTTCGCTTCCCCCGAGCCCGGCCAAGCCCCGGCGAGCGGCTCGGGGGTGACCGCCGACGGGACGGGACGGGACGGGACGGGACGGCTCCCGGGGCCTCCCTCCCTCCCCCGAGCTCCGGGCTCGGCGCCGTCCCGCCCGCGGCAGCGCAGGGCAGGGCCCGGGCAGGACCCCGCCGGGGCCGCGCCTTCGCCCCCCGAGGGCTCCGCCGCCGAGTCCCGTCCGCGGACGGCGCGGGCACCCCGGCCCGGCCTCGGGGAGCTCCCCCCGGGCAGGCGCCCCCGCTCCTCACCTTCGCCTGCAGCTTCCGCACCAGCACCGCTTGCCGGTGCCGCGCCTCCTGCGAGCTCTGCAGCCGGCGCTGCAGGGAGGCCGGGCCCGGCGCCGCCATGCCCCCGCTCGCCGGCCGGGCTCCGCCGCCTGACGGGCGCCGCCGGGAGCCGCGGGGCGGGAGGGACGGGCTCGCTCGGGGCCGCTCTGCGGCGGCGCTTTCCTGCGGGCTGCGGGGCTGCCGCGGGGGAAGAGGCCGCTCCGGCCGCGGTTCGCTCCGGCCGGCTCCGCTCGGAGACCGTTACCGGCCCCGGCCGACGCTGGGGGCGGGAGCGGGGGGAAACGGTCCCCGCGAGCCGCGTGTCGGGGGGGCCCCGAGACGGCGGGCGAGAGCCGGGGCCGCGGGGACGGGCCGTCGCCCGGGGAAGGCGGCGGCAGCGCCGGAGCCTCTGCCGGAGGCTGCGGCTTCGGCCCGGGCTGCCGCGGGAGCGGGGGGCCCGGCCCGGGGCGAAACGCCGACGTGCCCGGGGGGAGCTCCCGGACCTTGTCCTCCCCGACGGGCGGCGCGAAGGGCCCGGGCCGCCAGCAGGGAACGGGGAAGCCGGGGCGGGAGGGAAAGCTTCCGAGTTCCAGGGCAAGGGACCCCGGGAATACAGCGCTATTTCGTGGGCTGAGGGGGGAAACACGACAAACGGGGCTCAGTCCCCTTTGCCCCCCGGCCTCGTCTCTCCTGGGAATAGAGAAAGGCTGCCAAGGGACACCGCAGCGAGAGCACTATCACCACACTCCCGCGACAACGGGAGAAATCCTCGTACCTCCCCATCATTCAGCTCTTGCCTTAGTTTAGCCTTTCAGCTTCAACACCAGAAAGTTACATCCAAGTGATGCAAACCAACAAATTCCCTTTATGCTGACACACAGAATGACGCTGTCTCCCAGAAAAGGTAGTCAGGAGATCACGTTTTGGAAAGGAGAAGTCAGGACAGTATTCCTGTTAGACTGCAACACTGTGCCAGAATCCTCTCTGGTTTGTGTCGAAGAACGAGGGTGAGTCAGAACAGGTAGAAAGGGTAGAGGAGAGGGTCACGTAGCCAAGGGCCACTTCCTACAACTTGTAACCGATAAGTCAACTACAATATATTTCTCAGGTCTGCATGAACACACACAAAGTGCCTGCAGTAAGGGGCTAAGTTTAGGCTTCAAGGCTTGAGTCGCCAGAACCTTCCCTGGGGAGAGGCTCTTTCCTCTAACCAGGTCATCCCATTTGTCAGCCCACTGTGATTTAAAGATACAACCAAAGCCAAGCTTGGCCAGAACAGCTGCTTCCTTTCTAGTCGTCAAAGACCATTAACTTGGGAGCTTTATTCCTGAAATGCATCCATGAGCCCTTGTCATAATGTCAGAGGGACTAGGCAAAGATTTGCCCCGCAAAAGTAGCCAGTATCAAAGCAGTCGGACTGATCTGCACGTTTCATAGACTTGCGTGCCTTAAACGTGTTTAAGGTTCAACCTTAAGGTGTTTCAGTTTTAAACACCTTAAAGGGGTTTAAATGCTCGTCAGCTGTCCCTTGTTCCCGTGAAAGCCAAACCAGGCACACAGTGATGGCAGGACGACCAGAGCATCCGCCCAAGACAGGCAGAAGAGCGCCTTACCGTGTCTCTCAGCCCCTGGAGTCACGCGATTGCCACCTTTATCCCACCGCTGCTTAAACAGGTTGTGCTCTACATCCAGCTGCTGCTCTCCTGCTCCCTCCATGGCTTCGATGCTCAAATCTGAAAGCAGTGAGCAAGGGAAGTGGTCTGTAAAGGCACAGTCATTATGGCCTGTGGTGGGCTGAGGACGCATTCAACCCGTGAAAATACAGAATCTTTCAGCCAGGGGGACAAGAATGTGCCAAAGTGAAAGGCTGTGTATGCTTCGGGCCGAGTGTCACCCAGGGAAGAAAACGCACGTTGCAGCAGCCGAAATGCCCCTTCCAAATACGGGGTTGGGTTTGGTGTACAAGAAGGACTGTTTCCAGCTGCCACAGAAAGCGTTACCCTGAAGGGTAATACACTTAAGGCCAAACAAATCCACAAACCAAGCCCCTCCAAGCCCATAACCATCTTCACAAACACCGCTTCAGGAACACAGCTTAAAACTGGTTGAAAGCTGCCTCCTACCTCAACCCCCCCACCTTCAGCTGTCTGACTCCTTGTCTGACTCCTTGTGGGAGTGGGGTGTCTCTGAGGGTGCCAGGGATAATTTAGACGTTTCCCGAGAGCGGTTCCCGAAGGGCAAACTTTGGCCTGCTTAGGAGCATGGTTGAGAGTGTCCCTTGGGGGACAGTCCTGAAGGGCAAAGGTGCCCAGGAAGGCTGGTCTCACTTCAAGGAGGAACTCTTAAAAGCTCAGGAGAAGGCCATCCCCAAGTCCCAGAAAACGAGCAGACAGGGAAGAAGACCAGTAAATTATCCATGAGCAAGGAATGTGCCCTTGTCGCCAAGGCGGCCAACGGAATTCTGGGCTGCATAGGGAAGAGTGTGGCCAGCAGGTCCAGGGAGGTCATTCTCCCCCTCTACTCTGCACTGGTGAGGCCACAACTGGAATACTGTGTCCAGTTCTGGGCTCCCCGGTTCAAGAGGGACAGGGAACTGCCGGAGAGAGTCCAGCGTAGGGCAACAAAGACGATGGAGGCATTGGAGCATCTCCCTTATGAGGAAAGGCTGAGAGAGCTGGGACTCTTTAGCCTGGAGAAGAGAAGGCCGAGGGGAGACCTTATTAATGTTGCCAAGTATCTAAAGGGTGGGTTTAAAGAGGATGGAGACAGCCTCTTTTCAGTGGTTCCCAGTAACAGGTGATGGGCACAAGGACCCTTGGGGCCTCCCTGTAGGGCTGCCTACACTTTCTGCATTCCTTGTGCAGTGGAAAGGGTCCCCTTCTTGACCTCTCCTGTCAGGGGACACTACACCCAGGAATCAGCAGCTCTCTGCCGTTTGGCAGGACTCGGAGCGAACCCACCTTCTGCAGCCTTAAACCCCTCCCCTGAGCAGCCCGTGGGGGCGAGCAGCCCGTGCAGAGCAGGGTTGGGAGAACTGGACCTGGCGAAGCAAAGCTCCTGCTGCGCTGGTGGATGAGCCTGGGACCCCCGGCTCTGCAGCGCAGTCGGGGCTCTGCCCCTTATCTCAGCCCTTTGCCGGCCAGGGCTGCTGCGGGGGCACCAAAACTCTTCATTCCTGCACCTGTGAGCAAAAAATAAACAAGTCCTTTCCCCAGCCAACGGTGAGAGTGCTCATCCCTCCTCCTCCCCCCTCACCTCCTCCTTTCGCCAGTGGGCAGCAACCCCACTCCCGACACCAACCTGGGGGGGATTCTGCATCTCCGGGGCCTCAGCCCAGAGAGAATTTTCATCCCGAGCCAGCCTGTCCCGTGGAGAAGGGGCAATAAAGAGCAGGACACAGACAACCTCCCATCGGCATGTTTGCTGGCAGAAGAATGCAAGCACCAAATAAAGACATTTTCAAAAAACGAGCAGTACTATGTTTTCCATTCTCCTTGAGCAAAAGAGTTTTGCTGAAGTGTTTTCCCCTTCTGGCAACAACCAAAGTTCCATATTTTGGCTGGGGCAGGCAGCAGGGCTGAGGACCCTCCACTTGCCTCGGCAGCGGCACTGGCACCTCGTCCCGGCTTGTTGAGACCCCCCCCTGCCGCCACCCCCCGCCCCATCCCGGTTGTCCCCCGCCCGCCTCAGCCCTGACACATGCCAGCCAGCGGGGCTGGCACCAAGGAGCGCGTCCCACAGCCTCCACCCCACCGCTGAGGGCGATGCCTTCCCCTCCCAGCCCGCGGGGGGCTCGGCAGCAGCTTGGGAAGCCTGACCCACTGGGCACTCAGCCCCCGCCTTGCCCTGGCACCTTTCCTCCGAGCCAAGGCACCGGGGCTTTCCCTTCATCGCTCCCTGCAGTTCCTTGAAACTCCTTTGCGCTCCCCACAACTCACTGCCGGGCACAAAAAGATGCCCCCAGTCATCCCCGCAAACATTTTATTGCTGACTTCCCACTTGCCCCCCACCTTGCCCCTTCTGCTCGATTGCTCTTTAAGCAGACCTTTCCCCAAACCCGCCCAACACCACCCTCCTTACCCAGCTCATCTGGGATTATTACAGCTCTGCTGAAGTTAATGCCCTCCCAACACCATCATCTCGGGGCACTCGCTACAAACTCACCAACACCAGGGGGGAGCTCAACTCAAGCCACAAGGAGGAAAGCTCTCGCAGGAAGGGTCTCAGCATGCGGGGGGAGAGGGAGAAGGATGGCTTTGGGCAGCAGCATCCGAGTGGAGACCGGGTGCAGGCTGCTCCCTGCAGCGCCTGACCCTGGGACAGCCCGGACACCTGCGAGTCCCTGGCTGAAGCCCCTGTGTCCAGGGGAGCCTTGACAGCCGGGGGGGCACGGACAGCTCGGCTCCGCCAGCCGACACCCACCGGACACACACACACAGCCCCGACCCAGCCACACGGAGAGAGGGGACCCCGCATCGCCCCCCGACTCCGCACCCCAGGCAGCGGCCCCTCCGCAGCCCCGGCCCCCCGCGGCTCCCCGCATCCCGCACCCCCGGCCCGCACGGCATCGCCCCCCCTCGCCACTCTGCCGGCACCCACGGCTCCCCCCACCCCGACACCCTGCGCCCACCGCACCCCTGCACCAGCTCCCTCTCCCCAAAGCCCCCCGCAGCCTGCGCTGCCCCCTCCACGGCTCGCCCCGAGTGGGGACCGGGGCCCGGGGCCGCTGCCAGCAGCAGGAATGCCGGAGGGCAAGGAGGGCTTTGCTCCGGGCTTCGGCTCTGGGCACGGCCCCGGGTAAAGCACGGCAGGACCAGAAGCAAAGACCCGAGCGTGGGGAGGTTCACACCATTAAACATCAGCCCCTGCAGCTCCAAAACCTTCTCCCCTCATCCTTGTACCAGCCATTCCCAAGGATGTCATGGCCCTCGGCTGATCAGTTTGCATTTTGCAGCTCTGCAGCCCCATCCTGGCTTGTGCCCCGTCCCTCCCTTTCCTTTCCCTCCAGCAGCAAGGGCAGCAGCAGGTTTCCTGCCTGCTTTGATGGCATCATGGCAGGGGTCGGTCATGGCAGAGTCCATGCTTGGCTGGGGACCCCTTTGCTGTTGGGGACCCCACTCCCCAGCAGCCCATGAACCCCGCTGGTGCCCAGGGCCGTCCCTTTCATCAGCCGCATCCCATCTGTGCACAGGGACCCCCGGCGTGGCCGTGCCACCACCCCCAGCCGCTTCCAGCGCCGCCATCCCCGAGACACTGGAACCACAACTCTGCAAAGGCCGCGGCTCCCAAGAAATGCACACAGAGCTTGGGTGTGAAAAACAGGAACACAACTCTTTATTAACAACAACACAACTACCTACAACTCTTAACAACCAGTAACAACTCTTACAACTCTTTACAACTCTGAACAACTAACAAAAATATTAACAACTAACAAAACTATTAACAAACACCAAAACTATTAACAAACTGTAGACAAGTATTTACAACACAAATCCACACACGAAAACTAACCTTATCTCTACCAAAAGGGCGCTGCAGTCCAGATCTTAAACGCTGCGCACCACCAGCAGGGAAACACGTTGTTAAATAGGATGACCCTTTTGGGGCCATTTCCCCCATTCCCTCTCTTTTTAGAGCGGGGGCGACCGCGTCTTCTTGAATCCTCAAAGCCCAGCCGCTGCCCGGATGCGGAGAAAAAGCTGGGGGGTTTGAAGAAAAATGGTAAAAACTGGCCTCGGGGTTGGTTTGGTGTCAGTTCCCAGGTGTTATGGGAGGAGGTCAGCGGAATGCGGGGGCTTTTGTGGCTTCGCCACCCTTTAGAAGAGCTCCCGGGGCCCTTTTAAACATCAGCTTTGGGCGATGGAATCTCATGTGGGCGTTTCTCCCCTGGATCTTCTCAAACACCCTGAAAGTTAGAAAAGAAAGGCATTTTTAAGTCTTTGGCCGTTTTTGTAAATTTGTGAGACCAAGCTCCGTTATTCCTCCTTTTGGGAACTCTTACGCTTTGCTGCGTGGTACGACAGAGTTTCTGACGTCGGTGGTTCAACAGGGCAGATCGTGGGCGATTAACATATTAGAATTAATTGGGCCATCGCTTAAAATGAGGCTGAATTGAAACGCGAGGCATTTTGCTCGGCGCGAGCGAGTGGAGCGGGGAAGCCTCAGGCCGCAAATCCTCACGGAACTTGAGGCTTTTTTGGTCAAAAAGGAGAAGCGCCGGGATTCTTGCGCAAGGGAGGGCCACCGCTCTGAACCTCAGGGCTCGGTGGAGGGTCTCCCCGACTCCGAAAACACACATTTTTGGGGGCTGAAAGTCAATGAAAACCGCCAAGCGGCCCCGGGGCAAGGGGAATCCTCCAGCTGCCCTCCCCCGCTGCCCCCACGGCTGCTTTTTGAGCCCCAAAACAGCCGCTTTTGAGAAGGAAAAGGAAGAGCTGACCTTCCACACTCGCCGCAGGGGAAAAATCCCGGATCTCCGGCGCCGCCGTCCCAGCACCAGGAAGCACCGGCATTGATGGAGGAGCTGCCGCCGTTGCAGGGGTTCTCTTCCTGACTCCCCAGCTTTGGATTTTCCTTGGGGATGATGCGCCGCCTCTTCTTTGCGCTCCAAAGGGCCTGTAAATCAGGTAAAAAATAGCTTGAAACAGCCGCGGGCGGCAAAGGAATTGGATGTTTTGCGCCGGAGGTACCGCGTTTTATCAGCCCAACCCTGCCCGGGTGGACTCTGAACAAGAAACAGTCGAAAAAAACCACTTTAATTCCTCTGGGAGGACCAGACCTTGAAAGAAAAACCCTATCAGTTCTCTATTTGAAGCAGAACAGCGCTTTCTGACGCAAAAATCGATCCCAACGGGTTGAAAACGTGGACTTCCGAAGCACCGAAGCGACACCGTCACCCCGTTTCTACCACCACAAAGTTACAAATATTTCTGTGAACCAAATCCGCTGGTTTTTAAGGAATGTTTTCCCAGATGGCTTCATGGAGGAGCGGAAGCTGGCACAAAAATCCCTCCCCCAGCAGCTTTTCTACCTCTTCCTCCTCCTCCGGGCGTCTCGGGCGCTTCTTCTGCGTCAGGCGAGGCCGAGTGCAGCCAAAACGGGTTTTCTTCTTCCAGGTGTAATAATATTCAACACACTGAGACACGCTTTTAGTCTGGATCTGCCGGGAGGAAAACCAGGAGCCACTTAATAAGGGAAACACGGCAGTAAAATACCCAAGGGGCAGATCGACCAGGAGTCTCTCCTGCGCTTCTCGCAACGCAACGTCCAGGGGAGGTCGGACAGAAAAGAAACCTTCACCTGCTGAAAAACGCCGTCAAGAAGCGTTTTCAGGGCAGAATTCTCCGTTTCACAACAAAAACTGTCATTATTCTTTTAATATCTCTGCTATTTTCTCCCAGAGAGATTAAATAGTCCCTTGCCATCACACATGAGGGCAAAAACTTGTCTCGTACCGGTGGTTTTTTAGCATGAAGAAGGGTCCTAAGAACAGCATTCCAACACGCAACTCAAAATACGACTTTCTGGGTTGAAATTGCCCACGCTAACGAGCTGTGCCTCCCTCTAACGGCTTTACCTGCTTCTGTATGAGGCAAAAATTCTTCTTATGCAGGTAAAAAGCCTCTTTAAACAATTGCTCCTCCACCGGTGTCCAAGTATCCGAGCCTAGGAATTAACCAGCGACAGCCAAACTATTACAATAGGCATCCCCCGCCTCCAAAAGCCCCGGAAAGGGATTAGAACTACTCTTTTCCCCACCCCAAAAGAACATTTGGAAGCCTCAATTCAATCAGAGCAAAGGGAACGGCGGGAGCTGTTCTCCTCCTTTACCTGTGTAATGATAATCAGCCAGGGGATGGGACTCGGGTCTCCGAGGCGGCCCAGCACGCAGCATCTCCGCCGCCTCCTGCCAGATTTCATAGGGAAAAAAGAGTTAAATTCCTCCGGAGGAGGAGCCAAAAGGGAAATTCTCCCTCCTCCTGGCCACGCCCCAGCAGACGCCCAGCCCAGGGGTGTTAAATCCCTTCTTCCAAGAAGAGGGAGCAAAGCAGACCCGCTCGGGGCTCATCGAGGACACACCTCAGGTTTTAGCCAATATCCCTTCATTCGGGAGTAATTCTATTCTCCAAATCCTCCCAGAATCAAAACCAACTCTTAGTGATGCACCAGGAGAGGGCTCGGGAAGCCCACGACACATTAACGCCGCGACAGGCAACATCCAAGAACCTCCTGAGCCTTCGGCAAAGAGACTCCCGCCCGCGCAATAGAAAACTCGGAGCGACTCCCAGCTCAAAGCAGGAACAAAGTCCGTTCTTCATTAGAAATTGCCGCTTCTTACCAGCACGTCGCCTTGAGCCTCGTGCAGGCAATGCAGAGCCAGCTCCGCGTTGACCCGGCCCCCCGGCCCGCCCTTGGGAGACGCCAAATGGAGCAGGTTTCTAACTACAAACGCAACGAAAACCCACAAAAAGTCACGTTTTCCTCCAGAAAAGGGGCCAGAGGAGAGGGAGGGAAAACAGGACGAGCGCAGCAGAGACCGCAGACGAGGAAAAGCCAGAGAAAGAAGTCCGGTACCCAAAGAGCTCTATTTAAAAGCTCAGAGAGAAACCTCCCCTCTCCCGAGGGCGCCGCACATGAGCTGGGAGGGCTCCAAACGCCCCTTTTTCATGCAAGACACTGCCGAGAGCGTCGCCCGTTAGTCTTTAGTCCCTCTCCCACCAAAACCCAGCCATCTCCTTCCCTCCAACGGGAACGCGGGCAAGAAAAGGAGGGAGACAAGCCCAAAAAGGTGGCATTTTCAACCCCTCCTATCCCTGGCTGGGGTCAAAGTGGAAGAAAAGCGGTAGGAAACAAAACCAAACCTTTCTCCTGCGTCTCCGGGTTGGTTTCCACGTCGCCCCAGGGCTTCCACACCAGCGACGCTCCCTCTTCCTCCTCTTCCAAACGGGCTGGGTCCTGGAGGTCTGGAAGCTCCGCTTGGAATTGGCTTCCAATGTTGATGCGCCTGAAAGCGTGAGGAAGAGGAGGTGAGGAAGGCGAGCGGGGAACAGCTCCGGCAGCAGAAACGCGCGCATACGGGAGGAGCTGTAAGAAAGACGGCCCCTATTTCCCAGGAAAGCGCTAATCGCTCTCCTCTAACAACTTCTCCAGCACCACCACGGTACCGTTCTGCCTCCTGAGGCCTCTTGGGCCCCATCGGGCAAGAAAATTGGGGGTTTCTTCCTCCTCAAAACCTCTCCCAAGTGGTCAGGTTTGCTCTGAGAAGAGCAGTGAGCTGCAAGAGCCACCACCGCCGAGCACCAAGTGCTTCGGAATGTTGTGTAGAACGCAGGAGGCCGGCAACGCTCCGTGACAGCGCTTGGCCGGGCATTTCCGCACATTTCTGGCCAACTTTGCCCCAAAAAACCCACCCTTGACGACTGGCCGAGCCACCAGCAGAAGCTCAATGGCAACTGCCAGGGCCTGCACACACCGGGCCTTGCACCAACCACACGCCCACTCCTCAACGGCACTTCCCTCGTCCCCCCTTTTCCCACACTCTGCTTTTCTTCCCACGGCTGGGCGCCCGTTTTACTGTTTCATCAGACAAAACACCCAAACCCCCTTGCAATTCTGCCCGGAAGGTAGCAAAAAAAAACGCCCGAGAGGAAAATCATTTAACCAGGACCAGCCTTTAGCCTTCCTCGCCATCCTCAACTCTTTTGAACTGTGCGTTTTTAATGCTTACCTTCAGCTTTTACCCCAAACTCGCACAATCAAATCAGGTCGTGGCTTTAGGAGGAACTTAAATCGCAACTCCAAAGTGATGAACAGGTTACCTGTTTCCCAGAAATTCCACCAACAGGCCCCTGGAACCTTTACCAACTCCGTTACCATTAGCGTTCATTACCACCAAGCCCATTCCTGCCGTCTTAGTCGAATAGAATTGGGGGGATTAGCTGAGCTGCTGAACTGCTGACCAGTGGCTCACAGAAGCCATTCCAGCAAGGGAGTTTTCTCTAAATACACTAAAAAAAGTCACTAAAATCGCCACCCACCTCCTTCCCTGCTGGAAAATTCCTTCTCGTGGACGGTACCGAGAAGGCAATCAGCCGGCAGAGCCACCGCGACGTCCCCCTGAAGGCATCTCGGCTTTGGAGGGACGCTTTCCATCTCCTGCGGCCTCCGGCGATGGTTTCTGGGCACCAGCGAGGGACTGGGGTGCATTTTCTGGCCTCCAAGTCCTTCGCATCCCAACTCCAATCCAAATGGTTTCTCTCTGAAAGAAAATAACAAGAACTGCTGTTAAATAACAAGCGCTCAAGGATTCCCTTTCCCTTTACCTGCTGCTCCTTCCTTGCTGTGCGCCATCGCTCCCCGCAAAAACACCCGATGGCGACCTTTTTCAGTATAAAACCACCCGACCACGGTTATTGGGGGGGGCCGGCGGGAAAGCCGAAAAGTGGAAAAAAACAATATGGAGATAAAGGGGTGGAAAATTAACAGGAGGAAGTTGAACTGCTTTTTTAAAGAATAGAATTTCATCACCCTCAGTGTTCGATCTGCCGTTTCGGGCCAGGCGGTGTGGCGGGGAAAAGACCAGCTTGCCCACCCGCACCCAAGAGCTCCAAGATCTCGCTGAAATCAGGGCGACGCAGAAGAGCGAAAGCAGATCTGGAGGAAGGCCACATCTTCTCCCAATACGAGTGGGGACGGGAAGAGGCCAAGCTGGTCAGGAGGGTCGGTAGCGATGCTGACTCTGAGACACCTTTAGGCAGCACTTTGAGTGTGAGCACCAGGTCACGTTGCACGGTCGACTCTGCGTCGGAGCGGTTCTGTCAATGTGGGCCTGCCCTGTCCCCCGAACTGAGTTTTGGAAGGCGCGTCACAAAACCACGCGCACCACGAGAGGGAAAGCCGTGCTGTCCCGCTAAGGACGCCCTCCCCTCCATGGGCGCGCAGTGGTCCCGACAGCCCGTCCCTCCAGCAGGTCCCAAGCCCCCTGCCCAGACAGGAGCCCGGCGCAGATCACTGCGTGTAAAGCCTGTCGGAGGCGAGCCCCAGCCGCCCGCGTCAGAAAGGAGGGGGTTCGCGGGAAGGCTTGTGGCCCATGACCTGAGGAGGTGTGCGGCAAGCGAGGTGTAGAGCCCCTGGGCAGCAGACACAGACCTCACCCGCTTGCGTTGCAATAAAGAGTTTACTCCCACGTCTTTGCTTGTGCCTTCCTTCCTTCCAGCCAGGCCATACTGTGTCTGAGCATCTTCCCTGCAATGTTCTCCCTCTTCTTCCTCCCTCCCACAGCCTGGGTCAGGCAAAGACCCAGCTTTTGTCTCCTTCGGGAAGCTTTGTGGCCGGGCTATCGGAGGGGCTGCTCCAGCTCTGCTGAGCCGGGGTTCTGGCGGTCCTTGTGTCGAGATCCTTTCTCCAGGGCTCTTTCTCCTCAGAGCAAGCAGCCCTGCACAAAACCCTCGTTCCCGCCGCTCTGGGGACGGACGGTGGCGTCTCCCCCTGGGGACCGCTCTGCCACATGGCCTTTGGGTCTCCTCGCTGCGCAGCGGGGAGGCAGCTCTATTGTGGAGGCCCAGAACGGTGCAGCGGAGCAGGTTCGAGCAGCCGGTGCCAGGGCTCACCCAAAGGGAGCTGCAAGCAGGGAATGGGAAAAACCAGGGCCGGAGGAGATGGCCCTAAATCAGGGTTCTTCACCCGCTGGGCAAAAACCAATCAACACACTGAGTCGAGATATTTGGCTTTATTTCAGTTCTGCAGAATCGGGGGCCGGGCGTTTAACAACAGCCAGCACACCACACGTTTCCGACAGTCCCAGGTTCACAGTGATGAGATACAGCCCATGAGTGAGCTACAGTTCCCTTACCAGCCCTCATCAGACACATGCATTCAAGTCCCAGTTTGGAACGGTTTGGGAGATCCCCCTAATTAGGCCAATTAAGGTTTAATTTCAGGAGTTCAGCTCAAACTCCATCAAAGTTCTACTACAATTCTATACAAAGCGCTCCTGGAACTTTTTAACCATATTCTTTTGACGTCCCTACTCTAACCTTTTCCCGACCCATGAATGTACCAAGCACTCTCTTTTTCCTTCAGAAACAGTACAAAATGGTGTTTATTACAAAAAAGGTAAAAACCCCACTCCCCCTTTCCTTCAGAAACAGTACAAAATGGCGTTTATTACAAAAAGGTAAAAACCCCTCTCCCCCTTTCCTTCAGAAACAGTACAAAATGGCTTTTATTACAAAAAGGTAAAAACCCCACTCTCTTTTTCCTTCAGAAACAGTACAAAATGTCTTTTACTACAAAAAAGGTAAAAACCCCACTCCCCCTTTCCTTCAGAAACAGTACAAAATGGCTTTTATTACAAAAAGGTAAAAACCCCACTCCCCCTTTCCTTCAGAAACAGTACAAAATGGCTTTTACTACAAAAAAGGTAAAAACCCCACTCCCCCTTTCCTTCAGAAACAGTACAAAATGGTTTTTATTACAAAAAAGGTAAAAACCCCTCTCCCTTTTCCCTTCAGAAATAGTACAAAATGGCTTTTAGTACAAAAACATAAACCCCCACTATCACTAGCACATGCTGCAAAATCTAAACAGAACAAATGCACCCCCCCTGCCCGCAGGAAAACAAACACAGTCCAGGGAAGGGCCCAAGACGGGAACCCCGCGATGCTGCAGCTGCTCCGCGGCAGGACAAGGTTCAGCGCAGCTCCCGAGTCTCTGCCACCGGAGCAGCAGCTTTGGCCTTCAAGGTCTTCAAGTTCCTGGCCGGTCTTTGCACAGCACTCAATCCAGTCCCGCTTCTATTTTCCGTCTTGCGCCAGCTGCGTCTGCGGAAGGGACACCTGAAAGAGGCCAAAGGCCGAGCTCAGACAAGCCCACGCTGGTAGGACCAGCCCTAGCTCCACGGTACCGGCTCTCGGGGAAGACGCACCCTCTAACGCCAGCCCCGACAAACACTTGCTCTTCGGGGAATGGAAGTCACAGGCTCCCAGAGTCACCCTGGCCTCACCTCACACTATCAACACGTTGACTTTCTCTCTGGCTCACCATTCACACGTACAACCCCGAGACATCCCATGGATATGAGAGAGAGAGGTTCCTACAGGATTAAGTCACCCAACTCCCCTTTCCAAGGGAGAGACTGGGGCTACTGCCACCTTACTGCCACAGGCTTTTTCCTCAGCAGGAGAGTTACTGGTTACACAAGGCACTGAGGAACTCTTCTGCTCTCATCTGCCTTGAAAACGTGACAGCTAGCGCGTGAAAAGGGAAAATGGGAAAGCTCAACAAGACGAGCAAGACTCAAGGGGAACGTCCTTAGACTATTCTCTATTTCCCATCCATTCCGTTTTCTGAGTTTCCTCCAATCCCTCTCCCACCCTGCCTGACCCACAGGCACCACAGAGACCAGACCTCGGGGAACGATGCTGTCTGGCCATGGCCAAGGGACGCGTCTGACTGGGTATTCCCACCGCCTGCCGGCCTCCCTTCCTGATGGCCAAACAAAACTCGGGCCACAGCATCGTGCAGAGCTGTGCCCATCAGCACAGCCACAGCGGCTCTGGATGAGAGCTTTCCTGCTCCTCACCCGGTCTATACTGGGGGGCTGCTGCCATCGTTCCTCCATCTGGCCAGAGCCTCCTCCCACCAAGTAAGATCCTGGTCTCACCTGCTGAGACGCCAGCATCTTGTGCTGGTCAGACTCGGAGAGAGAAGATCCGCCTGCATCTGGCAGCGCCCGACCTCTGCAATATCTCCTCAGCCTCCTCCGTTCACGTTCCACCTGCACGTTGGATAGGAGAAAGGGTCACAGAAAGCTGCCACCACACAAGGAGCAAAAGGACCTCTGGACATCCTGGCAAGGAGATGGCTGCTCAGAGACTGTGAATTGCACCACAGAACGCTGGGGCCAAAAAGCACTCCAAGCAGCCCACGGAAGAGAGCGAGCAGGAGGAAAGAGTTCCTGACACAAGAGTGTCCAGTGGGTGTGTATGGGGACACTGGGGCAAGAAGGCTGGTACCGCAGTGAACGTGCATTTGCGAAGGCAACGGGGTGCCAGAAGAGAGAGAAAAGACAAAAGCGTGTGGCCACAGGGGACAGTGGGAGAGGGAAGGAAACAAGCCCAGGACTCCACAGTGCTGCCTCTGGAAATGCGGTGTCTTCCAGAGGACCGTGATGCTGCGCAGAGGCAGCGAAAGCCTGGTCTACCTCCTCCAGAGTCCTCCTGAGCTCAGCACTGTATTGCTTCAGCTCCGTCTTCTCCTGGTCCAGCCTTGCAACTGCTCGCTGCAGACGTTCCAGCCGCTGCGACAGGAGTCTCTTCTCCGAGAGCCAGGACAGCCGCTGCCCTTCTGCAATCGCCTGCTGGGCATTCAGAGAGCAGATGATGGGAGTGGTGCCACAGAAAGGAGAGAAGGGCCAGAGTCAACACATCGCGGAGAGTGACCATGGAGGAAAGGACAGTGCTACGTCCCTTCTCCTCCTCCTCCCGGCCCACAGCCCAAAACAACACTCTCCCTTCCCAGGGGCCCTCCTCCACATCACCTCGGAGAAATCCCTGCGCCAAAAGAACACCCTGAAAGCGCAATGAAGCCTTCAACCCCACCAGCCAACGGTACCATTTCCATTCTCTCTAATACCCTGGAAAAGCTGGACCTCAGGAGTCTCCATCTCTGAAAGCCTCCTCTAAGCACCATCAGTGTCGCTGCTGTTCAGCCATCCTTACAAAATTCTACTACGTTTAGTACATTCGCTTGGTCAACTGTGCCCTTTCCAGGCCAAATCCCAACCGCCACACATTGCTTCATCTTGCCTAGATAGGAGAGAACCAATCACCCACGCACAGCTCTTGGACTCGCATTCATTTTAACGGCAAGCTGCGTAGTTCTTTCATTAGTTCTGGGCTTGACGGAAAGCGTTTGAGCAGCTGAATGGTGAATTACTAGCAAACATTTTCTTCTCGGCCCAAGCACAAACACAGGCTGGGCAGAGAATGGATTGAGAGAGCCCTGAGCAGAAGGACTTGGGGGTGATGGTCCATGAGAGCCGGCAACGTGCACTTGCAGCCCAGAAAGCCCCCCGTATCCTGGGCTGCATCCCCAGTAGCGTGGCCAGCAGAGCGAGGGAGGGGATTCTGCCCCTCTGCTCTGCTCTGCTCTGGGGAGAACCCCTGCAGTGCTGCCTCCAGCTCTGGGGCCATGAATATCAGCACACGGACCTGTTGGAGCGGGGACAGAGGAGGCCACAGAGATGCTGGGAGGGCTGGAGCCCCTCTGCTGTGAGGACAGGCTGAGAGAGCTGGGGGGGTTCAGCCCGGAGAAGAGCAGGCCCCGGGGAGACCTTAGAGCCCCTTCCAGTCCCTAAAGGGGCTCAGGGGAAACGGTTTTAGACTGAAAGAAGGGAGACTGAGATGAGATATTAGGAAGAAAGTCTTTGCTGTGAGAGCGGTGAGACGCTGGCCCAGGTTGCCCGGAGAAGCTGTGGCTGCCCCATCCCTGGAGGGGTTCAAGGCCAGGTTGGACGGGGCTTGGAGCAACCTGGTCCAGTGGGAGGTGTCCCACTGGCATAGGGGTAGGAACTAGAAGCTCTTTAAGGTCTCTTCCAACCCAAACCATTCAGTCATTTGATGAAGTCTCAGCCAAGCTCCTCAGAACAGCGTAGGCTCACAGCCTCCATTGTCACAGCTCGGCTCCCTTTTCATCAAGGAAAAGGTGCAGACGGACTGCAGGGTCAGAAAGGGACCAGACCCTCGTGCCCTCCTCACAAGACAGGCCGCGAACGCCAGTACCAGGAACAAGGGGCCTGTTCCGTCTGCTCCAACACCTCTGTCAGCCGCCAAAGGACAGAAAGGAAGGAACAAAGTTCCCCCGCCTGCAGCTGGCAGCAGCGTTAGGAGTCTACTCCATGGCGGGCGGGAGGCTGCTAAGATCCCAGCCCTTTGCTGCCGTGCTTTGGCTGGGGACCACCCAACCTTCTGTTGAACTCCTCTTACGCCCACACGCAACCCGTGCCTGCATTTACTGTCCCACCAGAGTCCTGGGGGTCTCCACGCTCCTTCCAGGACGAGCCACTGGCTCTGCTGCCTGGCCCGGCACCGTGTCGCCCGGGACAGACCATTGCTGCCATTTCCCACGCTCAGGCTGTTCTTCTCCTAAAGCCAGCCCACAAAGCTGGCTTGAAGCATTCAGAAGCATAGTGTTTCCTACCACGTCTTGCAGGAGCTTGTTTATCTCCCCTTGGTGGTCGGCCTCCCGAACTTTGAGGGTGTCGGTATGCTGCTCTTCTTTCTGCAGGAGCTCTTGCGCCATGTTTTGCCGTTCCCGCTTCAGGAGAGACCTCTCCGCTTCCAGCTCCCACTGAAGGCACTTCACTTCCCCTGCAAACACGACAAATGGCAAGAGTCAGAGTCTGCACAAACAGCGGCTCTGACTTTACTGACCTTACGCCCTTTGAGCTTCCGTGGAGGAGGGGTCTGTCTCCAGCTCCTTCACTCCTCAGAAGCACTGCGGACAGAGAGCTGCTTTCATACCACCTTCCCCAGGCACGGGATCACCAGAAACGGGAGGCTCTCACCTTGGATCACCTCCTTGGCCTGCGCCACCGCGTGGAGCTGGGTTTCGAGATGACTCCTGCTGATCTCCAGCTCAGACAAGTGCTGCTGAGCCTCCAACAGGCTGCATTCCAGGGTCTCCTTCCCTGACCTGCAAATCGTGAATACAGAGAGAAAGGAGCTGCTTGCTCCTGACACCCACAGGGAGTTGTTCCAGGAAGAAGCGGTGCAAGATCCCTACCCCTGCCTACGGAAAAAGGCTCGCGTGGAAACTCCTACACAGAGAGCCTATTTCTGCCCTTCCAAATAGCAATGCGGGCCCCTGCCAGGGGATGGCCAGGCTTCCCTTGTCACCTGGCAGCACACAGAAAGCCCAGCCGAATTGGACTGCAATAGCCAAATCTTCACTTGCTGGGGTCTGATCCACGACACACGGGTAGCTGCGCCCACCAAGCCTGTGCCAGCAAGCAAAACTTGGATGGACAACGGAGGACGTATCTTCAAGAAGGAGAACAAGCACACAGTTCCGATTACACCAGTCTCTGGCAGGCCAAAGTAACTATGTCCATTTTAACAGACATCAGTGATGGGCAGGAACCCCTGAAGGCTGGCGAGAATTCAAGAGAGGGTTCCCTGCTGCTGGTGTCACCAGCTCTAGCTCCTGCACCATACTAACACCAGTTAGCTTAGAAACAGAAGGCCCTCCACATTTTCTGCAGGAGCCTCTGGCTTCTCCCGAAGGGCAGCGTCCTGCTCACAACCTCCATAAGCAATAGCCGTCAATTCTGAAGATCCCACCTCAAACTACGTGACAAGGAAAGATCGATGTTCAAATGCACAGAACAAGAATCCAAGACCAGAGAGAAACTTCACGTTCTGGGAAACGTCTGCGTGGTTTAATTATGGCTCCGTTCAGAGCCCACTCGGCTTGCTGTGGACGTCACAGAGGAACACGTAAGGGGGCATAAACATGAGCCCAACGCTCAGGAGAGCTTTGCCAGCTTCAGCTGTCAGAAAAATAACCTTCAAATCAAGGTAGACTTTTTTTTTTTTTGCTTGAATTGGAATTCTTCCATTTTCTGTCCATGGAAGCGAAAACATGTGAAAAGCACACAGGATGCAATCGATCCCCGTGGAACCACTGTCACCTTTACCATTACAGACATTAAAGAACGTCCTGCCCAGGGTCTCCTCCCTGCCCTTACCTGGCCTCTGCCAGCTGCTCCGAAAGGCCTTGTCTCTCCCGCTCCAGGGCTGCCAGTCGCACCTCCAGGGCAGCCTTCTCCCGCACCAGCAATTCCTTCTCTGCGCACACCTCGGCCAGCGCGTGCCCTTGGCGAGAGGACTCCTGGCGCAACTGCTCCAGGCCACTGCGAGACGACTCTTGCTGGCGGGAAACCTGGAAGCGGGACAAAAGGCAGTGAGAGTCCTTGCGTGCAGCCCTGGCTTTTGCCCCAGACAAAGGCTCCAGAGCTACACAGTTTGCTGCTTTTGCCACACGGGAGAACAGTAGAGTCGTGGATGCAGTCCTCTCTCTGCAACTTACCAGAAGCCAAAAAGGAGGCCAACACGCACAGCTTCACCCAGCCAAGCAGCCACATGCCCACCCAGAAGCACCAGGTCTTTGGTCTCACCTCAAGGAGTTTCTCTTGGGCTTCTTCCTTCTCCTCTGCCAGGACCCCCAGCTCTACCCGCAGCTCCTCTTGTTGCTCCTCTGCTTTCTTCAGCAGCTGCTCCAGGTGGCCTTTCTCTGCACAGAGCTCGCTCTTTGTTCTTTCACACAAGCTCAGCTTCTCCTGGGCAGAGATCTTTGCTCTCTCCGTCTCATCCACTTTACACAACAGAGCCTCATTCTCTTGCTCCAGCTGCAATCACAGAAGCACAGAGGAAATTAAATACAGCAAGACTTACTCTGAAGAAGAGGAGAGCAGCAACTCCACATCCCCTGCGTCTCGCTGACATACTCCCAGGTCAGCGCTCCCAATAAGCACGTGCCCACAAACTACCCCAAGGAGCCTGCGTGGTCTCATCACCATTTCCCAAGGAGGAGAACAGCACGTTCCCTGGCCTCTACTGACACGAAAAAAGCATCTGTGCTGGTCTTGCTATCACAAGGTGGCCATACCTTCTCCAGGGCCACTCTAAGCTCACGCTTCTCTTCCTTCAGCACATCCCTCTGAAGGTGCGATTCCTCCAGCGCCTCTCTCGCAACTACCAACTCATGCTGTAACACGCAGTGTTTGTCTTCGAGTGCCACTACGTCCTTCAGTCTGTGAGAAGGGGAAAGACAAACAAGTTGTCAATGTAAAAACATTCTCGTTTCCAAAACCAGGAGCACATACTGTGTCCCAGATACGGCAGTTGGAATGATTTCCAACGGCTTTGGACCTACACCTAAACACCACCGGCATTTCCTGACTAGAGCTGCATCGCTCTTTGTCATGAGCGGCCAGACGGCTATGAATGTCCAATCCAATGATCATGGGATCAGAGGAGGGTCCCGGTTAATACGCTGCATGTTGCAAAATGGCCCTTCTTGCCCCAAAGGCCTTCTGCACTCAGTCTCGCAAGGAACTGTCAGCACAGAGGTGCTACAGTGCTTAGGATGGTGCTGGGCAAATTCCTGCCAACTCCTCTAGCACCGCCCCGGGGAGCAAAAGGGCTGTACCAGAGACAGAGCTCTCTTTAGGCTGCTCTCGCTTGCTCACCAAGAACCAGTTCACAGCAAAAGCACTGGAATACGCCACCTCTTTGCCAGTCTGGTCTTACCCAGAGGAGCTTCTGGCAGTCAGACGATTTTTGCCGTCCTTTCTGTTGAAGGCAACCGTTTGACTCGGGACAGAAACAAGGCTGTGCAGAACGGGTGTGTTTGCAATGTGAACACAGCCCATCTATGAATGCAAGAAGCAGCCCCAGAAGAGAACGGTGCTAACAGCAAAGTTTAAAACACCTTTACCTGTCCTGAAGCTCCTTCTTCTCCAGCTCCCTCTTGGCTTGGAAGGACATCACGCTGCAGTTTAGACGGGAGCAGTTTGCCATTACAGACCCAGAAAGCCTCATTTGCTCTGCCTTCAGCTCTGACAAATCTCTGCAGAAGAACAAAGGAAGAGCCAACGTTCACACCACCGTCTCTATCAGCTGACTCGCTTCTCACGCACGTAATGGCGCAAAGAGGAAAAGCTGCCAGGAAAGATGACATCTCGGCTGGGGACAAATCATTCCCCTGACACTCTGGGGTCAGGACACACCTTGGCGAGCGACTGCTCAGAGGCTCACGACAACAGCCACATAATAAACTTTTCAGGAAGGTGGAGGAAGAATAAGCCTAAAACGGCGTAACAAAAAAGCACAAAGAACACAAGAACCAAGGCACGCTCGACGCATTAAGGAAGGTTCATCATCCAGGAAGATAAATGGCTGACAGTAACCCAGAGTCTGAAGTCGCCTGCTGACACCAGCAGCAGACACTCTCACGGCTACGCTGCTCTTGTTTGTGTAGAAGGCAACTGTGAGAAAGGAACCTCAGAGAGGTGTGAAGGGAACGTACATCTTTTCTGCCAGAGATCGGGCCTCAACTTCTACTCACCGGTTCGTGGCAGTCTTCATTTCCAGGAAATGACGGCGGAAGGTGACCATCTGATGCCACAGCCCGAGCAGACGGTCACGGTCACCCCTGAAGTAGTTCTCATAGAGCTACAGACGCAAAGACAAAAAGAAATGCCAGTTCAGCGTCTGCCATCACTGTATGAGCAGTAAAAAACCAAGTGGACCTTGCTATAGCACCCCCTTAAAACTGTCGCGTCTACTATCGACTTGGTCAAATCATTGGTTTATATCAATAAATATATTGCTGCTTCTCTCTTAGGAGTGAAGTCTATCGCTCCATCCGCGACAACCCCTCTCTTCTGCTCGTCAACACCAACACATCCTCAACAGAGCCACAACCTTCTCACAGCAAGTTCTCTGGGCCAGAAACAAAACGCGTTCTCATGCCACGCTGGCACCACCTCTGACATTCCCACAGCTGAGCCTCACCTCACGTTCCTGGCGCCATTCGCGCTCCTTCGCTTCCAGCTCCTCCCGCGCCCTCATCCAATCCACTGTCAGCTTTCCAACATCTTCTTTGAGGGCTGAATTCACCTCTTTCGCTTTCTCCAGGTGCTCCCGCAGCAGACTGTTCGCTTCGGCCAGATCCTCGCACCTTGCAAAGGGAGGAACAGCCATGAGGTCTCTGAACAACCCCTATCCACAAGCAGCATCCCCGGGATTTCCCGGCTCCCCCAACACTGACTTTGTTCTCAAACTGAGAGGCAGGAAAAGCGCTTTCTAGGATGAACTAAGATCTCTGGGTCATGGCCAACTGACGTGCTTCTCCTTGCTTTAAGCCTTCCATTTCCACCTAGAGGCTGGGTTTCCCCTTCCTCTGCAACTCGGACGATGCCCACAGTCGACGGCTGCCTCCCCTTTGTGCTGCCTCATCACTGGACGCATCACCTTTCTCTAGCGTTGCCCCCAGTCCCTCACCTACTGCTCCAGGGCAGCGTTTAGGCTGGAAAGGGACCCTTGGAGCTCACCCGCAGGAACGCCCCGCTCCAAACAGAAGCGGTCAGCACACACCACTATTACTGCCCCACAGAACAGGTTGTGCACCTCTCTCCTTTCCAAAGGGCTTGCCCCAACACTTCCCTTGCGGAGACTGCCTACCACTGACAGGTTTTCCCTCCCTGCCGTGAGCATCCAGGATACCGAGTAGGAGGGAACGCTTCTTCCTTGTACCTTTGCTGCTCCTCTTTCACCTCAAGCAGGGCTTTCTCCAGGGCCTCCGTGCCTTCCCACCTGCCTGGGAGGCATCCCTGAAGAAGAAAGCGAATGGTTGGTCCAATTCTTCCACCTGAAGCCCAGGAATGCTCTCCTACGCTCCCACCCTTTCTTTCCTAGATCTGCTTTAGCCGGCAAGCAGAACGAAAAGCACAGAGCCAGCTCTCTCTGCCCGACGCCAGCATTCTCGCCTTCCAAAACACTGTCTGTCCACCCATTCTATTTCGGAGACAGCCCCAGAACAGGCAGCAAAGCCCTCTCCCGAGACCCAGGACGAAACGCTCCCCGCCAATAAAGCACTCCCGCACACAACTCCAATCCTGCATTTCTGGGACTGCTGGCTGCTCTGAGAGCGGCAACTGGGCAGAACAGGGGCGGGCAAACTCGCAGCGCTTCTTGAAACCCTCCGGGAGCACAATCTCGCTTTCCCCTGCCATGGCTCGGGGAGCTTTTTCGCTCCCGAACGCTCCGGCCGCTCTCTTCAGTTCGCGCCCTGCGCACTCACCGCTCCTGCTTCCAGCTGCTGCTCCAGCTCTCGGCAGCGGGTCCGGTACTGCAGGACCTGGGCGCAGACACGGCATGAAGATGAGCGACTGCAGCCGGGGACGGACCCGGCTCCTCCGGCACCGGCTTTTCTCTCGCTCTCTGCAGCCCGAGCTCAGCCCGCGCCACGGCGCTGCCGCTCCGACACCGAGTCCCTTCGGGACCGGGAAGCTTCGCTTCCCCCGAGCCCGGCCAAGCCCCGGCGAGCGGCTCGGGGGTGACCGCCGACGGGACGGGACGGGACGGGACGGGGCGGGACGGGACGGCTCCCGGGGCCTCCCTCCCTCCCTCCCCCGAGCTCCGGGCTCGGCGCCGTCCCGCCCGCGGCAGCGCAGGGCAGGGCCCGGGCAGGACCCCGCCGGGGCCGCGCCTTCGCCCCCCGAGGGCTCCGCCGCCGAGTCCCGTCCGCGGACGGCGCGGGCACCCCGGCCCGGCCTCGGGGAGCTCCCCCCGGGCAGGCGCCCCCGCTCCTCACCTTCGCCTGCAGCTTCCGCACCAGCACCGCTTGCCGGTGCCGCGCCTCCTGCGAGCTCTGCAGCCGGCGCTGCAGGGAGGCCGGGCCCGGCGCCGCCATGCCCCCGCTCGCCGGCCGGGCTCCGCCGCCGGCCGGGCTCCGCCGCCTGTCGGGCGCCGCCGGGAGCCGCGGGGCGGGAGGGACGGGCTCGCTCGGGGCCGCTCTGCGGCGGCGCTTTCCTGCGGGCTGCGGGGCTGCCGCGGGGGAAGAGGCCGCTCCGGCCGCGGTTCGCTCCGGCCGGCTCCGCTCGGAGACCGTTACCGGCCCCGGCCGACGCTGGGGGCGGGAGCGGGGGGAAACGGTCCCCGCGAGCCGCGTGTCGGGGGGGCCCCGAGACGGCGGGCGAGAGCCGGGGCCGCGGGGACGGGCCGTCGCCCGGGGAAGGCGGCGGCAGCGCCGGAGCCTCTGCCGGAGGCTGCGGCTTCGGCCCGGGCTGCCGCGGGAGCGGGGGGCCCGGCCCGGGGCGAAACGCCGACGTGCCCGGGGGGAGCTCCCGGACCTTGTCCTCCCCGACGGGCGGCGCGAAGGGCCCGGGCCGCCAGCAGGCAACGGGGAAGCCGGGGCGGGAGGGAAAGCTTCCGAGTTCCAGGGCAAGGGACCCCGGGAATACAGCGCTATTTCATGGGCTGAGGGGGGAAACACGACAAACGGGGCTCAGTCCCCTTTGCCCCCCGGCCTCGTCTCTCCTGGGAATAGAGAAAGGCTGCCAAGGGACACCGCAGCGAGAGCACTATCACCACACTCCCGCGACAACGGGAGAAATCCTCGTACCTCCCCATCATTCAGCTCTTGCCTTTCAGCTTCAACACCAGAAAGTTACATCCAAGTGATGCAAACCAACAAATTCCCTTTATGCTGACACACAGAATGACGCTGTCTCCCAGAAAAGGTAGTCAGGAGATCACGTTTTGGAAAGGAGAAGTCAGGACAGTATTCCTGTTAGACTGCAACACTTTGCCAGAATCCTCTCTGGTTTGTGTCGAAGAACGAGGGTGAGTCAGAACAGGTAGAAAGGGTAGAGGAGAGGGTCACGTAGCCAAGGGCCACTTCCTACAACTTGTAACCAATAAGTCAACTACAATATATTTCTCAGGTCTGCATGAACACACACAAAGTACCTGCAGTAAGGGGCAAGGTTAGGCTTCAAGGCTTGAGTCGCCAGAACCTTCCCTGGGGAGAGGCTCTTTCCTCTAACCAGGTCATCCCATTTGTCAGCCCACTGTGATTTAAAGATACAACCAAAGCCAAGCTTGGCCAGAACAGCTGCTTCCTTTCTAGTCGTCAAAGACCATTAACTTGGGAGCTTTATTCCTGAAATGCATCCATGAGCCCTTGTCATGATTTCAGAGGGACTAGGCAAAGATTTGCCCCGCAAAAGTAGCCAGTATAAAAGCAGTCGGACTGATCTGCACGTTTCATAGACTTGCGTGCCTTAAACGTGTTTAAGGTTCAACCTTAAGGTGTTTCAGTTTTAAACACCTTAAAGGTGTTTAAATGCTCGTCAGCTGTCCCTTGTTCCCGTGAAAGCCAAACCAGGCACACAGTGATGGCAGGACGACCAGAGCATCCGCCCAAGAAAGGCAGAAGAGCGCCTTACCGTGTCTCTCGGCCCCTGGAGTCACGCGATTGCCACCTTTATCCCACCGCTGCTTAAACAGGTTGTGCTCTACATCCAGCTGCTGCTCTCCTGCTCCCTCCATGGCTTCGATGCTCAAATCTGAAAGCAGTGAGCAAGGGAAGTGGTCTGTAAAGGCACAGTCATTATGGCCTGTGGTGGGCTGAGGAAGCATTCAACCCGTGAAAATACAGAATCTTTCAGCCAGGGGGACAAGAATGTGCCAAAGTGAAAGGCTGTGTATGTTTGGGGCCGAGTGTCACCCAGGGAAGAAAACGCACGTTGCAGCAGCCGAAATGCCCCTTCCAAATACGGGGTTGGGTTTGGTGTACAAGAAGGACTGTTTCCAGCTGCCACAGAAAGCGTTACCCTGAAGGGTAATACACTTAAGGCCAAACAAATCCACAAACCAAGCCCCTCCAAGCCCATAACCATCTTCACAAACACCGCTTCAGGAGCACAGCTTAAAACGGGTTGAAAGCTGCCTCCTACCTCAACCCCCCCACCTTCAGCTGTCTGACTCCTTGTCTGACTCCTTGGGGGAGTGGGGTGTCTCTGAGGGTGCCAGGGATAATTTAGACGTTTCCCAAGAGCGGTTCCCGAAGGTTTCCGAAGGGCAAACTTTGGCCTGCTTAGGAACATGGTTGAGAGTGTCCCTTGGGGGACAGTCCTGAAGGGCAAAGGTGCCCAGGAAGGCTGGTCTCACTTCAAGGAGGAACTCCTAAAAGCTCAGGAGAAGGCCATCCCCAAGTCCCAGAAAACGAGCAGACAGGGAGGAAGACCAGTAAATTATCCATGAGCAAGCAATGTGCCCTTGTCGCCAAGGCAGCCAACGGAATTCTGGGCTGCATAGGGAAGAGTGTGGCCAGCAGGTCCAGGGAGGTCATTCTCCCCCTCTACTCTGCACTGGTGAGGCCACAACTGGAATACTGTGTCCAGTTCTGGGCTCCCCAGTTCAAGAGACAGGGAACTGCCGGAGAGAGTCCAGCGTAGGGCAAGAAAGACGATGGAGGCATTGGAGCATCTCCCTTATGAGGAAAGGCTGAGAGAGCTGGGACTCTTTAGCCTGGAGAAGAGAAGGCCGAGGGGAGACCTTATTAATGTTGCAAAGTATCTAAAGGGTGGGTTTAAAGAGGATGGAGACAGGCTCTTTTCAGTGGTTCCCAGTAACAGGTGATGGGCACAAGGACCCTTGGGGCCTCCCTGTAGGGCTGCCTACACTTTCTGCATTCCTTGTGCAGTGGAAAGGGTCCCCTTCTTGACCTCTCCTGTCAGGGGACACTACACCCAGGAATCAGCAGCTCTCTGCCGTTTGGCAGGACTCGGAGCGAACCCACCTTCTGCAGCCTTAAACCCCTCCCCTGAGCAGCCCGTGGGGGCGAGCAGCCCGTGCAGAGCAGGGTCGGGAGAACTGGACCTGGCGAAGCAAAGCTCCTGCTGCGCTGGTGGATGAGCCTGGGACCCCCGGCTCTGCAGCGCAGTCGGGGCTCTGCCCCTTATCTCAGCCCTTTGCCGGCCAGGGCTGCTGCGGGGGCACCAAAACTCTTCATTCCTGCACCTGTGAGCAAAAACTAAACAAGTCCTTTCCCCAGCCAACGGTGAGAGTGCTCATCCCTCCTCCTCCCCCCTCACCTCCTCCTTTCGCCAGTGGGCAGCAACCCCACTCCCGACACCAACCTGGGGGGGATTCTGCATCTCTGGGGCCTCAGCCCAGAGAGAATTTTCATCCCGAGCCAGCCTGTCCCGTGGAGAAGGGGCAATAAAGAGCAGGTCACAGACAACCTCCCATCGGCATTTTGCTGGCAGAAGAATGCAAGCACCAAATAAAGACATTTTCAAAAAACGAGCAGTAGTATGTTTTCCATTCTCCTTGAGCAAAAGAGTTTTGCTGAAGTGTTTTCCCCTTCTGGCAACAACCAAAGTTCCATATTTTGGCTGGGGCAGGCGGCAGGGCTGAGGACCCTCCGCTTGCCTCGGCAGCGGCACTGGCACCTCGTCCCGGCTTGTTGAGACCCCCCCCTGCCGCCACCCCCCGCCCCATCCCGGTTGTCCCCCGCCCGCCTCAGCCCTGACACATGCCAGCCAGCGGGGCTGGCACCAAGGAGCGCGTCCCACAGCCTCCACCCCACCGCTGAGGGCGATGCCTTCCCCTCCCAGCCCGCGGGGGGCTCGGCAGCAGCTTGGGAAGCCTGACCCACTGGGCACTCGGCCCCCGCCTTGCCCTGGCACCTTTCCTCCGAGCCAAGGCACCGGGGCTTTCCCTTCATCGCTCCCCGCAGTTCCTTGAAACTCCTTTGCGCTCCCCACAACTCACTGCCGGGCACAAAAAGATGCCCCCAGTCATCCCCGCAAACATTTTATTGCTGACTTCCCACTTGCCCCCCACCTTGCCCCTTCTGCTCGATTGCTCTTTAAGCAGACCTTTCCCCAAACCCGCCCAACACCACCCTCCTTACCCAGCTCATCTGGGATTATTACAGCTCTGCTGGAGTTAATGCCCTCCCAACACCATCATCTTGGGGCACTCGCTACAAACTCACCAACACCAGGGGGGAGCTCAACTCAAGCCACAAGGAGGAAAGCTCTCGCAGGAAGGGTCTCAGCATGCGGGGGGGGAGGGAGAAGGATGGCTTTGGGCAGCAGGATCCGAGTGGAGACCGGGTGCAGGCTGCTCCCTGCAGCGCCTGACCCTGGGACAGCCCGGACACCTGCGAGTCCCTGGCTGAAGCCCCTGTGTCCAGGGGAGCCTTGACAGCCGGGGGGGCACGGACAGCTCGGCTCCGCCAGCCGACACCCACCGGACACACACACACAGCCCCGACCCAGCCACACGGAGAGAGGGGACCCCGCATCGCCCCCCGACTCCGCACCCCAGGCAGCGGCCCCTCCGCAGGCCCGGCCCCCCGCGGCTCCCCGCATCCCGCAACCCCGGCCCGCACGGCATCGCCCCCCCTCGCCACTCTGCCGGCACCCACGGCTCCCCGCACCCCGACACCCTGCGCCCACCGCACCCCTGCACCAGCTCCCTCTCCCCAAAGCCCCCCGCAGCCTGCGCTGCCCCCTCCACGGCTCGCCCCGAGTGGGGACCAGGGCCCGGGGCCGCTGCCAGCAGCAGGAATGCCGGAGGGCAAGGAGGGCTTTGCTCCGGGCTTCGGCTCTGGGCACGGCCCCGGGTAAAGCACGGCAGGACCAGAAGCAAAGACCTGAGCGTGGGGAGGTTCACACCATTAAACATCAGCCCCTGCAGCTCCAAAACCTTCTCCCCTCATCCTTGTACCAGCCATTCCCAAGGATGTCATGGCCCTCGGCTGATCAGTTTGCATTTTGCAGCTCTGCAGCCCCATCCTGGCTTGTGCCCCGTCCCTCCCTTTCCTTTCCCTCCAGCAGCAAGGCAGCAGCAGGTTTCCTGCCTGCTTTGATGGCATCATGGCAGGGGTCGGTCATGGCAGAGTCCGTGCTTGGCTGGGGACCCCTTTGCTGTTGGGGACCCCACTCCCCAGCAGCCCATGAACCCCGCTGGTGCCCAGGGACGTCCCTTTCATCAGCCGCATCCCATCTGTGCACAGGGACCCCCGGGGCGGCCGTGCCACCACCCCCAGCCGCTTCCAGCGCCGCCATCCCCGAGACACTGGAACCACAACTCTGCAAAGGCCGCGGCTCCCAAGAAATGCACACAGAGCTTGGGGGTGAAAAACAGGAACACAACTCTTTATTAACAACAACACAACTACCTACAACTCTTAACAACCAGTAACAACTCTTACAACTCAACAACTCTGAACAACTAACAAAAATATTAACAACTAACAAAACTATTAACAAACACCAAAACTATTAACAAACTGTAGACAAGTATTTACAACACTTCCTCTTCCTTGATCTGCTCTTGGTCTGGCCTCCGCACGCCTGCTGCCCCTGGAAGAAAAGCCAGCGGCACGGCCGTTTGGCTAACGAGCAGCGCCTCACCCAGCAGAGCTGGGGCTTCCCGAGCCGGCTCAGCGGCAGCAGCTGCTTCGGGTCGGGCTTTGCCCCGACGGGCGTTCCATGGCCACAGCCCTGGGACACGCTGGGGACAGCGGGACTCTGCCGCCAGCGCTGAGCCCCGCCTGGGCTCGGGCTTACACTTGCCTGTCCCGGCCCTAAGGAATCGCTCCCGGCCCAAACCGGACGGGGGCTCAGGGCAGCGCGGTGGGGGCCATTGTGCCGCCAGCAGAAGGGCAGCGGACGCCGTGTCCCTGCAGCGGGGACCACCCAGCCCAGCCCCAGCCCCATCCCGGTGGCAGGAGACCCTCCCTCCCTGCGGGCAGCGCATGGCGAGCACGTGCCTGTCCTCCTGATGGCGGGTCCACATCCATCGCCTCCTCCTCCTCCACATCCACCTCCATCTCCTCCTCCTCAGCCACATCCACCTCCATCGCCATCTCTTCCTCCGTCCCCACACTCCTGGCAGCCGCCTCTGCAGCCTCCAGCGCAGTCTGGCACATCCTAAGCCGAAAGGCAAGCAGAAAAGGGCATTGGTCCTGCCCTGGCCAGCCCAGTGGACCTGTGGGATGGGGGTCTCCGCACCCCTGCCCCTCTTGCTGCCCGGGGAGAGCAGTGGGGCCATGGGGCTCCAGCAGGAACTGGCTGGACCTGAGTGGCTCCTTGGCCACCAGCACCCACCAACACTGACGCCCCAGCGCCTGCAGCTGGAGGCTCCTCTTCTTCCTCTCCTTCAGCAGCTTGGAGTGTGGCACGGTCCTGTGGATCTGGCGGAGCAGAGAGGGCAGGGGTGAGCAGCCCTGCTCCCTGCCCCACGGGGCTCTGGGCACAGTCCCCGGCGCCCCCCGCATAGACCCTGGCCCCGCGCCTGCCCTGGCGCCCAGAAGCTCCTTACTCGGTGCAGGCGGCCTTTGGGCTCGGTGCTGCTCCGCTGGCAGGGCTCAGCTCCCACGGCTCCAGCCTGGAAAGGGGCAGCGCAGGCACCGGCTCAGGCTCCGGCCAGCACCCGCCTGCTCCCGCCGAGCATCCCTGCGGCACCAGCCCGGGGCAGCCTGGGCTGTGTGTGGGGACGTGTCCCCCCGGCGCAGGGATGCTGCATCCCAGCAGGGCATGAGCAGCCCAGAAGGGCTTCTGCCAGCCCCTGGCCTTGCAGGGGTGGGGGGAGAGGGCGAGCCAAGCTGCCGGCCCCCCCACCACTGCGGGGTGCCCAGCTCCGGGGAGTGGGGCCATACCTCTGCCAGCGCAAGCGTCTTCTTTCCCTGGGCTTTCATGATGCCACCGAGATGGCAGCACACAGACGAGGAATGAGGTTTCGGGAGAAGTGCACAGGGGAAGGGCTGGGTTCTGGGTCCGAGGCACCAGGAGCAGGGCAGAAGGGCTGCGTGGGCAGTAGGTGAGCAGGGCTGAGTTGTGCCCGTCGCCGGGCACTGGCAGTTGCAGATGGAACACGGGCCATGGCAACGGGAGCCCCAGTGACAACTGCACAGTGCGGACGGGGACGAGCCCCCTTAAAGCGGGGGGCAGCTTTATACATACATAGGTGCCCCCCAAAGTTAAGAATCCCAACACATTACACTTCATTCCTGTCTTCAGCGGCTCTTCCTGACCATCCCCTCATGCCTGGCAGTCACACACGCCCCACAGAAAAGTTCCTCTCCAGCTATTTCCTGCAGGAGCTGATGTTCACCTCACATCTCATGGCCATCCCTGTCTGGTCTCTGCTCTCGCTCTGCATCTGTACAGCACGCGGTGCTCACCAGTACCCAGGGACCTTTCGCCAGTGACCAGCACACCAGTTGAGACCATGGTGTGTGGCAGGGCTCCCCGGGATGCTTGTGCCCCCTCCAGCTCTAAGGCAGGAAGAGCATTGCCCATCTCTGCCACGGCAGCAGATGGAGTTACGACAGCCCTTGACAGTCCTGGTGGGTTATTGCCAGGGCAGGAATGCTCACGGAAACTGGTGGAAGGCAGTTTGTTGGCTATTTAACAAGCGGGTTTTACCCAAGGCGTTGCAGCCTGTCTGTGGGACGCGGGGGCAAGTGGTGCCCGTCCTTCCCAAAGAGGTCTGGACGGATGGAAATGCCAAGGAAAAACCCAGCCCGTCCTCACGTGCAAGTGCCAGCCCAGGCTCCAGGCAGCGCCCTGCAGGCCTTTGAGCCGCCCACCCCTCACCCTCCTCCATTCCTTACGCTCTCATCGTACAACAGCTCTTACGGGTTTGGAGGTGAGCAGCCATAACATAGACCCAAAGGCAAAGCCCCACAGCAAACCCGGCTACAACTCCGAAAAGCAATCGACAGCTCCTGCTGACGCCAAGAGGGTCATGGCAGTCTGTGGGCAGGGCTGGAGCCTTTCCTGCTGGTGGCACCTGAGCCAAGGCAGCTCCTCGAGAGCACCCAGCTCTGCTGGGACGGGCCATGCCCTCTGCGTGGGCTCTGACGACGCTGGGACCCTCGGAGGCCGGGCAGCGCGGGGGCAGGTGAGCAGCCCTTGCCCACGGCTGCAGCATCGGGAATTCCCAGGGCCTGGGCAGGTCCCTTCCAGCGCAGCCCAAGGCCGTTTGCGCTGGCACAGCTCGAGGGAGACCCCGGCTCCTGCTTTCCGGGTCGTGTCATATTCCCTCTCATACAGCCAGCTGTCAGAGTCCCTCCTAGTTGTTGGAAATCCCTTGGGTCTTATTGAGCCAAGGGACGACGTTCCAAATTCTGCCCCACCAACAATATTTTCACCAGTCCCAGACCCTTGTTTTCTCTGACGTGGGATCTGAAGCACGCTAGCGTTGATACTCCTGGTAAGGACACAGACCAAACCCTCGGCTTCCCCTTGCAACAGTTTTGAGATGTACGCTCTCCGACATTGACAAAGGACCGCAGGGGTCTAGAAGTCCTCCAAAAGGTCCTGAGGAGCTCTTCATCTTGTCGAACCCCACCAACCCACCCAGCAGCAGTTTTTAGAGCGGGCAATCCTGGGCATTCTTTTCAAAAAATTCTGCTTATGTTTAGGCCTTTCTTATCTGCTGTAATGCCCGGCTCCGGATCAATGGTGTGTATATAGTGTATGGGACTGGGGTATTTCTGCAGCACCAAGCTTTGTGAAAAGGCAGACAGTAGAGTTTACAGTGGCTCTTACAGGCTCCTTCTACCTGGAAGTGGGTGTAATACAGCTGCAGAGAGCCTTGGGAAAGAGAGGGAAAAGGCAGTTTGTAGAAAAATCCACCAGTAGCAAGATTTGCCTTGATTTCTTGTCAGCGCTGCTCTCGCTGCAGCTGACGCTGTTACCAAGAGCCTGCCAAGACCTCAGAGCTGTGTTTGGAGCGAGTCTTTTCTTTCAGGTGGTGCCACCTCCGCTGTTCCGTGAACACCAGTCGGGTGCCTGCTCGGGACAGGGCTCTGGCACCAGAAGTGAAACCTTTGCTGATTGGTTTTGAGGATCCTGGGGGTGGCCCGAAGACCTTACGTAGTGTTGTGCTGTCCTCGTGGTTTTCTTCTTTGGCAGATCCACTTGATAAGGCACAACCGTGTCTTTTCAGACCAGGAGTGCACTAAGTGGAGACCTGGGGGCAATGGCCAAGCACCCTCCTCAGTACCAGGGGCGCTCACCCCCTCCACCATACTTGTCCTGTAATCTGTTCAAAGGCTGGAAGACAACAGGGAACACCTTTGCATCCCCTCTTCCCCCTCTTTTTCCACTAAAATCCCTTCCGACTTGGAAGGTATTGAGTTTGAAAAGTCCATCACACGTGCTCACAGGGAACGGGCCGTTCAGGCTGTGCGGAGCACAGTTCCCTCACTCATCCCGGCACGGCAGATGTTCCCCTGGCCCAGCAGCTCTGGCTAACTGTTGCCACGTCAGTTGCAATAGTGTGGCCAGCAGGACCAGGGCAGCGATGGTCCCGCTGTACTCGGCACTGGCGAGGCCGCTGTGTGAGCCCATGCAGACAGGACACAGGAACAACCACAAAACCACGGATGAAAGGCAAAGAACAAATTTAATCTTGATACCTCCCGGATAGGGGAATCTCCGCAGCAGCACCCGGGCAGAGGCACGCAAGCAGGGGACACAGGTACCGCAGAGCGAGAGAGTCCTCATTAGCGAGACAGGCCTTGTTAGCAAGAGAGCGAGAAAGCGAGAGCGCTCCGACTCCCTGTTCTTGCCCGTACGTCAAGGGTCCAAGCAGGCATAATGTCCCCACTGTGCTTTGACCTTCTTAAACAGGGCAGGATTCTCAAGCAGCCGGGTAAGGTGGGATAGAGTGTGACATATGTGTTTCCCAGCACCCGAGGTGCGAGTCACTGGAGTGTATTTACAATCCTCCTCGCCGATCTGCCATTACTGTCCCACAGCCCAACTCAAACACTGTGGCCAGTTTTGGGCCCCTCACGACAGGAAAGACATTGAGGTGTTGGAGTGCACCCAAGGAAGAGCACCGAGCTGGTGAGGGGTCTGGAGCACCAGTCTCATGGGGAGCGGCTGAGGGAGCTGGGCGTGTTCAGCCTGGAGAAACGGAGGCTGAGGGGAGACCTTCTCGCTCCCCACAACTCCCTGAAAGGAGGGGGTAGCCAGGGGGGATCAGTCTCTTCTCACAAGTAACAAGCCATAGGATGAGAGGAAATGAAATGGCCTCAAATTGCACCAGGGCAGGTTTAGATGGGATATTAGGAAAAATTTCTTCACCAAAAGGGTTATCGCGCTTTGGAACAGGCTGCCTGGGGAAGCGATTGAGTCACCATCCCTGGAGGTGTTTACAAGATGTGGAGATGTGGTGCTGAGAGACACGGTTTAGCGGTAACTTGGCAGAGTTAGACTGATGGTTGGACTTGATGATCTTAAAGGTCCCTTCCCACCTGGATGATTCTATGATTCTAAGGAGAGAGGGCTCCCCAGAGAGCAGCCAGGAAGAGCAGCAACTGGATTTTCAGGTGAGCATCCCCTCCGCTGCGGCAGGGGGTTCTCAACGCTTCTCCAGTATAACAACTGCATGCTTCTCAGGATCTTCTCAAATGGCCTATTAGCCACTACTCTTATGATGCTACTCAGAACACGCATTTGTCAGAGGGAGGTGCAGCTCGCTGATCAGCTAGAAGAGGACCCAGACTTCCAGAGCCCTGGGAAGAACACAGGCAACCAAGGCATCAGGACATGCTCTCTGCTCTAACTCCTGGACTTTACTTCCACAAACGGCTGACAAACGCAGGTGTCCAGGTTTGCAGGCACCTCGCCCTTCTCTTTCCACTAGACACTTAGTCCACAAACTGCAGAAGCAACCAAATATCCAGGACACAAGGAACTTCCTCCCTGCCAGCTAGAGGAGGACCCAGGCGCTGAGGACTCCTTCAACCTCACACTTTCCTCTTACCCATAGGAGGACAAAGGCATGCAGGATCAAAGCACCCTCTTCCTGCTCTAACTTCAAGGTTCCCACCCAGCTGGCAGGAGAACCCAAAGCCCAGGGCACGGGTACCCACAGAGGTATCCTGTGATGGACCCTGTGGAGAACCCCAGCTTCCATGTTCCCACACCAACCTCAATGGGAAGCCGCAGCCTTAACGTCTGTCCTGCTTATAGAATCCTGGTGCCCCTGGGGCAGAGGGCCCCACGGAACGGCAGCACTGCATCTTCCTAATTTGAGCCACCCCTCATTTCTAGGGTCCCCACAAGTTCACAGACATGTTGCCCACTGCTGTCACGTCTGACCTCCGCTTCTGCTTGCACCCCACACTCCCCATAAGGGAGAGACACAGACAAGAGAAACAGGAATTATGGTCTCAGTCTTTCTAGCCTTGAAGGCACGTAAGCCTCCTCCTTTTACAACTGCGCAAGAGTCAGGGTGCCTGACAGGGAGCCTTCGGCACTGAGTGATGGCATCCTGGTTGTGTAGTCTTGGCCCAACTAGAGGATCTGGTCTCCCCAGGAACTGCCTTTTGACCTCATGGCAGGGACCACTCAACACCGGGAGATGATGCCATGGCAGCTTGGCAACCCCTGTGATCCCTATCATGATGTTTCACGTCAAAATACCAACACAATCAAACTTTGGCTTTGGCGATGGCCTCCGGGCCTATGGCAATGATTCCAGCCTGTCGGAACTTTGGGCTCCTCTTGCTACTTCACCTGCCTCTTGAGTGCCCCGTGCTCCCCTTGACATCACCTCGTCATCCTTGTATTTGGCTTCTGTGGCAATGTTTTGGTAGCGGCAGGGCTGCTCACAGAAGGAGTGGCTTCTGTGAGAAGACACCAGAAGCTGCCCCCATGTTGGCTGGAGACAGTTGCAGCTGGCTTCAAGATGGATCTGCCGCTGGCCAAAGCTGACCCGATCAGCAATGTCGGTAGCACCTCTGTGATATTGTTTAAGAAGGGGTAAAAACTGCTGTGCAACAGCAGCTGGGAGGGAGGGGTGAGAATATGTGAGAGGAACAACTCTGCAGACACCAAGGCCAGTGAAGAAGGGAGGGGAGGAGGTGCTCCAGGTGGTGGAGCACAGATTCCCCTGTAGCGCCTGGTGAAGACCATGGTGACACAGGTTGCCGCCCTGTAGCCCATGTAGGACCCCCCACCACAGCAGCTGGAGAAGCCCTGAAGGGAGCTGCAGGCCATGAAAAGCCCACACTGAAGCAGGCTCCTGGCAGGGGCTGCAGCCTGTGGAGAGAAGTCCACGCAGGATCAGGTTTTCTGTCAGGACCTGTGGCCCCGTGGGGGGGCCCACGCTGGAGCAGTCGTGTTCCTGAAGGAATGCACCCCGTGTGAAGGACCCATGCCGGAGCAGCTCTTGAAGAACTGGAGCCCATGGGAAGGACCCAGACTGGAGAAGTTAGTGCCGGACTGTCTCCCATGGGAGGGACCCCACTCTGGAGCCGGGGAACAGCATGAGGAGGAAGGAGCTGCAGAGATAAAGTGCCATGAGCTGACCTCAACCCACATTCTCCATCCCCCTACGCTGCTCGGGGAGAGGAGGTAGAAGAGTCGTGTGTGAAGTTGAGCTGAGGAAGAAAGGAGGGGTGGGGGCAGGTGGTTTTAGCTTTGTTCTTATTTCTACTCTGTTTAATTGGCAATAAATTAAGTTAATTTCCCCAAGCCGAGTCTGTTTTGCCTGTGACAGTAATAGGTGAGTGATCTCCCTGTCCTTACTATGACCCATGAGATTTTCATCCTATTTTCTCCCCCCGTCCTGTCAAAGAGGGGCAGTGATAGAGTGGCTTGCTGGGCACCTGCTGGCTAGCCAAGGTCAACCCACCGGAGTCCTCTAAATCCCATCATCGCCACCTTCACATGCCACACATCCCCAGTCGCCCACGACTTCTCCGTGTCCCCTGACCACACTGTTGGTGAAAGGTCTACCAGCACCGCAACATTTATTATTATGGTACTTTATTTCCCCTGCTCTCAAGGCATGTCAATGGTAGATGCTACTCCACGACTTTCAGTGGCCTAGGGCCCCTATCTGGACCCAAAACCTTCCTGCCTTAGTCCAGCCCGGCTGCAGGGCTGGACAGTTTGAAATTGCCTGTGGCAGGTCTATGGCAAGTCCACGGTGAGGTTAGACAGGTCCACGGTGGGTCTCTGGCGGGTCCATGGTGGTGCCGTGGCTCAGCTGCCAGTGCCTCATCTCTGGGGACATCCTCACATTCTGTCCACATAGTCCTGCAGCCTCCCCAGCACTTCTTGCACCCGCTTCAGTAGCTCCTCCTCATCCACGTTGTGGAAGGCCTCGCTGGGGATGACGGGGAAGGGGTGGTGACTTGGGTACTGTGTGGCCTTGCCATCCACGCCACAGCCGTGCAACGCCTCCACCTCCTCTGCCAGGCCTCTCAGCTTTGGCTCCACTGCCTCCAGCCATTGGGCCAGCCCCACCAGCTCCATTGGAGCCTCAAAGGCCTCATCATGGCAAAGTACGGCAGCCACCAGCGCCTTCTCCAGGGCCTGATGCACTTTGAAGAGGACCCAGTTGGGACAGCAGCATCTGATATCATTGTGGGCTGCCTGCAGGTCACTCTTGGCCTGCCGCAGCCACCGCTGCGCCTCTGGGATGGATGGAGTCAGGGTCATGGCCTCCTCATTGCACAAACAGGAGCCATGGCCTTCCTGTCCCCAGCAGTGGTGCTGGGCGGTGCTCGCAGTGTCGTGCTGCAGGTAGAGGCACCGCTTTGGCCGCTCGACAGCACACAGCTGCCCCAGGGTTGCCGGGCTGTTGCCATTCACCCCTGGCACCAGGCTGTGGCGGTCCTTCCCCAGCTTGCCCTTTGCCACAGCCTCCTCCTGCAGCCTCTTCCCCAGCTTTGGCTCCAGCACCGGTGCCATGACCTCCTCTGTCTCTGGTGCATCACCCACCAGTGGCACATTGTTCTCCTCCAGAACAACGGCCAGGTCCTGTGCCTTCTGGCAGACCAGCATTTCACGCAGCACTGACAAGGCGGGAGCCTCCAGCTGTCCACCCAGGATGACATTGATCTCCTGTGCTAGCGTCTCCAGGACCCTCAGCTGGTGCCGGTTCAGCACCGTATCTGCATGCCGCATGTAGAGGAGTCTCTGGGCACCACCAGCGAGGCACACGTGGATGACCCGTGGCTGGGAGCTGCCCTCCACCCTTGCACCACGGTGGACCAGCACAGTGCGGATGACCTCACAGCACTGCACTTGCAGCTGCTCCCCTGTAAAGCCACAATCCCCCTCCATTCTCATCATAGACCTGTGGCTCTGCCACTGGAGCAGGGCCTCCAGCCCCATCCTAAACCACGGTGATACCAGAAGGGTCTGCAGACGCCTCTGCGCGGGGCAGCGAGAGCCGTAGCGACATGGTCGCAGACTGCCCTCCTCCAGCTGCTGCTCTGTCACCTCTGAGAGGGCCTGAGGCCGCAGGTGCTGCGGTAGCCTTTGCAGCAGCCACCAGGTGTTACACCTGGACTCCGGCAGCTCAGCCATAAACACAAAGGTCTTCTCCAAGGCCCTAGAGGTACTTGAAGACACGCAGTCATTGAAGTACAGCCTGTGGGATGGCTCTAGGCGGTCAGCAGTGCTCAGCAAGTACAGCTCAGACACAGCGGAGAAGTCAGGGGGCTCCGTGGCATCCCGCAGCAGCCGGAAGAAATGCCGTGTGGCCAGCAGGGCTGTCTTCTTCTGGGTAGGATTGAGGGTCCCGCTGACATGGCTCTCCTGGTGGATTTGGGCCAGGACGTAGCTGTAGTGACTCGGTGTGGGGAGCAGGACCACCCCAAGGTGTCGCAGGAGATCTGCATAGGCAGTTACGCAGGGGTGAGGCTTGAGGAGATAGGGGTAAAAATCAGCCTCGTCCGGCAGCGATAGCACCACTTGCCGTGGCACGGTCATTTTCCCTGACTTGGCCAGCACCACAGGCAGCTTAGCGAGGCGCCCTGTGTCCACCTCCTTCAGATGGGACTGCAAGAAGTTGTACACCTTCCGGAGCACGCTGGCCCGTGTCTTCACCTGCTGTTGCGTCTGGCAGGCTGCCCTGCACACCTGCACCAGGTTGGCCACCACCAGGGCGGTGGGGATCTCTACAAGGACTCCTATGGCCTTCAGGAGGTTCTTCTTGAGTGCCAAGGACTCCGGCAGGATGGTGGCTGTTGTCCACAGGAGCTCAGCCACATCTTCTTGGCAGTAGTAAACACTGCCCTTCAGGGCTACGGGCTTAGTGCAGGCTGCGAAAGGGGGGTGGAGTTTCATCAAATTTGGGGGAATGTCCAGTGGAGGCAGGAAGCGGATTGAGGCAATTTGCTGCAGGAAATTCTCTGACAAGGGAAGTGTGTCACCCAACAGTGTCTGCAGCATCTCCTGCTGTCGCACCAGCAGATCTGCAGCGTGGCACCTGGCCTGAGTGGCTTCATGATCTATCTCCTGGGCCAGTGCCACAAAATCCTCCACAGAGAGGCTGGTGCGGACACCTACCTCACGCAGGAAGTCCATAACAGCTTTCTGCTTGCAATGTAGCTCCACAAAGAAAGACTCGGGCACAAAGCGGTGTTGGAGCCGCAGAGTGCGGAAGGAGGTTGTGTTGTTGTAGAAGTAGGAGGCCAGGCGCAGCACGCCACTGGCATCGGGTATAAAGGCCACAGTCTTAAAAGCTGCCACAACATCTTCTGTGAACTCATCGTCATGGGTGGTCTGCAGGGCAAAGAACAAGCGCAGAGCTTCCATATGCTGTTGCGCTGTGAGCTGGGACAGCCGAGGCAGCACCAGAGTCTTGAAGAGCTGCCGGTCATCTGTGATCTTCCAATGGAAATCCTTGGCCAGGTCCTGGTGGATCTCGTCTGCTGTGAGCAGCAATATGTCCTTCTCCAGGCTGTACAGGGCTTGTGCACCCTGGGTCAGTTCTGGGCACTGGCTTCTGAGCAACAGCACGTCGCGGTAGGGTGCCACAGCCACATAGTCCCCACCATACTTCTGAAAGAGAGGCAGGAGCCGGAGCTGATCCAGTCCCACCGAATCCAGTTTTCCCTGCACAAAGCGCAGCAGGCAAGTCACATCCCGCTTTGTTAAGTCCTTCCAGTGGAGACAATCTCTGGTGTCCGCCAGCTGAGCGAGAACAGCCCTGGGCTCTGTGGCCTGCAGTGTCCTTGTCTTCAGGCGGAATAGGGCAAAGCTAGAAGGCAGCAGGGACTGCCGGAGCACAGGGATGCCCAGTTTGTGCAGTACCTTGTCCACATCCGTCGCACACTGAAAAAGAACTTTGGGGAGGAAGGAGAGTGGCAGTAAAGGCTTCAAGTCTGTCTTACCACCCTGAACAGGCAGCACTGCCATATGCTGGAAACGATCTATGAATGACTTCATGTTCACCTCCAAATCCTCTTCAGTCTTTGCATCTGTGTGGACCACAGTGCTGAAGAACTGCCACAGGTCCTTGAGCCACTTCTCCCCTTCTGGGGTCCAGTTCAGCTGGCCCAGTGCCTCCCGGATGAACGGTTCGGCCTCCAGGAGGCTGAGCTTCTTCACAAAGCAAGGTGGGGTCAAATAAGAAAGGAACTTGTGGGCAAAGAGGTGGCAGTGGCGGGGGAAGAGGTGGGCAAAGGTGTTCTGAAAGACTGGGTGGTGGATGCTGAGGGCATTCAGGCGGCCATCTTCTGTGGCCAGCAAGGGCAGGCCTTCCAGTTCTTCCTTGGCTACATCTCTGGGCTCCAGGCAGTGTTTCAACAGGACGGAGCAGCTCTCTGGGGTCCACAGGGGTGTCTCAGCCAGCACACAGGGCACGGGGAGTGCCAGGGCCTTGAGGAAGCGCCGGAGAGAGGCCGGCTGAAAGGCTACAGCTCCCACCTGGGCTGCAATGAACTCCTCATAGATCTCCTGCAGGTTGGTGAATGCTGGCACCAGGTTCATGTTCAGGCGCTGCAGCACCTCCTGGAGCTCTAACTCAGGCTTCGCCGTGAGGAAGTATGGCTCTGTTAGCACATCCCTTCCACCTGGAGATGCCCAGGTGATCGTCACCGTGCTGCCAGGGGGCTGCACACGGTACACAGGCACCAGGGGCAGGCGTGCGTGACTGAGGCGCCTATAGACACCCCTCACCATGTCCTGAAAGGCAGGTGTCACAGTGCCCTTTCCCACAGCAGGGAAGAAACGGAGGTAGCGAGAGACCAGGCGCAGCTGGCAGTCCTCCAGGCGCTTGAACTGGAGTCCTTCAGGCCCCAGGGCTTCCCACTGCCTGGTGAGAAAGGCACAGTACAGCGGAGTCACTAAGTGCCGGAGCAAGAAGCAATTCCAGGCTGCCTCTGTGCTGCCTTTGTCCTGGCGGAGATTGCGTCTGGCCGCATCCACAGAGAAGTTGGCGTTGATGTGTACAGGCAGCCCTGTGGTCAGTGGCAGTGGGAGGGTGCAGAAAGCTTTGCCCATGACTTTGTGTAAGCCCAATGGCGTCAGGCAGCCAGCCACAGCCCCATAGGGCAGCCGCCCACGCACTGGAGACTCCTCAGCCCCCTCCTGAACGCCAATTTGGGAGACCACCCTCCACACGGTACTGTCCCTGGCCTTGCTGGTTTTGACTGTCACGATATAGGAGACAGAGATGGGGCTGTTCCCATCCGTGCCTTGGCTCAATCTCGCTTGAAAATCCCGTCTCAGCTCTGCATCGCCATCTGACAGCTCTGTGGTCACCCGCAGCTTCTCCAACAGCTGCTTCCCGTGTGGGGGGATCTCAGAGAAAACCACGGTGCGGAGGTGCCGGAGGAAGAGCACCAAGTCCTCACCTTTCTCAGCCAGTTCTGTCTCCATGTCCCTGATGTCTTGGTCCCGCACGACCAGGTCAGACACCCTGGAGGTGGCAGCCCCAGTTGCAGTGCGCAGGGGCAGCCGGAAAAGGACACCCTGGTTCAGGTTGAAGAGGGAGGGCAGGAAGGTGCCATAAATGTCCGGAAAGTTCCTCTTGAATTCAGGGTTGACAGCGAACATCCCACCAGGACTTTCCGTTGTGGCTATGGGCACGTAGCATTGATGGGGATCAAAGACACACAGGGCACTGTCTCCAGTAAGGAAGGCTGGGCAGTCAGTAAAGTGGAAGACAGTGTTGAAGCCAAGGCCATATTTGCCTGTCACATCCTGCCGGCCTTGCTTGCTACCCACCCCCAGACGCTGAATGCCTTCAATGTCCTGCTGCTGGAAGGGGCTGTCACTGTAGATGCAGAGGGCAGGGCCCTGCAGGTTGTTCCAGTTCTCACTGAAAGTGGTACGCACTGGGTGCTGCCGGCGGTCCCACACAAAGTGTACAAGCTGCGCACCAGCATCGTCCGCATTCTGGAGCAACTCTGTCACCATATCACGAGCGCATGCTGGGTACTCAGCCAATATGTTCTTCAGACGTGTAGGCAAGTCTTCATGGGCACCAAACGGCTTTGCCCAGAGGCTGAGATCTGCAGTGGGCAGCTGGATCCTCTCCAGTGCCCAGTGACGTGTGGTAGGCACCCCACAGCGCAGGGCCGTGTGTCGGGACAGCTTTTCATGGCACAGCGGGACATCTCTGTCCAATGGCACCCACGGCGTATCGTTGAAGTGGAGCTTGTCTTGTGGACGCAAAACGCCCTCCTGGTCAGGCAGAAAGAGTTGCTGGGCCTGGTAGGCATCCGGCTCTTTGTCATCTGCCATCAAGCCACAAGACACCAGCCGCAAGGCCAGAGCCAGCTCCGTGGCAGGCAGTGGCTCTCCAGCATGCATCTTCGCCAGGCTGCAGAGCGCTTGGGCATAATCATCCCATGTGAATGTGTGGCGCAGCCCCACACACTCCCAGAGATGGCTGTAGGACCGGTACTGCTCTGGGAGCTGGTGAAGATACGGGGCAGCCTCAAACGACAACTTCTCAGCCACAGCCATGACCGGCAGAAAGCGGGAGCCCACCAAGATGAAGGGCTCCCCTTGGGATGCTGCAGAAGCCACCTCACCCCAGATGGAGCGATCTCCCTGGAGCAGCACGTCCAGGTACATGTAGCAGCGGTCGGTGCTGGTCTGCAGGTTCTCCAAAGGGAGAGCGTTGGAACTGCAGCTCAGTGCATGCAGCTGCTCAAGGACTGTAGCTGCTGGCGGCTGACGGTCCAGCCCCAAGAAGGATGCAACATCCTTGGGGAGGCTGAAGTTTTTTCCCAGCGCTTGAGGAGCCAAAATAGGGTGGATGAGTCCCACTAGAGGGGCATTGAGGTGATGGTAGAGCTGGGCAGCTGGCAAGAGCACATGTTCACCAGTGGGCAGTGTACCAGGGAGGAAGGGCACAGTCTGGAAAGCTGCCTGCATGGTGTTGTTCACCCTCTCCTCCACTGCATCCCGAAGCAGATGAAGGATGCAAGCAGCCCTCCAGCAGCCCTGGGCATGGTCCTCGGTCCAGAGAAGCTGCACTGTCTTTGCCCGCTCCAGCAGCTCTGGCAGGGTCATTGTGTCCTTAGCCATGCCCAGCCTCTCCAGTTGGCTTAGTCTTTCCGGGGAAAGGAAGGCATCCCCAGTGGGGAAGCGCCCATCCTTAGGGTCATAGAGAGAGGCAGCGCGGCCTCTGGGATGCACCAGGTAACTGATGAGCTGCAGCTGGCCATGAGGGGTGGCAGGAATGCAGGGCACTGTCTGCAGCACTTTGTTCACATCATCGTGGGACATATCCAACGCATGGAGAAGCAGTGCATCCCGGTCAACAACAGAGAGGTCTTCCAAGTTGGGAAGCACAAGCTCGCAGTAAAAGCGGGGCCAGTCATAGGTGCCAGCATCCACTGCCTTCCCCAGGCCCCTCCGCACCTGCTCTGGCAATGCCACAGGTAACAGGGGATGGGGCAGGGTGGTGGCAAAGACACGCCTCGCTATGGCACCCAGAGTGGGGTGTCTGATCACAGCCTGGTGCAGGAAGCGGGCGTCCTGCAGTGAGCACCATGAGCAGCCATCCGAAAAGAGCCTGGGGCCATTCCTGGCTGCCAAAGCCTGGTAGAAACCAGTCACAGCCTCCGTAAAGGGGTAACGGGCGGTGTTAATGTCCGGCCAGAAGACATGATATTCATAGCTCTCCAACTCACCTCCCTCATGCATGGTGCGGAGGTGGTCCAGCGCCCGGATCCAGGCAGCTGGCACGGCACTGCGGAGCAGCACCCGGTTCCACTCACCCTGCTCCGCTGTGTCCCACAGCCCCTTGCGGTTTGAGAGGATGCTGAAGGCTCCATGCACGTGGATTGGCAGCCCTGAGGCAATTGGCATGGGAAGGTGGCAGAAGACTTGCCCCTCCTCAGCATCCGGATGTGGCATCCACTTGCCATCTGCAGTTCGGGCAAGGGGAAGGGCCACACCAGCCATGGGAGGCAGAGGGTGGAGCCCTGCCTGTGTGTTCCGGTGAAACAGTTCCAGCAACTCCCCATCATCCTGGCACACCAAAACTAGGTAGTGCCATGTGGTCTTGGATGTCTCCTCACAGGCTGTGAGCTGCTCGAGGGCTGCCCAGCTTGAGGGGTCCCCAGGGGCTCCCAAGTCTCGGATCTCCTTTCGCCGCAGCATGGCCAGAGGCACGGTCTCCTCCACAGAGGTGGCCGTGTCTGGCAGCACCTCCAGGGACATCTCCCTCACCTTCCGCAGGAAGAGCAGCAGGAGCCGGTTAGAGCCAAGGAAGCCGGTGCCAAGGGACTTGATGCGCTCTGTACCAAAGGCCTCTGAGCAAATCTGTGATGTCACAGCTTCCTCTTCAGTGCGGAAAGGCAGGCGGAAAAGGCTCCCTGGGAAGGGTCCCGGCTCAGGCAGGCGGCACCCAAAGATACCATGGTAAGGCCAGAACTGCTCAGCAAAGGCACGGAGGATGCGTGGTCGTCTGGAAAAGTCCAGGCGGATGCCAGGGCTGCCAGCCCTGGGCATGTGCTTGCTCAGATGGGTGCCATTGGGATCAAAGATGAGCAGTGTCTCCCCACTCAGCACTGCTGGCACATCTGTGACACGGTAGACAGAGCTGAAGCCCAGCCCAAAGCGTCCAATCTGGCCTGCCTGGCCCTCCTTCGTAGCAGCCCCAACCCGTGTGATGTTATGGAAGTCATCCTCTGTGAACAAGGCATTGTTGTAGGCCCAGAGAGCTGGGCCATGGCAGGCAGCCATGCCGGGGTCTAGCAGCCCAGAGTTGGCCTTTCTGCAGCATCGGCGGTCCAGGAGGAAGCGGCACACAGTGGCTCCAGCATCCTCTGCATTCTGGACGATCTCTGTGAAGATGTCACCTTCCTCACCATACTCCCGGAGAATGTTGCGAAGCCGTAAGGTGATGGGCTCTGAGGGGCCGCAGGCTGTGAATGGCTCCGGCCCCAGCACCCGCGTACTGAGCAGCTCCGTGCCGAGGAATATGGCTGTGGTGGATGGCACTGCCTCATGCACCACCTCCTGAACATCCTCCTCTGCCTCCAGCTCCATGTCCAGGTACACAGTAGAAGCTGCTGGACGGAGGGCAAATCCCGAGCCTTCCGGGACCCTCACGGGAACTGGCACCGTGCCCTCGCCCTGGTGCCCCCGGCTCTTAAGCCACTCCAGGACAGCTACAGCCACCTGTAGCTCTGCTGCAGTGCCAGCTCTGGAGCTGCGTGCATCTATGTCCTGCCCCAGGCAGCGCAGGGCTGCAACCGCCCTCTCCTCACTCACCCTCGCCTCCACTCCCCAGGCCCTGAAGAGGCAGCTGTAGGGCAGAAAGTCAGGGGGCACCTGGGGCACCAGTGTCCCCAGCTCCAGCTCCTCAGGACAGCCCAGCACAGCATCACACGGCAGGGCAAACCCATTCCCGGTCCACACCACAGCATCATCTGGGGCAGCCCCAAAGGTCTTCAGGTTTTCCTGCATGTGCCAGTAGACGGGCTGGAGTGCGGGACCCACCTCACCCATGTCCCTGCATCCTGCCAGCTGTCTCAGCTGCTCCCACACTCTCTCGGGTGGCGGGGTCTGGCTCAGTCCCAGTTTCTTCTCTGCCTCTGGCACAAAGGCGTCAGTCAGGTGCATGGCCAGCCCCACAAGCGGCTGGTACTGGGCAGACCGCAGCTCCTTGGGGGGCAGGAAGGGCCGGTCTGGCTTTCCAGTGCACTTGGAATGAGGTACCCATGGTAGGGCCTGGAGCTGCCTAAGCTCTGCACTGCTGAAGCCAGCCAGTGTCTTGGGGCAGTTGCAGACCTTGATCAGTGCCTGTGCCCTGTCCAGAGCCGCTGCGTCACCCTGACTGACACTTGCTGCAGCCTCTAGGATGTCCAAAGGCAACAGGCACCCCTTGCCGTGCCGCAAGCCCAGGGCTCTCAAGGCACGGAGGACAGGTGGACTGCAGAAGGCGGCAGGAGGAAAGTGCTCAGGGCCCAGCAGTGCCTGCAAGGTGCTCTCACAGGGGTCGTAGAGGTCCCGCGGACACCTAGGGCCCTTGGGGGTCTCCAGGAAGGCCAGCGTGCTGCAGGCTTGGAGGAGCGGGGGACTCTGTGCAAAGAGGATGTCTCCGTGCTGCAGCACCCAGAGCAGCAGAGCCTCTGTCTCCGCCGCTCGCCCTGCATAGGCACCACAGGCCACGGCTCTGATGGCCTCCAGCGCCACGTGGGCTGCACCGATGAAGGACCTCTGGAGCCTCTCCAGGAGCCGCCGGTCAACTTCATCCCGGCACTGCAACATGGCCTTTGGCAGCACCACCTCTCTGGGCAGCTCCAGCTGTGGCTCCAGCGCCGGGGTGTCACCAGCCGGTACCAGTTCCGTGGGCTGCGGGGTGGCCAAGCAGGGCAGTGGGCTGAAGAGGGGCAGGGCAGCCAGTGTGGCCCTATCCTGCTCTGTCAGGGATGGGATGTCTGCCACATAGAGCCGGAGGGTGTCCACATCCGCAGCAGGCAGTGTGGCCAGGCGGGAGGCCACAACTGCAGTCTCCTGCCTGCCAAGGGCCCGCAAGGCATTGAGGGGGGATGGAGGCAGGACATAGCGGGACAGGCAGCGGTGCCACGTGCCTGGTGGCACCACTGGGCAACCCAGGGCTTCCAGGACAGAGGTCACAGCAGGTGGCAGGCACTGGTCCTCCCATGCCTGGAAGATAAGTCCAGACTGGGGTATCAGTGGAGCCAGACGGATGCTAGGGGCATCCAGTGCGGACAGAGGGATGAGAGGGAGCCCCTCCAGAGGGCCCAGGTCTTCCACGTGGTGAGCCAGGAATTGCCACAGGGCTGAGAACCAGGAGGCTGGGGGCTGCGGGGGGCCTTCAGCTGGGTACCAGGTCACTGGGGTTGAAGATTGGGACGTCCAGGTGGAGGGCAGAGCCAAGCGTAGGGTCTGGGCAGTCACGGCTGGGTCCAGCACAACCAGGTTGGGGAAGAGACCTGTGTACGAGAGGCAGAGGCTGGATGAGGAGTATGTGGGACCCGGGACCTGGCAGGGGATCCCAGGATTTGGGGGAAAGAACCTGAGATCTGCAGGGGGGTGGGAGGACCTGGGCTCTGGAGGGACAGTGGATAGCCTGAATAGGAGGAACAGGGGAACCCCACATTGGTGGGGACAGAGGAGATCTGGAAGGGAAAGAGGTGTTGGGGGGACCGGTATTAGGGGGCACAGAGGTCCTCAGATGGGGAACACAGGGAGACCCAGGATCCAAGGGAGCACGGAGGGAATAAGGGAACGTGGGAAAAACAGCAAGGACAGGGGAGTCCCCAGAGACACGGGGAGATGCAGGGTAGGAGAGGTGGCCCTGAGCTCAGACAACGCACCCCAAACCGGAGAGAGGCGGTGAGACTTGGGATCTACAGTGCTGTTGAACGGATGGGGGCAGCCCAGAGGGGGGCATCAGACAGGGACCAGGGACCCCAGGTGTGTACAGGGAGTATCAGCCTGGTACAGGGGCACATTGGCGCTGCAGAGGAGCCCAAGGATGTACAAGGGGGCCTAGGGCTGTTGGGGTTGAGGGAGATTAGGGGACCCAAAGGTGGCCCAGGCACCCCTGTCTCTTACCTGCCTTGGCGATGCCTCGCAGGAGGCTGTCCAAGCCTGGCTCCAGGTCCGAGGGCAGGAAGGACCCGGCCAGGCCAGGCAGGAGTTCCCTGTGGGAACAAATGGAGGTGCTGGGGGACTAGAGAGGTAACAGGGGGCAGGCAGCTTCCTGGCTCAGCTCCCACTCGGTGAAACCAGGGGAGAGGAGGAGGGCGGTGAGGTGCCCGCATGTCCAGGTTCAACCCTGGCCCCCCCTTTCAGCCCAAGAGCAGGAGCTGTGCCATGGGCAGCCGGCTCACCTGCCCAGTCCCACAGGGAATGGGGTCACTTGGGGCCGCGGACTCACCTGGGGCAGTCGGACGTGTCCACGTAGACAATGTCTGACGCAGTCCCAAAGGCCACAAAGGTCCCGTTGGCGCGAGGCAGGAGGGGGAGACCCCGCAGGTCAGCATGGCACCCATCCCCGGCCACGTAGCGCAGCAGGGAGAGCCGGTCGGCAGCTGGGAGGCCTGCGTCCCCATGGCGCCGCAGCACCTCCCGCACGTGGCCGGCCGTGGCCTCCCGCACGCCCTCCGCCATCCCCAAAGCCAGCGCCCTCCGGACATGGGCTGGGACCTCGACCACCGGCTCCCCAGCTGCCACCAGCAAGGCCCGGAGCACCCGCTGTGTGGCCATGTCCCCCGCGGCCTCCGGCAGCAGCAGGGCCTCAGGGGCCCGCAGCCACCTTGTGACACTCTCTGTGGCTGGCGCCAGGGTGCGGGCAGCTGCCAGCTCCTGGCAGACATGGGTCACCAAAGTGCGGATGCGGCCAGAGCTCGGCGTGCGCTCGGGGTCTGGCCAGATGCTGTAGGCGTCTGCCCCAGGCAGAGCCGCGGCCACGGCAGCCATGTGCCTGTAGACCCGCGGCAGGAGGCCAAGGAGCAGCAGGGCGTTCCAGCGGGCACCCTTCTCGCCCTCCTCACCCTCCTCAGGCCAGCGGAGGTGGCGGCGGTCGTCGGAGAGGGCGAAGGGGGCGCTGGCATGGAGGGGCAGCTCTGTGACCGTCTCGTCTGTGGCTGGCAGGGGTAGGAAGCAGCACAGCCGGCCTCGGCAGGGCCCACGGAGGGGGTGCGCCAGGCTTAGCTCGGGGCAGCACCCCAGCCCTGCGCCCAGCGCCACTGCCGGCCCCTCCGTGGCTCTGCCTGTGGCCACCAGCCACTCACTCCCGTCCCGCCCCCCATCCCTGTGCAGGGCCATCAGGCACCACGCCAGACTCAGCCCCTCATCCCCTGATGGGCCTGGGATAGGGAGAGGCTGAGGGGATGCCACAAGGGTCCCCATGAGGGTCTGGACCCCATCAGGGGCCACGCGGTGCAGGGCCACACGGCGGACATGGCGAAGGAAGAGGAGGGCAAGAGGGGCCTCGGTGAGGAAGGCCTGGAGGAGGCTACGGAGACGCTCAGGATCGGAGACCCCTGCAGCGATTCCTGAGGGGTGCCGGCGGAGGGGGAAGCGGAAGAGGGTGCCCTGGGCAGAGCCACGGTGCTGTCCCACAGCTTCCAGCCCAGCCCAGAAGGGCTCGAAAAGACCAGGAAAGTCCTGGGCTGCAGAGATGTCCCAGCGGCCACCGGCATCTGACAGCACCTGGCATTCGGGGTCCAGCACTCCCAAGGATGGGGGGCTCAGCACACCTGGCAGGTCTGGGGACATGGGAACCATGAGGCCACAGGGATGGCATGGCCACCACTGCCTCCCCAGACCATCTGAACCCACCAGTGGCCCAAGTGCCCACCCAGTACCCTCAAGTTCAGCTCCCCAGTGCCTCCCGTGATCCCAAGCTTAATCGTTATTCATCAGTCCTTCCTCAGTTTACCCCTGCAGCCCTGCCCTCCTTTGCCCCCCAGCCTCCCGGTGCTCCAGTTTTCCTCGCTTCAGTCACAGCCCTCCACTTTTCACCCCCTCAGTGCCCCCCAGTACTCCCCAGCACCCGTAGTTCAGTGCCTCCAGTACAAACCACGTCCCCAGTTCAATCCCAGTGGAGGCCCCCAGTGCTTCCTTACCGGTCAGGTGATAGACAGAGGTGAAGCCCAGGCCGAAGCGTCCCACAGTGCTGGGGTCCTCCCGCTTGTGCGACACCCCTGGGCGCATGAGCCCTGTCCAGTCCCGGGGGGACATTGGGGCGTCATTGTAGGCCAGGAGGGCTGGGCCTAGGGGATCCAGACCGTGGGTTAAGGGAGACTTGGGATATGGAGGGGGGGGTTTGCCACCCGCACTCAGCCCCTCATCCCCTGATGGACCTGGGGATGGACCCCACCCTCTCAGTCCCCCCTCCAGTCCCACAAAATCCCCCTCAGTGCCCCCAATACCACTGAGTCCTCCCAGTACCATCAGTGTCCCCGACACACCCCAGAACACCTCATTGGTTTCAGTTTTCCCAGTCCACTCTCATCCCTCTGCAATTCTTCACCAGTACCCCCCAATCCCTCCCAGTATCTGTCAGTGCCACCCCTGCGCTTTGCCCAGTCACTCCCAGTGCCCGCAGCGCCTCTCACCCTGGGTGCCCTTCAGTCCCCCTCTGGTGACGTCGAACTCCCGCTCATCGGACACGAGCACGACCTCGTTAGCACCAGCATCGTCCGCATTCTGCACCAGCTCCTGCATTCAGGGATCAGCGCCTGGACACCTGGGTCCCCCCCAGCCCCCAGAGAAAACCACCAACCCGCTCTCCCATCAAGGTCCAGAGGCTGGTGCTGGGCAAGGACCACCACCCTCCCCAGCAGCCTGTCTGCCCAGCTGGGCAAGAGAGCCCAGGCGGCTGGGTTCCCCGGGGTCTCACCTTGAAGATCTGCCCCCCGTCGGGGTACTTCTGCAGGACGTTGTGCAGGTAGTCAAGGAAGGTGGGTGCTCGCTGGCAGAAGGCCTCCCTGCATAGCAGAGAGAAGGGTCAGGGGGGCCTGGTCTCCATGGGTAACCGGGACCCCCATGCCCTCCTCAAATCCCCCAGGATGTCCCCCTCCTTCTGGGGTCCAGAACGCTATCTCCTCCCGGGACCCACTGAAACAACCACCTCCAAGGACCGCCCCCCACCTCCCCAAGACCCCCATACCTTCCTGGGACCTTCCAGCAGCCCTGAAACTTCCCCATACACCCCCCTGCAAGCCCTGAGCCCCCCCCATAATCCCCACCTCCCTCAGTAACCCTTCGGGTCTCCCCAGTAACCCCTGAGCCCCCAGTGAACCCTGGAACCCCCCATGTCCCTCCATAAAACCCCAGTAACATCCTGGTGCCCCCTCCCCACTCACACATTGGGCTGCTTGAGGGCCATGACGGACACTGCAGGGGGGGACACCTGGGTCCCTGGTGAGGAGCTGCTGCGCCGACACCCACCCGGGTCCTCTTCAGCAGCGCGGGGGCCCTGGCCCCGCCCCCATGAGCCGGCAGTTTCGTTTCTCGGCTGCACACGCCTCAGCCTCTCAGCTCTTTTTTTTAACCCAAAAAAGGGTGTAAGACCATGGCAGTGGGATGGGGTCCCTTGGGGTATGGCTGTGGTGCAGGTGGCCACGGCGATGGGGTGGGAGCCGTAGGTATACGGCTATGGGGTGACGGAGATACATGGGACGTAGCTATGGGGTGGGATCCCCACGAGCAGGGGCACATCACTACGGCGTACGGGGACATGGAGATGTAGCTGTGGGGTGGGATCGCTATGGGTCAGGGAGACGCTGGGATGTGCTAGACGGAGGGGGGTGCAGAGGACATGGCAGCGGAGTGGGGAGAACATGGAGACAGGGAAAAGGAGCAGGGAGGATGTGGAGCATGTATGTGGGAGGATGTGGTGGGTACATGTGGGAGCAGGGAGGATGTGGTGGGTACATGTGGGACATAGCCATGGAGTAGGGGGGGACTCTGGGACATGTCCGTCGGATGGGATTGCTGTGGGGTGGGGTGTATATGGGAACACGGCCATGGGTTGAAGGGCTGTGGTGGGATTGATGAGAGGGAAGGCTTAGCAGGTCTCTTCCAACTCCCCATGCCCCTGGTCAAAAGGAGATTCTGGGTGACCATGGACCCACCTGACTCCTTCAAAAAGGTCAGTGCCTAGGAGCATGTCCCTGCCTGGTGGATCCGGTAGATCGTACGTGGCATGTCACCATGGACAGGCAGCTGAGGACATCCCCTGTCACAAGAACTGTGTGGGAACAGAGGGAATGGGAGGATACGAGGACCTGGAGGACACTGAAAAAGGCGTCTCCAGGGACATAGGCACTGGGGAAAAAAGGACATGGGCTGTCCCTGTCTTGAGCCTGGGGGTGGTTAAGGACAGAAGGCCTGGTGAGGTATGGGGCCAGCAAGGATCCATGTTGTGAACTCAGCTGGGCACTGAGATGGGCCTATGGCCGTCCATAGCGGTTTCCGAGGTGAGGTAGGACCAGGTGTCACGGGCGGAGTGATTCACTTCGCTCATAAGAAAGAAGTGGCGAAATATTTATCAATATAAAACCCTGATTTAACAAAGTTAGCAGTGAATGCGACAGTGTTTTACAAGATTCGATGGCAAGGTGGTACGCTTGGTTATTTACTGCCCAGAGGCCAGGGTCAGAGAGAGCTGCCAGGGAGACCCTCCCGTTGAGTCAAGGTTCAGAAAGGACCCCTGGCTTTCTAAACTCCTTCTCCAAGAGGAGTCTGGGTGCGGCTGGACCCAACCCTAGTCCCAGACTTGGTCAACAGTTTGTGCACAGTCAATCCTTATATCCCTTAGCTAAGATTTCAAAGTTTAGCATGCTACTAGTCACTTACCGAGGATCTGTTGCGGCAAGGAATCTCTCAGCCTCGAGGAGAAGAGCCTTAAGCGAGTGTCCCTGCTCACGGGGAGATGCTGGCGCGCTGCCGTGAGGGAGAGCTCAAAGGGCTCCTGGGCTGCCCACTATTTATGGAGTAAGAGAATTGACCTACAGTCGTATTCGCAGGGGAGCGAAATAGTCACGTCCCCACTGCAGACAGGGTTTTGTCTGTGTTGCCAGCCTGCCCCCAAAGTCCAGGTGCAACTCATCACACCTCCCACTGATGGCTTGAGCAGCAGCCGGGGGGGGGGAAGGGGGAAAAGGGTGAAAAGGGGAGAGCACACCGCCACACCAGGCATGTGTCCAGGTGGGGAATGTGGGATAAAACATGTGTCAAGGGTGGGGAGGGAAGAAGACGTATGTGGGGCAACAGGTGGGAGCCAGACATGAGTCCAGGATGACGTGGGACCAGGATGTACGTTTGTGGAGGGCAACTATCTCGGACTAGGGCCTCACAGACCCTTTTCCTTCCCTCCCTCCCTCCCTCCCTCCATCCATCCATCCCTCTGTCTCTTTACCATCTCACTACAGGGCGCTGGCTGCTCAGGCAGGGCAGCACCCCCGTGAGTGTCCATGGATTCCTTGGGGAGACATTACAGGGGAACATCAATGCTAAGGGCAAGGCTGGGAGGGACAGGGAACCCGGGGGGGTAGCGTGCAGGTCAGTGCTTCATGGCTTCACTCCATCTACATGCAGAGCCACTCTTTCCCGAGCTCTTCATCCCCATGAGCCTCAGAGCTGTGGTGAGACTGGGGACAGCCATGAGCATCTCCTACACGTGCCAGTGCTGGGATGTGATGTTCCTGCTGTGCAGGGATGGAGATGGGTCCCCCCAGGACTGCCAGGATCCGCTGGCCAGCCAGGTGGATAGTGGGTCACGAGCCTGCTGCTGCGCCAGAAGGATGGAGCCGGGTGTCCCGCTGGGAATCCAATGGCCCCTGGAACTGGCTATCACACTATGCGATACAAAGCTCATCTGCAGGCACGTGGAGCACAGAGAAACCAAATTGTGTGCTGTGAGGGGGGTGAGCCCCTGGCCCAGGCTGCCCAGAGAAGCTGTGGCTGCCCCATCCCTGGAGGGGTTCAAGGCCAGGCTGGACGGGGCTTGGAGCAACCTGGGCTGGTGGGAGGTGTCCCTGCCCGGGGCAGGGGGGTGGAATGAGATGATCTTTAAGGTCCCTTCCCACCCAAACTATTCTGTGATTCCATGATTCTATGACAGGTGTAACTGCTCAGCAACGGTAACTTGTGACCAAGGAATGATCTGGCACGGAAGGTGAGGATGCCCAGCTGCAGAAAGGGTTAAACTGGTTGGGAGCAGGAATGCAGGGATTTTGACTCCTGCCGGGAAACGAAACTTCCCTCCCTGATGAGGTAGAAAGCCGGCAGACTTGTCTTCTAGCCAACGTGTGACGCACTCGCTGAGGGGCCGCCATTGGTCAGCGGAGCTGGTGCTCGGGGATGAACCCGCGCTCGCAGGATCGGTGCTTTGGGGCCGGTGCAATGCGTGGTCTTGCAACGCAGGACTCCCTGTGGAACCACACTGGATTCTGCCCAAGCATTGTTCGTTACAGCTTTTGATATTTAAGCTGCTAAAGGAGGAGCTGCTGCCCGAGCACTCACACACCAGTCACGGCGTCGCGCACACACACACACACTCGCTCCCGGGCGCTTCCTCCTCCTTCAGGCTGAACCCTCGGTTTCCCGCAGCAGAGTCTCAGGCGTTGGATTTCATAAAACAATTAATTTAATTGGAAGGTATGGCAGCAAGAAGAGCCCGGGCTGGGTGCCTCCGAAAAGAGGGACCCCGAACAAAGGAATCCCTGGGCACTGGTGCCCTCGTGACCCACACGGCCGTGCCACACGTGCCCTTCACATGCTGTCCACGCGTCTTCTAGTCCAATGGGGATTTTTGGTCTGGGCTCTTCTAACACCTAATTGGATCCTTTTCCTATGTCCAGGGAAAGACACAGGTTGATCTGCAGTTTACGGCAAGGGCTGCAGCCTCCGTGTCTTCTGGTCCGTACTCCTTGTGCAGCTGCACTCCCTGGCAGAACACGGGGAACTGAAGAGTCCTGGACTTGGGAAAAACATCACCAAAACATCAGCGTGATATCAAAACACTTTCCCGTGCTGAAAGACTAAACCCAGCACTGTACCAGCTGCTAGGAAAATTACTAAGAAAAATACCTCTGTTGGGGCTTCAGCAAATCCAGCTGCTCCTGCTCCGTAAAGCTAAGAAAACAGCCCAAATCACACTGCATTATAATCCTAAGTAATTTATTCTAATTAAAACTTGCTTATTTAGGCTAAACAACAGATAGCCCTCAAGATGAGCTCAAAATCGCCTCAGGGGGTAAAATAAGGAGTACATCATGATCAGGCGGGGGGGGGGAGGTGCTGTTTGTGGGAGTGCTCCGGACCGATCTGCGGGGCTGGATGTGCCCATGTGCCCGTACCTGTGTCCTATGGGCACATCTGCCTGCTGGAAACACGCCGTCGGCTCCACAGCTGGGTGGACCTGGGGGTCTGGAGCTGGGGCGGCCTCGCCTCTCTCCTCTCCGGCCGCTGGATGCAACAACCCCTAACAGTGGTGACGGAGGGCAAAGCTCTTCCCGTGGTCCCGTGCCCTGGGCTTGCCCCCCGGAGGCAGGTCTCCAGTTGGGGGATGTGAGAAAAGGCTCTGCAGAGGGGGGGACCAGGAGTCCAACGTGCCCATGGGGGAGCCCCGTGGCAGTGCCGCCAGCTCTGTCCCGGACTGCGTTAGCCAGGCGGTAGCCAGCAAGGTCAGCCGGGGGGGGGGGTTCTTCTCCCCTGGGCGCTGGTGAGGCCGGAGCAGCTTGGTGTCCCTCAGCCCAGTGTGGAGAGCGGGGGCTGTTGGGATGAATGGGCCCGAAGGGGGATTGTCCAAGGAGATGCCAAGAACTGGGGGAGGCAAAGGGAGGTTAAGGCAGGAGACGGGGCCAGAAGAGGTGCCCCACCAAAGGAGAAGGCACCCTGCTGCAAAACTTCTACCCCGTGACGTCTCCAAGGGAGCCCAAAAAGGCTGAAGAGGGAAGAAAGAAAAGGGTAGGGAGGGTCTAGGGGGGACCACATGGGGCAGCTGAGAGCCCTGCAGGAGTCCAGTGGCCGCTTCTCCTTTTTCCCCTGAAATCCAGCCACATAAACACCCTCTGCCTCCCCCGGAGCGCTGCCGTTTTGTCCCTGCGGGGGCCAGTCGCGGCAGGGGCTGAGCAGAGCCACAAGAGGGCAGGAGGCGCCCGCCTGCAGCTTGCGGGAGGGCGGGGAGCTGGAGACAGACCCATAGAATCATAGAATGGGTTGGGCTGGAAGGGACCTCTAAAGGCCATCTAGTCCCACCCCCCTGCACTCAGCAGGGACATCTTCAACTCGATCAGGTCGCTCAGTGCCTCATCCAGCCTGGCCTTGGATGTCTCCAGGGATGGGGCCTCCACCCCCTCTCTGGGCAACCTGGGCCAGTCTCTCACCACCCTCAGTGTAAAGAACTTCTTCCTAATGTCTGATCTAACCCTGCCCTGCTCGAGTTTAAACCATTGTCCCTCGTCCTGTCGCTACGTGCCCTTGCAAACAGCCCCTCCCCAGCTTTCTTGTAGCCCCCTTCAGGGACTGGAAGGCCGCTATAAGGTCTCCCTGGAGCCTTCTCTCCTCCAGGCTGAACCCCCCCAACTCTCTCAGCCTGTCCTCACAGCAGAGGGGCTCCAGCCCTCGGATCATCTTCGTGGCCCTCCTCTGAACCCGCTCCAACAGGCCCATGTCCTTCTTGTGCTGAGGGCTCCAGAGCTGGACACAGCACTGCAGGTGGGGTCTCACCAGGGCAGAGGAGAGGGGCAGAATCCCCTCTCTGGACCTGCTGGCCACGCTTCTTTTGATGCAGCCCAGGATGCGATTGGCCTTCTGGGCTGCAAGTGCACACTGTTGGCTCATGTCCAGCTTTTCATCCACCAGGACCCCAAGTCCTCAGCCTTCAGCCATGTGAGATCCCTGGACAAGCTGCCACCTCTCCTACACAGTTCCAGTCCCACAACCCATCTTTTCCCTGCTCTCCTTGCTCCCGCATCACCCAAAGGTGCAAGCGACTTCCCCTGTTTAATTAACCCTTCGTTATTGCCAAAGGGAGCTCTGTCTACACCACCCAGACTAGATGGCAGCTGAGGAGGTTGGAGGCCAGGCCCCAGGTGTGGTGGAAGCGAGCAGTTATGTGGGGTGAGGACCTCGCCGTTGCTCCAGCACGGGAGTGGGGAGGCTTGGATGGATGAGGAATGGGGCCAGCCCTGTGGGGTGGATCCAGACCTGCAGGCAGGAGATGTTGCTCCTCCAGTGAAAGACACTACTGGTCAGGTGGGATGAAACAGTCCCTGAGGAGGCCAAAAGGGACACCAAGTTACTTCCCTCCTATGCCACTCTGTGGAGCTGCCAAACCTGCCCCACAGCCGTGGGGAAGAGGCAGCCTGGACATCGCCTGTGCCCGGACTCAGGGTCCTCCACCAGCTGCTCTGCGCTGCGGCGGGGGCACCATGCAGTGTTTCTGGGCGGGACGAGGGGGCACGACACAGTGCAGAGGTCTTCCTGGACCTCGGTGAGGAAGGCCTGACAACAAATGGAGTAGTGAAATGTCTGCTTTAATGGCACGGAATAAAAAAGAGGAAGTAAATCTTACGTCCCTTCGGATGCTGGGCACATCTCCACAGATGGGATTTGCGCAGCCGGGATTTCCCCTCCATGCCGCTGGAAAATCTACGCGGGGTCCCTCGGTGCTGCCAGGGAAGTGGGGTGCCCAGCCTCTGAAGGGATGGAAGATTTACTTGCTATCTATAGTCCCCCTTTTATCCTGTCTTATTAACGCAGCTAGTTTATGATACCACTTGTTGCAGTTTTCTCACCAAGATTCGAGAGGAACCTTGTGCTGTCCCTTCTCCCCACCCCAGTTGCAGAACTTCACCCTGTTTCGCAAGGGCTGAGAGGAAGCCGTTTCCCCATCAAGTGACCAGAGGCGAGGAAGAGAAACAAAAAGCCTCGATAGCTCCTCTCCTAAGGTCCGTGGGATCCTAAGACCTGGTCATCATGGTGACCTGGGCAGGTGACTGGGACATTCTGGTTCCAGTTCAACCATCCCAGGCCTGTAATTGTGTCTGCAGAATCCCAGGCCGTGGGACAGAAGGTGGCTTGTGTCAACGAGGCAACCCACAGGAAGCCACACGGCTGCTCAGCGCCTCCGGCCAACGCCTTCCTCTGAAGAAACCCTGCTTGAGCCGAGGACGGAGAGAGCCAAGAGGCAGATGATGCTGCCCGTGACCCAGGTGCTGGCCTTTGGTGAGTGCCAGAGGCTGTATGGGCTCCTGGAGGGGGGACATGAGGTGTCCGGAGACTCCACAGAAACGCTACATGGCTGTTTCTCCTGCAGGTGCTTGGCTGGTGGCACAGAGCAAGGCTACACCGAGTGAGTATTATGAGGCGGTGGATGGGGAGTTTGGACACATCTCTGGGCCCCCGTCCATCTCCCAGGGTTCTTCCCCAGCCCCACAGAATAAAACCTGCCCTTGCGTGGAGGTGGCAAACCCAGGGCAGCCGGGCGCTGGGGCCTCCCCGTCTGGCAGCATCTCTCTCCCTGCGCAGGTGCCCCCACCATCTCCATCTTCCAGAAGCCGGCTGGGGTGATCCCACCGGGAGGCTCCACCACCATCTGCTGCAGTTGCCAGTGTGACAAAGGGGAATTTGATCTGTACAAGGGTGGCCGCCGGGTCCGTACCTTGGAGCTGCACGACAGCAGGGCTGAGTTCTCCATCTCCAATGCCACCCAAAAGGACGCAGGTGGCTACAGCTGCCAGTACCGGGATGGAGGCGCTGTGCTGGCTCACAGCGAAACCGTGGAAATCCGGGTGCAAGGTGAGGGATATGCTGTTACCTCTTCACGTGGGGTCAGACGCCACATGGGCACACCGGGAGGCACGTAGCCACTTGGCTTCCCCGTCCACAGGGTGGGCAGGGTTTTTCCCCTCTTCCCTGGCTTGGAGAGGTGGGGACCGTCTTCATCTCTGCTTGACCCAGGTGGTGGGGTCACGGAGATCCCAGTGGCTGCTGGCACCGTGTCAAAGCCCTGCACACCTCCTCGTGCCCTCTCCTCTCCCCACAGAGTTCCGTCTCCCCGAACCTGTCCTCTCTGTCCTGCCTGGGCACAATGTGGCTGCAGGAGCAGACGTGGTTTTCCGTTGCACCATCGCACACCCCAACGCTGGCTGTTTCCTCTACCTGGAGGGCTGGGTCAAAGAATTCAAATTTATCCCCAAGGACGAAGATTGCAAACTCTCCCACGTGCATAAAGGCAATGAGGGCCGCTACAGCTGCCAGTGTTTCGCCAGGAATGTTTCGTTCGAATGGTCTGCTGTCAGCAAGACCCTGGATTTGGTGGTAAGAGGTGAGATGTCCCCCCACCCACAGCCTACTCTTCTCTTCCTCCCTGGCATCTGTCATGTCCTGAGAGAGCTAGGCAGGAGGATGTGGTGAAAGAAAGCGGCTGTAATTGGGGGCCAAGCAGAGGGTTACAGTTTCCTCCAGATGCGTTTGAGCCTTGCCAGCTCCTCAGAGCCCCTACAGATGCCCTATAGACCCAGGGCTGCTAGGCTACCAGCGGGGGGCCAAGGGTGAGGGGACACCCGCCAGCCCCAGGACAGTTGTACGTCGCATTGCAGCCCAGCGGCAGGGGCTGGCTGGCAGTGGCGGATGAGGGCCAGCTCCATGTTCCTGTCCTCCTCCCTGGCTTCGGTACCACTGCGTGGGGTGACGGGTCAGAGACTGTGGGTAGGGGGTGTCCCAGGGGCCTGGGACGTGGGAGGTAGATCCAGCAGGAGCCCCTGGGGCTCCCTTTGAACTTCCCTTTATCCCTCCTTAGCCCAGGAGCTCCCCAGCGTGTCCCCTTCCCCACGTGTCTGTTTGCCCTGGGACTCCCACGTCCCCTTGGGTCCCCTGTTGCCCCCATGGGACTCTTTTGGTCCGTCCGGGAGCTCTGGGGGGGGCTCCTCCCAGGGCCCCCCCTCGGTGACTGTCCTTTCCTGTCCCCTGCAGATTACACCTGGAACAACGTGGTGCGCCTGGTGCTGGGGGCCGGGGTCCTGCTGCTGCTGGGGCTCATCATGGCCGAGGCCATGTGCACCCCCCGCCGCACGACGGGGCCCCGCTAGGAGGGGGCGCAGAGCCCCCCCTTCCTCCTCGGCCTGTGCCCCGTTCCCCCCACCCGTGTCCGTGTCCTTCTGTCCCCAGCAGGGACAAGCACCCATCCCCGGGGGAGGCAGCGGGGCTGAATAACCAGTCTCCAGCCGCAGCCTTCCATTGCTCACATTCGTTTATTATTTTAAAACACTGACGAAACACATCACACCGTGACCTATATATATAAATTTACTTTTATGCAGGTATAAATTTATATATACAGGACCTTTAAACCTCTGTATACTCAGGACACAAAGTTCCAGAATAGCTTCACCGGCTACAACAAAAGTATTCTTGTTATGAAAACACAAAGAGGAGGTGCGAATATCAAAAAACGCAGAATAAAGAAATTAAAAACGAGTGCAAAATGAATGAAAGTGCAAAAAAGCTTTTGTTATCGTAACGCTCCTTCCAAAACACGCCCCCTCCCCCCCCCCCCGCCCCGTCCTTTTCTGCCCCCCGAGGCCGGGCGAGCCTCAGGCCCCAGGTGAAGGGGGGGATTGGAGGAAGGGAGCCCGGCTGCAGCCCCCAGGTCGTTCCCTCTCCTCTGCACCGCGGGGTCCCCTCCGGAGGGCACGGAGTGAGGAACGGAAGCGGCCGAGTCACATCGTCCTCACGCTGCCTCCTCTTCTCCAACGCCCCTCATTGCACTCGCGTCCCCAGATCTGCCTCCGCAGGCAGCAGCTGCCCCCAGCTCTCCTAGACAATTCGGAGGGTTTTTCTTTACTAAAAGTGCTTGTGATGGACGCGGGAATCACCGGAGGATGGCAGCGGCAGGCAGCTGCGCTCCGGCGAGGCAGGCATGGCCGTCCTCCTCGCTGAGCTCCAGGCTGGCTGCTCTCACAGAAACGGAGACTTCGACCTTGCGCACACCACCTCCTGTTTTCCACGAGGAGGAAGAAACACCTTCCTGAGAGGCTCCGGCTGCTCCCACGCCCCCAGAGTCACCTGCGGACCAGCCGCCCCAGAAGACACTCCGTGCCCGAGGCTGGAGCGCGTGGTGGGACATCTCCCACAGCTCCCGCTAAGCCCTGCCAACACCATCTGCAGCAGCAGGGGCAGGAACGACACCTGCGCAGGCTTGGGGGCCTCCACTCCAAAAAAACATTTGACTTGAAAAATTCTTCATTGACTTCGAAATTTTGGCTGCAGTCACGTCTCTCAGAAAGACCCCAGAGAGGAACCTGTGGGCCAGACACAGCCCCATTGTCCTCTCCAGCTTCCTAGTGACACAGCGGTGGACATCCCCGGGAGGAGTTTGGTCAGGCAACAGGGAAAGGATGAAAAACTTTGGTGCTTCTGCCTTGGTCACAGCTGCCCTTGATGCTCCCTGAGGGGGGACTCCCAAACAATACTCTGTGGAGACGGAGGACCTGCAAGGTCAAGGGTGCAGCAATCCTTCCTTCTCCTGGTTTCCCTGCTGGGACCAGAGACAACTTCTGCTCGCAGAGGACACAGCACCCGAGACCCTGCCTGGGACCAGAACCTGCCGCCTCCACAGCCACAGAAACCACCACATTAAAACAGCGACACACCAACAGTAGAGGAAATAGGCGCTGTGGTATTTCCACAAACACCCATCCACACGTACACACACAATGCTTTGGGTCGGGTTTGGTTCGAAAGGAAAACAAGGAGAAGGTTAGAAGTTTTAACAGTAAATAGCCCTTGACCACCTGCAAACCCCGTTAACTCTCTCAACCCAGATGAATCCAGAAGCTTTGTACCCCAGCGGCTGAGTCAGCCCGAGAGGCTGAGGAACCGATGCTCATGGAACCACTAAGTGCGTGTGACAGAGACCCTCGTGTCTCCCATCACCCTTCCAGTGGGGCTGGTTTTCCTGCATCCAGCAGAGACCCAGGCTCCAGCCCCGCGCCACAGCCAAGGGGGAGCACCTTGGCAGTCCTGCCCTCTGCTCTCTTGGCAGTCGAAAGAGCCCAGAGGAGGAGTAGCCCGTGGCCACAGCTTCCCGCTGCTGCCCGTGGCTGGCACAGTCTGAATCATGCCCCTCTGCCCATTTTGCTGGTGCCCAGGCAGAGCACGGCTTGACTGCACCCAACTGCAGAGCAAGAGCCCATGGTGCTGGCCGTACCCAGGCCTGTGGGCCAGCCATGGCTCCTCTTCCCCTTCAGCAGGGATCTTCTGAGCTCACCACCACCGCCGCTCTCACAAGGCTCTCCGTCCTTCACGCTAGTTTCAGATCTGACCCCTGGGTGGCAACTCCTCTCCTGGCAGCCGGGGCAGTGCTCGGTCCCCTGCCCAAGAGGAGGAATGACTTAGCACGAGGGAATGGAGCAGACAAGAACAGAACGCCTTCGTTAAGATGTTTCCTCACAAGCTCAATAACCATGTCCCGTGCAAGGGTATCAAGAGCCACAGAGGAGCCGTTCCATTCCAGATCACGCCTGGAGAGGTCTCAGCACCGGTCGCGCAGAGTCTCACAGCTGAAGGTCCCAGGGCTCCTCTTCTCCCCCAGCACACCGTGGCCCCGAAGAGACTCCCCATCAACTGAAGAGACCAACTTCAGGACCATTCACTGCGGATCAAGGGTAACCCGGAGAGTGGCTGTGGGACCCAGGGACGTGGCGTTCCTACCCACTGCCCCTCTCTCCACAGCTGCCCACGTTGCAGTGCTTGAAGAGACAGAAGAAAATAAAAACAGGAAAGGAGACGGAGAGCTGCCTAAATCAAACCCAAGCACTGAGAAAACAAATAGACGGACTAATTGCAAGTCCTGCGTGAAGAGCAAGCAGCAGACATTTCAAGAGCGGGTCAAATGTGACCCCAAATATTCAATAAGAAAGAGTCAAAATGCTACATTTCCATGGGAAGCCTAGAACAGATTGACTCAGGTGTGACAGCGGCTCCCAAGGCAGTGCTGCTCCAAGACGCATTGCTGGTGCACTCGCTCAGATCCCTTCATCCCTGTCTTTGGGCACTGGGAAAGGGGGAAAAATTGTTTTGCTACTGATATGTCATTCTTGGGAACGGGAAAGAAAGCGGACATGGGACTCAGATCACATCGCTGCAGACGGTGGAGAGCCCTGGGGGCAGGTGGCCGCCCTCCAGCCCTGCACTGCCACACCGCTGCTCCAACAGCACCCACGGCAGGCGGCACGGGACGGGGACACACCACGGCGAGGGGAGCACGGGTGCTGCCAGGGGACACAGGGACTCTCAGAAGCTGCCAGGGACTCTGCCAGCAGCCCCCAGGCATGTTGGCATGTCCTAGCCTACTCGGCCTCTCCTCCATTACGGGGGACAGCGTTACATGGGCATTCCCGAAGTGCCTGCACCCTTGTTGAAAAGGTGCTCTGTTACTAAAAGGACAGAAAAAAACCTCCAAAACAGTTAACTGCTGAATTTCCTTTAGCTCTGCAGGTAAGGAATCCAGGGACAGCGAAAGATCCTGCTCTTCTGGCAGCAAAACCTGGGGGACTCGCCAGGGCAAAAAAGGGGGAGAAGGCGGCTTGGCAGGATCGAGTCAGCCAACTCCGGAATGCCTTCGGAAGCGAGCTGTGAATCCGCCTGCAGAGGAATGGATGTTTCTTGTCCTTGGAAGCTGTCTCCGCTCTAGAAAGGGCCTTCCTCCTAATACGTGGACCAAAGAGGGTCTGACTCTCCTTTGCAGAGGATTTTTTAATTGCTGCAAGGGGAAGAAGTTAACCAAGCATCCTTCCTCCCAGAGGAAGAGGAAATGGAGCTTGTTCTGCATCCACCCAGCCCTGGCCCCGCGGGGCCCTGGGGCTGCTGCAGATAAAGCGCAGATGCTGGCCGTGGGCAGAGCAGCAGCCAGGACACATTGGTCCCTGGAAGGGACAAGAGGTCGGCCACTGGTTCCCAGTGCGGTGAAGGGGCAAAGCAAAGTCATCATCTGGCCTTAAAAGGGAAAGTCAAAGGAACTCAGAGAAAAAGGCAAAGCGAGCAGAAGCTCCTTGAGGAGCATCCCTTGGAAACGATGTTAACACAAGCCCCCCCCCAGAGGAACACATCACAGGAAAAAAAAAAAAAAAAAAAAAAAAAAATAGATCTCTCTCAGCTGCTGAGCAAAGCCAAGACCAGCCTTTAAACGGGTGCAAGCACGTGCGCAGGCAGCCAGTCCCTTCCCTTATCTGGGTGAATTGAGTAGTGGTGTCAGCCCCCAGCCGCCACACTGCTCCCCTGGCCCTCAACACAACCCCCACAGCAGTGCGGTCACAGCAGGACATGGGGGACAGCTGTCACGTGAAGACAGGCTGGTCCCACGTCCACCCTCTGTCCCTGCAGCCACCCCCGAGGCTTGGGGTCAGCCTGTAGCCAGCGCCGGAGGAGAAGGGCAGTGTGGAGGGGAGCGGAGAGGATGGGAGATGGACTGGTGGGAGGGAGGAGATGCGGCACCCGAGGGGACATGAGCAGGACATGACAAGCTGCGGTCGGTCGGGGGGAATCTCTGTCCTGACCAGACAGTTTGGCAGCACCGGTGCTGAGGGAGGGTCCCGATCGGGCCAAGAAAAGTCACTTTAAGGTGTCATCAGCATTCTTGAACATGAGGATGGCATTGTAGATCTTGAGTGCTGGGCCCAGCTTGACACTCATAATCTTCACGATGTCAGCCTGCGTCAGCAAGAGGAACGCCTCGCCATCGATCATCTGGAGAGGAGAGCAGGGACAAAGGAAGTCACCGAAAACCCAGGCTGTGGCTTCCTAGGGACAGCCAGCACGGCCAGAACCTGGGGACATGCACAGTCGCCTTCACCCTCAGCCAGGGACCACAGATGATCCCAGTCAGGGGCACCCACAGCACTCCCATGCTGTCCCAGATAAACCAGAGCTGGGAGCTGGCGTGCCCAGGAACAGGGTAGAGAAAGGGAAAGGCCCTTCCCAGGGCTGCCCCACGAGTTCGCACTGCAGCTGGCCTGGGCTTCTGTGCCAGAGCACAACGGGCACAGCACACGGCCAGCGGGCAACCCGCTCTGGGCAAACACCTGCCCATTCCCAGCTCCAGGTCCCGGCACACATGGAAGCTGACCCCAGCTCAGCTTCGCCTGCCTGAGCACCCTTAAAGCGCAGGGGTCATTTACTAACAGGCTGGGACGCTCGCCGTCCCCAGCATCAGCCTGCCCCGGGCGTACCCCCCATGCTGGAAAGCAGCCCCTCCGCGCGTCTGCCCACAGAGCAGTCTAAAAACAATGAACCTGGCTGACAGACAGCAACGCCACCGAACCGCTGTGCCGGTGAGAGGATGCAGGTGGGGACGGATGAACAGGTGAGGAGCAAGCTGCTTCCCTCAGGAGGTGATGGTGCTATTAAGGCTGCAGTATCATCCTCCCCCTGGCTCCCCGCTCCCGGCCTCCGCAGAGGGGCCCTCGCTCACCCGCGCCGGGAGAAGGGGGCAGCACAGCTCCCTGGGGGTCGGCATCTCCCCTCCTGCCGCCGTATCTGCACGGGCAGACACTCGAATGCAGTGGGGCTGCTGCCCCCAGGGCTGCAGGGTGGGATCGCTGCCAGGTGCTGGACATGCTCTCCGCATTCAGTGGCAAGCCGCTACAGGAAGGCCACTAGCCCATTCCTCCTTACCCCGTTGGCAAACAGCTGTCCTTGGCCAGCTGCACTCAACCCTCCAGCCCTTCTCACCTCATCCTTGAAGAGCTTGGCTTGGTCCTCGCAACCCGTCAGAGTCTGAACAAAGCTAAAGACCTTGGAACAAACAGAGAAAAATGTCAAGACAGAAGCAAGGAGACCTCCCGTGAGCCCACATCCTCGCTTCCAGAGACGCACTTTGCACCCTGTAAGGTAACGGCGTGGCTGTCAGGGCACAGGCTGCAGTTGCAGCACCCTCCCATGCCTAGAGACCACCCTCGGACCAGGGCACAGGCGCTGGCCTCCTCCAGCCCCACAGCAGCAAATGCTACAGCAGCTTCATCTCCAACAAGCCACCTCCAGCACAGCGAGATGCTTCCCAGTGAGGGGTGGGGGCAGGAGAGGGGCACACAGGAGGGTAATGGGGAGATCAGGCAGGGCTGGCTGCTGGGGCTGGTGCCAGAGGTCCAGCTACCCAGGCCTTAAGAGGGGCCATCACAGATGCTCAAGAAAGTGAATGAAGAATTTGAGGTAAAAATTTCTTTTTTTAAAGAAACAGTGGAGTGAGTTCTTATCTGCAGAGTCTATGGTTTAATTTTTTTTTAACATGGCAAAGACGAAACTGATTTATTTGGAAAACTGGAACATGCTAAATGAAGATTCTGCTGTTTGCCTTCACCTGCCTGCCCTGGGCTAGTGCCACATTCAAGCCAAGCAAGAACCTGGTAGTTCTGCACATACTTCCCAGAAGCTGCCATCAGGGCTCATGTCTGGCAGTTGTCCCCAGAGGGCCTTACAAGTGTGTCCAGCAGACTGCCTTCTCACTAGCCCAGGGAAGTCGCCACTGGAATACCTCCGTGCCTGGTGCATGTACCATGGTGCTGCACAGCCAGGAAGAGTGCTCCCAGCCATGCCAGTGGGTTAGGAGCCAGCACACGGCCTTCAAAACCATCTTACCTCATCAATGGTCCACTTGGCCACCGTAGTTGCTGTGATGCCAGCCACCCCCGGCAGGAGTTTGCAGTGCTGCTCCCAGCAGAGCGACAGGGAGCGGTCGGGGTGGGCAGACAGGGCAGACATGAAGAGCGACTGGTGCATATTGTCTGAAGAAATAGCTGGCAATAAAAAAGCAAGATGCGATACAAGGTAGAAGGATGAGAACATCCCATCCCATCCCATCCCATCCCATCCCATCCCATCCCATCCCATCCCACAAGTCTTGGGGAGGGCCCAGGACTGGCAGCAGATAGTCTCATGGGTCCAGGAATCCAGAGCTAGTTGTTGTCCCTTGAATTAATAGGACATAAGTGTATCCAAGTCTTCAGTTTGGTGGGATTGGGGATGACGGGGGAAGATGTTTAGAGACAAGCTTGGTTTTGCCTTGTTCTCACCACCTTCAGTCTTTCATTTTCCGTACTGAACTAGATTTCAATGTCAAATTTCACATCAGAATGCCATCCCATGGCACATCATTCCATTCATTTCACATTTTTAACAAAGCTTTTCCCTTGCTCGCTGCTCCAAGTAGTCAAGGATGGCTCCCAAAAAGAGATCCTCATCATTCACCCCCAGCGCTGGGGTAGGCAGCGGGACCGCCCACGGTAAAACAGATACTGGCTGAAATAAATGTCAGTCTTCGTCTTACGTCAGTCATCAGAACTAAATGCCAAGGAAACTCTGGGCTGCAGCAATAATTTGGCACTTCACAACCACACTGATGTTTCGGGGTACGGCAGCCACAGGATGAAGGCACAGCACCCCTGCCTGAAGAGGACAAAGTGCCAGGGAAAACACACTACCACAGAGAGGGGATCTGAATTCTCTGCCCTAACGCACTCAAGGATTCACAGACATAAACCAAGAGACATGACAAGGGTCCTAGCAGAGCTCTGGGAAGAGGCAGGGACGTTCTTCACAACTTTGGTAGTTGACCACAAGCTCCTCACTGGTGCTCACCTGCGTGAGGTCTGACCGAGTGAGCCAAGGGAGACCTGCCTCAAGCAGCCACCACCCCAGTTCCTCCAGCCTTGCCCCTGGGATGACACCGCGGCAGAGGATGGCACTTACTCTGGAAGTCTTCCTGCTGGATCTTCCGGTACTTTGGAGGTCGCCCTCTAAAGAGACAGGAAGACTAATTTCCAACTGGGTTGGGACTGGCCCGAGGGCAATGCCTTGGCAGCGGGAGCAAGGATTACCTCTCGGACCCTGACCCAAAGGGTTGACAGCTAAAGATATAAAACATGGTAAGAAGAACCAAGAGAGGTGCCCAACAGAGCCGGAAGGACAAACGCCAGCTGCCAGCAACTGTGCTCCCCCGCGGTCAAGGAGCCTCTCTGGCTTGGCCATCCCTCCCAGGGACAGAAGTCATGGCACAGGGGCCCTGCGCTGCTGCACGGGGCTCACGGGGTTTGTCCCTACCTCCCATGGTGCCGAGATTTCTTTCGCTGAGGGAAGCCAATCAGGTTCCTCTTGCGAGTTGAGGCCTCTGTGTCAGACAAGTCCGCCTTAAGCCTGCCCTGGTTCTTCTCTGCCAGCGGGCACCCTGAGAGGCAGTAATGGGCCGTGAATCTCCCAGTCACGTGTCCTGACCCGTCGCAACCCGGTGTGGGGCACTTCCTAGAGAACAGAGGGGAGGCAAGCGTCGGACCCAGCTCAGAGCAGCACGGGAGGCAAGCCATCAGGTCCGCCCTTCCGTTCCTGAGCACAGGAAGCCATAGCCTTGGCCATGAAAAGCACAGTAAAGATGTGCTGAACAAATTCCAGGGGTGAGGACGCTGGGTGCACGGGCAGGGCACACCCAGGTCTAGATACCCTCCAGGTATAGAACAGAATCATAGAATCGTTTTGGTTGGAAGAGACCTTTAAGATCATCAAGTCCAACCGTTAACCCAGCACTGCCATGTTACTACTCACCCATGTCCCTCAGCACCGCGACTACCCATCTTCTAAATACCTCCAGGGATGGCGACTCAACCACTTCCCCATGCAACCCATTCCAAACCTTGATAAGCTTTTTGGCGAAGAAATTTTTTCCTAATATCCAATCTAAACCTCCCCTGGTGCAACTTGAGGCCGTTTCCTCTTGTCCTATTGCCCGCTACTTGGGAGAAGAGACTGACCCCCCCTCATTACACTCTCCTTTCAGGGAGTTGGAGAGAGCGAGAAGGTCTCCCCTCAGCCTCCTCTTCTCCAGGCTGAACACCCCCAGCTCCCTCAGCCGCTCCTCATGAGACTTGCGCTCCAGACCCCTCACCAGCTCCGTTGCCCTTCTCTGGACACGCTCCAGCCCCTCAATATCTTTCCTGTAATGAGGGGCCCAAAACTGGACACAGCGCTCAAGGTGGGGCCTCACCAGTGCCCAGTACAGGGGGACCATCACTCCCCTAGTCCTGCTGGCCACACTATTTCTACAAACACCCATCCCACCTCTGCTGCTGTCACAGCGACACTGTCCAAGTCACCAGAGCAGTGCTGATGAAGCACATCACGGGTTCACAGAGTCTCCATCTTCCCTTCCTTGCCCTCGCAGGCATCCAGACTAGCCTCAGAGCGAGGAGGAAGCAAGTGTGACAAGTGTGGCCAGCAGAGAAACCCCTGGGAGCCAGACCTGCCTTCCCCATCCTCGCAGATGCTCCACCATACTCGCTTCTCTGGATGCCAGCCTGCCGTGCTGGGGTCGGCACTACACCGTGCCCGGTTTCTGCTGGAAAAGGTGACGCAAGTGACTGACTGAGATGGGGGAGACGCACTGTTCCTTCTCGGGCCTTCCCAGCTCACAACCTCACAGTGAAGGGCATCCAAGAGGGGCAGGAGGAACATTGCCCTCGAAGCCGGTATCAGTGAACAGCAACTTAGAGGCACTGTCCCCTACACAGCCCACATGTCCCCACAGGTAGATGAGCACGTAGGGCACCCCCAGGGGCTCTGGGTGCTGCAGGACAGGCGCAGGGTAGGAACTCACAGGAGTTACACTAGCCACAGGCTCTGGGCCACCTTGGGGCCTGGCCTGGGGAGAGCAAGGGCTGCCCCGAAGCAGGGGGAAGAGCCAGGCGTGGGGTGGGTGCAGGGAAGAGGTGGCTGCTGGTGGGGGTGGCGGGTGTGGAGGAGCGGAGGAAGGGCCAGAGGGAAGCTGTGCCCCTCTGAGCTGTGCTGGGAGCTCACCTGTGGTGAAAGCTGTACTTGGAGCTCTTGGTGTGAGGGATGCTCTTGCAGCCCAGGGTTGGGCAGCCCCCATGAGCGGAGGAGGCTGGTTCCTTTGGCCCTAGACAAGGAGGAGAAACAGGAGAGAGACTGTCACGGCTGTAGCCCCAGGCAGAGTCAGGGCTCTAGGGTCCCTGCCTGCACCAAACACGGACACCTTTTCCAACTGATAACTCCACAGAAAAGCCCTTCCTCCCTGCCCATCCTCAGCCAGCACATGCCTTCCCATTTCTGCGCATGGGCAGGTGATGGTGGCAGTAGGGACCTGGCATGTTTTGCCCCTGGTATGAGGGACTGACCCAGGCGCAGGACTTACTGAGAGGAGGCTGCAGTGGGTGTCCAGTTTTTGAGCACCAGCCTATGGGGTGGATGTCTGGATGATCCGCATCAATCCAGAAATCATAGACGTGGCTCCAGCCATCAAAATGGATCTAGGGAGACAAGTAGAAAGGTCACACTTCAAGCCTCAGGGCACCTCCCTGAGGAGCTCTGGAGCCCTCCAAGCAGCAGGGTAGAGATGAACTGCAGCACAAGGATCTGGTCCACTCCGGGAACCTGGCACTGGGACCTGCCATCCTCCACATGGTGTGCTTCCACAGACCTCCACACACTTTGCCTCTACAACTGGCAGTGAGCTGGGAAGTGCAGGAGCAAGCCAGCACAGTGCCTGGACACAGGCTCAGCACCGAGACTTCAGCACTCACCTTTATCCTGTGATCTTCCACGTCCTCCACACTGGCCACTCGGATGAAGGAAGGAGTCCTCCTGTCCACTGCTTCCAGCTTCATGTTGACCAGGAAGCCATGGGGTGGGCGCTGGGGCCAGGAAGAACCCAGGTTAGCACAGAACAGGGACGTGCTTCGGGCTCCTGTGCCACTCGGCAGCTTTCCCAGCAGCGTGTGCTCCTGAAGCCCAGCTCCCAGCCCCGGCCTGTCTGGGTAAGAGCCATCCCAGCTCACAGTGGCAACAGGAGAGAGTGGGGACAGGCCTCCCGGATGTGAGCCGTGTTTTAACAAGATGGGAAAGCGGTGCCCAAGGGAAGAAAGTCGCTAAGAGACATATTCTGGGGATCTATATTGCAGCCAGGCTTGGCTGGACACAGCTGATGTTATTGCAGTTGGAAACGACAACTATCAAGTAAGCCTAAACAGGTCCCCATCATCCAGCTCCTGTCTAGCTGAGGGGATGGTCATACTTCCCATTTTTCCCAGTTTTGAACTATTTGCCCAGGATAGCCCTGACTTCTGAACCTTGAGTGTAGATCCGAACCCCGGGCCTGTGGCCGGAGCATACTGAACATCAATTGACTTTTCATAAAAGCAAAGACCTGACAACAGAGAAAACCTGAATTCCTGCCCAGGCACAGTGGAGCAGATGATGTGGCACTCACCACTTTAAAGGCCCAAGCCGGGACAGCAGATGCTCCGGTTTCCTTTAAGTACTTTTCCCAGGTGAAGTTGTCAGGATCAGGATAATCTAAAAAGGGCAAGATGCAGAAGGTGAGACGCCCTTGCAGGAAGATGGCAAGTACCCTAGAATGTCCTACTGCCTTGAAGGACCAAGCAAGTCTGCGCCACACACACGGGAGCCTAAGAGACCTCAAGGAGTACTACTATTTTCTCATGGACCTTGAAATCCAGGGTACAGGAAGCAGAAAGATCTGGGCCTGCACAGACAGCTTGGGTCCTCCTCGTGTCTCCACTTGGCCCGACACAACCACTATGATGCACCTGAACACATGTACAGGAGCCTTGTCAGGAGCGTGCTGCCTCCCTGGCTGTGGCCTTGCTGAAGGAAACCACCTGGGCTTGCATGGTGAATGAACCCCCTGAATCCCCATGCCACTTTGGGAAGCCTGTCCCCAAAGGGACTTGCCAGCGAAGGCTGTGCTCCCGGGCCACTGACTCACCTTGAGGAGGTGTGAGGGGTTTGCCGTGCTCCTGACACCATCCAACTGGGTGGATGTACGGACTGCTGGGGTCACACCTGGAAAACACACCCGAACTCTTACACAGGGCTGAGACACCCGGCTCATCACCACCAGGCAGCGCAGGCTGAGGGGGCCCGGGGCAAAAGCCCCTGCTGAAGCCAAGTTCTTCTACAGCACTCCTGTCCCTGAGTGACCCAGGGAACCACGGGCCCTGGCAAGGGAAGGGCTAGAGCAGGGGAACTCCAGCTCAGAGGGGCAGGACACGAACGCGCCCCCCGTGCAAGCCCTTCCGCAGAGGTGCCCAGGGGAACAGCAATCCTTTGCCGTGAGCGGGGAGACAGGCTGTGCCTTTCAGAGCTCCGAGAGGTGAGACCTGAGCAATCCGGGGGGGCTCATGTCCTGGTCACAGCTTCCAGAAGGTCACAGCACACTCAGGTGCTGCTGCTTCACAGCTCTGCCCTGGGACAGAGCAGGCAGCTGCCCAGCACCAGTGAGAGAGGAGCAGTTGGGGACAGAAACCACTGCAGCCCCATAGCTCCTCAGGGCAAGAAGTAAGAGAAGGTCAGAGGGTTCCAGCCACAAAGAAAACAGAATTGCTCTCAGGACCCTGATTGTGCTAACTGGCCATTTTAATTGGCTTTAACTAGCTTTAACTGGGACACCTCCCCACCCCGGCCACAATCCCCTGCGACAGACCCAGGAGCTACTTTTAAGATCAGACCTTCAGTCTCTGCATCGCAGGTGGCCCTGTCCCCTAGGTGGGTTTCAGGGTGATCACATCTGTCTCTGCTCCACATTAACTATAGGGCCATGGCAATTTCCCAGAAGGTGACATGGAACAGGTAAAGGTTTGTCCCCCAGCACAGGGAGGCGACCCTCTGCCCCACGGGACCACTGGTGGCCTGTCTGCAGCAGCATGCTGGGATCATCCCACACTTTCGCGAGCACCCCGTCACTCTTGCTGAGGCACCAGCAGGGTGTCTCCCCAGCACTGGCACCCAGGAGCCTCTGTGCACTCACCAGTAGTCGTAAGTATCATCCCAGTTGTCAAAGTGCACCAAAAAGCGATTGTCGACCACGTCAGTCACTGTGGCAACACAGATGAGGGAAGGGTTCATGCGGTCCACAGCTTCGAGCTTCATTCCCACCTCGAAGCCTGGGGAAGCCTCGTGCTGGGAGGAGAGAGGGGCAGGTTTCTTTCGGAGCCGCGGGCCCAGCACCCTCCTCACCACTTCCCTTGCTGCAAGGAGGGACCTGCCCAAACCCTCCCAAAACCAGATCCTCCCTGGCCTCCAGGCAGGCCCAGGACCACTTAAGATCCCAGAAGGGCAGTGCCCTGCTGTGCATATAAGAAAAGAGGCAGAGGGCACGCAACCCAGCTTGGCCATGCAAAGAAAGAGGAAAAGAAATCTTCAGACCCTCAGGACCTTCTATAAGTAGTAACCCCCAAGAGAAAAACAGCCTCCAACCTACACTGATTCACATTTTGCCACAAAACACTTCTTCGCGGTCACGCTCCTCCAGTATTAGCAGCTAACAAAGCCCTAGGCTTGGGAGGAGGAGCTGGGATGGGGCTCTTCATCCTACCTTGCCTTGATTTCTTGGACACAAAATCTGTGCAAAAGGCTGGGTCACAACACTAGTGGGATTGTTGCAGCAATGAACAGGAGGGTTTAGACACAATAAATAACTCAGAGAGGCTGATTTATCAGTAGGTTGAGTTTCCTCTGCAGCTGACAAGGAAACCATCAGCATTTTGAGCTCCGCTGTATTCCCACTTTCTGTACCCAAGCTGCCGTATGAAAAATAAAGGCAGAGGCAGAAACAATGAGGATACAAAACAGAGACAAAAGACTTATATTTAAGAATCATTAACTGAGAGGTTTTGGCAAAATAACTGAGAGTAGCGGTTACTTCTCCTCACCAGTACTTTTGCAATATATTTAACTGTCCATGAGACTGACCTGGATGAAACAGTGAATCAGACCAACCTCAATTTTTGGGCACACCAAACTAATGTCCTGGCTACAGATCCTCAGCGGCAAAGCATGCCACATCTCATCATTCTGCACTGTGACTTGAGAAGCATGGGGTAGACAGAAAAAAGCTCAGCCCTGATGGAGGCATTCTGCTCAGCTGGAGGGGAGGAAGTCACACCTGAAACTGGCTTGGATGGGTGTACGCATCGCTGGGTAAAAAAAATGGCTGGAGGGCTACAAATGGAGTTAAATCCAGTTGGCAGTTGCTACAAGTGGTGTTCCCCAGGGCTCAGTATTGGGCCCAGTTCTCTTTAATATCTTTATCAACAATTTGGATGAGGGGACCCTCAGTAAGTTCCCAGACGACAAGAAGCTGGGTGGGAGCGTTGATCTGATTGAGGGCAGGATGGCTCTGCAGGGGGATCTGGACAGGCTGGACCGATGGGCTGAGGCCAATGGTGTGAAGTTCAACAAGGCCAAGTGCTGGGTCCTGCACTTGGGTCACAACAACCCCATGGATGCTACAGGCTGGGGGCAGAGCGGCTGGAGAGCTGCCTGGCAGAAAAGGACCTGGGGGTGTTGGTTGAGTGCTGGCTGAATATGAGCCAGCGGTGTGCCCAGGTGGCCGAGAAGGCCAACAGCATCCTGGCCTGTGTCAGCAATAGTGTGGCCAGCAGGACTAGGGAAGTGATCGTCCCCCCCACCACTGGTGAGATCCCACCTTGAGCGCTGTGTCCAGTTTTGGGCCCTTCACCACAAGAAAGACATTGAGGTGCTGGAGCGTGTCCCGAGAAGGGCAACGGAGCTGGTGAGGGGTCTGGAGCACAAGTCTTGTGAGGGGCGGCTGAGGGAGCTGGGGGTGTTCAACCTGGAGGCTGAGGGGAGACCTTCTTGCTCTCTACAACCGCCTGAAAGGAGGGGGTAATGAGGGGGGGTCAGTCTCTTTTCGCAGGTAATGAGCGATACCTTGAGAACCTATGGGACATGATTTAGTGATAACTTGGCAGTGCTAGGTTAATAGTTGGACTTGATCATCTTAAAGGTCTCTTCCAACCAAAATGATTCTATGATTGTACGAACCTGCAGGCTCTGGCAGGAAGGACAAGCTGCTACTCACAGTGTTTCGGACCATGAAGAGGTGCTTAGGAGCTGCCTGAGCCTTTGTTATCTTCAGGTAGTTTGTCCAGCTGAATTCTTCTTCCTTATAACCTACAACCCCTCAGGAAGAGAAATGAGAGCAGCGAGTTCACAGAGAGGAACCAGGAGGTCGTGAGACCGAGCCCGGCCATCCCCGATCAGCCCTCAGCCTGCCAGGCACATCCTGCACGGGCGGATGGGGTCCACAGCAGCCCTGGGAAACCCAAAGCCCATGGCTTAGGCCCAACAGCTGATTTTGAAGTGGTGCTAGGAAACGTTAGCAGTGGAGTGGAAATCCAGAGCTCAGCTCCTCCCTGGCGAGCATCAGCCTCACCTGCCCTGGGGCACAGCTGCTGGCTTCCACCTGGCACGGGGACATCCAGGCTGTCAGGGCTTTGCCCCAAAATGGGAGCAAGCAGAGACCTTTAGCATGATGGGTGCCTTAAAGGTTGTCGTGCAGAACCTCCCCCAGCACAGCAGCATCCTCTCCTGGGCCTCATGGAGCCACCCTGTCCCCATCTCCAGCTCTACATTTGGGGGCCCACTACTCGTCCCCCTCCTTCAACCCACCAACTGAGACTCGCTAACTCCTTACCTTTTGGTGGCTGGAGTTTGTGCCCCGTCTCCTCAAACCAGCCAGCGGGGTGGATGTCGGGGGAGTCAGCATTCAGCCAGAAATCATGGCACTCAGAGTAGCCATCAAAGTGGAGGCGCATCCGGTAACCGCACACCTACCAGAGGGAAGGCAGGAAAAGGAAAGGACCATGGAAACCTCCTCCTGTCCCTGGCTGAGCATCATACGCACCTCCCCTCCCGCACGCAATCTCAGAGTACCACTTAGGGCAGCCAAGGGTCAATCATAGGTCAGTGCCCAAATCGGAAGGCACACGCCAGTCTCAGAAGATGTCCAGCATGGAACAAGGTAAGTGCAAGGCCACGACAAGCCAGCCCTGAGAAGGGAGGTTCAGGGTGGTGCATGAGATGCCACAGTGGGGCACCTTGCTGGGTCCAGCAAGACCAAGGATTCCTTTTTCTGCACCCAGAGGAGATGCTGGCGCAGGGATTTTGGCTGAATGCCATTCTCCTTTGGTGAAATCTCTCCAGCAGCAAGAAGAGCAGCCACTGTTGTATGGCTGATCTCCTTGGCTGCCTGAGGAGCACTGTGAGGAGCTGGGGAGATGGTTCGGCTGCCACATGGCTGAGCGGAGAGCTCCACAGACAGAGGGCCTCCACAGACACAAGGAAGAGCAATGGTATGCCTCCACACCCTCCACCTCAAGGGCTCAGACCTGTCTGAGGGGCATCAGCTCAAAGATAAGAAGCTGTTGCCGTCACCACAGTCTCTCCCCCCATGGCTCTGCTGTGTCAGGGGGAGGGAGAGACCAACTAGGCTGAGGCATGACGGCTGCTCCACAGCAGTCTCCTGCCCCTACGAACTGGAAGGAAACCCCCCATTTGCTTGATTGAGGTCATCTCATGCAGTGACATGCAGGCGAGGGCCCAAAGCCCATCTCCTCCATGGGCCAGCTGGCAGCACCTCCCCTCCCATGGAGCCTCCCAACTGCGCAGACGCAAGGAGAAACCAAGGAACATGGGAACCGGAGCCGCCTTACCTCAGCCACTGTCAGGATAAAGTACATAGATGGGTGCTGCGGATCGATCCCCTCCAGCTTCATCCCCACTTTAAAGCCATTCTTGTGCTGGGAAGCTACTTGGTACTGGAAACAAAAAATAAACTACAATGTAAAAACACGACACGGGTAGTTGGGTCCAGAAGCATCCCAAGGAGCAACCATCAGGCAATGGGAGCTGCTGGGACCAGGAGATTGTGGGCCACAGGTTATTCTGTCCAAATGTTAATTCTTTTCCCATAGGAAAACACATTCTTCCACCTCCTTGTGGGTTTGCGTCTCCTGCTACTGGTAGGGCAGGGTGTCCCCAGGCTAACAGCTGCAGCCGGGGAGAGTGGGGCATGGGCCTGGCTCCTCTTGCGCTCCGGCAGTCAGAGGCCTGGGAGCAGGGGTGCAGCGCAGCAAGGTGGCCTCAGGAGATCCCACACCTGGCTTTGAGGAAAGGCTGGAAAGGCTCCAGCACCCTGCCAGAGCCACAGGAGTGTCCTAGGCAAATGTGGGGCGCTTGGGAGTGGGGACAGCACCCCGCTGGGGACTCGGGGCAAATCAAAACTGGAGGCTGACTGATCTTCACCTCCAGGTGAAGACGGGAGCTTGCTTATTGCTCAGAGCCCCGCAACATAGGGAAGCAAGGAAGAGAGGCGAAGGAGGAGGGGTGGGAAAAAAAAGGGAAAGAAAAGAGAAGATGGAAGAGGGAAAAAGACAGGAAAATCCCAACTCACATCCTGGAAGAGATCTAAAGGGGCAGCGACAGCTTTCTGCTCCTCCAAGTAGGACGCCCAAGACCAGCCTTCTTTCTTCTCCTCACTGGCACCTGAGCGCAGCACAAACGCACACACAAGAGGCGCTGCTGAGGGTCCGCTCCAGCCTCCGTCCCTGCCTGCCTCGGGGCAGTGTGGAGGGCAGGCGAGTGCATGGGTCCCGCTGGGGCTGCATCCTGCTCTCACGCACAGTCCTGCATCCCTGCAAAGCTCAGCACCATCCTACCAGAGCCCCTTCTCCAGCAAACCTGGCTGGCTGTCTGAGGAGGGACAGAGCCAAGAGGGCCCCTCTCACACAGGTCCCCATGACCTAGATGTCCTCTGTTGCTGTACAACGCCCCAGTAAGGCACCCAAGGAGCCTGAGGGACAAGCCATCCTGTGCAAAGCATCAGGACACCTCTTGCAACCAGTCCTCCTCCAGCCAGTACATCTGAAAAGGCCACACCACTGATGGATTTGGGACAGCGAGCAGGAGCCATCCAGATGTCTGGGAATCACTCCCAGCTGCAAGGGACTCCCGGCCAGTCAAACCAGCAGTGGGCTCACCTCCCACCGCCACTCCAGAGGCACCAGCTCTGCTATGCTCTGCTCCAAGACAACCACATCATCTCCCCATGGCGCACCAGGGCCACCCTGATGCCCTACAGATGATGCATTTACCCCCGTGGTATTCACAAAAAGAAGATAGTGTGGTCTCTTCATAGGCAGGGAGGTGATCCTTCATGCCTTCGACACCTTTGGGACAGCCACAAAGGCCTTGTCCGAGGCACATGAGAAACAACCCAAGCCTCTTGCTCTCCAGCCACTTTCTCTCCCTGCTTCGTAGTGCCTGAAGGGACTCCAGGAATGCTGTGCCTAATCCAGCACCGAGTAATTCACAGCTACAGGTCAGCCATGGCAGAGAGCCTTGGGTAGGGCAGGCCAGAAATGCAGGGGAAAAACAGACCAACTCCTTCCTCCCATGGGCTTAGGGGAAGTGAAGATGGAAAAAATACGAACTTACAGACGAAATTAAGCTGAGCTTCAATGAGCAAGGTTACTAACCTAGATGCTTTGCTCACACTTAAGAGTGATGAACACCTTTATTATTCTTTAGGACATAGAAAAAAAGGGGAAGGCATGTTTGGGGAATCCATTAAGTACAAGCTCCGCGCTTCTGGAGAATGACAAATACACCTGGAGATAGAGCATACATCGACTCTGCTGCATTGAAGCATCCAGCTGTGCATTTTGTTTGATGATGTACTTCTACAGTAAGAGGAAATAAAATGCCGAAATAACAAGGCTCAACACTGCTTACTTGTATGCAACAGGGAAGGTTACATGCTCAGGACTCATATTGTAGAGAAAAGGACCTGGCAAGTGAGTATGAGATCCCTTTTTAATAGTGGTTAACTCAGTGTAACATCAGGGGTTAACACCTGGCCCCTGTTACTGTCCCTACATTTGGCTATGGAGAGGAGTATGAAGCTGGAACAGTTTCATTTAAAAATTACCTTGAGTATGACCATTCACTATTCAAAGACAAAAGATTTCCCGTAAGTGTTTATTTGCAGTATTTTCCCATGTTCTCCTTCCCCCTCGCCCACATCGCGCTGCAGGGAAAAAAAAAACCAAACAAGCAAACACTGCACCCCTCAGCTTGTCTCCTTGCCCTCTTGTGTCGACAGCTCTGCATTTGAGATCTCCTCTCATATGGCCCAGGAACAGATCCCCAAGAGATGAGACAACCCCAAATCACCCGGCTTCAGTGGCACTAGACCTACAGGAGCACCTCCCAAACTTGTGAGCTCCCGATCACCTGAGGGGAGTTCCCCATAAGACTGTCCAAAGGCCGGGGCAAAGCCAGATGCGGCGCAGAACCACGTTATTGCTCAGGACAGTGCCTCTTGGAACAAACACAGTATCCACGAGCATGTAATAAAATCAGCTCCCAAGGGGAGGGACCAGAAAGCACTGTACAGTACGGCCCAATGCCTGAAGAAGACACAGCCGTATCTGTAAGGGTGCCCCGTCCATGGAGAGAAAGAGAGGAAAGGAGAGAAATGGAAAGAGACAGAGAGAGCAGGATCAAGCAAGCAGAGGAGCTTACAAGCCTTCAAGGAACATGTACCAGCGCATTGCACTGGGCGTTTGACTCTGCTGGAGCACCAAAATGCTGGCCCAGCCCCGCAGCACTGCAGTGGGAGCCCACAGCCGTGGCAGGAGTGCCCACCCCACCACCCACCCGGCCCCTACATACCGTGCTGGCTCCCATTCCACGCGTTGGCCTCTGGATTGCTGATGGCAGCGTCTCCTGCAGAGCTTTTCCTCTCTTCCTGCTTTTCCTCCTAGTCATGAGAGCAGACAAAACAGAAACCCATCATGTTGGAGGTCTGCACAGAGGTTTATGCTGTGTTGTACCCTCACACTGGTGCCAAGGGCCACACTGTGCCTCCGCAACATCCAGGATTTGACTGATGCTTGGCCCAGAAATGGCTGGGCAAGAGGATCTGATGGTGGGAGCCCAAGGGGGATTTTGGTGCTGAGTGGTAGCAATCACACCTGGATTGGATCGGCTACAATCAGGGCTGGCAAGCAGAGCTTCCTTGCCTTGTCAAAGTCACTCTTCCTTCCCCGGGATACACATCACACAGACACTCTCTTACTTCAACACTTACTTTGGTGGTCTAGACTCAAGAGAGCAGTTGAGAGCGTTAGATACCTACAGCCCAATCAGGATGTGTCTAGCACTGCCGAATCCAAGGCGCTCGGCATGCCAAACAGCCAGCCAAGCGGCTAGAAGCCCTGACGCTCCACACATTCAAGTCTTTTTGGCATTAACAGCCAACAGGTTACCCCTTTGACATATAGCTGACATAGCACTGAGAAGAACTGCGCACACCCGCAGTGCATACAGGGGCGGCCCATGGCCCACCCTTGACATTGGCACGCGCACGCATGGGCCCTCCCTGCCCTCTTCCTACCATTTGCTCAGATTCGTATTCTTCCTCTGAAGGGCTCTGGTAGTCCTTCCTCTTTCGTTTCTTCACCGGCTTGAGGATTTCAGCGGCATTGGTGCTGCTGGCAGAGTTTTCCACAATGACAGACCTGCACAGAGGAAGGAAGAGTAAACCACTATGGCACGTGGCAATGGCTGGGGTGTCAGCAAGGGAGTAGGTAGGTGCTGGAGAATCACTGTCACCCCATTCTTACTCACACATGCTCCCATACCCCACGACTAACGTATGCACTCCTCTCAGCGCACAAGTTGGCAAGAGATTAGAACCAGGGTACAGACCAGAATCACCCTCACACGCTCGGGTGTCAGAAACCTGAACCCAGGGATGGATCAAAAGCGATCCAGTTTCGTAGCAGGCCTCTAAGCTGCATCAGAGTCACACAGAGATGCTGGAAAACGAGTCCCAGGAGTCACACATTAGTAAGCAGAGGGGCTAGACATGCCCTCATGACCCACGCCTCCCAGTGCTGCTCAGCCCGGAAGCACCCACTGCAGCAACCTCCCGCTGCAGCCCTGCTCCAGCAGATATGTGTTTATGAGGCCACAAATTGGGCACGAGAGAGTCTGGCTCCCGTGCTTCCTGCTGTCCCTTGGGATAAGTCTTCACCCCGCGCCTCTGCAGATAGGGCGCCCTGCCTACAGGAAGGAGGGAAATAAGTGGGGTCCCCAGCACCTGCCAGAGACAGATGCACTTGCATCCCTTGCTGGAGCACGCGGACGAGGGGAGGGAGGGCAGACGGATGGATGGAGATGGCTCTGCATGGAGCAGACTCCCCTTCCTTTACCTTTCTTTGAACTGCTGGTGACAGTGCTCGCTGCAGAAGCCCCTGCCTTCCCGGGCTCCGTCTGACACGTGCCTCCGGCCACAGGTATCACAGTGGCACATGCTTTCTGCTGGTGGCAGCTTGGTCTGTTCTGGCACATCTGAGTCAGAGAGGAGAAGAGCAGTGAGGCACAAGGTGCAGCAAAGGAAGGGGAGCAGGATGCAGGAGACATTTGCTTTGGATGATGGTACCCACCCCAAAAGTGCCACCATGGTGCCCTTACCCTGAGCCACAGTAGGATTGTCCCTGCTGGTGGGTGCCACCTCTGACTCCCCATCTTTCTCTGTGGGACCCTCCTTTATAGCTTCCACTGGAGGCACCTTATCAGCACTCACCACCTTCAGCGTTCCATACTCATTTATTCGAAACTATGTTATTGAACAAAAAAACCAAGGAAAAATAGTTAAAAAGGTGGATAGAAATTTAACTTGATAGCTAGTGGGTACATGTGAGCTCTGAAAATGAGAGGGACATTGTCTGGTCGTTAGTGCATCCAACAAGAGGACAGTGCTTTCGATGACAGAGGCAAGCACTGCCCCAAAGTCACCTGTCCTGCTGCCCCTCACAGAATCACAGAATAGTAGGCGTTGGAAAGGACCTCTGGAGATCATCCAGTCCAACCCCCCTGCCCGGGCAGGGTCACCCAGAGCAGGCTGCACAGGGATGCATCCAGGCAGGTTTGGAATGTCTCCAGAGATGGAGACTCCACCACCTCTCTGGGCATCCCTCTGCGTCCCTGTGCAGGGCAGATGTGCTGCAGCCCCTCGGGGCACCATGTGTGTGCTCTCTCTGCTGAGTTCACAAGATGGGAGGGACACAGGGACACAGGATGGGGCACAAGGAGAGCCTCGCAGAGCTGGAACAGCTGAGGGATCCTCCAGCTGGGGTGTGGGTACTGCCAGGGGCCATGTCACATCCTGGTGGTCCCTGCCTGCCACAGGCTGGGGGACTGCCACTTACAAGGACAAGTGGCTTTGGGGAGTGGCAAGGTTGGGGAGGAAACACAGTGGCCCAGGGCTACACTTACCCGCAGGTTACTCCCAGGCAAAGTAGCCACCCCGTCTTTCCACTCCAGCACACGGACCGTGCTGCAGGTCTGCACTCCGCTGATCTGGGGAATGACAGTAGCTGTGATGGGCTCGCTCCCCGCTCCCCTCTCTGGCCTCTCGGCCCCTGTGCTCCTCTGTGGCTCCCGAGGGAATCGCTGAATTTCTAAGGTGCTCGTGGGAAGATTGATGGTAGTGGCATTTGCTTGAGAAGGGAAGAAAGGAAACAAACAACGAGAGGCATACACAGAACACTTAACTGATGCAAACAATGCTCAAAGGCAGCACAAAATGACAGAGAGGATGGTTTCCCAGCCAAGAGCTCAGCGCTGTGGGCTAAAGCACCCACAAGCAGGCAGCGTGACCCAACAAGATCTGCAGCCAGCAATGGCTTGTGCTGGAGGGTGGCACCAACAATATCCTCATTCAAGGGTTCCTACTTCAGTCTGACCTCAGACTGTTCCCATGACCAGGATGCCCTGATGTGGCAAGATTGTGCTGGTGAGCTCCTGGACTGCATCTTCTAGTTACATTTCAAAGGAACACGCTGTGCAGCCCAGGGCTTCTCCACAATGGGAACGAAGGCACCGGGAGCAGGAAAAATTGGGAGACTTTCTGCTACAGAACGCCCCTGATCTCACCTAACATATATCCACGCTTTGCTCACACACCTCCTGAAAGACGCTGGTCAGTGGGGCTGAAAATTGTTCTCCCAATTTTCAAGGACAATTTTCAAGAACAATTTTCAAGAAGGATGACCCTGGTAGTTATAGGCCTGTCAGTCTCACTTCAGTGCCTGGTAAAATCACGCAGAAGGTTATTCTGGGAGTTACTGAAAAACACTTGAGAGACAATGCAGTCGTTGGTCATGGCCAACATGGGTTCATGAGGGGAAAGTCCTGCTTAACTAACTTAATTTCCTTTTATGAAAAGGTCACCCATCGAGCTGACCAAGGGAAGCCAGCAGATGTGGGGGTGTGGGATTTTAACAAAGCTTTTCATACTGTCTCTCACAGCAGCCTTCTGGACAAAACATCCAGCATACAGCTGGATAAGTCCCTGGCACGCTGGGTGAACAATGGGCTGACGGGTTGGACTCAAAGACTTACAGTAAACAGGGGCACATCAGGCTGGCGGCCAGTCACCAGTGGGGTTCCCCAAGGCTCAATTTCAGGGACACTGCTCTTTAATGTTTTTATAAATGATCTGGATGCAGGAGTTGAATGTCCATTAAGTAAGTTTGATGATGATACTAAATTAGGAGGAGCGGCGGACTCCCTCGAGGGTAAAGAGGCCTTACAGAGAGATCTGGATAAGCTAGAGAGCTGGGCAATCACCAGCTGTATGATATTTAACAAGAGCAAGTGATGGATTCTGCACCTGGGATGGGGTTATCCTGGTTATTCAGACAAACTAGGGAATCAGAGGCTGGAGAGCAGCCCCAGGGAAAGATCTGAGGGTTTGGGTTGATGGAAGCTGAGCAGGAGTCAGCAGCGTGCCAGCTGGGCAAGGGAGGCGACTGTCCCGCTCTGCACCGCACTGGAGCGGCCCCACCGCCAGCTCGGAGCGCGGTTTGGGGCACCTCAATAGAAGAAGGACATCGAACTATTGGAGTGTGTCCAGAGGAGGGTGACCGAGACGGTGAAAGGTCTCGAGGGCAAGACTTAGGAGGAGCCGCTGAGGTCGCTTGGCACGCTCGGCCTGGAGAAGAGCAGGCTGAGGGGTGTCCCCATGGCAGCCTGCGCCTTCCTCGAGGGGGACAGTGGAGGGGAGGCGCCGATCTCCTCTCTCTGGTGACCAGCGACGGGGCACGAGAGAATGGAATGAAGCTGCCTCAGGGGAAGTCCAGGTTGGACATGAGGAAAAGGTTCTTCTGGTCGATCTGTAGAACAGGCACCCCAGGGAGTGGTACCAAGCCTGTCAGAGTTCAGGAAGACTCTGGACAATGCTCTTAGTCACATGGTTTAGTTTTAGGTAGTCCTGCGAGGAGCAGGGAGTTGGGCTCAATGATCCTTTTGGGTCCCTTCCAACTCGAGATATCCTACGGTACTATGATAATGCAGCAACCCAGGAGCCCACATGCCCTGCAAAGCAGGCACCCAGCACACTGTGCTGCCAAGGTTTTGGAGGAGCACAGATATACAAGGATTGTGAGGTGTCAATGTGGGGGAGAAGGCATACCACCATGCATACCTGGTATGATGAAGGCAGTCGTTGGCAGGTGGGTGCTCTGCACAGTGCTCTCGGTGGTGACCACATGGACGCTGACCTCCCCAGCGGCATTCCCCTTCGTGCTTCTCACAACCTCCATCTCTGCTCTGCTGTCCATCCCCTTGCCTGGACACAGAGCGAGACACTGGAAGACAGCAAGAAAGAAATCGAGTTGGGTACAAGTACAAACATGACAAAAGAGTGAGAAAGAGACTGTGGAAGATGGTCCCTCCCTTTCCACCATCTCCCAGTAGAAACCCCTGTAAGACGTACTAAAGGCCCATTGAACCCAAGAGAGAACTGCATGAAGGTCACAGCTGGTACCAACATGACCTAGTAAAGCCCCTGTTGTGAGATCCCAGCTCAGTCTTGCAAACGCCAAGGGTTTTTTCTTACCTGGCCCCACCATAAGATGGTCTGAGCACAGGAGGTTCCCCACAAGCGATGGCTGCTCTTGGCTCCCACTGGGGCCTACACCACTCTGACGCAGACTATGACTGAGGGTTGTCAAATCCTACCCTGGAGAAGATGGAGGTCCCTGATCTTCTAAGTGGCTGTAAGAGAGAATTTCACAAGTTAACCGGGGTGGTAGTGGTGGGGAACATGAAGTCCACTGCATGCAGCTGAGTCTCTCACAGAACTGGTGATGTTCAACCCATTTAGCCATGAATTTCAAGGAGCAGGCAAAGTGTCAGGGCCCTGAGGGCACTACTGGGCCTTAGTGGCCCTGACCAGCCTCCTCTGGGACCCACGGGCCCAGGGGCCCCACGTCAGCCGACCCTCAACCTGTCCACACCGTGCTGCAGCAGTGCTGGTGTCCAGCTGCTGTCTGGCAGCAGCAGGACCTGAGTGGCCAGCTTGTCCTGGCTTGATCTCAGACCTTGTCTGGTGACCTGAGCTCCTAGCTGGACCTGGCCACAGTGGCCCTGCTGGCTGTCTTCCTCGGTTCCCTGTCCCTAGGGCAGCAGCTGGCCCTTGCCGTGCCCCAGCAGGCAGGATGGTGCCTACACCAGCATGTCCCCAGACCAGGGCCTGCCTGCAAGCCGGGAGGAAGACCAGAGTTGCCTCCCGGTGCCCAGGGTGCCTCGGCGAGGGAGGGCGCTCGGTGCCGCTCCTGCCCTCATGAAAAACGCAATGGACACACAGAGCTAAGCAGGAAACCAGCAGTTTTTCACCGTAAGGGTGGTGAGACACTGGTTACCCTGAGAAGCTGTGGATGCCCCATCCACAGAGGTGTTCGACGCCAGGTTGGACAGGGCTTTGAGGTGTCCCTACCCAGGGCATGGGGGTGGAAATAGATGATCTTCAAGGTCCCTTCCAACCTAAACCATTCTATGATTCAGTATAATCGGATGCACTCAGGGAAGGCAGATTTCTCCATGCCCACTGAAAATGATGGTCTGAGTGTCCCAGAGACTGCTGGAGTCTGAGGACACTGGGCTGGGGAAGGATTTTGGACCTGCCCTGTTTCCCACACCCTCTTCAAAGCACTTGCCACCAGGATGGAGGCAGGGCCGCTATGGGGCTAAGCAGGGGACCACGCTCACGTCTTGGGTGCTTTTGATGCGATGTGAATTTGAAAGAGAAGACAGCCATGTGGGAAACGGGATAACCGTTTCAGTGAAGCACGGTTAAATAAGAATTTGGCTACAAAAGCTAAAGTCTGGAATTTTAAAACCTGACACATTAATATCAAGGTGTTACAACCAACGGGTAAAGGGTGGGACAGTGTGCTCTACTTCTTCCTCTCTCTTACAGTGCTGCCAGGTTTCTGATCAGAAATACCTGATGTTCAACTGACAAATAGTACGGAACTTTAAGGCCCTCCAGGTGCAACGTCAGAAACACACTGTTAATTGTCAGGAGAACTGAAGGAAATGAGTAACTCAGCTGAACACCAGACTCCAACTGAAAGCCAAAACGAATTGGGCAAGCCAACCTGTCTCGCTGCTTCCTAATACCACCTAGGAACCTATCTGCTTTCTTAGGCACTTAAATCTGATATTTATCCTTGACTCCTCACTCGGGTCAAATGTTTCAAGTACAACTCCTCATCTTGTGGGAGCTGTCGGCTTTTTTTTTATTTTTTTATTTTTTATTTAAAGAGAACTTGGGACTGGAAGTGCCTAGAAAGGAAGAGGAATAACTAGATCCAGTGCCAAAGCTGGGTGATGCTCAAACTCATCTCTGTACAGCAGCCTATGACATAAATACAATAGTAAATAATTGCACAGGAAATAACCAGCAGTAATTATCACGCGTCAAACGCTCTCCCAAGCCTTGTGGGGCTGCCTGACGATGCTGTTGAGACTGGTTCTCCTGGGCCTTGTGAGTTCAGGCTGAACAGAATGAATTTGGACTAGAGATTGCGGCGCTATTCCTTAAACTAGAAGAACTAAAGCAAAACTTTCAAGTTGGGAAACCAAGGACCTGGACAGAGAACGGGGTCCCCGCATCACCCCTCACCTTGCAGGAGAGGGCACAGGTTGAACCTCCCGAGCACCAGACCGCGGCTGGGGACAGCTGATCCACACACGTATTCACACGTGCAAAGGCAACTGGACGCGAAACACACAACTTAAGGCAACCGGGCTTCACTGGTTCTGCTGCTCGCAAAGTTTCTAGTTCATCAAACAAGAAACGTTGGGTGTTGGCACACCAGTGCTTCGGACCAGCGGCACAGGCGCTTGGAAAGCAAGCATTTCTACAATTGCCATACACACAAGCCTCAAACTCTGCCACAGTTTCACACCCGCCCCCTCGCAAAACCATGGCAAAGCCAGGGAATGATCCTCTGTTTGGAAAGAGGAGGGATATGCTGTGTGCAACAGGCCATAGAGGAGCACGGAGAAAAGCAGCTCCCAGCACAGAGATGCTGTACAGCCCCATCAGCACGTTAGAAAGTACAGTCTGGTCAAAATGTGTTTCTTTTCATCAAAAAATTGGCTGCAAATAACTGTATTTCAAACAATATTAACATGTTTGTTGACTTTGTGGCTTCTCAGATTTCTAAATATTCCTGAAATCTGCACTGGGATATGCTGGAGGCCACCCAGCTGGAAAGATAAAGCTTGATGGAAAAGGCCCTGGGGGTCCTGGTGCCACCAGGTTGACCATGAGCCAGCAAAGGCGGCAAAGGGTGTCCCAGGCTGCCTTAGGAGCAGTGTCCCAGCTGGTGGAGGGAGGTGATCCTTCCCCTCCGCTCAGCACCGCTGAGGCCACCCCTGAAGTGCTGGGTCGGGCGCTGCGCTCCCCAGTACGAGAGAGACAGGGACAGACTGGAGAGAGTCCAGCGAAGGTGATGAAGGGACTGGAGCGTCTCTGCTACGAGGAGAGGCTGAGAGAGCTGGGGCTGTTCAGCCTGGAGCAGAGCAGGCGCCGGGGGAGCTCGTCCCCTGGAGGGGGGGTGCAGAGAGGACGGAGCCAGGCTTTTCCCGGTGGTACCCAGGGACAGGACCAGAGGCCATGGGCACAAACCGAGGGTCCCTCTGAACACCAGGGAACACTTTTCCGCTGTCAGGGTGACGGAGCACTGGCACAGGGTGCACAGGGAGGTGGTGGAGGCTCCATCCATGGAGATACTCAAAAGGCTCCTGGACACGGTGCTGGGCAGCTGGCTCTGGGCGGCCCTGATGGAGCGGGGGGTTGGACGAGGTGATCACCAGAGGTGCCTCCAACCTCAACCACCCTGTGATTCTGCAAATTATTTTTTCAGGAATTTCCTCAGCTATAACAGAGAACTTCCTCATCCTTAACAACAGCTGAGGTATGGATTATTAATTACCTCCAGCAGCAAAATTGAGCCTTTAAGAAAAAGCACCAACAGGGATCATGCTAAAACTGCAAGTGGTACACCAGAGCACTGCAGAGACACGATGGACTGCGAGCTGCTCCCTTGGATCTTCCCATCTTCTGGCATTGCCCAGGGCAGGCTATCGGCACAGCAGAAAGTATTTGCTCCACATACACACAGGAGCACACTCAGTAACACCCATTGCACAGGTAGGTGGCCCAGCAGAGAAAGGCAAGCACACACACCTCTGCCCTTCCAACTCTGACTGTTGCTTTAAACCCAGGAGGCAATGCCTCCTCTGGAATAAATCAGGAGCCACAAAGCCCTCCTAGGTTCTGCTGCAGCCTGGGGTGAGGTTTGGAATGGACCACGGGATTTATCAATATCTCAAAACAGGATGAAACGTCCTTCCATGCAGTAAGAAGCTGTTCGTGTTGCACGTTTCAAAATAGCAAATAGATTCCGTGAAGATAGAGATCGGTGAGAGAAGGGCAAGACAGCAGCAAGCTGCCTTCAGCTTTAGGTTCAGACACAGCTATCAAAGCTGAGACATTCAGGCTGGGTGTCACCTACCTCCCCCAGGAGCATCACTGACACCGGGACTTGCTCTTGGGCCTGTGGATCTGCTCAGACCCGCACATGGGGAGAATGAGCAGTTACCGGTGATCCATGTGCCACCCCAAATGGCTCAAGGTGACACCACCGAAGTTCAAGGCTGAAGCCAGAAGGCAGCCTGAAGCCTGGGCAGCTCCGACAGAGCGCAGACCCCCAGCCACCACTGAGAGGGGCAACAAAGGGGACACCCGCATCCCACCTTCCGCTCTGCTGCTATAAGCCACTGCCTCTCGGGAGCGCCAGCCCTGCTGCAGCACCCAGCCCCGCACAGAGTTAGGGCATAACACAGGGTATTTTTCCACAAGTACAAGTTACACTTATAAGCAGGCAGAAACATCCAAAGAGGATTAATACATGACTCCGAAATATTTCAAAATGCCCGGTCTTTAACAACTAATGAAGAAATAAATCCAGAACCTGTCCTAGATCACATGGAGCATCCTCTCCGTAGCCTGGGCTGTGTGTTGCATGTCCTACTAAGCTGGACTAATGCCCGCCATGCTGCAGGACCCTTGCAAGGACGGCAGCGGTGTCATTGTCAGCCTCCAGGACAGCATGTGCTCACGCGGTGTTTGAGAAACACCAGAAGGAAGGTCAGGTGGCCACCCTGGAAGGGGCTTCCAACCTCTGTGTCCCCCAGAGAGGATCCCTTGGGAAAGCTAGGGAAGAACAGTCCCGTTCCCTGTCTCTGCTGGACACCGCTGGGTCATGCCTGGGCAGGGCCTCGTGCCACACACACGGAGCTGGGACCAGCCAGCCCAGCGGGACCTGCAGCCACACCAGTACAGAACATATCACAGAACGGTTTGGGTGGGAAGGGACCTTAAAGATCATCTCGTTCCACCCCCCTGCCCTGGGCAGGGACACCTCCCACCAGCCCAGGTTGCTCCAAGCCCCGTCCAACCTGGCCTTGAACCCCTCCAGGGAGGGACTACTTCAAAGAAGATACGCACCTGCACCTCCATTTCTTTTTGTTTTTATTTTTTTTTTTCTTTTTTAGTAAGCTATCTTCCCACTTTTGGGCACAGTGGTTGCCTTGAGAGGAAAAAAAAAAAAACAAACAAACACAAACCACTTTGCTGCACATCAGCGTTCCATCCCTAAATGGACCCGCAGCCGCCCCGCCGCCCCCCGCGGGGCACCGGGCGGGCAGCCCCCGGCCCGCTCCGCTCCCGGCCGCCCCCCAGCACCCCGCCGGGCCCGGGCCGCCCTGCCCCGGCCCGAGCTGGCTTTCGATAAAAGGCGGCGATGGCGGAGCGTCCCTCCCCCACCGGGCCCGGGGCCGCCCCGGCTGCAGGGGGCGGCGCGGAGCGGCCACCCCACCCCGGCAAGGCCGCGGCCCCGCTCACCCGTCCCGGGCCTCGCCTCCGAGGCGGGGAGGCGGCCCCCGGGGCCGGGGCAGCGCCCGCCCGGCCGCGCTCCTTACCTGAGCGGCGGGGCCCGGCGGCGGGGGCCCGGCCGGGGCGCTGTCTGCGAGGCGCAGCGGGGGCGGCCCGGCCCGGCCTGCGCTGCGCGGAGCCCCGCGGTACGGCTGGGCCGCGGCGGCGCCCGCACGGCCCGGCCCGGCCCGGCCCGGGGCTGGCGGGGGAGGGAGCGGGGCCGCGCCGGGCGGGGCGCGGGTGTGTGCGGGGAGGGGGGGGGCGGGCGGTAATTGGGCAGGGTGAAAATGCAATGCACTTAATGAGCGCCGTCGCCATGGCAACCCGCGGGTGCCTCCACGCCGCAGTGGCGGTGGTTTAATCCCGCCGCAGGATTTCGGGGAGCTGCCTGGCGGGGATTGGGGGGGGTCGCCATGGCGACGCCGCGGACACTACCACCACCCCCCCACACCCCACCCCCCCCAGGCCGGGCCCCCGGGGCCGCCCCCCCCCACACACACACTCCTCGCCCCGGCCTGGGCTTGTCGCCGCCGCGCTGAGGAGCCCCCGGTGGCACCGGTCACCCCGGGACAGGCCGGGCTGCGGGGTGCCAGTGTCCTCGCTGCCCACACTGGCTGAAACACCCTTTTCCACTGCTTTTTTCTCTCTGGGGTTAGATGGGATGGGGATGTGTGTGTGTGGGGATTGAAAGCCAGAAGCTGCTTTTTCTCTAAAATCACTGATATTAACCTAATCCCCCTCGGAGGGAGGTCGGGGGGATGACGACATGTCCTCCTCTCCTCAGCAGCCTAAACTGGCTCCCCGGAGACCACACCGTCTCTCCGGGCCCTCTCCGACAGGGACAGGCACGGGCTGACCCGGCGAAGGTGGAGCAGCCTCTCAGGCTCAAGGAACAACCAGAGAACACGGACACGACTCCCCAGGATCTGCGGGAAGCGAGAGGATCGCTCCAACTAGTCCTCCGGAGGAAAGGCAGGACTTGCTCCTGCGCTGTGCTTCAAAACCTGGGGCAGCTTTACCTGCCACCCAGTTGGTATTTTTATGGCCACACGAGGAACGTGCCTTTTAGACACTTCCGCAATGTCGGTCCCACTTACCTGCGGAAGGTGGGAGTGGAAGGAGCCAAGGCTGGAAGCACAAGGAACAAAAAGCAGCTGAGAACAGCACTCGGTGCCTGTCGGGCGGCCGGGGAGAGGCGAGGGGCCGCTCGCCCCATGGCCAGCTCGGGACCCTGCCGGAGCCAGCCCAGGGCCAGGGCCACTCTTGCTTCGGGGAGGGCAGTTTTGTGTTTCTAGTGTAAGGACCTGCCAGTTTTTTATCCCCTTGAGTTTTGTACTCCCAACAATTTTTAATACGTGAAAAAAAGTTGAAGTCGACTCTGATGAAGCAATTAGTTCCTGACAATCAGGAAGTAACTAACAGGAATTTCCTTTGCTGCTGCCGCCGCCTTCACACTTTTCAAATAAACCTTTGGTGGCACAGTATGGGAAAAGGCCTTCCCGTATAAACCCTTTTATGCTGTAGTGGGGGCTTCAGATAGGTTCGAATCAGGAGCAGAGTGAAACTCGGATACCTGAAAAGCAACCCGGGATTCACCTTCTCCCATCGGTTCCCTGTTCCCGGCTATGTTTGCCATAAAAAAAATTATGAATTCAGAATCAGGAATTCCTGGGGAATGGCAAAGAAGAGGTGGCATCTGTGGCTTCTGAGCAAGCCCTCTGGCTGATGTGATACCAGACCATTTCTCCCTCCTGTGCCTTAACTTCCATTTCCGCGATCTCTGTTGTAATGCATCTTAATTTACACATACAAACCGGGGGACGAGAGGCTGGAGAGCATCGCCAGCCGGGCGAGGGAGGCGACTGTCCCGCTCTGCACCGCACTGGAGCGGCCCCACCGCCAGCTCGGAGCGCGGTTTGGGGCACCTCAATAGAAGAAGGACATGGAACTATTGGAGTGTGTCCAGAGGAGGGTGACCGAGACGGTGAAAGGTCTCGAGGGCAAGACTTAGGAGGAGCCGCTGAGGTCGCTTGGCACGCTCGGCCTGGAGAAGAGCAGGCTGAGGGGTGTCCCCATGGCAGCCTGCGCCTTCCTCGAGGGGGACAGCGGAGGGGAGGCGCCGATCTCCTCTCTCTGGTGACCAGCGACGGGGCACGAGGGAATGGAATGAAGCTGCGTCAGGGGAAGTCCAGGCTGGACATGAGGAAAAGGTTCTTCACTGAGGGGGTGGTCAGTCCCTGGAACAGGCTCCCCAGGGAAGGGGTCGCAGCACCGATCCTGTCAGAGCTCAGGGAGCGTCTGGACGATGCTCTCAGTCGTAGGGTTTGGTTTCAGGTAGTCCTGTGAGGAGCAGGGAGCTGGGCTCGATGATCCTTTCGGGTCCCTTCCAACTTGAGCTCTTTTGTGATTCTATGAACTTTTGTTTATTTACTTAGTAGTGCTTTCATTATTTAATTTATTCTGACTCCGCTCTGCCACGAATACCACTAGACCTTACCAGCGCGGGCTGCAGCAGGGCTGTGCTCTCCGAGAGATGCTCTGGCACGCGTCAGGCCAGGGTTCCTCCCCGCGCATTCTGCTGTTCACAGGGTGGCTGTGCCCGCCGTTCCTGTCCTCCCCCACAGTCACGTCCCACGCTCATTTGACCCGAAAGAGACCTTACAAAACATGAAGCAAGAGGACTAAGCTCGAAGTACAAAGCGGCATCCCTAGCTTTTATTCCCGCTGGGCAAGTGACTGCAATTCCGTGCCTCCCTTTCCTGCTCTCTAGGGGGTTTTCGTGTACGGGGAACGACCAAACAGTTCTGCTCTGGGTAGTCAAACACACATAGGTGACACCTGAATTATGGCAGTGGTGGGTTAACCCTTTCAGCTCAAAGAGCAATGATTTTTAGTTGTCAGCAAACAGAACCGGACGAGGCAAATGGAGAGGCTCTTTCCAAATGTTTTCTCCTGTCTCCCCAGATAGCCAGCGCTTGCTCCCGGCTGGGTGGCACGTCCGTGACGAAGAGCTGAGCAGAAGAGGAGGTGCCGCCCCAGGGCAGCTGCCGCACCCCGCCGTTGCCCCCCCCTCCCCGTTCATTGTACAGCATCACTGGGCACCACTGGCACCACGAGAGACGATCTGCTGTATTTTCCTCTGCTGCCGACACCGAGCAGAACCAGGAAGAAACGTTGCGCAGGGGAAAGCTTTTTGCACTTCACCCATTTCTAGGAGAAACATTGCTCTTCGGCCGGGTGCAACTGTACGTCGTGATTACACCAAGCAGGTGAGATGTGACCTGTTTTACACCGACTGACTTAACGGCACTAACTTTTCTTATTCACGTTTACAGGATAACCCTGTTCCCGGGAGCTGCACGCACCGGCAATAAATTTCCCCAAGTTCATTCCTCCCACAGCTCCATCCACAAGAGAGCACAGGCTGCGTCTTCCCGGCACCCCCAACCCCGCCGTCACCCGCAGAGCTCTCCCTCTGCTGTTTGCAGTATTTTGGACTGAACTCGCCCAGTTCTTCCCCAAAGGCAAAACATTGCTGCAAAACTTAAGCTTTTGCTTTGAAAAGGAGTAAAAATACTGATTTTTAAGAACGAGTAATTGAGAGATTCGAAACTGAAGCAGACCACCCCGCAGAAGTCAGTCTCTGTGAACAAAAGGAGGAGGATGTAGCCCTTGAGTTGGAGAATCACAGAGAAGCAGCCAGAGTCATGCCCAAAACTTAAGAGTATTAGTAGGAACGGTTGTGGAGTACATCCCGAAGCACGCGCTGGCTGCAGACGCCTTCCCGATGCCACTACTTTGTCAGCGGAGCGGATCATACCAACTGCTGCGATCCATTCCCTCTTACAGAGGAGAGCACCTACGTTCACCCAACCGACTTAGACACGTTCTTGACAGATGTAGCTAAAAGGGTCGGAGTTTATGAGCCACTTCAGAGCAGTTTATTTCGATTTTTTATTGGATTATGAAACAGCTGCAACTTCCCTTCTGCCACCCGCATCCACATTTAGCAAAAATAATAATGCGTGAAGAAGCTGTGAGAGTTAAGAGCCATTTGATTCTTTCCACCTAACCACAAAACCAAACATGGGGGGAAAAGGGCCCAGCGCAACGTTAACAGATACCATCATGAAACCAAGAACAGAGAGTTAAAATTCTTGAACCGTTAATAGCCACCACTACGCAAAGCAACATTTCTGGTAGTTTTGCTTCTCACCTTTCCAAGTAATGCATTCCTATTCCCATTAAATAGACAGTTACAAAGCGCACGAGAAACGCGGCAAAGACCTGCCAATTTCGTCGCGGGAACTTTACCTTCTGATGAACGTTTGCACTACGCATCTTTCAAACGACCACGGCATTTTGCATCATCTCTCAAGGACGTACCGAATGGCAGCTCAGCTAAATTTTGGGGATTTCCAGGCTCCTGAGCCAAATTCCTACTTTTGCTCTTTGATTTAGGTCATTGCGCCGCGGCTGTTACAATCCCAGCCTGAGCCAGGTGTGAGCACGAACTGGAAACAGTTCAAGCTACTCCATGTGTGAAGAATAAACCCAAAAATCATGCTTTAAATGCCCCTCCCACAAAGAGGGTTACAAATCCTGTTTGGGACAGAGTAATCTCCCCGTTGTAAATGGGCTTGAAAACCGCAACATTTAAGAGGTAGAAATGTTATAGTAGAAACAAGGAGTGTTGTCTATTCTACCCCCTCACAGCTTTGCCCCAAGCACAGCAATATCGCTAGGTGAGACACGTCTTTTGGCGTGCATCAAACACAAAAGTTGCGCTCTTCCTTACAGCGAACCGACACGCTGTACCCGCTTTCCCTTCGTGACGCAACGGCAATGGCCCTTTCAAAAGGCCTGTCTTGTGACAGCACATTTTAAATCCTCCTCTTAGTCCACCTCCTGCTCTTTTTTAAGCAGCGATTTCCCTACGCTCGGCCTGAAACAGGCCTGTCCACCTGCCTATTGGAGCGTGCTGTTCTTCACAGCGGCACAGGGACTCGCTGACGCAGAACCACTTGCAGGGGCTCGAATAGCGGTGTTACCGGCTTCCAAAAACCCCACGCTGCGGAGGCAAAAGCTAAAGCAAGCGTTTCTGGGCCGCGGCATCGGAGGAGGTAACCATCTCTCTTCATCTGCCCCCCTCACTGGCTCTGTGGGCTGGCAAATTGCCATCCTCGCCAGCCAGATGCTCACGGTAGCCCCCAGGCCCCAAAGCACTGCCCGTGTCACGCTTCAGGGCTGGAGCCAGTCACCCACCTAGGTCAGGAACAATCCCGTTTTGCAGCTTGCTTCCTCACCAGACCAGCGGCATTAGGGATTCGGCTCTTCCCCCTCAAAGCGCTGGGCTAGAAGCCACCGCATGGAAGAAAACACCTTTTTGAGCTGAGAAAAAGAATTCTCTTTTATGACCTCCTGGCAGGGGCAGTCAAGGAGATTAAGTTCCAAGCGCACAAATGACGGGTCACGCAGAAATTCTGAGCAAGAGTGAACTTTGGTTCATCCCAGCTTTCCCCATTTGGGTGTGACAGCCAGTGCCACTGCTGTCCAAGGAAGACTCCAATTTGCTTCCAAGGCTCCAGGCGGCTTCAGGAAAAGCACCCTGGACTCGCCACCCCAGCGATGCAGAAACACTCGCCCACCGTCTGCCGGGGTTGAAGTGAGACACGCTAAAGGCGAAAAGGTGTTTGCACCATCTAACTTTAAAGCAGGTATTTTACCTCACAGGCATCACTGATTTAAGGACAGAACTTGCATTTCTGTCGAACACCAACGTACAGGGAGGGATGCTTTTTTAAATACAGGAAAAGGCTGGGAACAGACTCCAAACACAGCCCCAGATTCTAAGTTTTGCTTTTTTTTAAATGTTACTGTTGATTTCTCCTTCACAATTTGCTACGGGACACTAACATTTTAAGTCAATCCTGCACTCCACTTTTGACGAGAAGGCGTATTTCTTTCTTTGTCTTTTTAAGAACAAATTTATATTTTCCATACCAAATGCAGAAAAGGAGAGTCGGGATGCCTAATACTAAAGCACATCTCTGAAAAGATGGCTCCACAGTTAGGTTAAAAACTTGAGATGATGGCAACGCCAGACGGTTTTGCCACCGACTATTGCTACTGCTGCGGGCCAGCGCAAAGCCCACGCAAGAGCTGCAAAGCGCAGCGCCCACGCAAGCCGTCCGCGGGCTTTCACTCTTCTACGGAGCTCAAGACACCCATCCAAGCCGCACTTTCCTAACACCTACAAGAGAGCTCAGAAATAATCCCATTTGTGATCACAAATCCACACCAGACTGAGTCTTTCACTCATTAAAAAAAAAAAAAAAAAAAAAAAAAAAAAAGCACTGCCAGAACCAGAGGGCTGACGGTGTTTGGGTTTTGTTGGTGAGTTCTTTATAAAGAGTTATCGCAAGCCGCGCGCTGAGCTGCACTGGCTCGGTAGCTGGCACTACTGAAATCCCACTCGCTTTCCAGGGCAAACAAATCCAGAAGGATGCAAGCCATGCCAAGGAATTCCTGCTTCATTCACACAGGCAAGGGCCGTTTCTCTCTTGCAGAGCAGCCAAGGGAGACATTGCATGTGGCGCCAGAAACAGAAAAAGAAATCTTCAATATTTAAAGGAGTTACAGGCAAATTGATTAAATCCCATCTAAGCCCTCCCTGTAAGTAATTCATGAATAAAGATGACTTCAAACATAACCATTAAGAGCCTCGTATCAGGAAGCTGAGAATATAGATGGCAAAAGCCATGGTTACACATTGCTAACCAAGACTGGGGGGCTACCGGCTGCTGTAAGGCCAAGCCATTCTCATCCTGGCACTGAGAACTGGTTTTAGAAACCAGCTATTACTGATACCTACAAGCACGTGCAAAAAAATAAAGGTTAACCGAGCCACCAGCTCAATTCCTGTTTCGAGGAGTGCAACGTATTTTACTGGCAAGCCCTGGAGGCTCATCAAGGAAGAGCAGTTCTCCATGAAGTCTTGACCTACTCCATCATCTGCGTAAAGTCAAGGGGGCATAAATGCCTTTGTGTCAAGTTTAAGGCAGGCGAGTATTTCCACAAGGGCTGTAAACTTGAATTACACTATTCTCGCGCAGTCTGACTTCTGCAGAAAGCGCCCAGCACTCCCCCACCTTTGCAATCCGATGCAGGGAAGGTGCTGCCTGCAGCGATCGGAACTATAGCATGTGGTTTTTTTACTAGTCATTACGCTAATACACACCTTAAAACAGCTTCTTTTTTTTTTAAATTACTTATCACAAATTAACTAAACACAGGAGTCTACCTCGTTCCAGGTGCAAAGAATAAAACTTTAGTTCGAAGTGCACCCCGCGGAACTGTGGATTTAGTCATGCCAGAAGCATCCGTGAAGCTCCACGGTTATACAATCACGGGGAAGCCTGGCTCAGCAGCTCAAACACAGCCGCTTTTCCATGCTCGGGATAGAAACAGCATGGAGAAGCGCGCAATATAAGAGCAACAGTAATGCGATCTGATGGCAACACGCACCACGTAACCGCTTCCACTCAGGTCCCATCAGGAATGGGAGCTCATCAGGCTCAACTTCACTCCTCCTGGGATCCCTTCTTGTACTAGCACAGCTACTCGCATGCAACAGGCAACCAGCTTTCTAGATATGATCAGAAAATGGTAAGAAACCAAATAATAATTTTCAAGAGAACTCTTTAGATCATAAAACAATTCCAGGAATGAGAAGTTGGCATTAGGTTGCATTTGATCATGCACTTGATGTGCTCCTTGTGCCTGATGCAATTCAGCTGAACAGCTGGGTTAAATTCTGACCAGAGGCGCTGCTGCACATCCAAGCCACGCTGGAAGAAAGGACAAGGTGCCGGGACACCCGGTGCTCGGCTGGCTAGCTGGGCTCAAGGGCTCCCCACGTCTCTTACTAAACCAAAGAAGTTACTTCAGCAAAAGAGGTTAAGTAGGATAAATTGTGATTTCCCCAGCATGAGAGGCAGAAAACCAATCCCATTACACTGCAATAAACACAAGAGTTTGAGTCACCAATTTAATTTTATACAAGTCAAACTACACGTTGTATAAAGAGTACAAGGCAGTTCTAATGTTTGCTATTGCATGTTACAAAAATCAATTTAGCTATAAAGGGGAATTTTTGGGATGAGTCCTATTCCACAATTTTAAGTGAATTGGCAACTGTGGTTTAGCAAAGCCTTTGTTAAGACTAGAACTCTAGCTCCAAGAGATTACATTTCCAATAAAGGTCAGACTTACACACAATAGGATTATAGTTCTCCTAGTCTGAAGCAAAACGTTAACATAAACGAGTCAAAAGGGAGGGAAGACAAGTTGTTGTTTTTTTTTTACCTACTTTTCATATCCAATAGGTATTTAGAGGCTGACAAACCATACAACATACTAGTGACTTGGACCACATCCAAGAGACACGTTAGTGTCCGACAACTGAGTGACACTTGATATTCAAGCAAAAAAAAAAAAAAAAAGGTCGGAAAGCTTTCATTCTTTCAAGTTTGAAACGTAGGATTTTTCAGCAATACTGTATGATACAGGTTCCCGAGTACCCTTATTACCTTTAATACAGTCACAGTATGGGGGGGCAGGGGGGGAATGTTCTTTTGGCAAGTTAAGATGCAACACAAATGCTCCAACTTGAGTTTATTGCTGGTCTAAAATCTTTCTAGTATTGTTACCGGTTTATATAGTTTGCAGCCTGCTTCCACAAATTAAGATGAACCAGAGAATTATGTGACCTGCCCAGCAAGGCAATCCTGCCTTTGGTAGCAAGCTGTAACCTATTAAGCTAATGATACCCATAGTTCTAAATCCATGAAAAAAAAAATAGGAAAAAATGATACTTTCAAAAAAGCCCAGATTTAAGCCTGTTTATATTCAGTTTATTTTTAATATAAAAACCACTTTGCACTTAAGAGTAGTTAAGTTACTCCTGCGGAAATGCTATAAAATCAAACTTTTAGCTGAATTTCTACAAAAGGGGGACTTTTCCTGCTTTGTACCACCATCCGATCTCATGTTTTCAAATTTGGGATACAAATTAAACCCTTATGCCTCAGTTAGGCCATTCACTCCTGCAAGAGAGAAAACCAACTTCTGAAGTACTAACATAACACTAATGGCCTGACAAGTAGGAAAATGTTCCGTAATAGTGTGCAATGTAAGAGGAGAGTTCTAGTCTTAATCTCTTGAACTAGATCTTGATCGTGAGCGAGATTTTGAGCGAGATCTGGAGCGGGACCTCGATGCAGCTCTTTTGGGTGGTGACTCTGAGCGAGCCTTGGCAGATGGCTGCTGCTGCGGAGAATTGGAACGGGACCTGCTCCTTGACCTGGACTTAGACTTAGCATCTCCTTTACCATTTTCTTTGGGAGATCGAGACCTGGACCTGGATCTGGACCGAGACTTCTCAGACTTCTCCTTGGATCTGCTGTGCGAGCGGGAACCCCTGTCAGACTTCGGTTTCGATTTGCTCTTTGATCTAGACTTCCTGCTTTTAGATCTGGAACGTGAGCGGTCTTTGCTTCGTGACCTGGATTTGGATCTTTCAAAAAGAGACAGAGTTTATTCTGCATGAACTGAACTGTACTTATAGCAGTTGTAAAGATCTATCAATTAATAAGTAGCAATTCCTGTACTAACAGAAAACAACGTATCACTTACCGGGAACGGCTTTTGGAGACGCTACGGGACCTGCTGCGGCTGCTCCTACTCCTACGACTTCTGCTTCTAGACCGTCTTCTAGACCGTGACCTAGAAGCAGTAAAAATGTAATTTGTCGCTTATTCTTTGTCTGGTGTGCTCTCCTATGCTATGTAACAGAGAAAAGCTGCTAAAGAACTCCTCAAAAACAAGTATGGCCACATGAAGACATATTCTTAATCCACCCAGGTTCGATATACCATTGAATTACCTCTGACATCTCACACATGAAAAACTCTCAAACCTGGCTTTGCTGTATGACATAAAAGAATTCCGTTTACATTCATTCCCAGGCATCCTCCTATTCCTAAGTATCAACTGAAGATAACCACTGCAGGCATCCCCATTCTTAGTGTAAGTAGCCTTCACACAGAGACCAACGTGTCCCAAACGTTACCTTGACCTGCTGCCAGAGTACGATCGCCTATGGCTCGACCGCGGCTTGTCTTCAACCAGCCTGATCTTCCTGCCATTTATCTCTGTGCCATCCAGTTTGTCCAGGGCACGCTTCATGTCCGAGTAAGATCGGAACTCAATTACTCCTTCGTTTGTACGTTCTTTGTGAGCATCTGCGTAAGTTACCTCACCAGCTTGCCTCATGAAATCCTTGAGGGAGTAGATGAAGAATAACGTAAGCATTCCACGTGCTTATGCTCTGCAAGAACATTCACTTAAGACAAGTCTGAGCAAATGCAAGAAGCATTAATTGCATATAAGCATTCACGCACAAATACTTCTCAATTACTTCCACCTAAATCAAAGTGAACATTGATATTAAAGGAAGTTATTGCTTCCCGCTAGTCACAACAGGCTCTGTGATAGAACATTAATACATACTTTCAAATCCTGCCAACTACAGCGACTGGAAAGGTTTTCAACAATCAGTCTGTACTCTGTACGAACAGGCGGTCCGTATTTATCTCTTCCAGATTGTCTCCGACTGCTATATCCGCCACCACCCCCACCTTGATTGTACAAAGAAATAAAGTTAGATGGTCTCCTAGCATGAAGGAAACTAAATGTTCTGAAAAAGTTAGTTAAACAGTTATATTTACTGGAGTAGGACTTTATTTCTCTATGCCTCCAATAAACTTTGCAATTTTGCCATAATCTATATTAATGGCAAATCAAACAGACTAAAATCCTACAAGTCTGTGCTCCTAAGATCTGTTAGAGAGTGACTGCTCCTTATTAGATTCACCTTGCTAAGTTTTATTTTACAGAACATTGTAAAATATAAAACTTAACTGATTACATGCATTTCTACATTTTACAAAAACGTTTACTAGTTACACTAAGTACTTACATCACAGTATGAGGTTTTTGGTGGTGGTTTGGCCACAAAACACGCAAGGTAACAGTCACCTAGTTCAGTTTAACCAGTTTTGTCTAACCCTTGGAATCCTCACCATCACCCTGCGTCTAATGGCAAAAGGCTGCTGTCGTCATGGCTTCCGGTAAGGTCAGCCAAAGGGTCATAGGGCAAGGGTCACACAATGTATGGAAAAGCCATGGCCAATCAGGAAAGGCAGTCATCTTAGCCTCAGTGGACACAGCCTCAGCCCCACTGGTCACTTTTAAATTGAAACATCAAGGACTTGTTAAAAAGTTTGAATTGAACATGCAACAATTTTAAACAACATACATTTGATTTTTTTCAAGACAGATACCCACCCCCCCCAAACACCAAGCTTCCACAGATTACTCAAAAGATGAACCTTAGTACTTTTAGTTACAGTACTAGGCCCGTTAAGCTCTATATAGTTCAGCTTAAGAGGCTATACGAGTTAGCTGAACATAGAAATATTTACAGTATCCCCCACTCAGTACAACCGATTCCATCTCGAAAACCTCCCCCCACCCCTTCTATATATTCAACTGAAACCATTCGCATGAAAGTTTACAGCTGAGCGCTTCTACCCCAATTATGCAACGGTATTTATTCATTAACATTAGTGATGCAACATCACTGTTTCATCGAAATGCTCCCAAGAACACTGGAGCCCTTAAATTAGTAGAGCATATCGTTTCTAATTAACCAGAAACCCCTTCTAGAAGGCCACAGATTTGCAGCCGGAATCGCTTCACATTTTTTGCCCTCCTAAGTTTCTTAGGGGATACCCGAGCGCAACGCCGGTGCCAGGAAAAAAGGCCCGCGGCACCGAAGCCGGCAGACAGCCTGCTCCCGGCGATGCACCGGGCATCCCCCACCCCCAGGGACAGCGACACCCCCCCGCGCCCCCCCCCCCCCAGCCCCAGGGGACTCGGTCCCGTCCCCTCCATCACCCCGGCACGGCCTCGCCTCCTGCCCCTCGCCCGCAGCACCCCGGTAACCCCGCAGGAAGACGGGCCCGTACTCACTGCGACTACTGTAGCTGTACCCGTCCCTGTCGCGGCGGGGCCCGCGGGCGTGCTCCACGATCACCCGCTCCCCGCACAGATCCTTGCCGTTCAGCTCGTAAACGGCATCGTCGGCGTCTCGGGAGTCCTCGAACTCCACGAAGCCGTAACTGGGGCGGGGTGGGGGGGGTTGAAACGGACACACGGGACAAGAAGAGAGGCCCCGTCAGCCGCGGCGGGACAATGGGCGCCGTCCCCGCCGCAGCGCCCCCGCTCCCCCCGCGCCGCCGCCATCTTGAGCCGGGCGCCACGCGGCAGCGGCAGACAACATGGGGGAGGGAGGGAGGGAGGAAGGGAAAGAAGGGGGGAGGGAGGGGGCGGCGGGCGCGGCCCGGGGGCGGTGGGGGAAAGGGGGCGGCGGGGCAGCCCGCGGGCCCCGTGCCGGCGCTCACCCGTTTTTGAGGTCGACCTCGAGCAGGCGGCCATAGCCGCTGAAGAAGCGCTGGATGTCCTTCTCCCGGACGTGGTAGCTCAGGCGGCCGATGTAGACGCGCGGCATGTCCGCGGCGGGAGGGGGGAAAGGGGGAGGGAGAGGAGAAGAAAGAGAAAGGGGGAGAGAGAGAAGGAGGGAGAGAGAGGAAAAAAAGAGAGAGGCGGCGAGAAGGGAGCGGCGCTGCCAGGCCCGGACTCTGCCACCGCCGCGGCCTGCTCCGCAGCACAATGGCGCCCGCCGCCCGCCGCCGCTTTTATAGCGGGGGGCGGGGCCGGTGGCGGACGTAACGGCACGAACGTCAGCACGCACGGGCGAGCGGGCGAGGGCGAGGCGGGCAGGGTGCCTGCGCGCAGGCGCGGGGCGCTGGCGGGCTGCGCGGCGCATGCGCAGTGGCGCCGGCCGTGGGCGGGGGGACTCGCCTCATGGCGGCCGAGGGGGCGCTGCTGCCGCTGCCGCCGTCGGCCTCGTGGCTGCAGGCCCAGGGCGGGCCCTTGGCCGCAGCCCGGCGGCTGGCGGACCGGCTTTGTCAGTCAGCCCCCACCGGGTACGCCTCACCCAGGCCTGCAGGAGCGGGCTCTGAGAGGGAAGGCGGGCGGCCTGGCCGGTGGCAGCCCCTCTGCCATCAGCCGGGGTCAGTCAGAGCAAAGCCCTGGGGTGGGAGAGCTCCTCGCAGGCCGGGACGGCCAGGGAACTCTGCGGAGCCGCTTTCCAGGCACGGTTGCAGGGGAGCAATCCCTAAAGCCAGCCCAAAGTCACCCGAGTTCTGTGTCCTGGTTCCCTTTAATATCTGTTCTGAACTGCAGAAGTCCTCCCGGTATATCCATAAAACCACTGTTTCAATCTGCTGGGCTTTAAGTTGTGACACTACATAATGTATGCCACGATTTGTATATTTGACATAAACTATGAATGTACAAATGTATTTATTTTATATATATAACATATATTCTAATACTTACAACATTTTTTATATTGTATACTACATAATTCAAATATTTAAGGTGAAAAAGCCACATCTGCTCCTGGATTTTTCCCAGCAGCCGGTGTTCGCCTCGTGCTGCAGTCCTGTGAGCATCGATGACGGTAACGTGACCCACCGAAGACACCATCACTGCCTTCAGTTTTGCCCTGAGTTAATCTGTAACGAAGCAACTGCTGAGTTTTGAGTTGAAGAAGCGGGGGAAACCTCTGGAGTCTCTTTTTTTTTTTTCTCATTTAATACAAGCTTGATTCATATAATACAGCAGACAATGAGTGACCTCTTTCTCTTCCATTATTGTGGGCAGTCCTTGGGAGATTTCATGAGTTCATTCAGTGTTTTCTGTCTGCTTTAGAAAGACTTACGCAGGTAAGTCAGTAACTTACGGGCCTGCTGTAGTTTTTTCATACAATATCAACAGGAGATATTTTGACTTGTGAGTAAATTTAAGCGTTAGCCAGGCTGTGGTGTTCGTCAGCTCTGTGTAGAGAATTCAAAAGGGTTCTTTTTAGACTGAATCGTCCGGCACAGAGGGGAACAGCACAAGATACGCTGTACCTTGCCCTGAGCCTGCTGAAATCAAAGCTCTCCTGAAAGAGTTGGGATGTGTCTCACACTCATGATCTTCAGCTTCGAGGTGTTTAGAGAGCAAGCTCTGAAGCACCAATGATTTCTCAGAAACAGGTAATTGGGAAAAGTATTATAGCTATTTATTGCTAAAATGTAATAGTACCTCTGAGCCTCTCCCATGGGCAGCAATAACATTGCATTGAGTGTTGTAGACAGAATTAAGGGATGGCTTCTCCTACCAAAACCTTACAATATAAAAAAATCCAATTATTTAAGTAATTTGTATCTTCTTTGAGATAACTGCAGGTTATAAGATCTGATCATAAAGGTCCTCTCCCCACTACATCTATATTCTGTTATTTTCCACTCCCGTTCTCATAAGAGGATAACGATTTACTGTCCCAAATTTTAAGAACCTTGGGTATGAGCGTTCATCTGAAATTGTCAGTGCTGGCACCTCTGGAGTAGGAGAGCTGCATGCTAAGACTCGCTGGAAACAACCCAATTAGATAGTGCTTGCTAAAACATCCTGTGCTCGGTGAAGATAGTGCGTAAGCCTGTGCTGAAGTTCAAGGATAAGAAGGAAAGCCGAGCCTGTTCTTAAGGGCTTCCCTGCAATTGGGTGCTCTTCAGGATCAGAGCCTTAAATAACTGCCTTTCCGGAAAGATTTGCACTTCTGTACTTCCCTCACAGCCCGTAAAAGCTGCTCTCTCGTAGGTGATGGCACTCATTTCAACATCTCTGCCTCTTAGTGTAAGGAATTTCTTTCCCCTTTCCACCAGGGAAAAATAAATTCTTCATGACGGAAGCGCTGTCCATGCATCCTCTGAGCTCTGAGGCCTCAGCTGGTGCTTATATCGCTGCCTTTGCTGGGGAGAATATCGCCGCACGATGCCCTAGAAATGGATGAAAACCAGCCTGTTCAGCTCAGGGCCGTACGGAGCATGAACAAGCACAGGCAGTCCCTGCGCTTGCTGGCCTGTTTTCATGCGTGCAAAGAACGGAGCCTGGGACCGACCCATCCTGAGCACCGGCGAGTCGAGCAGCAGCAAACAAAAGCAAACGAGTGAGTCGGTCCTCCTGTAGTCAGGCAATGAGACAAACCCACTCCCAAAAGCAACGTCGGGTTGGAAAAAATCCCCAAACGAGTAAGCAACAAAGCAGCGCCGAGGAGAGAGGGGTCGGGAAGGGGACAAATGGCACCAGGAATGCATTCGCTGGGTCAAGGTTGTGTCTAGGAAGGGAAAGGAGAGGCGGTTGCCTGATTCCGTCTGTGCTTGGTCTGGCTCATTACCGGCAACAGTACGTCCTGCTGATGCGGTGAGCAGAGCCGCCTGCGCCAAGTTCGGGACCGGTACAGCATCCGTGCAGAGCAGCTCTCCATTGTACGCGTGCTGAGCACATCCAGTGACAGAGAAGCCATGCGGGTATCTCCACACGCGCAGTGCCCCTTTCTCCAAAGAAATATCGTGTGCTTGCGCCTCATATGCTTTCTAGAAGTACGCAGAGGATGTGACCATACAGGATATGAAGTCCCATGTTCCGTGGGATACTGATACACCAGCGCTGTCTGGTGTGTCTTTCAGGCTTCCAAGGGCCCCCATTATATGATGGCCCTCTCTGAGAGCTCTTGGCAATCTCAAAGCTCTTGGCAAGTGTCAACAGAGAGACATTTGCTCAGGCCACATGGAAAGTGAGGGAGGATTCACATTAGGATCTCACATCCTTGTTTTCTTTTTCTGCTCCTATACTTGAGGAGGGATAAAGGTTCTTCAAGGTGCCTCCTCACTGGGTGCCATGCTCCGAGTTCTCCTCCAGTGCCCCCTCAAGCCATTTTCAAATCCTTGATTCTCATACCCCTGCGCTTCGTTCACTGTTTGCCTCCCATGATCAGTTGCCTATTTTTCACGTTGTTTCTATTTCCTCCTCTATTTCTCCCACCCTGGGGGATTGATGGCTCCCCCTATTCCAAGGGACCTACTTGACCAGCCTTGGCTGTAACTAGAACGGCCTTAGCCCTGTCCTGTCTTACTCCTTCTCTTATGGTCTGTTGGTAATCCTTGAAGGCAAGAAGTGGCTGTAAAACAGTGACACAGTGACCAGAGATGAACTTCACCTCTTAAGAGTCCAGGCAGGATGGTGGATGTTGCTCAAAGCAGATGCAGATAAGATCCAATTATCTTCTTCATCCTTCTGGATCAGTGGTCCCAGGCTATTTCCCTGACCTGTCTCTGTCGTGTCCTATTATTTCTATGCCCGTGACCTAACAGTCCTATTCCTGACGTACATGAGCGCACGCGCAGCGGCAGGTTCAGCCTGAATCAATAGCCTTTCTCGCGCACAGAGGGACGTGTGTTCCTGACCCCTGGAAACCTGGGATAAACATCTCAAATGCATTAGTTTTATGGCCCAATCTGCCAAATCAACTGGTGCTGCAGAACTGGAAATCGCAACTCTGTAGTTCAAACCTTTGGTGCTTTTTCCTGGGCACTGAAGACAAAGAGAGAAATGGAGAAAGGCAAGTATTGCAGTCTTTCCGTAACCACTTCCACAGTGGAAGGTGGGAGGAGCGTCATAAAAAGAAATTACAATTCATCTTTTTTCCTCCTAAGGGCGCAAGGCTCTAATCTCTCGGTACAAAGGCTTGAAGTCTGTAATTAATCATAATCTGTGAGATATGAAGCAGAGCTCTGGTAACCTTTTACAGGTCTTTTATTGTTCGTCCAATAAAAAGTATCACATGTAATTTGTCTGTCTTGTTGACGGCTAATATTTGGCTAGTGATTATTTCTTATAATCTGTTGTCAGAGGAGCCCTCGGTGTGAAATTCATGTTCTTTCTCCAGTCTTGCCAGCAGCGGGTATGGCCATATGTGAGTGTCTCGTGAAAACAGTATAAAATATGCATATTATGAATTTATTATGCACCAGCTGTTTATTGTAAGACTGGAGCCTCAGGATGCTGCTGCCAAGTGTCTGACTGTTTCTCTTACACTTCCCTCTCCCATCACCTTGTCCTCGTCACATCTCTCCGATGGAGAAGCCAGTCCTGAACTCGGGTGCTGCTCAAGAGGGAAAATGGACAGGTTGGCTGGTTTTCTCCCTTTTTCCCACAGCTGCTTTGTGTGCACCCCATGGGCACTGACACTGGAGGGCACGTCTGGATTCACGTGCCAAACCTGGGCAAATTCCGTTCAGGGCTTTGGCAGGTGTATCTGGGTACTGTGATCATTGGGTATTCCGCTGCTGTGATCACACCTGTGTTATGGATTGAGAAACCTGTAACAATTTATTGTCATTTAGACAATTCTTCTATCACCCCATGACTCCTCCCCACCCAGGAAGGGGAATTGGGGAAAACAAGGGAACCCGAGGGTTGACGTATAAACAGATTTAATAGAATAAGACTACATAATTAACACTGATAATACTAAAGAACCAGTATTGATCCCGATACCAATATAAAATACACAAGGACTATGCTCAGCCCGTTCCATCAGCAGAAGCCGTGCACTCCCCGCAGGGGACTCCCAGCAAATGTGGGACATTGCGAGCGCTGTGGCTTCGGGAGGAAGGGAAGGGCTCAGGGCTCCGGCACCGGGGCAAGGAGTTCTCTGGATCACAGCCATCAAGGGAGAGAGAGAAACTACGCAGCAAACTTTCTAATTTATATTGCACGTGGCGTTCATGGTATGAACTAATCCTGTTGGCAGCCTGGGTCGAGTGCCCGGGTCTCGCTCCTCCTCATCCCCGCACCTGGCGAGGCTCGAAAACACTGAGGCCTTGAAATCCGCCTCCCATAGCTGGCTGCAAAGTAGATATTTTTGCAAATTCAGACTCTAGAGTCTTCTGAAAGTGCAGTTTTCCCAAGCATTATAAATTAGTCCTGTGTCGCTCAAAGCAGGACAACCCGTCCTCACTGGGTATTTCGCTGCGGCCGTACCTGCATCTTCACCTTGACTGTGGGGAACGGAGGCTGAGGGAGACCAGAGGGCGTGATGCCTCCCCGTGGCTCTCTGGCAGGCCCTGCCTACAAGGGTCCCTTCTTCTCGCACGTGCCTCCTCCTCCCCAAAATTGGGGGTCAAGGAGCGTTGCAGGGGATAAAGTTCTCTTCCATAGGATGGAGGGAAGAAAGAAAACTGACAAAGAAGTGCTGTCTCAGAGACAGCCACTGCAAATCACCATGCTTTAAATGGATTATTTCCAGTGGAATTTTAGTCCTCCAGCTGCACCAACCTGTTAAAACAGGAGAGCTCTGAAAGCCGTCGTCGTCCCGTCGCAGCACAAGCTAACAAATATCTATGTGAGCTGAGGCACGGGAGACGCTAACAGCTCCCAGGAGCTGCTGTTCAAGCAGCTCATTCATCTCCTGTGCCTTAGCAGGTCCTTCAGAGCCGCCACGCTGTGTCAGGCCAGCCACTGACTCACGAGCAGCAGTCTGGGCTTTGGACCAAAATTTGGACCATACGTAGAGAACTGCTGAACTGACCATGACTGGTTTTGTGTTGTAGTGGCTAGGATGTGACTTTTTCCTACCGCTTTTTTTTTTCTTTGCAATATGAGTAAATGTCCTTAGATGCCTTGTGGGCCCCCTTTGCACATACATAGCCTTTGAAGCGCCCAGTTCAGGACAGCGGCCGAGCAGGGACACACCTGGGCTTTAGTGGCTTTCACTCTCTTGCCGTCTATTCTGCACGTGGGTTTCATTCCCCCATGGACCCTCCATCTGAGCAGGGGCACACAGCACGGGTCTACCCGGGTGTTTGTACGGCTCGGACTTACACATGCAGGCAGAACTGGATATCCTTGGGCTGTGAAAGTGTTTGCTCTTCTCCTCAGTTATGTGGACTATTGCATGTCCTACACGGTCACGGACTCCAGCAAAAATTCCCTCTCCGCTCTGGGTGGAGGTCCTGCCTGCCCCTGAGGAAGGTCGCAGGAGGACCATCCATTCTGTGCCCAGACAAAGCACTAATTACACTTTGAACCCAAATTTCTTGTATTATTCAATTTGGAGACTGTATATAAAGGCCCGCCATTTCAGTTGATCCTATGTATATTTGTATAAAATCAATTGATCTATCTATATGAGTGCCTAGATATAGCTGGCACACTGCTGGGTTAATAACATGTGCTGGTTTTGGCTGGGAGGGAGTTAATTTTCTCCATAGCAGCTAGTATGGGGCTGTGTTCTGGATTTGTGCTGAAAACAGTGTTGATAACACGGGGATATTTTCGTTACCACCGAGCAGGGCTTGCACAGAGCCAAGGCCTTTTCTGCTCCTCACCCCACCCCGCCAGCGATGGGCTGGAGGGACACAAGGAGCTGGGAGGGGACACGGCCGGGACAGCTGACCCCAACCGCCCAAAGGGATGTTCCACGCCATGTGGCGTCACGCTCAGTATATAAAGCTGGGGGAAGAAGACGGAAGGGGGGGATATATGGAGTGATGTCATTTGTCTTCCCAAGTCACCGTTACGTGTGATGGAGCCCTGCTGTCCTGGGGATGGCTGAACACCCGCCTGCCCGTGGGAAGCGGTGAATGGATTCCTTGGTTTGCTTTGCTTGCGTGAACGGCTTTTGCTCCACCTATTAAACTGCCTTTATCTCAGCCCACAAGTTTTCCCACTTTTATCCTTCTGATTCTCTCCCCCATCCTGCCATGGGCTGCATGGGGTTTAGTTGCCAACTGGGATCACTCCGTGACGCACGTGTCACAGAATGCGTGTGAAACCTTTGACTGAGCTTAGACTAAAAAACCTGCGACCTGGGATGTTTCTAAGCCTGAATCCCCAACCTGTGCTGCCGTACGGGAATATAAAAGATGAGTGAGTTGCGTTTTTTTTATATGCCTCCTATCCAGCTCTTCTAGATGTCCAGATATCTAGAAGATCAGGGTAAGGATTCCCAGCTTATTTTTCTTTCAGTGATTCTCCTGATGAAAATTCGATTTGATCCTGTCCCCCCCAGGCAGACCATGGCTGGGGGATGTTAGCACACACTCCGGTTTGGCTGGCCGTAGGGCTGGGGCAGATCTTTCACCCAGGGAAATTTGGATGAAGTTATTTTTCTTTCACTGGCATTTTCATTTTAAAAACCTGTTGGGTGTTTTTCCCTTTCCTGCCAGCTCTTGTTCCTGCCCGCTGCTGTGATTCTCTGCCACGTTATTCAGCAATTGTGCTGCCTGCCCAGCAGAGGAGTGTAGAAACCAATATAAAGACGGCAAACTTGCTCCCATTTCCCGGGTTTTCCCATCCTGCTCTCTGGCAGGCAGTTCCGGCCCTCATTTCAGCATCCTGAGCCATGGCAGCCGCAGGGCTGAGGACCTTCTACTCCGCTCTGGGGAGACCCCCCTGCAGTGGTGCCTCCAGCTCTGGTGCCACCAGCAGCAGAAGGACACGGAGCTGTTGGAGCGGGGCCAGAGGAGGCCCCGGAGATGCTGGGAGGGCTGGAGCCCCTCTGCTGTGAGGACAGGCTGAGAGAGCTGGGGGGGTTCAGCCTGGAGAAGAGAAGGCTCCGGGGAGACCTTGGACCCCCTTCCAGTCCCTAAAGGGGCTCCAGGAGAGATGCGGGGGGACTCCTTATGAGGGAGTGTAGTGATAGGACAGAGGGGAAACTGAAAAGGGAGATTTAAACCGAAAGGGGAGATTTAGACTAGAAACAAGGAAGAAATTCTTCACTCTGAGGGTGGTAAGACCCTGGCCCTGGTTGCCCAGAGAAGCTGTGGCTGCCCCATCCCTGGAGGGGTTCAAGGCCAGGTTGGACGGGGCTTGGAGCAACCTGGGCTGGTGGGGGGTGTCCGTGCTCATTGCGGGGATTGGACTAGATGGCCTTTTAATGTCCCTTCCAACCCAAACCATTCTATGATTCGATGATTCTATGACCACGGAGTGGCAGGACCCTGCGGGATGCCTCTGCCGAGCCATGGGTCTGGAGCTGGCCCTGCTGCCTGCAGACAGCCATGGGGCCAGTGTGAGGGTGTCAGGGGAAGAGAGAAGGCAGGGAGGGGAGGGATTGGAGGAGACGAGAAGAAGCCTGCCAAGCCACCCAGGAGCTTGTGGTGCTGTGGCCCTGTACCACTGACCTGCTCCGGGCGCAGCGCTGGGGATGTGCCTCTCCTGTCGCTTCCGTGCCGCAGGCAGTGCACGGACAAGACACCAGCCTGGCCGAGAGCGTGAGGTGAAGGAAACCCCCGGGAGTGCTCTGCTGGTGCCTGGGGTCAAGGCAGGCTGTTTCAGGGCTGAGGGATGTCCCAGCCTTTCCTGGCTCGGTTTGCTTTGGAGCGGTGTGGGCTGGATACCTTAAAGAGCTGAGAAAAGCCGCCAATTCTGTCCACACCTGGGCAGGCAGCAAGCTTGAGGCAAGGTGTGTGGTATCTCTCGGGAGCTCTGGCTGTCCTTCAACCCCACCGGTGACTTGCTGGTGAGTTGTAGCAGTGCTTTGCCTCCTGTTGCCTCCGCTCCACCTTTGCATTCATGGCTGGCTGCGGGCTGCTCCGCTGCTCAGACAGCTGCCCGTGAGGTGTGTTTTCTTAACGAGACTCTTCGGGGCCTTCAAGTTATGTCCAAATTTTCTTCTCTCCGTCTGCTTTCCAGCCTCTGTCCACCCGCTCTCCGTTCGTGTCAGGCCTGGCTGACATTTGTCACCGTGGGATGGCTCTTTGGAGGCGCAGCGCAAGGAGCCCACTGCGACGCCCTGATAAGCACTTCCCTGCCCATCCCCAACGCTGCCGGTGCCGCTGCCAGCCCCGTGGCCCGTATGGGTATCACCGCCTGGCCACCGCCGCGCACACCCAGCCCTGCCTGTCCCCGCAGGCGGCCCCCGTGTCCCTGTGCTTGAGAGGCGGGCAGCCCCGCAGCCCCGTGGCAGGGCTCATGCCCGGCTCTCCCAGCCCTCCTCGTAGGCGGCAGAGACAATGACGTTGGGTCTCGGGGCGAGGGGTTGGGAAGAGCCTGGTGTAGGCACAGGTTGAGAGGTGGGCGTGGATGGAGCTCCAAAACCTCAAGTCTGGTGTGAGAGTGGTGATTTGCTGAGTCCCTCTGCATGCCATCCTGGGGGGGTTTTGTCCCCTTCTCCAGTTATTCTCCTTCCCCCTGGGGTTCAGCGCCTCTTTTCTGAATAAAACGCAGGAATTCTCTGGACTCCAGGAGCTGAATGAGGGGAGGGACTTTGCAGCACCGTGGCAGAAGTGTTGACTCATTAAACTGACGTCACAGAAAATGCTCTTTGCATTAAGGAGATTAATCACAGCCCTTTTTTTAAAAAAAAAAAAAATAAACCTCTTAAACTTCTGTGAATCCTTCCTGTGAATCCTTCTCTATGCTGCCCATGATACTTGGCCTCCTTGGCTCAGGCTGAAACTTATTTAGCATTAAAAATCCCACTCCCAACAGTATTAATAAAATCTAAATCCTTATGGGCTGGAAATTCAAAGAGATGATCTCCCTAGGAGAAGCAACCTGTCAGAGCTCCTTCCAAACCCCAGGGAAGGAGCAGGGTTTGCGGCAGAGGGAGGATGAATAAAAATGTTTCTGGAAGGAAGCGGAGGGCTGAGGCTTGGCAGCAAAACGCCTGACCTGCTGGTGGGGCTGCCATGGAACTGGTGGCACGTGGAGGTTGAACATGCGCCCTTTGGTCTGCCCAACTGTGCTGGCCTGATGGGTGGGAGGCTCTTCTCTCCTTGTGATGCCGGCAGGGATTTCAGCTGGAGCACCATCATGAAGCCAAAGAGGAGAGGGAGGACCCTGCTGTTGGAGGCTCTGGAGAAGTACGGAGGAGCCCCAGCTCCAGGAGATCTGGGGAGCAGAGCAGAGGTGTTGGGGAAGAGCAGGCAGGAAACACGGTGGTGGTGGTGGATGAGGTGATGCCACCCACCCGGGGCAGGGCTGGCGGGCAAACGGAGGCATCCTGGCACACGGGAGCAGGGCTGGGCTCGGCAGTGGCTTTTAGGCAGTGGCCCTTACTGTCCAGAGAGGGGAAGAGTAATTCATTCACTCTGTAGGACCTCAGAGCACTTCTATCGAGTCAAGAGACTGGCAGCCGGTGCTCATCTGCTCATCCTGAAAGCCAAACATCTAATGAATAAGACTTTCACACGTGTTGCAAGGCTAAACATTATCAAATACTTTATTCTTACGTCTTTATACATGAGCAGAGATAGAGATTTATTCTCAGCAGTGCAAAGTGCTTTCCATGAAGGTTTTATCTATTGGCTTTGAATTAAGATGTCTTAAGTTTATTTTTCTCTGCCACAGCGTTACGTGATCAGACTTCAGAATTAACCTGGTAAATCCAGCAAAACAACTCTGGGCTGTGCCATGTGTGTGAGAGAGAGAGATTTAATGCCACACGTAACTAAACGGAAGAATGACTCTGGGAGGGACAGGTAACCGCTTGCACAATTGGGCGATCGTTTGTGTTGCGCTTAACGGAGCCTGGGATGGAAGGTGCTAGTGAAACGAGAACATTGTTGTACCTTTTAAATAACGCAGCGTACGAGATCAGCGTGTTTGTGGATTTTTTTCAAGAAAGGGTAACCTCTGTAAGCATAGTTCATTAATTTGCCTCTCCCCGGATTTTATTGAGTTGATGGTTTTTTAGTTTATTTCCCTTTTGAAGGCATTACAGATTTTCATATCAAAATGGATTTGCATTCATGGCTTAATTTTACCCTTTTCCCACGACTTGCTGCCTTGCTGACAAGGCTGTTTATAGGCGTGGTTTGGTTTTCACTGAGTACAAACCTAGGTAGGAGATTGTTTGGGAGTCATTTAATAAGCCTTTTTTTTTTCATTTCAGTAAAACCTAAAATGCATCCATTGTTCCAGAAGAATAAAAAAACCCTGGGTTATCAACAGTACCTGTAGCATTTGCCACGTGGTGTGAAGACGCTGGAGCTGGCTGCGCTCCCGGCACCATGGTGGTGCTGGTGTAGAGTGGCCAGAGAACTTGCCCAGGCTCCTCGGCGCCATGGCCAGCAGATCCGTGGCTTTCAGCTGAACCCAGGGGTGAATCTGAGATTTTCCATGAGGAGGCACAGAAGACCTTGAAAGGCTTTTGCTACCTCTATGGTGACCTCGCCGCGCATTATATCTATGGTAGTGTGGGGGTGCAGGGGTTTTCCCACTGCATCCAGCATCCGATCCTGCTCCAACAGGGAGCTGTCATAAGCCGGGCTGAGCCCTGGAGCCAGATTTCCCGCGGTTCTCTCAACAGGGGCGTTGCGTTGGTGATCACCATGAGAGTCCTGGGAAAGGCCTGATTACCACGGGCAGAGACACAACCTTTATAAAGAAGCCGGTAACTTTATCGGGGAATTGACCCACCACCCACTTCTGAAAGCCTCTCAAATGACTTGTTTTCCACCAGTTGTCCTGGGGAATGAAGCCTTGAGCAGCTAGTAAGAGACTTAGGTGCAACTTGGCCAGATGAATCTGAGCCTTCAAGTCCTTACAGCAAGTCTGACCTCCCAGGATGCCCTTAAAGCCGCCCCAGGCCAGCCCTTAATGCAGCCCTGGCTGATGGTCCCTGTATGAAACAGGCTGCACGGGCGGAAACAGCCAGGCAGACACAGGGACGTAAGGAGAAAAGGCGAGTGCGCAGGGTGAGATGCGGTGGCATCAGAGCTGAAGGCACATGAAGGTGTCTGTTGGGACGGCGGGAAAGGAAGGCTGAATTTGTTGAGGCGATGTGGGTGCTGGAGTGGAGCGGCTGCGTTCAGCCCCACGCTCCCGCCCCTGGGCAAGTCTGGCCTGGACCCCGCACGTGCCCTCTCCGGGATAAGTTACCCCTGAAGTCTACATAAGGGTAAAGTTCATCCCGGAGGGTGACACTTCAAAAGGAAAACGCCTCACTCGGCAGAATGGAAAAGCAATCAGTCTGTCTGGCATGTGATTACCAGTGACCTTCCCTTGCAGCTCCTCTGCTCTTGTTTATCAATCTGGAAGCATCAGCACCTTCTAATAATGCTGGAGTTGCCGGGAGGGGATGGAAAACAGATTGTTTGACCTGACACTGCCCCATTTGCAAGCATTTAGCCTCCTGCTCTGAGTCCTCCCGCGGGCGCCAGGGGAGCTGGGCCGGCAGCGACCGCAATCTGTGCTGCTCCTGGCACGTTGGGCTGCCTCCCGGCAGCAGCCCCGGTTGCAGGGCTGGCCCACTTTGACACAGGCACTAGTGCAAAAGAATTCACACTTGCGGATCTTGTCCGCGCTCCTTCTGGGTTCCCTGGATGCCGGCAGCATGCTGGAAGAGCAGGCATGGGCTGGGACTTCGTAGCCCACAGTTCTACACAACCTCAGGACAAAAAGATGTTTGCTGTGGAAGGTAAGTAGGAGAAACCTGATGGTCAGCTGGCAGACGTGAGCTCTCTCCTCCCATAGCGCTGCTCCTGACCTTCAGAAATGTCAGTATCACTTCCCTGCTGCAGTGACTTGCCAAACGGAGAAAGCAGGAAGAATTAATTGCTGTGTTGTTATTTGAGCTGCAGTAAATTTTCCCTGTGTAGGGACAAAGAGGAGAAATAAACCAGCCGCTCAGTCTGTCCCGTCCCAATGACACATTCAGTCCCTGCTGTCGTTGCCTACAGATCCAGTCTCTCAAAGGCCGATCGCAATCCAGGGGATTTCCCTGGGTTTATTCTTGTGGATGGATCACTGGAGGTGTCAGCTTCTTCAGGAGTGGTTTGGGATCAGGTTGGTTTCTCTGGTCTGCTTTTTTGCCCGTTCCTTTCCACGCCAAAGAGCTTGCCTGGTTGCTAATATTAGCCTGGCTCTGCGTAATGCGCTCTCACCAGAGACCCAGAGGTGCTCCTCTGACATCCCGCCTCCATCCATGGCTGTCTCCTGCGAGCATCCTCAGATCAGCTACTCCTCCTCGGGCAGAGGCACGAGGACGTGCCCTGCTCAGACTCCCCTTTGCCTCCCACCCCGGGATCCATCTCAACCTGCTTCCACAAATCTGGCTCACGCGCTTCCTGCCAGTTATGACTTGAAGAGCCCATAATAATTTATTGTCATTTAGACAATTATTCTATCCCCCGATGACCCCTCCCCACCCGGGACGGGGGATTGTGAAAAAACAAGGAAGCCCAAGGGTTGAAATATAAATAGATTTAATAGGATAAGACAACATAATTAACATTAATGATACTAAAGACCCACTGTTGATCCCAACATCAATATAAAATGCACAAGGATTATACCCAGCCCGTTCCATCAGCAGAAGCCGTGCACTCCCGGCAGGGGACTCCCAGCAAATGTGGGACACTGCGAGCGCTGCGGCTTCGGGAGGAAGGGAAGGGCTCAGGGCTCCGGCACCGGGGCAAGGAGTTCTCTGGACTGCCAGCATCAAGGGAGAGAGAGAAACTACGCAGCAAACTTTCTAATTTATATTGCATGTGGCGTTCATGGTATGAACTAATCCCGTTGGCAGCCTGGGTCGAGTGCCCGGGTCTCGCTCCTCCTCATCCCCGCACCTGGCGAGGCTCGAAAACACTGAGACCTTGAAACCCGCACACCGGAGCTGGCTTTGAGGAAATATTTTCACAAATTCAGGCTCTAGAATCTTCTGAAAGTGCAGTTTCCCCAAGCGTTAGAAGCGACCTTACTGCAAAGTAAAATTACTGAGCGGGAAATTAACTCCGTGTCGCTCAAACCAGGATGACGCCAAACGAGTCACCTGTACCGCGCTGTCAGACCCGCTGCGGGGGTGGGCGTGTGGGGGGTGTCTTTATGCTCCTGCCACAGGTTCCCAAGAGCGGTGTCCCCCGCGGAGTCCCCGTACCCCAAGGCTGGGGCTCCACCAGGCCTTTGCTGGTCGGTTCAGGCACCGACGCTGCGAGGTGCTGGGTGCTCCCTACGCCCGGCTGATGTCCCCTGGCCCGCCTGCGCCGAGGGACTGGGTGGCGGTCGGTGCTCCAGCGTCTGCCCGTTTCTTTGCTTCATGCCAAGTTAGCACAAACTGATCAAAGCAGCCAGTCAAAACTCTTTATTTTTCCCTACAGATTGGTGGCGGCAGGGGTTTTGATCACTTTCAAGGGAAGAGCTAATTAGCAACTAACTGAATTAAGTAGAAGGTGCAGCATACGAACTGACTTTTTGCTGCTTTTGTGGCTGTCGTGAAGATTACTCATACCGATGAAATAAATGTTTCCATAGCAACTAATGTACTTAGTAGGGGGAGAATTGGAGGCACAAATAACAAAGACAAAGGCCAAATCTATAATGCTGAGAGGCATATACAAACAGAACAAACCACCGCGCAGCGCACCGCGATGGCTTCAGCGTGTGCCGCCTCCGAGGCTGCATGGGATGGCGCAAGGGGAATTCCACAGGCGGAGGAGCTGGGGAAGAAACCGGGCACGGCGAGGGGCTGCGTGGCTGGGGGCGAGGGCCGTGATCTCTCCCAGGGAGTTCAGGCAGTGGTTACTGCAGGATTTCACGCTCAGCAACTGCCACAGCTCCCCTTAAAAGCGCGGGGGTTTTAAGGCTTGTCCGGCAAGTGCAGAAAGAGCAGAGCATTTGGAAGATAAGCAGGACTTAAACCTTCCCTTCACCTCTGCTGTGGGATCACACCTGACTTTACCCAGGCGAGCGACCCACCGGTCGTTTGCCTTGTTCTGGCTGCGAGTCCTGCTTCTGTAGCCCCGAAATTCAGTGAGCCCGTCCATCCGCAGGAGCAAACTGCCTCCGCCTGCCAGCGCCGCCCGCCCTGTTGTTCACCCGATGGTGGGGACCGCAGGAGGAATGCGGCCCCGCACAGCCTGGCCCGGCCGCCAGCGCCCGGCTCATAACCCTCTGCTGTTACTGCCGCTTCGAAATAGCTTTTCTCTCTCCGCCTGCCGAAGGGCTTGTGGAATCCATTAACTACAGGGGTCTGAAGAACAGGTTGAACCAGCAGCCAGGAAGGCTGGCCTAGATATATTTATCCTTTGTCAGTGCGCGGGTGGATGCTCTGACCTCTAAGGTGTCCACGCTCCTGTAACAACCTGTGATGCAGCCAAGGAGAAGTCCTCCTTTTCTGCACTGCGTTTCTGTCTTTCTCTTTGTACCAGGAGCAGAGTAAATCCGGTCAGGGAAGAAGAGTTCCCCGTGCGGCAGTCCGGCACAAGGTCTTATTTAGTTGTCGACTTCTTTTTGAAACGCACGAGCGCGAGGTCTCAGCTCAGCGAGAGCCCGGTTTGCTGTTGTGATGTGGTCCCGGCGCCGGGGTGTCACCGTGGAAGGAGACAAAGCAAAGGAGAGCTAGGCAGGCATCTTTGCAACCCCTCGGTACACAGGCAGAACCAGGCACAGAAGGATTGCGAGTCTGGTTTCCAAAGCTCCCAGCATCACTCAGCATCTCTCTGGTGAGAATCCCGGGCCAGCCTGATGCCAAAGTGTCTGGAATTCCTGCTGGACTGGAATTCCTGCTGGTTGGGCTGGAATAAGGCCAGACAAGAGGCCTACACGCATGAAACTGAGACTGATCCCAGGTGACCTAAGTGCTGGAACCTATAAACGTCCTATAACCAATATAACCAGTCCTATAAGCAGGAAATACTCCTGCTCTGGCACCCGCAGACCTGAAGCCCTAGGACGTACCTAGAGCTTCTTCCAGGCTTTCTGTACCAGAGTCAACTGAAACATGGCAAAGATTTGATACTAGTTGTTTAATAAACCAGCCAGGTCAGAGAGCTGTTTGCCTGAAGTCCCACAGCCAGAGCTGCAGACGCGTTCATGGTTAGCACGAATGCTACAGGGTTCCTCTTGCTGGGAAGGTGCCTCTAAGCCGGCAGCCGGGAGCGTGCGAGGAGTTTGGTGTCAGGGATGGCACAGGGAAGGGACGGGAAAGGAGATGCTGCGCTGAATCAAAATGAGCAAACAAGCAGGGTTTGGTGCTGACGATTCCCTTCTGGCTCTGGACCCAAAGCACCATGAGCTGTGGAGAGAAGGTCCTGCCAGGTGTCAGACAGACCCCGAGGTCTCAGGGCTCTGTGCTCTCAGTCCCAGGCTTTCCCCTTTCAGAGGCGGTCTGCTGAAGCACAAGCTGGCAAGGAGAATGCCATCCCTTGTTCTTTGCTCTTTTCTCTGGGGAAAAGGACCTCAAAGTGCCATCACAGCTCTGGGACTGTAGTGCTCGCTCATCCTTCGCGGCATCCCCAGCCTGCCTGCCCGAGCGCACGCCGTCACCGAACACACCTCCTGCACGCTCAGATGCCTTCGCCTGTTGCAAATCCCCCGGAGGTCTCTCGCGTAAGCCAGCGCTGGTTTGCTGAGGCAGAACAACATTTGCAAGAAATATGAGAAACAGCATCGTGCCTTCCCAAGGTAAACCCAAACCCCAGCTTTTTGGGCAGGAGGAAGAAGGAGGGGCAGATTAGGACTGATGAGTCTTAATGATGAGCCCCCTGCCAGAGGTCTGACCCAGAGCTACCCCATCCTCCTTCTCCTAGCCCATACCTCCTGCTCCCCCGGCCCTCCAGACTCCCCCCACAGCCCTGCTCCCAACTTCCCTTGCCGGCCTCGGTGGGTCTGGCTCTGCTGGGTCCCAGGAGACAGGGCTGTGGTTGCCCACAGCTGGATGAGGCTGATGCTCCTCCACCTGCAGGCCGTGCTGGGGCTTGTGCAGGAGGAGCTGGGGCCAAGCTGGCTGAGGTCTTGCCGGGGTGGGCTTCCTATGGGCAGATGGTCACGCAGGAGCGAGAAGCCAGCGGAGGTCCCTGGCTGTCAGCCCTTGTTGAAGAGCATCTCGGCCGAGATGCCACACCAAAGCAGCCGCCAAGATGATGCCTCTCCAACAGCCATCCCCCACGTCAGAGTACCGCAGCTAACAGTGACCCACCAAGCAAGATGCTGAGCTGGAGCCAGAGTGTTAGAGGGACTCAGAGAGGGATGACCACAGCCTGGCTGGCTGCTCGCTGTTATCCTCACTTCTATTTTATTTTTTTTTAAATTGGATGTATTGCTTTCCTCTGTAGAAAAAGCCTCTTCAAGAGAAAAATATATACTGTTTCTCGTGGGCACCCCTCCTACCCTCCATCTTTCACTTGGGACAACCCCAGGCGTAAGGGGGACATGTGAGCTGGAGCTCAGCTCCTTCATGTGCTTGTCTCGGTGATCCTTCTCCAGGCCATCGTGCAGAGCATCTGCCTTCTGCTGAGGACTGAGGGCAAACACACCACAGCATGTGATTTTGGGGAAGACAGATGGTTCGGACATGATTCCTCTCAAATCTTGCTTACTTTTGGCCACCTCAGAGGTATCTGAGGTATCTGATTTTCAAAAGCGGCCACTGACGCAAGGTAGCTGGACATTTAAATCATCTCCTATGAGATGGCACCTGTGAGACTCGGGGGGCTGTAAAGTGAGAGCGGGTGCTGCCAGGGTCCCACAGCTGGAGATGCCAGCCTCCCGCGTGCTCCCCTGTCCCCTCTGCGGGGGACATTGCCGCTGCCCTGAAATGGAGTTGGGTCTTTGTGGAGTCAAGGGAAGCAACGCCCTCCTACAGAGCAGCAGAGTAATTTTGTGTTTACAAATGGAACGAGTGATCATCACGGCACAGGGGGCTGGTGGTGGTGGCTGTAACATGCACAGAGGAGTTTATAGCTTATTGGGCTGGCTAACTGGGCAATTAGTGGTCAGGATTTATTGAAGTTAAAAGCCTGATGGACTTTTCTACAGGAGCCGAACACGCCTGCTGACAGGACAGGCTCTGGGCCCCGCAGCAGTGGCACCGGACGGGTCTTTTAGCTCATGTGACCGGTGTGGCAGCGTGCACGGGGACCTCCCCGGCCACCTGATGGACACAGCAACCTTGGAAGGGCATCCACTGGTGCACGCTGGCTGTGTTTGCCAGCACGTTGCAAAACAGGGACTTCAAGGTTGGGTAATGCCATCGTCCCACCTCTTGTGATGCTGCTTTTACCGCTGAAAAATCTTTAATCGCAGGGTAACGATTTCCCCCTCACTATTTCTGGGGATTGGGACACATTCAAGCAATTACTTTCTTGTAGAAACCTGTGGGGATTTGTCTACGAAAGGTGAGATCGTTACGGCCTGCCCTGGAGCAAAGGGTGCTTTGGCAGCACTGCAGCCATGGGTGTGGGCTCCCTGAGGGGCTTCAGTGCTGGAGCTATGGAATGGGTAGGATATGGTATGGGTATGGTATGGTATGGTATGGTATGGTATGGTATGGTATGGTATGGTATGGTATGGTATATAAAAAAAAGCCAACCGCGTCCTGGGCTGCATCAAAAGAAGTATGGCCAGCAGGTCCAGAGAGGGGATTCTGCCCCTCTGCTCCGCTCTGGTGAGACCCCACCTGCAGTGCTGTGTCCAGCTCTGGAGCCCTCAGCACAAGGAGGACATGGGCCTGTTGGAAGGGGTCCAGCGGAGGGCCACGGAGATGATCCGAGGTCTGGAGCCCCTCTGCTGTGAGGACAGGCTGAGAGAGTTGCGGGGGTTCAGCCTGGAGAAGAGAAGGCTCCAGGGAGACCTTATAGCGGCCTTCCAGTCCCTAAAGGGGGTCTACAGGAGCAATGGGGAGGGACTCTGGATCAGGGAGTGTAGTGATAGGACAAGGGGCAATGGTTTCGTACTGAAGGAGGGTAAATTTAGATTGAATATTAGGAAGAAGTTCTTTCCTGTGAGGGTGGTGAGGCATTGGAACAGGTTGCCCAGAGAAGCTCTGGTTGCCCCATCCGTGGAAGTGCTCAAGGCCAGGCTGGATGAGGCTTTGAGCAGCCTGGTCTAGTGGGAGGTGTCCCTGCCCATGGCAGGGGAGTTGAAACTGGGTGATCTTTAAGGTCCCTTCCAACCTGAACCCGAATTCTATGATTCTATGATTCTATGGTATGGTATGGTATGTAGTGTCCTGCACTGGGACACATCTCTGTGCCAGGCACCGAGAGCAGCACCGTGGTGCCAGGAGGTCAGTATCTAGGCAGTTTAGTCCCCAGCCCTGCACCACGTTTTTGCCTGAGTTTGGTGCTCCCAATGCAGCCAGCTCTGCAGGGGCCTGCTGGATTTGACTTGAAGCAGGATCTGGTCCCCCATAACCACTGGCCATGCCCAAGAGCAACATGTGTGGTGCTGGGCACAAGCTCCAGCCGTTCCTCATCTGAGTGCAGAATGCCGAGGCCGTGCCTTGGCTCCTGGGCAGAGTCTGTCTCTGCTGGGTTGGTGGCCTCAGGTTGCGTCTTCAACACAGTGCCGGACCAGACCTTCCATCCGCTTGGTCAAGTGCAACACAAAGCTGTGCTTACAAAGCCTGATGACAAAAGGCTTTTGACTTTCGCATCTCCCAGTGCCTCTGAATTTGCTGGTGATGCGGCAGTCCCTGGGGACTCTTCGTGAAGCATGAAGAGTGAACGACCTCCAGCCGATATCGCGGGGCACACTCAGACATCAACTTGTTGCCATGTCGTTTCCATTTTCTTTGATTTCCTCGAGTTGATGGTCTCTCCCTTCCCGATCCCCTCTGATAAAACAAAGAAATGAACTATTGATTCACATGCGGCACTCGGCGTTTCAGAGAGAGAGCGCCCTCCTGTCCTTTGCTGCAAGTGGGAATAATCAGGCTTAAATGTGGTGGCTGGTGCTGCATCTGGGGCCGGTTTGGACCAGAGCGGAGGATTTAGCCCAGAGGGCTGGTTCCTAGTAGCACAGCTCATGGCTACGCAGCACCGGGAGCCTTTCCTGCACCCAGCTCCTCGCGTGGGCTCTGCCAGGCCCTCCGGGGCTGTGGGAGCCACGTCCATGGGTGCAATGGAAGAGGTGACTGAGCCAGGGCAGCTTGTGCAAAAAGCTCCTACCTGCCTGTGCCGTGGGCTGCTTTGGCCACTGGGAAACACTACCTCTTGCCCAGGTGTCTCCTCTGTGTCCTGCTCTCCTGGTTCCTGGCTGTGCAAGTGAAGTCCAGGGCCTTGGGACGACAGTGAGTCTTCAGTGGGGTTGAGTTGGGTCTTGGACCACACTTTGGTGAGGAGACACCCTTTACTGTCGTGTACCATGCCCCCTTCCCACGTCCTGACACCCTGTACTTGAGGCAAGGACCTCCTGGCACAGGGAGCTCTGCAGGTTAACTGTCCTCTGGGTAAGGAAACATCCATTTGACTGTCTCCATCTTTCCTGATGGTCATCTCCATGCAGCCCCCAGGAGCACGGGCCTTGCTATTCCAATGCGGACCTTGAGATCTTCAACGTAACCGTAACCTACTTTCCTCCTCCTGTTTTTTCCCCACCTCCTTTCTCCCCCACTCATTATCCTAGGAACAAAATGTGGTTTTTGTTTTTTTTTCCCTTTTCCCTGGTAGTGCTTCAGGCCTACCACCTCTCTCAGAGACGGACCACTCAGCTCACTTCACATGGGCCACCAAGTAGCCCTGGGCTTGGGACGAGGTGATCGGCAGGGCTCGGTTTCTCATCTGGACTCTCCGTCACTGGGGACCCTTTGCCTGGACAAGAACCCGGCCTTTGCCCACCCCACAGAGAGCCTGTAGCGCCCATCCCTGGGGAAGCTCTGCTCTCGGAGGAGCCCTTGCGTGGTCTCTCACCCCCAGAGCCTGCCAGCTGGGGTTCAGACAGAAAGAGGAGGGGGGAGAAGTGTATTTTGCCCTGCGTGGGGCCTGCACTCGAGGGCTGCTGGCCTCGGTGGGCGACGGTCTCATTCTGCTGCTCAGCAATGTGTTTCCCACCTCCCCTCTGCCAGAGACAGCCCATGATTTTGACCCGTAGGACTTCTCTGGAGTATTGTGGAGCTTCTGTTCCCCAGGATGCACGAGGTGCCTGGAGTGCCTGAGGAGGAGGGTACTTGAGGAGCAGCCGATCAGCTCGATATAATAAGTCTTCAAATACTTTCCTTGTCATCCCCCTCTTATAGCTGTTGCCTGCGTGGCTGTGCTCCGGCATGCATTCAGGTTCCTATAGGCATTCGCTCCCGTTTCTTTGCTTGTGTGATTACTTACAATTCCTGTTTAAATTCTTCTCATTTTCACAGTGTAATTAGGCAGAGGAGCGGCTTTTGTTCTGCCGTCAAAAAGCAATTAGCTGTGCTTTTTGCTTCATGGTTGTTTTTTAATTAGGACTTTGTTGACGGCTTTTGTCCTCGGCACAAAATAAGGGCTGAGGCTTTTGGGGGCTGCAGCTGCTGCCCAGGGAGTAAGGGGCTGCCCTGCCTGCCTGCTGCCTGCTGCCTGCTGCCTGCTGCCCTGCCTGCCTGCTGCCCTGCCTGCTGCCTGCTGCCCTGCCTGCCCGCTGCCTGCCTGCTGCCTGCCTGGCGAGGTGCAGGACCTGTGGAGGTGGCCCAGGGACACTCCCTTTGCTCCCCAACCTCAGCCCACTGTAACCAGGGGCCTTTCACCTGCTCGGAGGGGTGAGGTAACTTGCAAAAGTTTTACGTAGGTCAGGGTTTGCCCAGTTTTCCTGCTTCAGGATGCCAGTATTTGACTATTCACTATTCCCTGGCCCTTCCCGACGGGTCTGAGACATCTGTGCCATCAAGCAGCGAGCCCTGTCCCTTGCTCCCAGCCGCTGTACACTCCTGCCAGCTACCCAGCTCCTGTCCCAGGGTGGTTGTGCACAGGTTTGCATCGTGCCGTCGGTGCCAGCGGGGCCGAGGATGGAGACCCATGTAGGAATGCACGCTGGTGTTAGCCAGCTCCCTAGGACCGAGAAGATAACGCTGTGAAATCCAATGGCTTCCAAAGCCGCTTGTTATTCTGTAAGTGATGGCAACATCCACGTGGGGCTGGGAAGGAAATGAGTACGGGCCCGGCACTTAAATCCCCCAGACCAAGACACACGGAGCCGCTCTGCCCTTTGCAGTTCAGGGAAAGCCAGGTGCCCTGCACCCTGTAAAGAGACAGCTTCAGGGGAAGGATTCATTTCAAACAAGGAATAGTAAAAGGCTCCCCACGCGTGGCTGGGATAACGCAGCCGGGGTGACGCCCTGGGGAGGAGAGAAGCATCTCCAGGCAGCGGGTTCGGGCAGCACCGCACCGCGGCGAGCCCGTCTCTCCTCCTCTGCTGAGTTTCCAGGAAGGGATGGATGCAAAGAAATGGGGCTTGTCTCCGTCTGGCTGCCCTGAGAAACACCTCTCTGGAAGGCGCAGCCTGGGTATCTTTAGGATCTTGATTTTGCTTGAATGAACCTTTTTAATGAGCACACCAGGGCCCTGCTGACGAGGGGACCAAGACAGAGCAGAGAGGCTGAACTCCTGAGCGAGTGGCGGGGCAGAGCTGTGCTGAGCGCTCTGGGCGCGGCGCGTGCCTGCAGGTCACTCCTGCACACGCTGCTGATGGCACTTTGCACGATGCTCATGTGGTGGGGACGGTGATGTCCCACCTGCGCTGCTCCATGGCACCTCCTCTCCTCGCCTGCCCCAGCTCTCCTGGCCATCTCTCACTTGACAGCTGCTGAGCAGAAGCCTTCCCCAGGAGAGCTCCAGAGTTTTCCAGGCTTAAAGCTTCTGCGTGCAGCCAGGGGGATGCTGTGGCAGGGAGAGATGCTGTGGCAGGGGGATGCTGTGGCAGGGGGATGCTGTGGCAGGGAGATGCTGTGGCAGGGGGATGCTGTGGGAGGGGGGATGCTGTGGCAGGGGGATGCTGTGGGAGGGGGATGCTGTGGCAGGGAGATGCTGTGGGAGGGGGGATGCTGTGGCAGGGGGATGCTGTGGCAGGGGGATGCTGTGGGAGGGGGGGATGCTGTGGCAGGGGGAGATGCTGTGGGAGGGAGATGCTGTGGCAGGGGGATGCTGTGGCGGGGGGATGCTGTGGCAGGGGGATGCTGTGGGAGGGGGGGATGCTGTGGCAGGGGGATGCTGTGGGAGGGGGGGATGCTGTGGCAGGGGGATGCTGTGGCAGGGGGATGCTGTGGCAGGGAGATGCTGTGGGAGGGGGGGATGCTGTGGCAGGGAGATGCTGTGGCAGGGGGATGCTGTGGCAGGGGGATGCTGTGGGAGGGGGGGATGCTGTGGGAGGGGGAGATGCTGTGGGAGGGAGATGCTGTGGCAGGGGGATGCTGTGGCAGGGGGATGCTGTGGGAGGGGGGATGCTGTGGGAGGGGGGATGCTGTGGCAGGGGGATGCTGTGGCAGGGGGATGCTGTGGCAGGGGGATGCTTTGGGAGGGGGGATGCTGTGGCAGGGGGATGCTGTGGCAGGGGGAGATGCTGTGGGAGGGGGGATGCTGTGGGAGGGGGGACGCTGTGGCGGGGGGATGCTGTGGGAGGGGAGATGCTGTGGCAGGGGGATGCTGTGGCAGGGGGAGATGCTGTGGGAGGGGGGATGCTGTGGCAGGGGGATGCTGTGGGAGGGGGATGCTGTGACAGGGGGATGCTGTGGGAGGGGGAGATGCTGTGGGAGGGGGGATGCTGTGACAGGGGGATGCTGTGGCAGAGGGATGCTGTGGGAGGGGGAGATGCTGTGGCAGGGGGAGATGCTGTGGCAGGGGGATGCTGCAGCCAAGGGGATGCTGTGGCAGAGGGATGCTGCGGCGGGGGGATGCTGCAGTGGGGGGTTGCTGCAGTGAGGGGATGCTGTGCAGGTAGCAGGGGGCTCAGCTCACTCCACATCCCAGAGCGGGGTCCTGGGCTGCTTCCAGCACCTGGGGACCACTTTCTGGGGATAGCACCCATCTCCTTCCTTGGGAGGCTGCGGTCTGCCCTGCAGCTGGGCTGTTGATGTCCAGAGATCAGAGGGAGCAAGTTATATCCAGGATGAGAGTGGGAGCAGGCTGTGCCGGCTCATGGCTGGTCCCCAGGGCACCAGTGCCGAGTCTGCCTCTGCCACTGTCCCCGTACCAGGGCAGAGCTGAGGCTGCCTCAGGGCGCCCAGCAGTGGAAGGGGGTGTTTGTAGTGTAGGTATGAGCACCCAGAGAGTGTTTTGCAGCTGTATCTCAAGGTGTTTGGTGAAAAAAAATAGAGGGTGCCCAGCACCCCCCGTGGGAACCACAGTGGGTGCCGGCGGTGTGTCCCAGCAATGCGTGAGGCCACCCGGCGCGTCTCCCCACCCGAGCCCTGGCACGCTCCTCACCAGCCCTGGCACACGTGCCTGGCTCTGCCCGCACCCGCGCTCACTTTGTCACCGTCACGGCCGGCGGCGAGGGTCGGCGTTGCCTTTCCACAAGTCAGCGGGACTGCGGGAGCTGCCCCCACCTGCCAACAGTGGCAGGACCCTCCTGCTAAACCTGCCCTCCCTGGGTGCCTGCTGGGACTCACTGGATATTTCCCCTTAAGGAGCACTGTCAGCGCTGTTAGGCGGGACGAAAAATCTGAGGTGTCATGCCTACATTGATTTGTTTACCGCAGGCTGAATGCTAAGTCAGGCGCTTTGGGGGCTGATTCTGTTGGAAGATACGAAGCTAATGACACGTTTAAAATCCTTTCGGGGGAGCTTGGCACGAGGCGGCTGTCACGGCAGGGAGGGAAGACAGCCCAGCAAGCCCGGCGGGTGCGGACGGGGCTGACGCAGCATGGGGACAAGGTGGGACAGTCGCTTTTGTGGCTGGGCTCTGGGGGTCTCGGCGATGGCCTCGGCACACCCCCCCTGCCCGTGCTGCCGGCAGAGGCTGGGAGGTGACAGCCGAGGCCAGGCAGGGGTGCTTCCATGACATCCTCCTGCCCTCTGGCCTTTTTATATTATTATTATTATTATTATTATTATTATTATTATTATTATTATTATTATTGTCTTCTTTTTAAGGTCTGCCAGGTAATGGATGCAATTGTTGGCTGAATGTTAGATTCAACGTTAGGAGCGGCGGGTACTTTCAGATGAAGATTATTTGCATGTAATAACGCAAAGACCCATCCGCCGACGGGCTCTCCTGGAGAATAATGACAGCCTTTGCGGCGCGGGGAGCCAGGACAAAGCCCGCTCCCTGGTTGTAATCCCCTGGAAGCCACTAAATAGCACTTGAGCAGGGTGTAAGCGGGGCAGGGCTGCGCGCCAGCCCTCTCCCTGCAGCGGAGGACGTTGTCCCAGATGCATTATTCAACAAAAGGTGTCAGTCCAGCTTTTTGCACTAGCTGAAAGCAAAATCACAGCCATTTGAAGCAGGCTCTTTGGAAACTAAAATTATCTTCACATCGTCTTCCTTCTCCAGTAATGCCAGCATTAAATTTTCTCAAATTCTGAGTCAGACGTCAGGAAAAAGAGTAAAAATGTAATTGGCTTGAATATCATAAAATTTAGAAAAGGATCACAGTGTCAGGCTGGTTTTCTCCTTTCTGCTGTCTCTAAGCCTTTAAGACACTCTGGTGCCGTGGTTTTGCGTGTGGCTTTGCAAGGAGCTATGGAAATTTCCTGTTCCTTGATGTTTTTAAAGGCCAGCACTGACCTGCTTCGGCACCGCCGGTCATCGTCTGGCCGGCGGAGCCCTTGCCAACTCTGCCACGCAGCCGTGCCAGGGGTGTGCGCCCGAAACCCCTTCGTTCCCCATTTCTTAATGTGTTTCCTCTAATGACCTGTAAGAGCCACCAGCCCTTAGCATTATAATTAGCAGCTGAATGGGAAATAAAGGGAAACAAACCTGCCCGTGCCCTGACACTGGTGAGAGAAGAGCTGGTGAGAGCTTCTCCTCCTGGGGCTTTTCTCCGTGCTGGGGAGCAGCACATTGTCCTCTTGCTCCTCTGGGTGCTGGGCAGCGGGTGCCGTTGGTGCTGGCTGTGGTGGGGATGGGGACGTGGCAGAGAGGAGGCCCCTCCCCACTGCTGCCTCCTGCCTCCCCCCTGCCCACAGCCAGGACCGCTGCAGCCACCCTGCCCTCAGCTTGCCAGGGGAACCGGCTCCTCGCGCTCGGCATCTTCTCGCGGAGACATCTGACCACCTGCCAGCTCCTCTGTGCTGCTCCCACCTCGTACGGGAGCTCCCCAACCTCTGCCACCAGCCCTGATGGATGAGACAGCGCGTGTCCACCTTGGGCATCTCTCCTGGCACGGTGCTCTTGCCCACGGGAAGGTTTCTCTTTGCCCAGCACACAATTTCCTGCCTTTCTTAGGTCAGCTGTCTTCCAAAATGCTGCTCTTCTTGGGGACCTAATCCAGCCTCTGCCAAAATCAATGGGAATGCTGTCCAATGGAGCCAGTGCGCTTTGGACCGGTGTCCTTCCCTGTGTTTTTGTGGTCTCTAGCACAGCAGGGGTCGAGAGGATGAGTGGTCCCATGCTGCTGCCTCATCTGGCGTCACGAACACTTTGAGAAGTGGGTGCCCTCGCAATGCCGTGAGGGAAAAATGAGTTTGCTTTTCCACCAGCCCCAGGTTTTGGAGCTCACAGAAGATCAAACCTGCTTCTTTATTTTCACGATGACACGACAGAAATCGTAACATCACTGTCTCTTCCGGAGCTGATGCTCTGAACGTACCATCAACTTGGGAAGCTCATGTAGGGCAGTCACTCGCCCCATGTATGCTGCAAGAGCAACGCAGCTCTGCTATTTATAAGACATAATATCAGCTCCAGCAGTTGTGGATGAAACCATATCTGGCTCGACTTGCAAATGATAAGTCATGTTGAGGTGCTTTTTGGGGTTAGGGTTTTGTTGGTTTTTTTTTTCCCCTGTTATAAATGAAAAGGAAGATGATGTGATTGGAAATGTCAGGCTTCGTGTGGCGTGGGCGGGATGCCTGTAATTTCTCAGCCAGAGTAAAACTGTGTTATTGAGAAGCTCTCTAAAGGCAGACAAGCTGAAAACACGTTTTTTTCAAACAACACACAAGAGGTTTACAATCTGTCATATGCATCTAATTGGCTTTTATTATACGTGCATGCTGATAGCCTCCAAATGTGTGCCCAATCATTCATCCCCTGCCGCTGTGCCTACCGCGTCCCTCCTGCTGCCGCCGGCCCATGAGCGCTGCTGCTGCCTCTCCTCATCGCTCCCCCTTGGAAATGGAGACCCTTCCCTCTGGCGTTTAGCGTATCGCAGTAAGACCCCTCACGTCCTGTGCAGAGAGAGAAATCATAGAATTACAGAACGGTTTGGGTTGGAAGGGACCTTAAAGATCACCCAGTTCCAACCCCCCCGCCCTGGGCAGGGACACCTCCCACCAGACCAGGTTGCTCCAAGCCCCGTCCAACCTGGCCTTGAACCCCTCCAGGGATGGGGCAGCCACAGCTTCTCTGGGCAACCTGTTCCAATGCCTCACCACCCTCACAGGAAAGAATTTCTTCCTAATATCCAATCTAAATCTCCCCTCTTTCAGTTTGAAACCGTTCCCCCTTGTCCTATCACTACACTCCCTGATCCAGAGTCCCTCCCCATCTCTCCTGGAGCCCCCTTCAGGGACTGGAAGGCCTCTCTGAGGTCTCCCCGGAGCCTTCTCTCCTCCAGGCTGAACCCCCCCAGCTCTCCCAGCCTGTCCTCACAGCAGAGGGGCTCCAGCCCTCGGATCATCTTCGTGGCCCTCCGCTGGACCCATTCCAACAGGTCCACGTCCTTCTTGTGCTGAGGGCTCCAGAGCTGGAGGCAGCACTGCAGGTGGGGTCTCCCCAGAGCGGAGCAGAGGGGCAGAATCCCCTCCCTCGCCCTGCTGGCCACGCTTCTTTTGATGCAGCCCAGGATGTGGTTGGCTTTCTGGGCTGTGAGCGCACATTGCCGGCTCACGTTGAGCTTCTCATCCACCAGCACCCCCAAGTCCTTCTCCTCAGGGCTGCTCTCAAGCCATTCTCCACCCAGCCTGTATTTGTGCCTGGGATTGCTGTGACCCAGGTGCAGGACCTTGTTTCTGGAAGAACACTGATATTGGGAAAAATTAACGAATGGCCAGAGAAGCACTGGGAAGTCGTCAGCTGCTGGTTGATGGATGTGTCACTATGCCAAGGGACAAGTGCCAGAGAGCACCTCTGAGCCAGCAGCACCCAGAGGAACCCCTTCTGCGGCTGTAACCTCCGTTGCTTGCCCACATTCGCAGGCCACAGCCGCAGAAAGCAAGGTGCGGCCCCCCTCCCACCTAACCTCGGCCAGGGCCAGAAGAGCCACGTAATGCTCTGGGAAAACCCAGCTCACACGAGAGCCGGGTGAATATTTTCCTCCACGACATTTCTCTGGGAGCTGTTTCACTGAAATCAGACTTCCTGTATGAATAGTCAATGTCGGTGACTTCTGGTTTTGAAAAAAACCTTCCTTTGAAGCACCTTTTTATTCCAAGAGCATATTTTATATTGTGAATTATATTACAAGGCAACATTTTAAAGTATCAGAAGGAAAAGTACCAACTTTGTTGAAATATAACCCTTCCAAAATGATTTTTGGCACAAAAATATGAGTGTGACTTTTTTTGCTTTTGCCTGCCTGCCTCAGGAGCAATTTCAAAATGTCAGAATTTCCTGGAAAACGGTGATCCTGCTTCCTTGGCTCCTGCGGCTTCAAGTGAGAAATCTCCGAGCTCCTCCTCGTGTGGGCTCTCTCGGTGTTGAAGGCAGCTGCACCCGTGTCAGAGGCCGAATCCGGATCCCTGGGCGCAGGCTGCACGTCATCGTGTTTATTCTTTGGGGGCGACACAAGATCACTGCCACGGGTGACAGTCCACCTCCTTTGGGTATTTCATAGGATCATGGACTCATAGAATGATCAGATTTGGAAAGGACCTTAAAGACCACCCAGTTCCACCCCCTGCCCTGGGCAGGGACACCTCCCACCAGCCCAGGCTGCTCCAAGCCCCGTCCAACCTGGCCTTGAACCCCTCCAGGGATGGGGCAGCCACAGCTTCTCTGGGCAACCTGGGCCAGGGGCTCACCACCCTCAGAGTGAAACCAGATTTCAACAAGACTCTTGGCAGGTGCTCTCTGCAGCTCATCATCCTCATCGGCAGCGTCCTCCTCCGACGTCTGTCACTTCCAAAGGCGGCAGCCATGGGGACAGAGGTGGTGAGGGCTGAAGGAGTACACCCTTGGGTGCCAGGGCAGGTCCCTGCTTCTGGGGAAAAGCATCCAGCCACTCCGGGGCTTTTCCCATTATTCACTGCTGCCTCCCTTATGCTGGAGGAGGAAACGGGAGGTATGATACTGGTTTTCCAGCCCTTCCTGTGCCTGTCTGGTTTTCCTGGCCCCCTTTGACTCTGTGTTTGCATCTCTCCTAAATGGTGAGATTATCATATCAAAGGGAGCCCGAGCTCCCTCCACACTCCTGGTGCCGCCTGGGGACTTTGCTTGAGAAGGGTGAGTAATTCCTGCTCTCCCTCCCTCACTACACACGGCAATTAAATCTTTCATTAGCTACTTTCCACCCTCCAGGACAAAGGTGTTTATCCTTTGATACGAGACATAAGAAGAACGTGAAGAACTATGTGTCGGTCTCCCAATCCCTGCTCACCTTGACAAGAGCCCAGACTAAAGGAAGAAAAGGAAGGGGATCTGTGCTGCTCATGGAGAGAGGTCACCACGCAGCTGCTAACCCGGAGAGGCGTTTGAAACTCTGGGAGCATCTCACCTGTAGCACCAAGCAGGGAGTAAAGGTCCCCTCTGAGGAGCAGATGTCACAGGTTCACTTCGCACACTGCTTTGTGCTGCAGACATGCAGTGTAAACCTTGATTCGGGTTCCGAAATCAGAGCTATTCACCCCGCTTTACGGGTGAAATTCATCTTTTCCTGCCTGGGCAGGGAGAGGAAGCCTCCATCCTCCAAGCTGCTGGGCATGCAGTCCACGTGGGCATATTCGGCCGCATCATCGCATCCCTCATTTGGACTCCCTCCGGCAGGTGGAGAAAAAAAAGAAAAAGAATAAGAAGAATAAAAGAAAGTATCATCATGGTTTAAAATTCCCCGGTTTGGGCTGGAAGACACGAGTGTTTCCCCTTCTGCAGCAGAAGTGAACGAAAGCCAGCCGATCCTCAGTGAGAGCCTTTCCCGTGACCTGCGGCCTGAGGCAGGGCTGAAGCGCAGCAGATCCTGGGGTGGGGGCGTGGAGAATTAATACCGCTACTGAAGAGGCAGAAGAGTCCCAATTCGTATCAAATGGATTCTCACTAGCAAAGTCTCCAGGCTGGGAGGTTTAAGACAGAGAGCCAGGTCAGCCTCTTGCAGAGCTGAAATGGATGTGGGAAGTGTCTCTGGGCTTCCCTGAGGGCGGGGGGGTTTCGTCTCAGAAGTGCTCCCCCAGCAAAACCTCCCCCCCGCTGCCCGTGAGAGCTGCCCGTGCGGAGCGGAGCAGAGCAGCCAGCGCAGTGCAGAGCTCCTTCTGCTCCCAGCCTGGCCCCCGCCGGCCGCTCGCCCGTGCGGAGCATCCCGGGCAGCCGCAGCCTCATCCCCTGGGCATGGAGGCTTGATCCTGCCCGGTGCAGGCAACTAGGACGTGTAGTCACCTGTCTCAGAGCAGCTGTGCTGGAATTCACCATGGGGTTGGTGCGGCAGCGCATGGCAGCCTGGGGGTTGACGGCAGACATGCAGTTAGAGGTTTTGCTTCTATCTGGACAAGTGACCCCCCAGGCGAGACCATGCGGGACCGCAGGACCGGCAGCTTGAGGAGGCTGTGCTGGGGTTCAGTGTGCTCAATGCAGGGGACCACATGTGCAAAGGCGTTTCGGTGCCTGGAGGAGCCCCGGTGGGGCTGAAGCCTTCCCAAGCATCTGCCTCCGTCCCAGCCAGCGGTCCAGGCTCACCTCGGGCATCTCGCTGCGTCCGCAAACAGCTCAGTGAAAGTCTCCCCGTGGGCGTTTCAGTGCAGGTACCCAGAACTAGAGGCATCCACAGATTCAGGCCTTACTTAAAACGTGGGCCTGTGGCTTCCTCCCTGCAAAACAGGGACAATGAGTCTTGCCTTCATTGGCAGCCAAGGTGCAGGTCAGGGAGAGCAGGGAAATCCCTGGAAGCCTCTGGAGAAGCCCCAGGGACAGAGGCAGAGCATGCCCTGGGTGCCATGCTCAGGCTGCTCTGAGTGGACCAGCTGTGATTTATATGAATATTGTCTTCACTGGAAATCTTACAGAGCCGCTTAGGGCTGCAGGACGCCGGGGAGGATGGACGCTGTTGAAGGAAAGGAAAGCCTGAACCTACGCACGCAGCGGTGTGCGTGAGGCTGACTTTGCTCCTGGCAGCCTTCAGCCCTGAAGGTGGGCAGAGAGAGCCCAAAAGAACGTTTAGACTAACACCTAATTTCCCAGGAAGGTGTTTGGATGGCTCCACAGCCGAGGGCAGGGATTGTTGGCCTTGCTTTGGTATTGGCAAGAGCCCCCCAGCATGGGCGTTATCCTCACTGTGCAGCTGGAGAGAGGAAGGGGTGGAGGGGTACAGACGTAGGCAGAGACAACATCAATCTCTGCCTCCCGTCCCTAAGACCCACCACCCCCCCCTCTGTCCCTGCTCATGGTTCCCTGTGCCTCTCCCTCCCACATGCCTTTGTGCGGCCGGAGCCGCCTCTTCCCCTCCCTGATGAGCTGGCGGAGCCCAGCACACCGCCAACAGTGACGCTCCCGCTCTTCAAAGCGGCAAGTTGGAAGATGAAGAAACAGAAAAGGAGCCTTTGGTCCCCTGTTCTGACACATTTAACTTGAATAAAAAAGCTCCAGCTGTCCTCTCTCGCCCTGCGCATGAAGACATGACAGCCGCAGGCATTTGGCCTCTTGGTTTGGTGCTCCAAAAAAGACAGACAGCCTCGCCGGTCTGGGTTTAAAAGCAGTAGCAGCAGAGCTGGTCTGAGGAGGACGAGTTACCCGTGGCTCCCATCTGCTCCTCTGCACCCTGGCCTTGTGTGAGCGCTGGTCTCAACTCCAACTAGTGTGACACCCCTAGCCCCAGCCCTGCCCGGAGCTTGGCCCCCTGCGGCCAGTGGCTGGGGTCCAACGGGGTGATTGCACGGATGTCTTGTGCCAGTCCCTGCAGCCCCACAGCGCTCCTGGTCCCTGCTGGAGCTCCACATTCCGGAGGCTGGTGAAGAGCTCGGCTTTCACCCAAAAGCAAAGCATTTCCCCTCCTTGCCACAGCAGAGGCAAGGCTAAAAATAGAATCATAGAATCATAGAATGGGTTGGGTTGGAAGGGACCTTTAAGGCCATCTAGTCCGACCCCCCTGCACTCAGCAGGGACATCTTCAACTCAATCAGGTCGCTCAGAGCCTCATCCAGCCTGGCCTTGGATGTCTCCAGGGATGGGGCCTCCACCCCCTCTCTGGGCAACCTGGGCCAGTCTCTCACCACCCTCAGTGTAAAGAACTTCTTCCTAATGTCTGATCTAACCCTGCCCTGCTCGAGTTTAAACCATTGTCCTTCGTCCTGTCGCTACGTGCCCTTGCAAACAGCCCCTCCCCAGCTTTCTTGTAGCCCCCTTCAGGGACTGGAAGGGGCTCTAAGGTCTCCCCGGAGCCTTCTCTCCTCCAGGCTGAACACCCCCAGCTCTCTCAGCCTGTCCTCACAGCAGAGGGGCTCCAGCCCTCGGATCATCTTCGTGACCCTCCTCTGGACCCTCTCCAACAGGCCCATGTCCTTCTTGTGCTGAGGGCTCCAGAGCTGGACACAGCACTGCAGGTGGGGTCTCACCAGGGCAGAGGAGAGGGGCAGAATCCCCTCTCTGGACCTGCTGGCCACGCTTCTTTTGATGCAGACCAGGATGCAATTGGCCTTCTGGGCTGCAAGTGCACATTGTTGGCTCATGTCCAGCTTTTCATCCACCAGCACCCCCAAGTCCTTTTCCGCAGGGCTGCTCTCTATCCCGTCATCCCCCAGCCTGTATTGATAACGAGGGTTGTCCCGACCCAAGTGTAGGACCTTGCACTTGGCCTTGTTGAACTTCATAAGGTTTGCTCGGGCCACCTCTCTAGCTCATCCAGCTCCCTCTGGATGACGTCCCATCCCTCTGGCACCACTCAGCTTGGCGTCATCGGCAAACTTGCTGAGGGTGCACTTGATCCCACTGTCTTTGTCTTTGATGAAGATGTTGAACAGCACCGGTCCCAGTACAGATCCCTGAGGGACACCACTTGTCATCCCTCTCCATCTGGACATGGAGCCATTGACCACCACCCTCTGGATGTGACCATACAGCCAGTTCCTTATCCACTGAGCAGTCCACCCATCAAATCCATATCTCTCCAATTTAGAGAGAAGAATGTTGTGGGGGACCATGTCAAAGGCCTTGCAGAAGTCCAGATAGATGATATCCATTGCTCTTGGGCTGATGAGAGCCCAGAGAGCCAAGTCCCTGGCAAAAGAGCCCCTTTTATGAGCTCAGAACAAAACGTGCATGTTCTGAGAGCCCAAACCGCGTGGTCTCGGTGCTCGGGATTGCGTTTTGCTCCATCTCCACATCTGCACGCCCAGGGAGGGCACGGCTGCCCAGCCATCGTGTCCTGCGGGCGCATTGCAAGCTGGTGCAATGTCCCCCTGGGTGCCGGGGACAGGGACCATGCCGGGCCCTTCTCTCTGCTTGGCAGAGCCTGGCAGACTTTGAAGAGCTGTATAAATATCAACCCGCTGGCAGCGCTCCCAGGTAAGATGGGGACACGGTTGTCGGGGCCCGGCAGCGCTGCTGATGGAAAGTCATTCTTCGTGCAAGAAGAGCTTCCAGAGCGGCTTCTTCTCTGACCCTCCTTTTTTTGGGAGGGTACTGCAGAGAGATACCCACGCCTTCAGAGATGGTCTCGGCTGGAAGTTAACTCGACAAAGCAAAGCAAAGCAAAGCTGCTGGAAGTGCCTTGGCAGGTCTCTTATCTGGCTGGTGCTAATCCCTCCAGATTGAGAGAGAAGGAGAATGAAGCAAAACCTCACATCTTAATGACCAGAATTTGCTTATCATGTTTGCTTCTTTCCAGGGCTCCCACTGATTTCTGTCCCCCTCACCTGTCAGGAGAGACAGCACTAACGCAGTGCCGAAGCGGGCAGAGCGGGGCTTGCCTGCGCCACCTGCTTTGCTGCGGAGCGAGCGTGGCTAATGCTTAGAGTCAGACATCGTGTTTCGGTGCCAGAAAGAAGGAAAAAAAAATCAGGTGGACAAAACCCCATGTGAGGCTCAAGGCATGTCCTACCTCCTCTCTCACCTTGGGCAAGTCACTTCAATTCTGCCTCAGTTTCCCCTCTGGAGTGACTTCACACCAGCTGCTTTCCCAGCTCGAACTGGGGGCTGGGAGAGCTCTTAATCTGCTGCTGCCGGCAGCGCTGCCGGGGGGGCGCTGGGGTGATGAGGGGTGAGTCTGGAGCACAGGGCAAACCCTGCCCCCCCTGCCCCCATCACACCCTCCCCGGCGGGAGGGAAGGCTGCTGGATAACCCCTGTTTTTCCCCAGGCGCGTTTTCCCCGCGCGGTGCCGGCGAGGCTGTGCAGCGCGAGCAGCTCTCTGCCCGTTAATGCATCTGTGGTGAAAATTGCCTGCCAGACGCCAAGGCAGGGGGCACAGAAACGTGCTGGAGAGCAGCCTGGGGACAGGAAAATGGAGCGTTGTTTTAACCCTGCTGCCTTTTGCAAGGGCCTCTTTCAAACGGGATGGAGAGCAGCCCCGAGGAGAGGGACTTGGTGGGTGAAAAGCTGGCCGTGAGCCGGCAACGTGTGCTGGCAGAAAGCCCCCCACACCTTGGGCTGCACCCCCAGCAGCGCAGGCAGCAGAGAGAGAGGGGATTCTGTCCCTCGGCTCCACTTGGGGGAGACCCCCCTGCAGTGGTGCCTCCAGCTCTGGGGCCACCAGCAGCAGAAGGACACGGAGCTGTTGGAGTGGGGCCAGAGGAGGCCCCAGAGATGCTCTGAGGGCTGGAGCCCCTCTGCTGTGAGGACAGGCTGGGAGAGCTGGGGGGGTTCAGCCTGGAGAAGAGAAGGCTCCGGGGAGACCTTAGAGCCCCTTCCAGTCCCTAAAGGGGCTCCAGGAGAGATGGGGAGGGACTCTGGATCAGGGAGGGGAGCCATAGGACGAGGGGGAACGGTTTGAAACTGAAAGAGGGAGATTTAGATGAGATCTGAGGAAGAAATTCTTTGCTGTGAGGGTGGTGAGCCCCTGGCCCAGGTTGCCCAGAGAAGCTGTGGCTGCCCCATCCCTGGAGGGGTTCAAGGCCGGGCTGGACTTTGAGCAACCTGGGCTGGTGGGAGGTGTCCCTGCCCAGGGCAGGGGGTTGGACTAGATGGCCTTTAAAGGTCCCTTCCAACCCAAACCATTCTGTGATTCTGTGATTCCAAATGGGAATGCCAGCTCCTCTGTGCCCGTGCCCATCAGCCTCAGGCTGATGTCAGACAAACCCCCTTCTCCCCAGGGAGGTGAGGGGGTGCTGGCACCAGTGGAGGCAGGGGAGGAGGCAGCTGCCTGCACTGCACAGCACCAGGCACTGCTCCCCAGGCTTCCTGCCCTGCGGTGGGGGGATTGCCGTGGGTTTGCTGTGAGGAAGGGCACTAACGAAGCTCCCCAATGTCCGAGCACAAATGTGGTTTCTGGCTCTGGAGACCCCATAACGTGATGCTGGCACTGGCCATCATCCGGAGGAAGCTGTTGACATCCCAGATTAGCTGATGGGAAACTTCTGCATCCAGCCTTAGGTCTCCTCTTGAGCTGTGAGCATCACAGGGAGCAGTCACTAGAGGAAAAGCACAAACACAATTGCAGATGGCAACCCTATTGCCAGGGAAAGGGGAGGGAGTAAAAAAAACACTTAGCTTCTAAGAGCAATTAATACTTTCAAACACTTTAATGAACACCACCTCATTAATCCAACCCTCTCAACAAGCAGTTACACTCACTGCAATTTTGTGCAATGCCTTCAACATTGCGAAATTTACTCCACCTCACCGCCACACTAACATCCCAATCTTCTAGCGCTTTACTCAGTTGCTGATATAGGATAGAATGCCACCAAAAAAAAAAAAAAAAGGGCAAAACAAATTTGGGCCTTCCTTCCTCTTCATCGTTCCTCTTAGAGCAGAGGGCAGGCGGCGTTCGAGCGCCCAGCCCTGAGCACATCTGCCCAAGCAGAGCGCAGCGGCGGGCTCTGCAGAGCTGCCGCGGCCCCTTCGCGGAGCATTGCCACCCTGTGCCCACCCAGGGTCACCATCCCCCCCAGGGCACCACTAGCCTCACCCTACAGCATGGACAGCCCTTGGGGGCCATTTGCTGACCTGGTGTTGGTTTAAAAGTTTCCCTGCACGTGGGTTATCGTTCTTAGTGCGCCATGAATTGTCCATCTCTCACATGGGGGGGTCCCTTCGATGCGGAGAGACGTACCTGTTTCCTCCTGAGCTTGAGAGACCCAAGGATGCAAAACCCAGCGATTCCAGGCTGTTGGTTGTTGAGTTTGACATTGGAGCTGTTTCTGTGCACAACACACGCTCTTCTTCCACATCAAAACCTACACTTCAACTGGCTGAGTGATTCACAATCGTCCTCAATGGAGGCAATTAGCAAGCAAACTGTGATCCGTTATTTTGATTGATGGGATACTGTCAAAACGAGTTAGCCTTCCAACTTGACCTGCTTGACCGCGCTGATCAGCTGTCCTCACTTGGAGTGCAGTTGCGCAAGGCTCTTGGTGGCACCAGCTCAGCTGCTGGTGGCCTTGCACAGGAGAGGTGGTTTGTCACCGCGTCACCTCTCAAAACCAGGGCTGGGTCAAGTGGCTTCGGCTGTGAATGCAGATGAAACTCCAGGCAAGTGAGAAGCAAGAGCCACATTTCCAGCTGGTGATGTCTGTTGTTTTTTCCCCAGGATTGTGCTGCTGGCATGGAGAACGCAACTTCACCTTGGGGGTTTTTCCTTAGAAAAAGCCACTCCAGCTCTTGTGGTCTTGAACTTTCAAGGTGATTGAAAACTGCAGGCTTAGAAAAGCGAAGAAGAATAAAAAAGTCCCCAAACCACTCAGTTCAAAATAACTCCTGCTTTTGAAGGCCTGGACCCTGACTTGGGAACCCTTGGAAGCTGGGAGCGCGGCGAGCAGTCTCATCTGGCTGTAAAAGTGGGTGGTTTTGCCGGAACTGGCTGAAAGCTCAGCCTGAGCTCAGGTGGACAGAAACGTGCTCTCCTCGGGGTGCGGGGAGACCAGCCTCACCTTTAGCTCAGCCAACATTGACGGCTGGCAGTCGCTGGGTGCCCCTGGCTGGGACCAGCCCGTTGGAGGACTTCGCTCAGGATGTCACCGAAAGCCGCCTGGGATGGGGAGGTGCCATAGCTTCCAAAACATCACCTGGGGCCACAACGCCACAGCCTCCAGGCTGCTGTGGAAGCTCCACGTGGGCTGTGTCTGGGGTGGCACAGGGGACGCTGCAGGCCCTGGGTGCTGCCGCGAATATTTCCCCACTGTGTCGCAGCTGGGGAGACCTGAAAGCCAACCCAAGTGAGGGCACCTGGGTGCAAGGAGGGCATGCTCTCCCTGGCACGAAGCTGGGGTTAAGGCCCTGCCATGTTGTCATGCTTCCAGCTGGGATGGAGTTAACTTTCTTGCTAGCAGCTGGTGTAATGCCATGTTTTGGATTTGGGATGGGCATAGGGCGATAACGCACCGATGTTTTTGGTTGTTGCTGAGCTCTCAAGGCCATTCTGCTCCTCACCCCACCCCGACAGCGATGGGCTGAGGGGGCACAAGATGTTGGGAGGGGACACAGCCGGGACAGCTGACCCCAACCGCCCAAAGGGATGTTCCACGCCATGTGGCGTCACGCTCAGTATATAAAGCTGGGGGAAGAAGACGGAAGGGGGGGATGTTTGGAGTGATGGCGTTTGTCTTCCCAAGTCACCGTTACGTGCGATGGAGCCCTGCTGTCCTGGGGATGGCTGAACACCCGCCTGCCCGTGGGAAGCGGTGAATGGATTCTTTGGTTTGCTTTGCTTGCGCGAACGGCTTTTGCTCCACTATTAAACTGCCTTCGTCTCAACCCACGAGTTTTTTCTCACTTTTGCTCTTCCGATTCTTTCCTCCACCGCAGCTGAGAGGACCGAGCAAGCGGTTGTGTGGTCCTAGTTGCTGGCTAGGGGGTTAAACCACGCCATGGGCATGCTCGGGGCTGTGCAACCCCAAAGCCATGCAGTGCTCCTCTGGAGAGAGGCGTCCGGAAAAGCAACAGCCCAGAAAACTCCACAAGGATGTTAAAAACATGAATGTATGGTCTGGTTCCTCGATCTCCAGTGTCACAGCTGAACACTGGTTGTATTTGTGTCTCCAAACCGTTGTGCTCAGGGCAATAGGAGTGTGGGATCTCCCCAGCCTTAGGCTGGGAGAAGCTGCAGCGTGGTGGCCCTTGGCTGCGCAGGAGGGACCTTGGCAGGGTGCAGGGCTCTGCAGAGAAGGATCATCTAAGTCATCCTAAAGAGGCGGGAGGAGATGGGCAGGCATTCCCTGCCCTCCTTCCCTGATGGAGCTGGGACGGCTGGTGGTCACTGGGCTGCTCCAGTCACCGTGCTGTCCTCTTTGCCGTCTGGGCCGTACCTCAGTGGGAGAGGAAGAAATCAAGTGTTAAGGGAAATGCTTGTACCAAACCCCTGAGCACCAGGACCTCGCAGACGGGCTTGTTTGCAGGAGATGGAGAACGACCCCTGTTTGTACCCGCACGATTGCAAAGCGTGCAGAGCCCCTCGCTGTGCCTCAGTTTCCCTGTGTGCTCTATGGCTGCCCTGTTGTTGGTACACATCGCCGTTGTGCTCCGGGATGATGGGTGAGCAGGTCTCATCTACGCGTCATGATTAAAACTCCTGTATTAGCAGAAATAAGATCAAAACAGGCCAAAGTTCCCTGGTTTTCTCATCAGTATTCCTGTTAATGACTGCAGTTAACCCCCTTTGCCCTCACTTAAGACGGATCTGGCTTTTTTGGATGTTCTTTTATAGGCCTTAATTACCCAGACGTTTCCTCTTCCTCCAGCCTGGAGGTCTGGCACGTCTGAGCAGGCTTGACTCTCTGTGGTGGTTCTTCACTCCCATCCACGCTGTCTTTGCTGCGTCAGCCCAAGCATCGGCCAGCCTGACGCCGAGGGCTGGCGGGGGGGGGGGATCCCCGAGGCTCCCCCTGAAGCACGGAGCCGTTCCCGGGGCTGGCCCCTGCCTCAGCCCGGCAGCCCGGAGGCATCTGCGCCCCTTTCCCTCCTCGCCAGCACTTGCCCCTGTTTCTCAGCTGACCCGTTTTTCTGAGAACAAAACCCGCTCCCTTCCCCACGCCCAGCTGCACTCGTGATGCAGTTCAACACTTTTGCCGTTTAATTTAATTTATCACGAGTTGCTGATATTTGAGCTGGGCTCCCTCCGCACCCCTTGAGCCTTACTGGGGTAGTTTGGGGGTATTTCCAACCCAATCCCCGGAGCAGGGAGAGAAAACCCAAACAATTCCAGAGCTGCTCAGCTGACGGCAGCCTAAAACCTTGCAATAAGCCTTTAGAAATGCCGCTGTCGCTTGCTCAGAAGCCGTCAGAGCGGCGCGGCGCAGGGAGGCTCCGCTGCGGCAGGAGTAGCCCTGCTGGAAAGACGCGTCCTTCTGCGGGTGTTGACAACGTGGCCGAGCCGTGGGCTGTGCTGGTGGCGGGACCCGTGCGCACCTCTCCGGGGGAGGCTGAAGGTGGGATCCTGCACACTGCAGCCCGGTGTCGGCAGAGCTGAAGGAAGGGAGTCCGCAGCTGAGGACGCCATCAGAAAAGTACGGTCTTTTCCCATGTCACGGACGATCTGACAGCCCTTTCTTTACACATCTGGTGACGTTAAACAAATTACTTGACTCCACAGGAGCGCTGAGGTTGGAAGGCAATGCTGGAGGTGCCTCATTCAACCCCCTGCTCAAAGGACAGTCAAGGGGAGCGGGTTGGTCAGGGCCATGTCCAGTTGGGCTTTGAGTAGCTCCAGTGGTGGAGACTCTGCAACCTCTCTGGGCAACCTCCTCCTGTGTTCAACCACCCTCACGGTATAACAGCTTTTTCTTACGTTTGAGTAGAATTTTCTGTATTTCAGTTTGTTGCTTTTTGTCCTGGCGCTGGGCACCACTGGAAAGAGCTTGGCTCTCTCCTCTTTGCACCCAACTTTGGTTATTTATATACATCAAGATCCCTCATGAGCCTTCTCTTATCCAGGCTGAACAGCCCCAGCTCTCTCTGCCTTTCCTCATAGGAGAGATGCTCCAGTCCCCTTATCACCTTGGTGGATACTGCTGTACCTGTAGAAGCCTTTCTTGTTGCCCTTCGTGTCCCTTGCCAGACTCATCTCTAGCTGGACTTCGGCTTTCCTGACCCCATCCCAGCACACCTGAGTCTTTGTGTTCCCCCTGCATTGTCCTCCCTGCTCTCCACCTCTCACACACTTCCTCTTTATGCCTGGGTTTTGTCGAGAGAGCCTTGTTCCAGCCCCCTTGTTGCCTTTGCTTGATTCCCTACTTGTCAGGGTGGACTGGAGGAGCTGATCTTTGAAAATGAATCATCTCCTGGACACCTTTTCTCTCCAGGGCTGCACCCCATGAGGCTCTTCCAAGCAGATCCCTCAAGTGGCCAGTCTGCTTTCCTGAGTCCAGGTTTGTGATCCTGTTTTTTGCTCTGCTCCCTTATCTGAGGACTCTCAACTCCACCATGTCATGCTCTCTGCAGCCAAGGCTGCCCTCATCCTTTGCATCCCTGACCAGTTCTGTCTTGTTTATAGGTATCAGATCCATCAGAGTGCCTTCCTTCCTTGGTTCCTCCATTGCTTGCATTAGGAAGTTGTTGCCAGAGCACCCCAGAAACCTCCTAGACTGCGTGCTCCCTGCTGTGCTGTCCCTCCGGCAGATAGCGCAGGGGTTAAAGTCTCCCGTGAGGACCATGGCCTGCAAACATCAGGCTTCTTCCAGCTGTCTGAAGAAGGCCTCATCTTCTGCTTCCTGATCAGGCGGTCTGTAGCAGACACCCACCACTATGTCACCCACGTCAGTTTGCCTTCCAACCCAGACACTGGCTCACGATCCACCCCAGGGTGGAACTCCATGCATTCCTGCTGCTCCCTCACACAAAGGGCAGCCCCCTCCTCCTTGGGTTCTTCTTGGCGACAAGACACCAGGGGAGTCCTCCTCATCCACGGATGGAGGCAGGGATCCATGGGAAAAAAGTTCACGAGTATCACTAAAAACAGGGCAAAGTGCCTCAGGAACCAATGGAGATGGCTAAGCGTCAGCCTGGCACGTCCCAGCTCCAGCACTGGTCCTTGCTGCCTTTCCAGTGATCTCCATTTGGGCAGGCAGCTGCATTTCACGTTGCAAAGGAATCAACTCTGACAGCTGACGTCTGGCGCTCAGCTTCTCTACCGTCTCCCTCTGTTTTCTCTCTTTCTCTGGACTCTCGTTCATGTCTTATATTTAACTCTTCCCTTGTTCTCTGACAGTTTCGGTAGCTGCTCCAATACGGCCATATTCCAAACGTCATGTCTGCTCCTGCAATGCCTGTGTTTGCCTGCCAGATTTTGCCTTCTCTCAGTCGGACGCAGCTTTACGCAGAGGGTGCTGCGCTGCTCTGCTTCCAGCTGGGGAGGTGACCGTTGCCCGGGCTGCCCTTCCCAGGCACGCACAGACCTGCCTTGGGTGACTGCAGGGGAAGGGAAAGGGCCATATGTTTTTCCCCCCTCTCAGGATACGGCCTGTCAGCTTTCAACGTTTACACAGCTCGGACCAGGTGTTTTCCATTGGTGTTTTAAAAGGAAGGCAGAGTTACGTCTCATGTTCTGTTTTACTGGTGGAGAGAACCAACGTGCAGACCAGGGAAGCCATTTGGCAAAGCCACCCACCAGGTCAGAGGCTGCCAGCCCCACGCAGGCCCCGTTAGAGCCTTGGTTTTATAACGAGTAGATGCTACAGCAGGAAGACTCTTGGCTGTAATACAACGACCTTCGTGCAGCCAGACTCTTCAGAGTGGCTGGGGACCTAAGAACAAATGTAATGAACGTGGTTCGGGGGCAGCTGCTCCTGACTGGAGACCATTCCTCTTTGCCCACCCAGACATGACTTGTGCAGGGACCTGCACCTCCCGCTCTGCTCCGCTCTCCCAAGGGTTCAGCTTCCTATCAGCTTTCCATGGCCAGATTGTGTGTTTTGTTGTTTTCCTCATGCCATCTGCGCCGCTCTCTCTTCCCTCGCTCTAATTGTGGCACGCGCGCTGGTAATGAGTGATGGCTGGGCAGGCTCCGGCCAGGCCCCTGGACTTTCAAAACAGGAGGGACGGACAGTCAGGTACGCAGGGACCCCTGGCTCCTAGGCACATGATTCCCTACAGTGTGGGCAGAAATGCAGTCTTACGGGCAGGGTGGGTTTGCATACCCATGGGCAGGGTGGGTTTGCATGCCTCCGGACAGTGATGGAAGGGCAGAAGAAGTCAGGCTGAGGTGCCTTGGGCTGCAGAGTGGAGCTCAGAAAGGCACCCAGGCAGATACCCCTTATTGCACCCGGGACACATAGAATCATAGAATGGTTTGGGTTGGAAGGGACCTTAAAGATCATCTAGTTCCACTCCCCTGCCCTGGGCAGGGACACCTCCCACTACACCAGGATGCTCAAAGCCCCGTCCAACCTGGCCTTGAACCCCTCCAGGGATGGGGCACCCACAGCCTCCCTGGGCAACCTGTTCCACCACCTCACCACCCTCACAGGAAAGAATTTCTTCCTAATATCCAATCTAAATCTCCTCTCTTTCAGTTTGAAACCATTACCCCTCATCCTATCATTACACTCCCTGATCCAGAGTCCCTCCCCGTCCTTCCTGTAGGCCCCCTTCAGGTACTGGAAGGGGCTCTAACGTCTCCCCGGAGCCTTCTCTCCTCCAGGCTGAACCCCCCCAACTCTCTCAGCCTGTCCTCACAGCAGAGGTGCTCCAGCCCTCAGATCATCTTCGTGGCCCTCCTCTGGACCCGCTCCAACAGGTCCATGTCCCTCTTGAGCTGAGGGCTCCAGAGCTGGACGCAGCACTGCAGGTGGGGTCTCACCAGAGCAGAGGAGAGGGGCAGAATCCCCTCTCTGGACCTGCTGGCCGCGCTTCTTTTGATGCAGCCCAGGATGCGATTGGCCTTCTGGGCTGCAAGCGCGCATTGTTGGCTCATGTCCAGCTTTTCATCCACCAGGACCCCCAAGTCCTTTTCCGCAGGGCTGCTCTCTATCCCGTCGTCCCCCAGCCTGTATTGATAACGAGGGTTGTCCCGACCCAAGTGTAGGACCTTGCACTTGGCCTTGTTGAACTTCATGAGGTTTGCTTGGGCCATCTCTCTAGCTTGTCCAGGTCCCTCTGGATGACATCCCAGATGACCACGCACTGCTCAGACCTGTGGGATCTGCTGGGATACCTTATGTGAAATAACAGTGACAGGCTGCTGTTTCCTGGGAGTTCTTACAAGCTCTCCTTCTGCTGCTCGTCTGAGGGGCAGATGGAGAGAGCAGGGTGGTCAGTGGGGCTGCAGCCCCTCTCCATCCTTGCCATTAGCCAGGGGCACGGGACACCCCAGGCCATGGAAAGTTTCTTGCATTGATCTGACAGCTTAGGGTGAGAAATTCATCCCTGGAGATAAAAGCAGAATCTCCTTCTGCCATGGGCTGCGAAGGAGAAAACTGGAACCATCCTCAAGGCAGGGAGAGAGTGAGCGACGCTGAGGCCAGCCTGGGCTCCCAGCAGATGCGCATTGGGCTACCCCCACAATAAAGGTCACCAGACGTCAAACTGAGGGACTATGGCCGCCTTGTCCCTGTTAATAAGCATCCTCCAGGGACAAGCGGATGTTCAAGATGATTCATCTACCAGCGCTGTGCTGCTGCAGCACACCAGGGACCACAGATCAGAGACTTTCAGTGATGTGCCACCCACTCTGCAGGCCGGGCACCCACAAGCCTGGGCTCCATGGGCTGTCTGACGCCCTGTGTGACCGCTGGCGCACCCTCCCCTCTGTCCCTGCCTGCCAGTAATGTCTCCCCGGCTCACAGGAGATGGAAACGGCTTAACGAGTGCTAATGAGGTGCTTCGCAGTGCCTGGGTGGCACCTGCTCTGCGTGTGGGGCTGGTGACCCAGGCTGGGCACCACCAAATCACTGGTGAAACTGGAGGTGGTCACAGCCTGCATCTCCACCACACAGTGAAAGGGGCCATGAGACATTGCTTTGGGCTTCGGATGGCCCCTCTTTGGTCCTCCTTCCCCCACCTGCCCTCAGCACCGATGAGCGATAGAGTATCATGGTGGTAGAGCTCTGGGGTTTCTACACGAGCTGTGGTTTTCCTTAGCCCCATGGAGATGTCCCACTGCCTTAGTTTCCATCTTCCTCCCGTCTCAGCCTGGTGCTGAGGGTGGAGGGTCCATCCAAGGCACAGCAGAGTGAGATCCAACCAAAAAGGAGAAAGAACTGTATTTCTCATGAGCTTTGTCGGGGGATGTCAAGACGAGCTGCTTTTGGGTGTTCCTCATCTGCCACCATCCCAATACTTTTCTTGCTCTTTCTTACTGGTCAGGGTATCTCAAATGAGTTCTCGAGCAAGCCAGAGCAATCACACCTTGCAGACCCTGCTTCACTCCTCAAATCTGGTCGGTATTTAGCCCAGCTTTTGCTGGGCTTTATAAAAGGCTCCTGCAGGTTTCTACCCTCGCATACCATGACCTGTGTGACTCAGGAAAGCCTTGATTTCCTACAAGCAGGGTCCGCTAGTGCTGCTGCAGGGCCCGGGGTAAGAAGAGAAGGTGATGGTGAGAGGGAGGAGGTGGTTCCTTCTTTCACAGGAGGAACCGTGGAGACAAGCTCCTGCGCCTGGGTCTGGAAAGGGACCTGAAGGTGGGAATGGGCCACACAGAGTGGGGAGCAGAGGACCCTTGGGGTGCTGGTATTTCCAATTACCCACCATTCTCAGTACCTGTGGCCCAGAAAGGGCTCCTGGGGCTGCAGGTCCTCAGTCTCGCAGTGCTGGTGGGTGCTGAGCTCAGCCCCTGGAGCTGAGATCCCCAGGGCCTGGGGGGTTGCTGGTTGCAGCAGTGGGAGCAGGAGCCAGCGAGGGGTTTGGGGACCTCGGTGGCTGTGGCTCAGGAAGGACATCGGGAGCCAACACTGCCTGGGGGTATCACAGCAAGGAGGAAGGATCCAGATTTCTAAGAGAAATTGCCTTTGTTTGCTCTCAGAGTTTTAGAAAAACCTGCTTTGATGAAGAACAAGGCTGGTATTTACCTTTTTTTTCTCTGCCCCCAGCTACCAGCTCAGGCCAAAACTGGCGAAAACCAGAAAACCAGGGAGGAAAGGGATGAGCAGGAGCCTGAGGCTGGAACAAGAGAACAGGCAATGAGGAGAGAGATGCTGGAGGATGGCAAAAAAGGAAATCAAAATAAAAACGGAGCATGGAGGCCTCCAGCCAAGGCACCCAGCACTCCTCTCAGCCTGTCTTTCATGAATCGTAGTGTTTGGGTTTCTCTAAAGCCAGAAAATTCCCACATAGAGAATTTTTTATCTTATCACCAAGACTGCTAACTACAACCCCAAACTAAGAGACACTACATAAGAACAAATGCTTAAACATTAAACCCACAGAAATCGCAAGCAAATGCTGCGTTTGTTATTTCTATATCAACCCCGGGAGCTCCGGTGAAGACTGGAGGTAGCAGTGGGAGAGGAACCAGCAGAAATCAAGACGAACCTGGTAAACTTGGGAAGAAGCCAGGAAGCAGAGCACCCACCGCGTGGGTACAGGACTCACAAGCAAAGCAGACTCAGGTTCCTATAAGCGGAATCCTACATCACCAGAGAGACGTGGACTTGCCAGCACTCACATAACCTGAATTCTGACTCCGCATCCCATTTACTGATTTCATTTCATTCTAGGAACAGCTTTCTGTTTTTTCTAGCCTTAAAAGTTCAGTGTCGTTTTGTCGTTTGTCATGCGCTCAGTGGAATCCCCAGCATTCATGGCTTTACTCCACCGCAAGCTCTCTGCGTTTCTTCATGAGCGGCGTTTAGATACCTGCAAAATCTGGGTTTGTACCGTGGATTTATTTTGCCAAGTGGGGAAGCGTTGCTATTTGAAAGACATCTGGGCAACCGCTGTCCTGAAGGTTAGCACCCCAGCTGACGGGCAGAGGCGCCAGCTCCAGGGCTGGGCTTTGCAGGGGCTGTAAGTTGCCACTGGCTTCGCAGTCCCAAACTGGGAGGAGCGGAGCATTCCAGAAAAACCGGTCTCTCTTACAGGCACTGAGCCCTTGGCCGTGACCTTTTAGAAAGTTTCACCCAAGGTATCTCACCCTGAGCATTTGAACTTTGCAGCAGACAATCTTTTGGCCAGATTCTGTCATCTTTACCCATTTTCATAACACTTCTCAGCCCGGCAGTTGGCAGAGCTCCTTGGCAAGGCTCTGCTGTGGCATATCTCCTGTTCCAGATCCTGCTGAGCCAGATGTGATGCACAGCAGATGATGTGTCACCAGCCTGACCAGGCTGCCACATCCACCCGTGGGAGCTGCAGCGACAGCGTGGGGACACAGCCCCTGCATCCCGGGAGCTGGCGGCAAAGTGGGGAGGTGAAGGACGAGGGTTGACAGGAAAGGGGTGAGCTGGGGAGGTCTGACATGTGTCTTAACATCCGTCATCCTGGCCATACCTGCATTGTCACCTCCCTCCGGATGTCTCAGCTACCCTGACGCCTGTCCCTGCTCCTTGCGCCCTGGATGTCACAGCTGCCTGCAGTGGATCTGGAGAGGAGCCTGCAGAAGGAATGACTCATCAGACATCCAACCGCAGAGCTAATTGCTTCCTCTCCTGACTCACTCGGCCGGGAAGCGGGCTGGAGCTGCACAGCTCAGGTGCACACTCAGCCTCCAGCATCCCTACAACTCGAGAGCCGAGACCCGAAGATGTGCGGCCCAGGCTGGACCAGTGACCACCTTTCTGGCATCGCTTGCCTGCCGCAGCCTTCCCGAGGGCCTGATGGGACCAGTGCCCTTCCCCACTTCCCAGGGGAGACCTTTCCGCTGCCCCTCTGTCGGCGCCTCCACTTCTGTTGGCCATCCACGGTACATGGCAAAGCTTAGCCCTCCAGAGAGCAGCAATGAGGGATGAGACCCGCACTTTGCAGCCTGCAGGAGCCCAGCTGATGAGTGACAGAGTGGGAATGGGTTTCCTGCTGCTGCCCCATATCCCCTCACCCCACACCCATTTCATTTAATGAGGAGCGGGAAATACGTCCCACTCCGTTTGGGCAGCATCCCCCACTGTGCCCAGGTGCCAGAAGGTTTGGCCGTGGGAGATCAGCCCTCAGCGCTGCGTTGCTGGGCTGGTGCCATGAGCGGAGCAGCCTCTCCCCCTCTGCCTGACAAACAGCAAGGCTGCTCTGGGGCCTCGCAGCCACCTTTTCCCCCAGTTGCTGGAGCTCATGTGTGCTGTGGTGCCTCGGGGTGCCTCGATGGCACAGGGGAGTTTAGCAGCACTGAGGAAGCTCCTCTGTGCTGGGTTATTGCAGCACAGCCAGGCACACGGACCAGGTCCTGAGGCCATCTCAGCCATCGGGACCTGGGCTGTGCAGTGCCACCGGGGAGCAGCAAGAAGAAGAGAGAAGGACGAGGGGCTGAAAGAGTTGGAGTAATAATCATGGAATCATAGAATGTGTTGGGTTGGAAGGGACCTCTAAAGGCCATCTAGTCCAACCCCCTGCAGTCAGCAGGGACATCTTCAACTCCATCAGGTTGCTCAGAGCCTCATCCAGCCTGGCCTTGGATGTCTCCAGGGATGGGGCCTCCCCCACCTCTCTGGGCAACCTGGGCCAGTGTCTCACCACCCTCAGTGTAAAAAACTTCTTCCTAATGTCTGATCTAACCCTGCTCTGCTCGAGTTTAAACCATTGTCCCTCGTCCTGTCACTATGTGCCCTTGCAAACAGCCCCTCCCCAGCTTTCTTGTAGCCCCCTTCAGGGACTGGAAGGGGCTGTAAGATCTCCCCAGAGCCTTCTCTTCTCCAGGCTGAACCCCCCCAACTCTCTCAGCCTGTCCTCACAGCAGAGGGGCTCCAGCCCTCAGATCATCTTCATGGCCCTCCTCTGGCCCCACTTCAACAGGTCCATGTCCTTCTTGTGCTGAGGATTACAGAGCTGGACACAGTACTGCAGGTGGGGTCTCACCAGAGCATAATATAATAATATAGTCCTTTCTCTGGGTGTCAAGGACAAAAGGACCTGTAGAAACCTTGTGCTGGGAGCACAGAGACCACGTGGCCCAGCAAGGGCAGGCGCTGCAGGGACGGGGCGTTGCGGGGTTGGGGCTGGCAGGCAGAGTGCAGCACTTCCAGGGATTCCTCCCGAGCATCATGCTCCTCTCCCTGCAGCCTAAACCCATCTGCAATGAGGGGGTGGAGAGCCTGAAGCACAAGCAGGAAGCACTGTCAAAAAAAAAAAGCCTCTTCAGTGTTGGTATGCCGGTACAATCATGTCAAAAAAACAAAAAGGCATCGCCACCTGCAAAAGAGCAGGCGCTAACTCCGACAGCCTTGGAGCTCCCACCCACAGTGCCAGCCCTCCAAGAGACAGGCACGGAGCTCAGCTCGTTCCTCAGGTCCCCGCGCTCTGCGCCACCCAGTCTCGAGCCCTGGGGACGGCGGGACCCCCCTCGGCTGACACAGCAGCTCAGGGTCTCCTCCACGCACCCACCCCACAGCACGGCTCCAGCTCCCCAGGTCCCGAGCCACCGATGCAGCCTCTGGTCCTGTCACTCGCCTTGGCCCCAGCATGAACCCATTCCCAGCGCCACCAGAGACACAGCCAGGGAAAAGATACGCCTCCTGCTCCACCGGCTGAACCAGGGTGGAACATCGACTTGGGCTCAAGTCCTTCCCCACGAGCCGGCCTCGCAGCTTCAAACTGGGCAGAGCCGAGCGCTGTAGCCCAGGGGGAGGGTTTCTGGATGTGCCAGCTGCCTCTTGAGAACGTCACTACTTGATGCTATCTGCTCTCTGCCTTCCTTGCCTGCATATCTCTACAAGCTCCTGCTGGTGCCTTGGAGAAATGAAGGGCCACACTGAGCAGTCTCATCCCGCTGCCGAGTGATCCAAGCAGGCTGCGGGCAGCATGTTGGCATATGGGGGCTCCAAGATCAGATCCACGAACAATAATCAGTGGTCCTTCCTCCACAGCATCAGAAACACAAGCGTGACAATAAACATCCCAGGGACTCGGTGGCACAACACAGGCTGAGTACGCCATTATGGAGGGCAGAACCTGGGAGAAGGGAACAGTGCGGCATTACTGTACATCAGAGGTGTATGTATAAAGATGAATGTAGAGGAAAACACAAACACAGAGAGATTAAATCAAGAGGACTACGGCAGAAAACGCGTTCGGGCTAGATGTGTAAGCCTAGAAAAAAATATCCGTGTGTCCAGGAAAGACTAGATTAACTAATCGGGACAGATAAGCGTATATCAGATTATATGTGAGACGGCTAAACTGTTCTATATCTTTTATGCTTTAAATATTTACAGAAGAGTTGACTGTGACCAGATTACTATTAGCAACAAGAGGCTAGGAACAAGAACAGAATAACAATGTTGAAGAAGATAGCATGAGAATATTCAAATTGTCAAGGCCTGATAAAATTTTCCCTGGAGCACATAAGGAACTGGCCACTGTAATTTCTTACCCATTAGCAATTATCTCAGAAAACATATGGAGCCTGGGTGAGGTGCTTATGGACTGGAGCAGGACAAAACATAGCACGTGGCATTAAAAATGGAGAAAGGAAAATACACTAGTCAGCCTGACTTTGAAGCCTTGAAAAGATACAGAATGGAATTATTACACAATCCCATGTCGAGCATCTCGATGATAACTTGTGGTAAGGAGCAGAGGCTGATACACGGTAACGTGCGACAAGGAGCAACAAGGATTCGCCAAGAATACAACACGTTGAACCGATCTGATTTCCATCAATGACGCAGTAGCCTGGCTGATAACGGGAGGCGGTAGACTCGGTTTGTCTTGGCTTACATGGGGTTTTTGATGCTGAAAAGGTCAGGAAACCCGGGCGATGGAGCGCAATTGAAACATCGCTGAAATGGGTGCCCAACTGGTTGGAAAACACCGAGAGTGGGGGCTGCTTCGCCAGTGTCAAACTCCTGTGGGGTCTGTCCTGGGTCAGGGCCCGGTCAATATTTTTGCTAGCCGCCAGGCTGATGATTATGCTTATAAAATGCTGAAATAATAACAGAGAGCAAAGGGCTGCAACTGTTTTGAAGGAGATGATCAGAATTTAAAATAAAACCCGGTCACATCGAGATTGCTTGGAATTGATAAAACGCAGTTCCGTGAAGGCAAAAACGAAGCGGGCAAGCTGCAATGCACAAACACCACGCGGAAGCTGCGGCTGCAGAGCCGTACTGCTGGTGGGGAGATGTGGTGGGTGACTGCTTGCTTCGGTGGGAGCCTTCTGCTGCTGTGGGCCAGGCGAGGTGGCCCTCGTCAGGCAGGGACAGCCACACCGTCGCTCTGCTCGGCCTGGGGAGCAGGGGGGGAATGGATTTCAGTCAGAGATTTTGGCTGGTTATCAAAAGAAGGAGGTATCAGACGGAGAAAGTCCAAAGGATATGCCTACAAGTTTGGCCAGAGGTTTGAAAAACATGAGCTGCAAGGCAAGGAAGAGCAAACCCAATCTGTCTAGGTCTGGCAGGGAGAAGCCTGAGCAGGGATGCGAGAACAGCCTTCTAAAATGCTAAAAATCACTAGAAAGAGATTAGTGATCATTTATTCTCAGGTCTACCAAGGGTATTTGGTGCAGTAATTGGCTTAATTTGCATCTAGAGAGATTTAGGGTAGGTATTAGGATTGCAAGGGGATTTTCTTTGGGCCATATCACGACGTATCAAAAGCTGGCTGGGATGTAGCTGCTCCAAAACAGCGTGCAGAGGAGCAGCTCCCTGCAGTCCCACTTGCCCTTCAGGGCTGCAAGGCATCCTGGACGGACCACGCTGGGGAGCCTTCCCCGGTAAATCAGGGCCGGGCAGGGAACGGCTGGGCAGAGCCATCTCCCAGCACCCAGCACTGCGGGCTGAAGGAGCAGGGCAGCGGAGAGGCAGCAGGGGGTCTTGCCTGCCCCCTTGCCATGGGAGAAGGAGGTCTTTGCCCAGCGGCAGGGGGTGGAAACTGTTTTGGTGAGCAGCGCCGCTGAACAGGAAAACCAGTTCCATAACCGTGCCTCCAGTTCTCCCCTTTTTGAAACACCATCCTTTCCTCTCCTGTCCCTCTGTGCCTCTGTTCTGCACTTCCTCCACCATCTTTCTTCTCCTGTACCCCTCCTGCTCTCCATCTTCCCCATCCCTCCAGCTGCACTCCTCCTCCTTTCCACTCTCTCCCTCTTTATTCGCATTCCTTCTCGCACCAGCTTTTTAATTCGGCAGCAAGACATTTCCATTTGAATCGCTTTCCTGACTCCATCCAGGAGAGGAGCGCAGCCAGGGTGCTGCATCCTGTCCTAGCCCCACAGGCATTAGCGTCACGTGGAGGGGGCTGGCTGTCACCAGCGGGCCCGCTCTGCGTTGGTGGCAGCCGGCTCCCGCACCCTCCTCTCCGCTGGTGAGCTGAGCTCACGCTCATGCCAACCGCGCTGGGTCACCGTGCGGGCACTGCTCCCCTCGGCGTGCGGAGAGGCAGCGGCCGTGAGTCTCGCCTGGAGACAGCCTGAGCGCTCCCCATTGGCATCCCCCGAGGAGGAAAAGGGGACTCTGCAGCCACCCATTTGCCGGGGATCTGCTGGGTCTGCAGGCTGCTGTTCTGAGGGTACGAGGCACGCACGTCTGCGCCATCTCTAGGGGCAGGGGAGGTCCATGGCGAGGGCGGTGATGGGCTGCAGCGATGTGCTCCTGTGAACCAGAGGTGTCTCTGGCCCTCAACGGGGCTGCTCCTTACTTTTTATGAGCTTCAGTGGTGCTACAAGAAGCGCTGTCTTTGTCCCCCTGTATGCAGCACTGGTGAGGCCCCTCACTACAGGAAAGACATCGAGGTGCTGGAGCGTGTCCAGAGAAGGGCAACGGAGCTGGTGAGGGGTCTGGAGCACAAGTCTCATGAGGAGCGGCTGAGGGAGCTGGGGGTGTTCAGCCTGGAGAAGAGAAGGCTGAGGGCAGACCTTCTCGCTCCCCACAACTCCCTGAAAGGAGGGTGTAAAGACGTGGGGTCAGCCTCTTGTCCCAGGTAACAGGCGATAGGACAAGAGGAAATGGCCTCAAGTTGCACCAGGGGAGGTTTAGATTGGATATTAGGAAAAAATTTTACACTGACAGGGTTATTAAGCATTGGAACAGGCTGCCCTGGGAAGTGTTTGAGTCGCCATCCCTGGAAGTATTTAAAAGATGGGTAGACATAGTGCTGAGGGACATGGTTTAGTGGTGGTTTTTGTCAGAGTTGGGTTGATGGTTGGACTCGATGATCTGAAAGGTCCCTTCCAACCTAAGCAATTCTGTGATTCTATGATCTCTGCCCATCAGTCCTTGTGGCCAGCCTGGGAATCCCCCTGCTAATCAGGCACCTCAATGGCAAAGGCAAGAGCTGAGTGTGGTGAGAAGGGTCATCTGGAAGAGGGTGGATGTCTGTAAGATCTGCTGGCTGGGCAGAGCCATCAGACGGCCTTTCTAGCAGGCAGCAGGTTTGCTAGGAGCGAAGGTTGGGGTGGGGGCACATGGCTGCCCACCCTCCACACCTTCTCCTCTCTTCTTTTGAGGGTCATTTGGGTGCTCAACCTTGCAGAGCTCTACCTCTCTCCCTCGTAATCTTGCAGTCCACCCAGGCTAAATAAGATTTATTATCTCCCCGGTACCAGGTGGACACACAGGCAAATAGCTTCCAGCCTCACAGGGTGTTTCTTTCCTTCTCTACCAGCTGCTGGTTAATGGTTAACTTTCAGGAGTTTTCCTCCTGGCAAACAGGGAGCCCTTCAACATTTTCTTTAACCTCTTGGTTAAAGAAAAACCAAGAGCTGGTTGGAATCTAGTGAACTTCTCTCCATGCCAGGTGGAACCGGTGCCCACCTTGCAGATGCCTCCGTGCAGGTGCAATGGCAGAAGGACAGGACAACACTTCCAGGCCAGTGCAGGCTGGGGCGGCCGGCCACAGCCGCTAGCGGTGTGAAGCAGGGGAATGTCCAGGGAGGGTTCGCTTTCACCTGGAGGGTGTAGAAGCTCGGGCTGATGGAGTGCTGCAGATGCAGCTGAGGGTGTGGGGGGCCTGCAGTGACTGGCGGTTTGCCGTCGGGAAAAGGACTACAGTCCCCATTGGGCTGTAAATCAAAATTCCGCCCATCTCCTTCTCCAGGGGAAGTGGGTGGGAAGGGGGATGTACGCCGGGGAGCCTCAAGCCCTTTACCAGTAAGCGCACAAGACACCCTCCGGGTGCAGGCAGTTGGTGCCAAGGCATCAGGTGCTGGCAGCTCCCTGAGAGCTGTGGCCCTCGGCTCCCTCATCGCGGCATTAGAACGGGTGCACGGGTTTCTGCTCACTGTCTCTAAAAGCAGAGCTGCGTCGTGGTTTTGGCCAAATTGGCCAACTGCCGGCGACAGATGCTCCCCCCCAGCCTCTCGTACATGGAGGGGAGGAGGAGAGATAAAGGGATTTTTACGAGTTTAGAAGAAACTAAACTACTTTAATGAAATATTAATAATAAAATAAAAAGGAAAATAATGAAATAGATACAGTATATACAAAACCATATAAAGCTCCCGGGATGACGTCACCGGCAGGCACTGGGGAAGTCCCAGGCTGGACTGAGCGACGGGTGGGAACTGGGTTCCAGGGCTGGAGTCAGGAACACACGGGTGGGGATCAAAGGCAGATGAACAGGCAGGGTCCTCCTTGGACGCCGGCCATGAAGGAAGAGGGCTGAGCCTTTGATCCCTCAGCTTTTGTACTGAGCACGGGGCAGACGGGATGGAATACCCTGTTGGTCAGGTTTGGGTCACCTCTCCTGTCCACTCCTCCCTGCAGCTGGGACCCCTCTACGCCTTTCCGCTTCCAACCCTCCAACGGGGCAAATAACAAAATTAGCTGACGGTGGTTGTTACAGCAATAAGTATAAGCAAGAGCCTCTCCACATACCATTCCTTGGCATGAATTATAAACATCGGGTCTCATCACTCTGAGAACGAACCGTTTTCGACACCACATGCTGTTAATTTCAGAGAGTTAGAAGAGGCCTAGCAAAGAAGTAAAATTACTGAACAGAAAGTTGGTTCTGTTTTGCCTCAAACCAGGACAAGCTGTCACCCCAGAACTTCATATGTTTGAAAGAGGGTCAGATTCTGCCGGTAACACTGCAGAGGGGCAGAATATTTTGCGGTCTTGTTTGCACTCCGCTGATGGCCGTTCACAAACCGTCACCACGCGGTGACCCTCGGACCGTACGAGCAGAGCGACCGGGGCTGCCCTTGGGTGGCAGCAGCGTGGCATGGTGCCGTGTCCCTTCGGTCTTGACCGGCACTTTAAAATATCACTTGATTTCCATTCTCTCTGCCGCGGTGGAAAAAACAAACAGGCAAAGAGGCTTTGCGCTTGGGTTGTTAAATTTTCATGGCAATTTAGCAAGGCTGGTTGAGAGCCATTTTCCAGCTAATTTCAGTTCCTTCGCGCCGCTCCTGGGCTGCAGGGCCTGGGCTGCAAATGTGACAGCGGGGAGCTGCTCGTTTGCTGCTCAGAGCCTTGTCACGGAATAAAGCTGACCCGGGAAATGTTGTTATCAGCATTTGATAAGAGATGATAATGTTAATTTTTGCTCCTAAAATCTTTTCCTTAATAGAAATGAGCAGCTCATATTTATGCCAGCAATTGCAGCTGCAAAGAGCTCACACAGTTAGAGAATATCCATCTTCTGCAGCTGAGAGAGAGGAGAGGTTTACATGGATCACGAGGACTAATGCTAACATGGCTTTTTGAAGGAAATTCTCCATTTGGAGGATAAATCGGCACCTGGCTGTTAGAAATCGGGCCCCGTTCTCCCATGGGATGTGCTGTCCCACAGCTGCGTGAGGGACAGGCGTCTGCCAGTCCCTTGGATGCCTCTGGCTTTGGTCCTTTGCAGGATGCAGGAGGCAGGACCCGGCTCAGCTCCAGCGCCCAGCGTGGGCTTGGGCTCAAGGTCTGGCATTGGGAGTGCTATTTTTGAGGACGCCTGCAAGGGGCTTTTGCCAGAAAATGTCTCTTCCAGGGCATCGGGTCTAGGTGGGCAAATGCATCCCAGCCTCCGCTTGACCCCTGAATCCTGCTGAAGTACGGAGCTGCGTGACCTGCTGAGGCGCCACCGCGCGTGTCCCAGGGTGCCGTCAGTGCTTGCAGATATCAGCCCACATTTCTCATCGAGCACGTGTGGCCTGGAGGCTCAGCGGGACCCAAGGCAGAGCACGTATGGCTCCACAGTGGGGATGCTGGGGCTGCTGCCAGGGAGCTTGTGTTCCAGGGGCACGGGCAGACCTGCAGAGCTTTTGCAGGGCCTATTCTTATTTTCGCAGCAATGAGGAAAGAGTTTTCCAGCCTGCTCCGGCCCTTGCAGCACTGCAAAGTGCAGTCCTTGACTGCACGCAGCTCGCTGACTGCTTTCCGTAGCGCCAGCCATTAACCTTTCTCCTCTGCCCAAATAAATTGATGTGTCCGCAGGGCCTTTGGAGCTGGCGAGCGATGCCAGCCAGCGCCGGCGGGGGGACGGGGGAAGCGAGGAGCCAGGTGATGCTGGGGAAGACCGTGCCAGCCTGGTTTGTCTGGGTCCCATCTGGCCGCCGGGTGACCGGTCAGCCAGGAGGATCAGTGCCCGCCATGGTGGTGCCCCGACAGCCGGCCCCATGGTGCACCGGCAGCGCCGGCACTGGTGCTTCTGCCAAAGGGCAAGGGCTGAAAAATACGTCTTATGTTCAAAGCACCGATGCCGAGGACAGAGGTGAATCCCTCAGTGCTCCCACAAGCCAGCCCAACTGGTTTATGCAAAGGGGAAATCACTGGCATTTCTGCGTCGGTGCTTACGTCTGGTCCAGGTCTCACGTAGAACAGCCTCGATTTTAGCATGCCAGGACTTTCAGAAATTAGACTCTCTGACTGACTCCAGTGATTGGGCTTGTCCACGTGAGCACTTTCAGGGCAAAGCCTGCCAGTGCTGCCCGCTCTCCAGGGCCGTTGACCATCATCTTCCTGTGCCCAGTCCTGAAGGGAGGAATCTGGCACCCTCCCTGGTCCCCTCCAGGACAGGGAAAGTGCAGCACACGTGTCGAGGATCACAAGGAGATATGCAAGGGGTGGAGTAGGTCCTCCTGGACCCAGATGACCATTGACCCAGCCCTTCTTGTTGTGAAAGACAAGAGTGTGTCCCCAAAAGCACCCAGCTGTCAGCGTCGGCTGGTGGCCCCTGTGCCACCCAGTTGCAGCAGGAGCTCTGCCACCCGTCTGGTCTCCTCCCCAGGCTCCAGCATCTCACAACAGCGATCAGCGAGGGCTTGATCCAGCCGAGTGCCAACTACCCACATCTGTCCCTCAAACTGTCTAACTGCAGCGTGTCACTGAGCCCAGGGCCTCTGTAGCCACCACCAGAACTGGGGTCCCCAGCCCCTCACCCAGGGCATTTCAGGCAGGACCAGGGATCAGGAGAGGTTCCTCCTGCACCTTCTCGCCCTGACCAGCGTACCTGCCACCACGGCCACGTGGACTCTGCTCCTGCCAGCAGTGAGCTTTGGAGGGGGACCAGCCAGCGGTGTAGACCCTCCATGGCTGCGGTCCCTCCTCTGCACCCCCTGCTTTCCTCCCTGAGCCCATGCTCAGCCCCCAGCCCATGGAGCCGGAGCTGGGGGAGCCTCGGGCAAGCCCTGCACTGTCTGCGAGGGGTTGAGCAAGACCACGGCAATCACGAGAGCCCTGGCCAGGCAGCAGAGCTGGCCGCTGGGCAAGCTGGCCCCACAGGCCCCTTCCCTTCTTCTCGCTGATGGTTCAGCTGAACACGGCAGAGTGCTGGAAGCCTCGGCAATGCAAATAAATACCCTAAAACGAGGACCACACCTTCAAGCCTGATCCTGCGCTGCTGGAAGAGGCTCCAGCCGGGTGCTGGACACCCCTGGCAGGGACTGCCTGTGCGCGGATCTTTATTTTCCAAATATTATGCGTGACCCTGAATGTGATGAGGAATAATAAGGCTGGGATCTCACTGTGTGCTGCTGCCAGGGTGCCTGGGCCAGGGAAATTGGCCGTGGAGGCGTTTGAAGTGCTTTCGCAGCAGGTGTCGGGGGGAGGGGGCTGAGCCCTGGCAGCCCCGCGGCTGCTCGCTGCTCTCCGTGCCCTCGGCCATGGGGTCGGGGGCAGCTCGTGCCAGAAGCTGCGGTGGAAGTTGCTCGGAGTCCAGGGAGGCAGGAATCTGGGACAAAACAGGGTTTGTTTCCCCAGCCGTGACTTCTCTCATCAGCTCAGCTGCGGGCTTGTGTTCCCACATCTCAGTGGGGCGGCATCCCCCAGGAGGATGCTCCTCTCATCCCGTGGCATTTCTGGGGTGGAGGCCAAAGCTCCTGTGTCCTCGCTGGAGCCTCGCTGGGGACATGACGACCCCCTTCTCGTGCAGCTTGTGGGACTGGGTCCCGCGGGGAGGGCTACCGCTGGCCAGGGCTGCAGAGGAGGAGAGCCCAGCGAGACCCTGGGGCACTGGTCGCGTCCTGCAAGGGGCTGGGGTGGACGGACGTGGGGAGAGGGTGAGCCAGTGCCTTTCTGCTGAGGGGCCACCCCCAGGCCAGGCTCGGGGACGCCCAGGGGGGGTACAACAGTGGGGAGGCGATGGCGTGGGGTCTGGGTCCCCCCCAGGGAGTGCACAGCTCCCCGCATCATCCTGCCCACGCGCCATTCCCAGGAGTTCTGATGCTCCCAGCTGGGGGCTTGTTGGTCTGAGGCTGTGGGGAGGGAGCGAGGCACGGCCAGTCTCCCTTGTGGCACGGGAAGGAGAGGAGAGCTGGTCCCCGGGGGTTTGGCAGCCGTTTGGCCCCAGCTGGGGCTGGGCTCTTCTCCGGTCCCTGCGCTGCCCTCCCGGCCATGGGCACGGCCAGCGCTGGGGGTACAGCCACAAGCCTATCACTGGGGATTTGGCCGCTAATCCGCTCTGGAAGAGATGGCTGTAATCTAGCAATATTGGCTCAGGCTTTTCTTATTAACTTCTCCCAGGCTGCCAGATGCTTCTGGCCAGTACATCCAGTGGCGAGGGACTGCCTTCTCTCCGCACCTTCCCGGGCGTTTGGAGTGAAGAAATGGGGTGAACTGCGCAGCACCGTGTAGGTGTCAGGTTAGTGGGGCGATGCTGGGGCTCGGTTCACAGGACACCCCCCCACCGCCATCAGGGGCATTAAACCATTTGGGAACAAGCCCTGCGCTCCAGGCCAAGTATGAGACAGAGCCACGTGGAGAGGGCAGCGGGGAGGCAGGTCCGTCCCCGGTTTGGGAGGCTGGAGAGGGCCACGATGGCGTCTGACCCTGCGTCACCACCTAAAACAGCGACGCTGGCCCAGCTTTCGCCCTGGGTCTCCATGGAAATTTGCCGGCTGGCTGGGGGGGCCTTACTAGAGGCAGGACACTCGCCACGCTGCAACGGGCCAGGGCTGTCGGGCAGGCAGGAGAGCGGGCATGGGGCCCCCCCTCGCTTTTGGGGCAGCCGCCCGTGTGGGTCCAGCAGCCATCAACGGCGGCCCTGCTGTGGCTGGCGTGTGGACGGAGGGAACAGGCAAAGCTCCTGCTTCCAGCACCAGCAGTGCCAGTCAAACCTGTGATCCAACCAGGCTTGGATCCGGCTGCTCGCGGGCTCCCTGGTGTCCCTGACTCTCTCTCCCGCTGGCCTGGGAGAGGCTCTCCTGTCCCAGGAGCTGCAGAGCTCCAGTTTCCGTCAGAGATGGACCAAAGGCTGATATTCCTGAGGGATGGGACAAAGCTGTAGAAACTCAGAATCTTGGAGACCGCCTGGGATGCAGTGGGGGGTGAGTTAGGTGCCTGCCAAGGGGAGAGCCTGCCCTGCCTGCCTGCTACCGACGCCCTGCCCTGACAAGACCTGGATCACATACGCCACCTGGGCAAAGCCTGGCTCCATCCAAACTCTTGCTTGCGGAGCAAACTAAACCCTTTTCGTGCTCTGACAGATCCCCTGTCAGAACGGTAAACAGCAGACGCTGGGCACTAACAAGCAAAGGATGCTCCAGCTGCAGCAGCCACCCCTCCATCACAGGTGGGAGAGCAGGCTCTGGTCTGGGCAGGACCACCTCTCCTGCCTGGTGGAAACTTCTCCAAGCACTCATTTTGCAATTGGTGCTGCCTAGGGCTAGGCAATCGAGTCCATCCTAGTTGCTCCCTGCCTGCAAGACGTGCTGTGGACTAGTGGCCCTGCTCTCCTAGAGGTGGTCCCCAGGGGTGGTCACGCAGGGTCTCTCCTCACCAAGCCCCGGAGACGCTGGTTCTTCCCCATTCCCCAAGCACGTCTGCTCTCGCCCAGCTTCCCACTGGCCATGCCAGGACCCGGCAGCGTCCATCCTGCCCACTCTGTGCTCCAGGTTCAGGACGAGGAAGTTTGCAAGATACCGCTGGAGCAGTCAGGACAGGGGTAGATCAATTGGAAATAAATCCCCTCCTTCCCAAAAGAAACTTGGGCTGTAGCTGATCCAATCCCACCTAAGTTATCTCGCCATGCTTTGCCAGCCTCTGCAGCAGGGAGGCTGTAAGCAGTTTAGTGCCTCTCCTGGAAAAGAAGATGAGTCTCAGGGCTTCTCCATAGGGTCGAAGTAAGTCGAAAGGCCAAGAGCCCCAGTAGAGTGCGTGCTGGTGAGGAGTCTCCTACTCCAACAGGCTGCCAATGCCAACCACATCACTGTTCTGCCCAGAGAACTCCTCCCAGGTGCCCTGCAGGGGCTTCCCTGGTGCCTGCTGCCCCGCTGATGACTACCAGCATGATTGTGGCTGTTGGGAAAATGTGGGGGACCGGTCTCTTTTTATTCAGGGAAGGTTGGAGCACCCTCCAGCGCTGGGATCTGCTTCTGATCAGTGCAATGTCTCCAAGTAAACTTCTGGCATGTACTCTGGGATCTTTGGCGGGAGATGGGAACCATGTGTATCCTGCATCCAAACCCATGAGCACCTTGCCAACATCCAGACCTCAGTCTGGCCAACATCCAGACCTCAGTCCAGAGTGCTTAGCACCAAACGTGGCTTTAGCAGAGGTTTTGCAAGCTGTTCAGCCCTCCCTACATGCTGATCCCAGGACTAGAGTCCTTTTTCATTGTCCCTGGCAAGTCCGTGCAGCACAGCCCTCACAATAACGTCCCTCAGCCCAGGTGGTTTCGTGTCGTTGTATCCAGGGGAAAGGTTTTCATGGATTCCCTCCATTCAGAGACATCCCAGGAAGACGCTGACAGTAACCATGGGGTGCACTAATTGCTTTGAAGATACTGGAGGGAAGCCTCTGCTCCTTGTCACCCACGTCCCTACAACAACTTTTTCGCCTCTCTTCATCGGCAGGGAAGGGGGTTGTGCCCACCTCTTCCTTAACTTCAGCCCAGGTACGGAGCACAGTCTCCTGGGGACCCTTGGCGGACAAAGTGTTGTTCTTCCTACACCCGTCCCAAATCCTTCCTGTACGAAACTGAGTCTCAAATGTGTCTTAAACCCACAGACATTCACTGGCATCACGTATGAAGCCGAAAGAGATCCAAAGAGGGTTGCAAGCCCAGCTAGGGTCAGAAGAACCTGCCTGGCAGCAGCAGACCGAAGAACTTCAGCTTGTTGGGTTTTCTCCAGGAGAATGCCCAGAGGTGCACGTGGGAGCCGCAGGCACCAGCGTGGGGACAGGCTTGTGCGTGACAGAGCACTCTGTAACCAATGCTACATGCAGCAAGACCTAGTGGCTGGGAACCGGAGATCCTTAAATTGCGGCTGAGATGCTGCTCATGCAGCAGAGGTCATGAACTTCCTTAGGACAGTGGTCAGTTCACCATCACTCTTCAGCTGGTTGTCCTTCCCACGGACACGTGCCTGCCCAGCCACCAGTCCTGGACCTCCAGTCCATGGCTTGGTGCCTTTTCCACCTAAACAGATTTTTAGATCGTTCTTGACCCTCTCTGGATTTGTTTTCTGCCATCCCAGCCTTTAGGTTTCACATTTATTATAATTCACTGTAATTAATGTTGCACCCTCCACTGGGGCTCTCCGAAGCAGAGCGATTTAGGACAGTCAGTGTTAAGGAGCATCCTTCTGACAAGGGATGAGGGATACAGGAGCCACGTGAGAGGACGAGACACTTCATTGCGGGGTTGGGGGGGGCTGCAACATCAACCTCATCTTTCCCGCCTCAGAGCGGCGACGTGAGCAGAGGGGTTAGCAGAACGCTCCCCGCTTTGCACCTTGTTCTTCGTCTTTCCCCCTTTTCTCTCTCTTTGGTGCCACGAGTTTCTGCTGGGGGTCTCAGCTGTTCTCCGTGGGGCAGGCGGGGGTCAGACTCACCTTTGTTCAATCCCTGCCGTCATCAAGCTGGTGGTTGATTGAGCTGTCAGAGCCTTCCCTTTAATCAGAGCACGTCAGACCTGTGCCAGGGGCTCCCCTCAGGAGAACCACACTTCCCTGGCAGTGCCGGGATGGAAAGGCACGGGATATCCCATTGCTCTGCCTGTCGCGCAGAGCCTCAGCCTCTCTACGTTCCTAAACAGGATGGGACCGATGCTCTCCAGGGACCCGCAGCCCAGGATTGCGTCCAGCCGGTCCGTGCAGAAAGCCCAGCTGAGGAAGGAGAGGCTCCCGTGGGGCTCTCTCCTGTGTGGGGCAGGACGTGCCCTTCCTCCTTCCCCTGGCCGCTCACGGGACAGGAGTCACCTGTGGACAGTATCATCGCTCTCTTTGCTGGTGGCTCCTCACCCCACTTGCGGACTCGCTGGGGACCCCATCTGCCCCCCAGGCCTGCTGAGGTGGCCGTAGCACAAGTGCTTTCTGTGGTTACTGTGCTCCTTGTCACAGCTCTGTTGGGTGGCATCAGGCAACCCACATCCTGCCCCGGGTCTCGGGCTCCCTGCCTGTAAATTGGGCAAAAAAAATCCTTCCTCCCCGTCTCCCGGGGCTACTGCAATTCTGTCCCCCGCAATCCTCCTACCCCTGCAAGATGTCAAGGTGGGAGGTGTCATAACTGCTACTGGGGTCATTAATCTCTTTGAGTTAAATTAAAAAAAACAAAACAAAACGCATTTCCTGCCTCTTTTGTTCCTAGTTCTCCATCACATGCAAAACTATCCAAAGTCATGCCCGACTGTCTGAAGGCCCGTGGGCATTGACAGCCTTTGAGCGCTAGGTCCTGCTCCTTGGGAAGCAGAGGATGAAGGCAGTGGGAAGCCCACTCGTCCCCCAAGACTTCAGTCCTCCAGACACCCAGGGATAGTAAGGGCTTGATGTGACTTCTCTGATGACATCTCAGTCCCAGGGACTTCTTTGAGCTTTGGATCCCGCTCAAACAGCCTGGAGGAAGATGGCACCAAGAGCTGGAAATGTTTTCTTTGGATGGAAACCTTTACCTGGAGATGCTGGAGGGGAAGCAGCCTGAGCTCACCATTGTGTTCCCATCATCCAAAACGCGTGAAGGGCAGAAGGTGCCCAGGAGCTCTGTGCCAGCAGCTGTGGTCCCTCTCCTGGGGGGTGGCCATTTCCATGAGCCCTCCTCAGCCCGCGGGCACCCCCAGGCCTCCCTGCGGGCACAATTTTGCCGAGGGGGATGGAGCCGAGGAGCACACAGGGAGCGTCTCACTAATCCCAGCTGGCAGCCAGCTCCCCGAGCTGCACAAAGGGCCTTTTCATGCCCTGCATAAACAAGCGAGAGGCATGAAAGGTTGTTATCGCAGAGCATCAGCACTAGCAGTAGCTCAGGCGGGGATTCCCAAAATAGCCTCCTCCCAAAAGCGCATAGACATGTACACCCCTTTTTCCCTGCTGCTGGGCTTTATGGAATAAAGGTTTCGGGGTGCACCCAGCTCCTGGGCTGAACGCTGTAGCCCGAGAGCTGGCTCAGCCCTGGGCCACCAGTGCCTCCTGCCAGGGAAGGCAGAGCTGGCGGGGCACCAGCACACACGTGTGTCTGTGTGTGCCCGCGCACACGTGCACGGCCGCGAGCGTTGGAACTGAGGAAGAACACTTCAACCACGCTTCAACTTCTGCTGGGTCCTTGCGCTTTTAAGTCTGATGAAGAATACTCTGCGAGGATTACTGATAACTGGCGGTGTCCTTCCCTAACACTGGTGTTGCGAGGGCTAATTGCCAGTTTGCTCCGTGCTCGGAAGGTGGAGCTCCAAGGTGTTCTTTCTTGGAGGAGGTTTCATCTTCATAGCTGCACCTGTGAAGCCGGATCCCTAGCTGCACCCCTATTTCACCTGTCTTCTCCAAAGAAGAGCAGGTTTCCATGTAGAAATACACCCAAGGGTCACTACTGGAGGATGTGCTGATCCTCTTTGCTTTCTGTCCCGTAAAGCCAGGCCAGAGTCGCTACAGGGTTAAATTGTAAGGGGAAAACTCGCTGGAATAAAAGAGCTTGGACGCTCTCAAGGAGATCATAGAATCTACAGAGTGACTGGAGTTGGAAGGGACCTTAAAGGCCATCTCATTCCACCCCCCTGCCCTGGGCAGGGACACCTCCCACTACACCAGGTTGCTCCAAGCCCCGTCCAACCTGGCCTTGAACCCCTCCAGGGATGGGGCAGCCACAGCTTCTCTGGGCAACCTGGGCCAGGGACTCACTGCCCTCACAGCAAAGAGTTTCTTCCTGATACCTCATCTAAATCTCCCTCTTTCAGTTTAAAACCATTCCCCCTTGTCCTATCCCTCCACTCCCTCATAAAGAGTCCCCTGGTAGAGATATGACAAGACCCCAGTGACCGAACCCGTCCTAACATTGAACCATGAAACACCTGCAATGCCTTGCAATTTATGCCAGTATTTATTTCTGTGGCATTTGTCTCCCCTGAGGTCGTTGTTTCAAGTAGATTCTGCCGGACAACGGGAATCTGGCCAGGAGATCCTCACTTGAGTCGCAAGAACGACCCGACTCCTGAGAGAGTGATTCCATGGAGCTGCTGCCCGGCAGCGAGGAGGGCTCGCAGGCTCCTCCAGCCACGTCGCCGTTGTGGGAGGCTCAAAGGTTTCCCTCGTGCGCCGCTGGGCAGCAAAGGTCTCCAGGGTCCAAGGGGCAAGCGGAGAGGCACTTCCACCCAGCGGCGCAATGGCTGGCTTTGGCGTTTGAACGTCTCGCTTTTCTGGAAATGGATTCGGTTTATCTGAAAAAAATAACCGGACAAATGCCAGCTCCCTTAAATTTCTTTAAATTCTTTCAATTTCCAGTTCAGCTCCTGAAAACCTCGTAAAGTTTACGGTTCCTCAACGTTTTCTAGGGGAAAACAAAAAGTCTTGCCGTCCCCTCCCCGCCACCCCGTCTGCAATGTGTGGCCGGAGCAGGTATCTCCATCGCTCCCGTCGCTGCAGCAGGAAGCTGGGAGAGATGCGGGAAAGCTCGTTTGTCTGTTATTGAATAACCAGGAGAGGGTCCAGCACACGGTGGGGTGATGAATAGCTCACAGGTGATTATTTTGCAAATGAAGCTATTTTCCTCATTTCAGCGGGGAGGGCTGTACGGGCATAAATTGCATTTTCTATCACTTCAGGACTGTTGAAGAGTTTCCAGTTTTAGCTCGGCGGTAAGCGGAAGGCAGTTCAGGCTGGGCTGTTGGCACCAGCGTGAGAAGGGGAATGGAGGATTCGCTGGAGGAATTTCTTCCATGCGTTCTTCTCCTGGCTCCTCGGCTTTGCAAGGGGAACGCTCCCTGCGGTGGGTACTGGGGAACTAGACCGAGGGTATCTGCGCCCCTACCTCTGCCAGTGCCATCACCCACTGACTTATTTGACCCAAATTCACTCAAAAAGGAATTTAACCTTTACATTTCCGAGATTTTCCTAGATTTTAGAACATGAGCCGTTGAGCAAAATTTGCTATTTTTCCTTCGAATGACCTCAAAGATGAAAACAGGCAGTAACGGTCCTCAAGGCGCCGCACAGAGCTACAATCGCCATTATTTTTTGCAACAGGACGGCGCAGGTTTTCTCCTGTTCCCTACAAATGCGGCTCCGTGTGGCACATGAATGACGTCACTTGCAGCACAGCCACCCTGGCAGCGAGGTGAAGGAGCCATTCAGCATCGTCCCCTCACGAGGCGCAGTGGTGGAGGGCCAGAGGTGAAAACCATGGCTGCAAGGGGAATCTGAGCAGCCAATTGAAATGTCTTTTATTTGTAAATGAATGCCCTCCCTCAAGCTTGCCTCTGCTGCGGTGGGTCGTTTTTTTTTCCAAGAGGTTCCTGCTATTTACCCAACTTTCCAGCTGGGCTTCTCCGAGGCACAAAGAGGCAGGACCTGCCTGAGTTTGTACAGTGAGTCAACAGCTCGGCAGGGGATTAGAGCCCACAATCCTGCTGGCATCGCTGCCTTGGCTCCAACCACTGGACCATGCAGCCCCATTTTGTTCCTGGTACTCTCTACGGGTATGTGGTTTGTCGGGAAAAAAGCCTCAGTGTGGCTAATAAAGGAGGCGCTTTAGAAAGCGGGAGAAAAAAGCCTGCCTCCTCCCAGCGCTTCGTCCCCGTCCCGCTGGCGCAGGGGGTCGGGCTCCCTGTGGGATTGGGAACGGCAGGTTCCTGAAGGTTGGTGGAGCGGGAAGCTGGGGAGCAGCACCCGGAGGCAGCCGGCGCAGGGCGCTGGCACCCACCGCTGCCAGGTGGGCGACCGTGTGCCGACACACAGAGAGGAGCTGCCCCGGGCCAGCCCTGGCTTGCAGAAGACAAGCAGAAGCAGCCCGGTCAGAGTCCGCCAGGCTTCCCCCTCGCCGCTGGAGACCTGCCTTTGCCGGGGTCCCGCGCAGAGCTGCAGCCTTCTCCCTTCGGAGGACCACTACAGGAGCTAACGGCAGGTGAAGGGCAAAATGAAGGCCCCGCAGGGAAGTCCAGGGGCACGACATGCTGCTTGGAGCCCTACGGGATGCGGCAAGTGGTAGTGGGTGCTGGGTGCCGAGTCAGGGCTAGCCACAGGCTCTGGGAACGAGGAAAGCTGACCCAGCGCTAAAACCTGTGCCTGACATATCCCCTCCGTCCCCGGCTCCTCAGCATCAGCAAGGCAGAGGGCTGAGTGTGCAGCACGCCTCTAATCTCCTTCCTCCAGTTTATGAGCGCCACTCTGACTTCTCCAAAGTCCTCAGTGGCCATTGCAGCCATGCTGTCCGTCCAGTTCATCCCTGCATCCAGGGCATCCATGCTGTCCATCCAGTGCATCCCTGCACCCAGGATGTCCATGCACCCATGGCATCCATGCTGTGCATCCCTGCATCCTGAGCATCCATGCACCCAGTGCATCCCTGCATCTTGGGCATCCATGCTGCACATCCATGGCATCCATGCACCCAGGGTGTCCCTGCGCCCATGGCATCCATGCTGTGCATCCAGGGCATCCCTGCACCCAGGGCATCCATGCTGTGGATGGACACGTGTGTGGTGGAGCAACTGCGTTCCCCCCCCCACCCCCCACCCCGCGGTCCCTTTTCATCTGCATCTCCTGGAGGGGGCTGCTTGCCCTGACACACTCAAGACATGCAAGTCAGATCAGTTGATGATGTGGAGATCTCCTGGGAGTGGCTTACAGATGTCCCACACAAACACCCTGTGCTCTGGGGCTGTGGGCAGCGGGTGGGCAGCCCCGGCCGCTCCAGGAAGGGCCAGCCACCCCTTGGGAGCTGCAAAACCTGCCGAGATGTCCCACCCAGCTCCTTCCTCGAGGAAGGGAACCTCAGTCTGGGGCTGCGGCTCTCCACGGGGATGTGGCAGGAGGAGGCTCTGCAGGGACGGGAGGTCTGGTGGGGAGAGTGACTGATGCACCAGTCTCACCAGCGGTCTCCCCGGAGCGGAGCAGAGGGGCAGAATCCCCACGCCCCGGCCCTGTTGGCCACACTGCTGCGGATGCAGCCCAGGCTTCGGGGGGGCTTTCTGGGCTACGAGCAAACATTGCCAGGTCATGTTGAGCTTCTCATCAACCAACACCCCCAAATCCTTCTCAGGGCTCTCTCAGGTGGTCGTCTGCATGGCTAAACCATGAAGGTGAGCATCCTGTGCTTGCTGGCTGGGTTGGTGGGCACTCCTGCCCAGAGCTGGGCTGGCAGGATGGTCGACGGTCCTGGCGCGGGAGCCAAGACACTCGCTCCCGGTCCCCTCTGGAGAGTCCCCCTGCGGTTCCTGCCGCATGCGTGTCCCCCGCGTGAAGAAGCAGAGCCCCGAGCAGGCCGGGCTGCTCCCCGCAGTGGGGCAGGACTCGGGCTGCGGGGTCTTTGCGTGGGAGCGGGGCTGGGCTGGGCCGGGCTGGCAGCGGGGGCGCAGGGACTGAGCTCCGCGACGCCGGGCGAGATACGCGGGACGAGCGTGGAAAAAGCCCCGTATCCCGCCCCCCCGCACCATCCGAGGGCCGCAGCGGAGCCGAACCGCCGCTTGCCCCGCCCTGGGCGGCGGCGCGGAGCCCCCGCACCCCCCGGCTCGGCCCGGGGGCGGCTCCCGCGGGGGCGGGGCGGCGGCGCTGCGGAGGGGGAGCGGCCCGGCCCGGCCCGCCCCGCACGGCGGGCAGGCGGCAGGCAGGGCAGGCGGCGGCCGCTGCGGCGTGGGGCCGCGCCCGGGAGGCGGCGGCGGCGGAACGGAGCGGGCTGAGCCGAGGTGAGCGGCCGGGAGGTGGGTTGGGCGGCGGTGGCAGACCCAGGTGCGCTGCCTGCAAGGGAGGAGGAGGAGGAGGAGGCGGCGGCGGCAGGCAGGGCTGCAGGCAGCCGCTGGGAAAGCTGTTCCAAGGCGGGCCTCCCCTCCTCGGCAGCGCGGGAGGGAGGGAGGGAGGCAGCGCATCCCGCACCGCGGCCCGCCGGGATGCTGAGCTCGGGGCGCGGCTCCCCGCGGGGGTCCAGCCGGGCACGACGTGGGGGGTGGGGGTGGGACACACGGCGCTTCCCAGCCGCCAAAGAGCAAAGCGGAGTGCGGGGAAAGATCAGCGCGGGTGGGATCCCGGCCTTGCGGCGGGATGAGCCAGCCCCGGCGATCCGTAGCCCCGGGCTGCGGGTTGCCGTAATAGCGTTGAACTGCCGGGCTGTGATTTCAGGGAGACGATTTACATTAGAGGGAGAATGCGGAGAGAGCCAGGAACAACTTGGAATGGGTCCTCGCATATTTCTGTGGTTATTTTTGGAGTATCGTCATATGGCAGGAGGTGGGCTCTGGAGGTATCCTTGAGCTCAGCATTTTCCCCATAGGCTGGTTACCCGGGAGATTGTGTACTAGAGGACCTGCGTGGCCCTTTTCTCTATGTAAAACACTATTCCTCTGCCTGTTTCTGCGGTGGTATTGTTTTCCTCTGGCATCCCCAGCCCTCGGCGTGTTATGGTGGGGACCCTTCTGTGGACAAACAATGGTCCGGGTATGCGTGGCGGAGTATTCGCGGTGTGTTGCGGGAGCAGGCGATGGAAAAGCTGCGTTTGATTCAGCTGTAGATGGTGTGTGAGGTGACTCCTGATCAGCCCCCTCTCCGATGCCGTGGATGAGGTGTGGCTTCTTCAGCATCCCCAGAGAGACCAGCCCATGCATCAGTCTCCTTCCTGCACTTAACTCTCACTTTCCCTCCAGCTTTCTCATGCCAGATTTGTCCAAAGGGATTTTTTGCTTCCAAACAGCTTGAGATGGGGGAAGCACGTTGTCGCCAAGGTCTGCTCCTTGGGTCCGCCTTGCAGATCTCTGCATCCTTTGCGACCCGCTGGAGGACTCGGCATGTGCCACGTCCCTTTGACCACAGCTGCGGCAGGCTGGAGAGCTGTTCTGGTGGCCTTCAGTTGCATGCCCTTGTTGCCATCAAGCAAGTTTGGAGCTGAAGGAAGGCTGGGTTTGGGCGACGATTCTTGCAAGAAGGGAATTACTCTTTGATTATGGTGTGGTGGTTTTGTTTTTTGCCTTTTTTTTTTTTTTTTTTAGAGTCTGGATTGGTAGGCATGGAGCTTGTCTGTGGAGGTCCCCCCAGGGTGCTCAGTACTGAGGTCCCCCCAGGGTGCTCAGAGCCGTGCTCTCGATGAGGACCCCTCTCTCTGCTGAGCGCGGAGGTGCAGGGCATGTTCTGGAAGCTGTGCCAGACCCTGGCTGTTACAGCGTCTGGTCCACAACCACCCTCTTTCTCCCAAAGCGTTCCCTCCTTACGCAGGGGTGACCTCTCTGTTTGGTGTCAAAGGACCATGACGAACCCACCCTTCGGGGGCTGCGAGCTGCCTCCCCGCCTGCGGCCCCACCTGGGAGCGGGGTTTTCACCTCTCCCCTCTCTGCGCCACCCTTGTGCCGTGTTGATTGCTTTAGCCTCAACTCCGGCCGATAACGCAGTCGTTAAACCAGGCGCCACCGCGCACAGGGAGCCCTGGCTTGGGCTGCGGGGGCTCTCGGCGGGTGTGATGCAGCTCCGGGTGCCCGTGTTTAGGCTGCAGGTGATGTGTTCTTCCCCCACTGTTTTGGTTGCTCGTTGGTGTTGTAGCTAGAACTTGTCCAGAATTTTTATTTTTACCGATCTTTTGAGAAATCGGCATCTTTCCAAAACTCTCAGGGGAGGTGTTTTGGTTTGGAGGAAGCTTCTAAAAAAGGGTTTTGAAGGCCAGAGTTGTATTTCTGGTCAAAAAGCAGGAGTGTAGAAGACAGCCTGTGCTCCTGGTGTGTGGAAGGGGAAGGTTTTGGTACCTTTCCTGCCCAGTGCAGGCACGGAGCTTGCTGGGCCCCCTTTCCTGGGCAGCTGCCGTGGTTGCCACCACCACAACAACCTTCCAGGGTAAGTGTCTTCTGGCACGTGGCTTATGGGCAGCCAGGAGGGGTGGCGGGGTCAGCCGAAGGAGTCACCGCAGTGCAGAATGGGGAAAAATCTTAAAAATCAATTGTCTTCCCCCAGGCAGTTGAGCTCCCGGTTAAGCTGTGGGTGATGACCTTGGTCATGGCGAGGAGCTGGATCTCTCATCGATTTACGGAATAACCTTTCACGCTGGCAGCACCGAGCCCTCGTCCCGTGTAGAACTCCAGTGTCGCTCTGCGTTGCCTGCGCTCCTCCCTGCTCTAGCGCTGCTCATGACTTCTGCGTTACTAGAGGAGGTTTTCGGAGACAGACAGACCTTTCATATTGTCCCTAAAAAAAAAAAAAAAACAAAAACTGAACCTGACACCTTTCCCGTAGCTAATTAGGATTTCTAAATGAGGAAGTCGCAGAGAACGGCCTGTGGGTTAAAGGGCGGGGGTGGGCTCGGCTGTTCCCGGGCTTGGTCCAGGTTTCCTGCTCAGTCCCGCAGTCATCGTTTGAGTGTCCTTTGCCTTAATTTTATTTGGCTATGGACCGGGGACATTTCCCTGCCGCCTCGGGCACAGCGCTACGGCGCCTGAGTGACAGCTGGGATAGCAATGGGGAAGCAAGCGTGTGCGAGGAGATGGGCTGAGTACGGGCTTAAGCTTTGCGGCAGATCAGCGTGGGCGTCTGTAAGGCCTGTGTTTAGCTCTATAGTAGACTTTCATGCGGTGCCTGTCACTTGGAGGTCTGAGCCGAGTCTGTAGCTCTGTTTTAAGCGTAGATGCAAAAGAAGAAACGTGAAACGGCGGAGGTTCCCGAGTCCCCAGTTGCTGGAAGCTCCCATGCAGGAAGAGTTGTGCAGCTACGAATACGTGACTCTCATATGGCATCTAAAAAAGTGCTTGCGCTGAGGCTGTGACAGTGATAGCTGCGTGGCTTATTGTTCTCATTAGAGCAGTCGGGTGGCTCTGAGTCAGCAGGTTTGGATTTGTCACAGCCGGGGCGATTGCGGCGGGGAGACCTGTGAGGTTCCGTGGTGATGGGTGGAGGGGTGGCCCCGGCTGTCCCCTCCTGCCTGGGGACGCTGGCGTTTGAGCCTGGACTTGTGCTCGCTGTTGGCTTGTGTTGTCACTCGTGCCGTGAAGGAGTTGTATGTATTTGTTGGAGCTGGAGGACAGTCTCCCTTGGGAGCTCCTTTCCAGCACCTGCCCTGTGCAATTTGGGTCTATAGCGTTGAGCATCGCTACTCCCAGGGGTGCAGCTTGCCGAGCGGACCGGTTGTTCTCATGCACGTCACCTTGTCTGGATTACAGGAGAATGGGAAGCGTGGTGGGAGGAGACCGTCTTTGATGGGGATGTATTTCCTTGCGGCTGCCGATCCATCTTTCTTATCCTCCCAGCCCTTGGGTGGAAGCTTATGGGTCATCCAGGACCTAAGTGTGCCTTAAAGGGAAGAGGAGGAGATCTGGGCAACCACGTCTTCCACTGTGGAAGTGGTGGATGTCCCTTGTCTGGGATGAGAGCTGCTCCTTCCGCCCTGCCTTGCTGCAAGGAGGTGAACCGTTTTGGGGCCGCACGGAGGCATCTGTACCATGGGCTGAGGTTTTTTTGTACGGCTGGGCCAGGAGCCAGGGTTTGCTCTCCCGGCACCGGACGAGGAGCTGTGGGACTGGGTGGAAAGGGGCTGTCACCCCAGAGCCCTGGGTGGGTGATTGGGTACAAACGCGTCCTGTCTGCTTGTCCCAGTCAGTGCCCAGTTTATAACGTGTGCACGCTGGTGCACCCCCCGCCAGGGTTGCTGTCTGCGAGGCTGGGAGTAGCAGACAGAGCCTTAAAATCGGGATGATAAGGCTCGGGAAGAGAAAATTCTTTCCATCTTCTGCTGATGATCAGATTTTGCCCCCCCCTTCCCCGCCCCCCGGAGGGCAATACTAGCTCCCCCCGGGGCTCAGCAGCGCCCAGCGTCCGAGAGCAGCACCCCGGGTCCGGCGTGACCACAGCGCGGAGAGGAGACCGGGCTGACCCTATTGTGCTCAAAACACGAGACAAATGAGGCTGAAACTGCAGATCCGCGGTTGCCAGCAGGTCAGCAGTTTTGCTCGGGCACTTGGGCTCTTTGTGGAGACGAAACATGGTGGCAGTTTAGGATCTGCTCCATCCCCCTTTCAGAACCAGCCCTCTGCCCGCCAGCTGTAACTGGACCATCTCACTGGGCTTTTGCTGCCCCCGAGTCTCGGTCCCGAAGGCTGATGCTCCTTCGCGAGGTATCGGGCGATGAGGCGGAAACCAGGACCAGGTGCCGCGCTGGTGTAAAACGCATCCCGCGTTTGAGGCGCCGCTGAATGAGGATTCACAGCGCAGCCCCGCTGCCAGGTTCCACCCACCGGCTCCTTCCTCCCTCTGCTCCTACTAACCCACTGCCGGGGCCCCGCTCGCCGCCTGGCAGCGGGGATGTGTGCTGGTATCCTTCCCCAAGCATCAGATGGAGAGGAAAACACAGGGTGGAGTCATCTCTCGCACAAAGGAAACGTTGAGGTATCGTTTCTGCCTTCGGTGGATTTTTTTTTAGGGGGCTGGGGAGAGATTAAACGGGATTTTAACACATCCGCAGCCCCCTTCCCACCTCGTTTTCCTGCAAATCTGTTGCTGTCACGGTATCTTTCAGAAGATATTTTTAGCTTTGTCTTTTCTGTTTTCCCACCCTGCCCGCCCCCCCCTTCCTCGTATCAGGCTTTTGAAGGGAAACATGTTTCTATGGGAGAACAGAATGAGCCATTTCACGAGACATTTTGTTATGGGCAGAAGGGCCGGGAAATCTGATTGTGCGTTTTTTTTAAATGACAGCGTTCCCCTTTGTAATCAGCTAATGGTGCTCGCTGGGGTGAGCGCCAGCAGAAAGCCACGCGCGCCGGCCCGGCCGAGGCGAAGGGGATGGACCAGGCCTCCTGCGCATCCTCCTCCTCCTCCCACCCGTCCATGTGGGACCGTCGCCCAGGTGGCCACGCACGAAGGGCTCCGGGCTGGGAGGGGTCCTCCAGGCTTTTCTCCTTAATGATCCTATTGGGGAAGCAGTGCCCCTGCGTATGAGAGGAGCAATTAAACGTTCTAATTAGGTGCGCTATCGATCTGGCAGTGTTTCTGCCGGCAGGAGCTCCTGCTGAGCGTGGGATGGTGTGGCATCTGACACGGCTTTGGGTCTCCCGCTTTGCCGGTGACGGGAGGGACGTGACGAAGGTCTCGAAGTGGGAGGGCGGTGCTGTGTTGAGGGGTAAGGGCGCTGCGGCTCGCGATGGGAGGGCGCAATTTTTGACAAGGCGGCAAAGCCAGCATCGATGGCGAACTTTGGGGTGGGGAAACTTCCCGCCTGAATTCTCAGCAGTGTCGCCCTTTAGGAGATTTGCTACAAGTCCTGGTAGGTGAAGGTCCTGCCGAGTGAAGTGGCCAGAACAAGAGAAACTTGCTTCGCGGTCCGATCTGGCTTTGGGTGTACACATGCCTACGTGAGGCGGGGGCTATTTGCCTCTGCGAATTCACTGGGGCTCTTCTCCAGGGAATCAAAAAACGCTTTCTGGTAGTATGGCATGAGTAAATCCCTGCTGGTCACCTTGTTCTCGTGCGTGATACGGAATAAGGGTAAGGAATGCAGCTGACTTCAGGGTGACTGTTGGGAGTGCTCCAGGATGGTAGAGAAAACGCAGCTGGCCACGTTGTATTTTGGCGGCAAGTTCCACTGTTGCTGTAAGCCCACCCGGTCGCTTCTGGGCTGCTGCAAGAGCTTTGGAGCTCAGTCCCACCCCGGCGCGGTGCCGCGCGTGGAAGCAGGGCAACCTGCAAGGCCCGTGGTGCTGTGGTCCGTGGTCATCTCCTGCTGAGCGCGGGTTGGACTGTTCCTTCTCAGCTCGGCAGGGCTGATGTGATCCCAGCCCAGGGCGGACCTGTGCACGGCCGGACCTCTCCCCGTCGTGCTCAGCTGAGCTGCCCCGGGGCTGCTGCCCTGTTTCCGTTCCTGCTCTGGGGGACAGGGGAGGGAACGGCAGAAATCCTTGTCCCTTTCCTTGCCCTTTGTTGGATGTGTGAGCGTTTTTGCAATGTGCTGGCCCAGATTTGAGTGAGCAGGGCTCAGCGTGTGGCTCCCTCCTAACCCCATCGAGAGACCGAGCCAGCCAGCGGTGCCGGCCAGGATCTGCCCCTTGCACGGACCGAAGCCTTCGCCTGGCCGCCCTCGGTGTCCCAGCACCTGCTTCCCCCGCCAGCATGCGCTCTCGCCCCGTCAGGGTCAGGCCGGATGATGGTGTTGACGATGTTGTGACAATGTGGGTCACTCTGGGATGTTTTCAAGCCCGGGGCACTGTCTGTGGCTGAGATGGTTTATGCGCCGGCCTGGCGCTGGGGAGAGCTGCGTGGCAGGAGGCGGCGATGCAATCTAGCATGGATTTTTGCAAGCAGGAGCGTTATGGGGAGCTGCTTGTTTGCGGGCAGAAGCGAGCAGGGTTGGGGGAGGGTCTCGCTCCTTCTGCCTGTATTCTCAGAACGCTTCATTAATACGATACTAATTGATGCAGTAGCTCAGATCCCAAAATGTCTATAGCTCAGAGCCCGCCGCGGTGCAGCCAGCCCTGGTGAATGCTGCTTCACGCAGCAGTGAGGAGGGACCGTCAGTGTGCGACGGAGAGCGCAGGGGCTTTGTTTGGCAGCGTTGACAGAGGCAGGTTGGGGAGCGTCGAGTGCCGCTGCCCTGCCTTTGGTGACAGCATCCCCCATCCTCCCTCGCAGGAGGAACACGGTGCAGCCCTGGATGCTGGGGCTGCTGGTGTGATACCCCTTCTTGGGGGTCTATCGGGAGCCGGCTGCTCCTGCGCCGGGCTGTGTGTCCGCCCGCCCGTCTCCGCTGCGCGTCCCTTGTCTCGCCCTCGAGCTGGGATGGGAGACAGCAGAGCATCTGAACCTGGGAGCGGCGCAGGGCCCCCACAAAAGGCACTGGGCTCGGCAGAGTAGGAGCAGGGCCACGGAGGCTGCGCCGGAGAGGGGAGCAAGCCCCACAGATCCCCTCAGCTTTGCACGACTGTCTGCGGGTGGGAGCAGGAGCTGCTGGTATCGGAGAACGTTCCCCACATCGGCCTGTTGAGCACCCGTGTGCCCTGCCATGGGAGAGGGCAGAGCCATCTCCTCCGGATGGGGCTCCTTCTGTCCTGTGGCTCGTTTGCCCCTGGGCAGCGGCATCTGCAGGAGAAGAGGAGGCAGGCGAAGGAGAGGGAGGGATGTCCCGGGCTCTGGGATGGAGGGGTTTGGGAACGTAGGTAATGGCACAGGACAGTAGCCTCCAAACAGCAGCGGCATCCCTGGGTCCGTGGGCAGCGTGGGCTCTGCGTAAGTGGGTGGTGAAAATGCCGTTTCCAGGTCTGGGAGACCGGGCCACCCATTCAGCTCCTGTACTGGGCACTGACGTGGAGGTGTTCGGGCCCTGTGACACCCCGCGGTGCCTGCGGGTGGGGGGACGCGGGGCTGCGGGTGCAGCCGGCGCTGGTGCCAGCCAGCCGGGTACAGGGATGCCCCCCGTTGCATCCCAGCCCCACTCGGTGAGACAGCGGAGCCAGTAAAACCAGTCTACATGGTGGCTGCGAAGGAGTCCGTCCCTGGTGGGCAGGGGTGTACAAGAGCATGCCCCGCGCCCGATGGCATCCCGCTTGTGCTTCCCCTTAGGTGACAGCGGCGGAGAGCTGGGACGGGACCACGCACGCGGTGGCGTAACTCCCTCCTCTTTCCCCATCTCTCATGCAGATCATTTTGGGGGTGCAATTTCTCCCCGCTCAAAGGTGATTTTGTTCCCTTGGAGGTGACGAAGCTCCCGGCCTTATTGCGTCAGGTTTTCTGCCTGGGGGACAGCAGCGGGTCCTGTCCTTGCCCGGGAAGGAACGGCCTCAGCCCCACACAGCCACGGATCAATCGCCGCCTGTCACCGTGTTGCCTGGGGACTGTGTCCGAATGGAAGGCAGAGCAGCTTTTGTGCCCCAAGCGAGCTGTTGGGAAAGCGGCTGCGGATCGGTGTCGCTCAGGGCAGGCTGTGCCGGGCCATGCGCAGCTGGCGTTTGCCCCGCGGGGAGCGCAAGGTTTTTTGCTGAATCCGTGGCTGCGCTTGTGGGAGGATGGTCCTTGCCTGTTGAAGGGACGATGGAAAATTAACCCTTGGAAAAGCAGGAGGTATCCTTGCCGTGCTGTGTGGGACTGTGCTTCCTCCTTCACGGAACTGTAGCGCCTGCTGGGCAGTTTTCCCTCCCCCATCAGGTGCCGTTGTCGTCTAAAAAGCGGCCGTGAAAATGCTGTTGCAGGATTTGGGCTGTTCCTGTTAAAACTCTGGGTGCGCCGGAGCTGCTGGTCACTCCATGGACGGGCGAGCGGGGCTCCCGGGGGGTCCTGCATCACTGACCTGCGTCGTTACCCGGGGGGAAACGTCCTGCTGACCAGATGTTGCCCTCGGCATTGCCGCAGGGACCGCGCCGGGGAGCCGGAGGGACGGGTGACAATGGGGTGGCACAGATGGCCCTGAAAGGAGAACTTGGGTAGCGCCCGGCGGCGCGAGCCAGGAGGGGTATCTGTTTCACTTCTCGGAGGTGTGTTGGTTCTGCGGCACTGCCCGTAGTAAATATTTGCTTTTTATCGCTCAACCGAGCAGCGCTGGCACGCAGCGCAGGCAGCGGGCGGGCTGACTGCGCGAGAAGGTGCTGGTTTCACGCCGGTCTTTTTGAGAGTCAAGCGGCATCTCACGTAATCCGGAGCTTACGTTCCCCAGCAAAGCAGATTCATACGGAGTCCGAAAGCGGCGCTCAAGCCGTGCGGGCACCATCTTGTGATGGGGAGCCCGGCTAACGTCCCTCCCTCCACTTGCCATCATCTCTGGGAAGGGGTTTTTTTTTTTTCCTTCTTTTTAACCGAATCTGATTTCTTCTTTGCAGGTTCTGAATTGTGCCCGAGCAGAGCGCTGAGAACAGCCCCTGGAAGCAGCGTGAGTTTATCCTGAACGCTTTTCTTCTCCTTTCTAGATCCCACGTCAGGCTGAGTGGGTTTTGTAGCGCAGAAGGGGTTGCTCAGCCCGGAGCTCCTCCGCCAGAAACCCCTGGCGGGACTGGAAATTTGGCCGGCTACCACCGAACCACGAAACTGCTGGCCTTGTTCTGGCGTTCTTTATGTGTTGGGATTTTTTTTTTTCGTGGTTTAGTTAGGAGTCGGGCAACAGAAAGGCTCCTACCGGCTGCCCAAGCCTTTGCCCGCTGACGGAGCGGGACGTCACGCTTATGGCTGAGTTTCCGTGCTCTCTCTTGTGCAGCGGAGTTGAGGGAGGTGGTGTGTTTGCAAACCAGCGTCGGATTTTGTCGGGTGTGGGTCCGAGTCCAGGGCGCAGGTCCCCGGGCTCGCGGAGTCCGGGCACGGCCGGGCAGTTGGGAGCGGAGGCCGGGAGGGGACAGCGGTGGGTCTGAGCTGCAGAATTAAATTGTTGGGATGCCTGGAAGAGCGGAGGGCTCGTGGTCCAGGCCTTCTGGGAGACCCCTGGGGTCCCTCCGGCGGGGCGGGCTGCTCCGCTCCACGGCCCCGGTGCGCAGCGGGTTTGTACGGTGCCGTCCCTGCGAAACCGGTCGGGAGCTGCTCCCGCATGTCCCGCAGATGGTGTGTGGCTGGGGAGGACGAGGAATCGCTTCTGCTTTCGCTCCCTGAGCCGCGGGGTGAGCCTGGGCAGAGCAACGTGGCCACGCTCCCTCGCTCTGCATCCAAAGTGGGAGGAAGGTGTCACCATCTGAAAACTGGGGACAAGAAGCTCCGTGCCTGCACCCCTCTGTTTTGGCTCTTTCCCAGGAGACAGGAGCTCACTGCGTCCGCGGATCCTTGCTTCCCGGTGGGGTTCGGCTCCTGCCCGCAGGGAGGCAAAGGGTGCAGAGGCAGGCAGTGCCCGGGATGCGGGCAGGAGATCCCCGTCCGGGCCGAGGGCGGTGATGGGCTGCAGCGATGTGCCCCTTGGGGCCAGACGTGTCTCTGGCCCTCAACGGGGCAGCTCCTCGCTTTTCATGAACGGTTTCTCACCAGCGGTGCTCCAAGACCATCCCTCCGGCGGGGGGGGCGTGTCTTTGTGGGTCCAGCAAGATGCCAGCTCTACCCACGTCCAGGGCATTTCTCTAGGGAAAGCAAAGGAGAATGACAAGGTTTCGTGTCCTGTCTGTGTATGCTGAAGAGTTTGGGTGCTGGAAGACCAGTTTGGGAATTGGTGGGGGCAGAGGTGGGTTGTGCGATGAAGATGCTGGGAGGGCTGGAGCCCCTCTGCTGTGAGGACAGGCTGAGAGAGCTGGGGGGGTTCAGCCTGGAGAAGAGAAGGCTCCGGGGAGACCTTAGAGCCCCTTCCAGTCCCTAAAGGGGCTCCAGGAGAGATGGGGGGGACTCTGGATCAGGGAGGGGAGACATAGGGTGAGGGGGAACCGTTTTAAACTGAAAGAGGGAGATTTAGACAAGATATCAGGAAGAAATTCTTTGCTGTGAGGGTGGTGAGCCCCTGGCCCAGGTTGCCCAGAGAAGCTGTGGCTGCCCCATCCCTGGAGGGGTTCAAGGCCAGGTTGGACGGGGCTTGGAGCAGCCTGGTCTGGTGGGAGGTGTCCCTGCCCAGGGCAGGGGGGTGGAACGAGATGGCCTTTAAGGTCCCTTCCATCTCTGCCCAGTCCATGATTCGATGTGATCCCGCATCACCACGTGCCTCGGTTTCCCTCTGGCACGGAGCAGGGTGTCTGTGAGCTTCTGCTCTGGGGCTGTGCGAGAGGAAGGCTACTGGAGATGCTGGGTGCTGGCCACCGCTGACATGGGAACATTTGTCTCCTGGTGGGAAGCTCTGCCTCTGCACTGGGGGGTGAGTCCCTGTTGGGGTTCCCTGCTCTGGGGTGGCTTGGGGAGCAGGAGGACACACACCGCCTCCATGGGACCCTGGCACCCAGACAACCCCTTGCTTTCGCTGGTGGCCTCAGCGTCTCAGGTCCAGCTGGTGGTCAGCGGCCCAGATCTGGGTGTCTTTGGGTTCATGTTTCCCTCCTTCGGTTGCGTCTCATGAGCCAACACCGGGGACTTGGGGAAGCACTTGCCCGGCAGAACTGCTTATGGCTTTGTGCTCTGAGCAGCCTCACGAGCCCTGTGCCAGTCCCCTGCGGGTCCCAGCTCCCTGGCAAGTCTGGGCAAGAGAGGCCTTGCCAGCACAGCCCGGCCCGGCTGCCGCTTTGTGCTTGAGGGAGTTGTCCCTCCGCTTCTGGAAGGGTTGGTGACGCTCCCGTCACGGCACAGTAATCGTGGTGATAAACTTCTCATTACTCTATATTCCTACAGCTCCCTCTCAGCTCATGAGACATCCTGCCTCCTGCACGCCATGAAGGGCTTGCTGCTGGGATGTGGTAGGCAGGCACGAAGGGAAAGGACTGTCTCCTTGGGAGCTTGCTCGAAGGAGGTGGTCAGCCATCAGTTGGACTAGGTGATTGCTGTAGGTCCCTTCCAACTGAACTACACCCATCCTCCTTCCACCGCGGAAGAGGTGTGCAAGACGTGACCGTTGCCTTGGGGGAAATGGCAATTTGTAGCCACTGCTTTAGAGCCCAAACAGGGCTCTTCTGGGGCTGCAGATCAGAGGATGATGACCGTAGGCAGAGAGCTTGGCCTTCCGTTGGAAGGAAAGAGAAGATGGGAGAAGGCAGGGCCGAGCATGTGCCTGAGCTGGGCTCCCTTCGGTGGCTCCCCTTGCTCTACGTGCTCTTCACCTACTCGAGCTCCTCTCCTTCCAGCGCGCTGCTTACAGGCTGGCCTTGTGGTTTCCAGGGTGTCTGGCCCTCTGTTCTTCTTCCACATAAGGCATCTGCTGTCCTCTGGCTGCTCCATTCCATCGCGAGACGGCTGAACCCGCGGTCTCTACCTTCCTCCGCTTGCTTTTGTCCCCGCGTGGTGATTGCCGCAGAGGCAGGGGGTGACCTGGAGCAGGGGGCAGGGGGTGCTCTCCGCCATCACCCCCGTGATGGGTGGTCCACGTGGTTTGCAATGCCCCTGCCTGCTTCTGGCGTGCATCTGAGGTGCCTTGCAGGTGCTCTGCAGTGGCCAGCCACAGGGCGTCCCTGCAGCCGGGTGGACTGGGTTCAGAGAGCACTGGTTGGTGCCATCACGGCCTTTGGTTCCGTCGCCATCCCTCTGCGGCACCAGAAGAGCCCTGGGCTCCACTCGGCTGCCGCCCCTGCCTGAGGCTCGGAGTAGGAGGGGAGGGACGGCTGCAGCGCGGGTGGTCCCGGGGTCTCCCTGGAGAGCCCGCTCCCTGCCTGGGCTGACTGCTCCGTTTGGCCGCGGCCCCTCTTGGACAACCCCTTCCCCATCCAAAAAAGCGCAGAGGGGCTGGTGGCACGGCCATCCCTGCAGCAGGACAGCCCTGTCCCCCCCCAGCAGAGCCCCCAGCTCTGGATAAGGCTCTGGGATGGTTTAGCCCCGTAACTCTGGTTTGTGGTGGCTGCAAAGTGCAGATGAGCACAGAGGTGTGTCGTCCCCCCCCCCCGCTGCCAGCACCCTGGGCAGGATTAGCCCCTTATTATAAGAATTGGCCCAGGATGGTGCACGGATCGCCTTTTGCTGGAGAAACGGCCTCGGTCTATGTTACGGAGCAGTTAGGAGGATGAAGCTGGTCTCTCCCCGCTGCCCTTCACCCCGTGCAGCGGCGGGAGCCCGGCAGGAGCTGGCAGCGGGTGTTTGCAGTGCTGGGGAGGCTGCGCCTGCTCCGGCTCGGGGCTGCTGGTGCACTTTCCTCTTGATATGGGGCCCGTCCTCGCTGCGAGACGTGCCTTGGTCAATGGAGCTTGCTCTGTGCCATCCCAGCTGCTCTGGCCCGGGCTGAGCAAACAGGTTTGCGGTATGTGGCAATGCGTGCCCCGGAGGCTGGCGAGAGCTGCCAGCTCCCTCAAACTCCGCTTGGGAAAGGCTGGCTTCGGGCCAAACCCCCCGCTTGCTTTGGCTGGTACTTTTAACCTCTTCTGCATCACGTCGGTTAGGAGCTGGGCTTCCCCCGTGCTGGGGGGGGGCAGGGGGGGTGTGTTGGGATGCCCACCCACCTCTGCCCCCCTCTGCCTGGTTGTTGAAGGCTTCTCTGCCTGCGAGCCGTGCTGGGGCTGGCATCTTGCCCCACCTTTGACACGCGGCAGGAGATGGGGCTTTCCTTGGAAGATTCAGCTTCGCTGCTCCGATGGCGCTCGCCCAAGTCCTTGGCAGGTCTCGGCGCGGCGGAGACCTCTGTTCCCGGGTGACGTACCACCCTCTCTGCTGGTGTTGGGCAAGGGTGTGAAGGGCTGGGACTGCTGCTGCCTTGCTAAACTGGTGATCCCACTGGGGCTGGGTGGAAAGGAAGGGCTTGTCCATTCTCAGATCCCTGCGGAGGAGGACTTGACCACCCGGGACTGGTGTTTCAGCAGCTTTTTTGGCACAGCAGGACCCAAGGGATGCGAAGCTGTAGGCAGTGCCTGAGCAGGCGCAGTGCGAGCTGGGGACCTGCAAGCCTTGCTCCCAAGGGTGGATGTGGAGGCTGGACCACGTGCAGGAGAGCACCCAGCCCCGGCGTGGGTATGCTCCGGGGCATCATCTTCCAACAGACGGGTGCTGGTGGTGGCACCTCTCTGGGCTTCTTCCAGCCTGGCTCCCCCACAGCCCTTGCTTCTCTCTCCTTTATTCTGGGACGGAGGCTTTTGAGTTTCCTTTCTTGGCTTTTCCTCCCTTTGCTGAGGGGTTAAACAGGGTTTGGGTCGCTTCCCATCCTCAGCAGCTACAAAAGCATGGGCTGAGAGCTGCTGGGTGGGAGGCCAACAGGTTCTGTGGGGCATGATCTGCTCCCCTCATTGCAGCCCGCGGGGCTCAGCCCCATCCCGAGCGTGGGTCCGGGTGCTGGGGCTCGCCTGCCTCCCCAGGGGATGCTCCTTCCGTGGGGGCTGGGGGCTTGTCACGCCTCTGCGTACAGCATCTCGGCCTGCTGAGAGGGTCCGCAGCATGGTGTTTGCTCTGCGGTGGCATTGCTCAGGGACCTCTGGGAAGGGCCAGTTCTTCCCGGAGCCGTATGCTGCCCTGGGACTCAGGTCTTGGTTTGTGTCCTTCCCCACCTGCAAAGAAGGCAGGACACTTGGTAGGGTGATGGAGAAGCTGGTGGGGCACCAGAGGGAGCTTTGTGCTGCGGTGAGGAGCTTCTGGAGCCTCTGAGGCCACCAAACGTGCCGGATGGAGGGTGAGGTTTGGTCTCCTCCACTGGTGTCACCTGGGGGATGCTTGTCCTGCCCCTGTGTGCGCGTAATGGCTCAGGCCGTTTGAGGCAGCCGGCATTGAGACAGCGCCTGTCACTCCGCATGCGGCTGCTGCACAGGTCCCGCTTTCCCCCAGCTGTGACAGCCCAGAGGTACCCAGTAAACCCCACGGTGGTGGTGGTGGTGGTGGTGCTTGGTGGGGTGAGTGGGAGCGCTGCCGCTCTCCATTACCCTGGCACGGTGCTTCGTGTTCCTCACTGCAAGGTTGTGCTTTAATGATGAATTTTGAACGGAAAGGGCAGGAGGGCGAGGGAAGGAGAGGGCTGCTGTAATCCCGCTATGGATTCGGCGTGGCTTTTGCTGCACAAGACCGCTGGGCTGCAAGTAAGAAGGCGCCGGTACCCAGGTTGCCGGGGAGACGGAGACGTTCAGCCGCTGGGGAGATTGTGGTGGATGCTGCAGCCGTGCCGGGCGGATCGCTGTGCCACCCCTCGCTGCCACCAGGGACAGTCCCAGTGGCTGTCCCTGATGCTGTCGCAGGGGACGCAGTGCTGAGCGGTGTGGGTGCTGCCTTGTCCCGAGAGGCATTGGTCATGGAGTCCCCACACCAGTGCCTCCTGGTGGCTAGTGGCCACACCAGTGCCCTGGATGGATGCCCCGAAGCTGGGGCAGGCTGGGAGAGCTGGGTGAACGTGGGTGCTAATGGCATTGATCAGGGGCCTGCACTCCAGAGCCATCCCAAGTGGCCCTTGTGCTGACCCTGGTGGGGTGATGCTGCGGGGGGGTGAGAGGCTGTCTGGGGTGGCGGTGGCCTTGCCGCCGCTGGGCTTGTCCACCTGGTGACTGAGACGGGCAGCCCCGTCTCTTGGGAAGTCCAGACCTCTTGTAGAAGGGCCTTGATCCCATAGAATGGCATCATGGGCCACCTTCAGGTCCCTGAGGGATCGCTGAGCAGAGGCACGTGGTGCCGTGCCAGCCTGGGGGTGGGTGCAGCGTGTTGGTGCTCTGCCAGGGCTACAGCCCTGCCTGCGTCCCCTCATGGCTGTCACCCATCCAACACCTCTTCCACCACCACCCTTTCTGCCCTGGGCAACCTCCGGCAGCTCCCCTGTACTGGTCCCCCACGTACCTTCCTGCCGGCTGTGGGACAGCTGTCCTGCCCACCCTCCGGAGGCCACGGTGGGAAGCGGCGAACCCATCGGGGATGGCTGCTGGGTAGAAGAGGCATCTCTGTCTTGTTCCCCTCGTGCTGTAGTGACAGCGCTGGAGCCTCATGCTCCTGGCAGACGTGGCGACACTGCTCCGTGCCCAGTAGCCCCAACTGCCAGGCTGGGCTGTGTGGGACAGTGGTCAGGCTGGGATGGACCTGGCTGAGCCCAGAGCCACCACTGGCTTTGTGTCCCCAGTCCTGGCTGAGGCTGCCCCAGTTTAGCTGGGAGGGCAGGAGCCGTGCCAGCCCGTGCCCAGGTCTGCTTGGCACAAGCCGTGTGCCGGGGAGCGCCGCCGCCTCTGCCAGCCGGGTCCTTGGGACAAATTTCTCCCTTGGGCTGTGCCATGGTGGGGCTCGGCTGCGGCGGTGGGGGACCCTGCTCCCCAGGTTCAGGCTGGCCGCAGCACCCTCCTGTGCCGGGAGCAGGATTTTGTGCCCAGGGTGCCTGCGCCATGGATTGGGACCTTCCTCTCCGGGCATGAGAGGAGGAGGCACTGGTGGCCACCATGGGCTCTGCCCTCCTTGGGGCTCTGCCCTTGGGTGCGGTGGGGAGGAGAGGCTTCATTCAGGTTTGCTTTCTTTCCTCCTTTATTTATTTATTTTATTTTATTTTTTTTTATTATTTAAAAACTTCTCCTCCAGCCCTTCCTTCTGTTGTCATTTAATTGTGCAAGTTCCCTGAATACCCGTCACCTGCCTGGGGGTAGAATTTGAGACACATCAAAGCTGGCTGAGCTTCTGCAGGCGCTAAGCGTACATCCTCTGGGAGCTGGAGAGAGATTAAACAGCCGAGAAAAACAACTGCTCAGGATTGTCCAAGAGGTAAAATGGAAGGATTGGGGGAGAGCTAGGGAAAACCGGCAATATTGACTTAGCAGAAAATGTCTGCCTCGTCCTTGGGCATGGCGGGTCCCCCCCCCGCCCCGGGGTGAGGCCTGGAGGGTGCTGGCTGGGGGAACACGGGGCTGGAGCGGTTGTGCAGTGGGAGCTGGGGGTCTCTGGGCATCTCTGCCAATGTTGACCCTGGCATGGGTTTGTCCAGCTGTTGTTCAGGTTTCTATCTGTGCATCACCTAAATGACTCTTGATTCCCGTCACCCCTCTGGCAGGGTTGGCGTCTGGTCGCGTGGAAGTGGAGGAGCGGTGCCAGGTACGGGAAGGGTTACGATGAAGTGGCAAACTCAGCGTCGTACCTGGGCTGGATTCCCTGCGGGGGGTCTGCGGGCACAGCGCAGGCAGCCGTGAGCCCGGGCGGCGGGAGGGAGCGGAGCTGCATCCACCCGGCTGCCTGCGACCGGTGGGGACCCGCCTGCGCCTGGGGGTGAATCAGACTTCAACTGCCAGTTGGCAAAAAAAAAAAAAAAAAAAAAAAAAGAATTTGAGCTTTGTGTTTGAGAATAATACAACGCAAATGGAGTAAACCGCCATTGTAGTGTCAGGACCAGACCTTTCCACTCCCCTGAAAAACCTTTGCGTTTGAGGATGCTGGTGAGTGCGTTGGCTGTGGGACACTGGGCAAGGCCGGCTGGTCACCTCTCCTGTGCCACCCATCGTGACCCTGGGCAGGGGTGCGAGGGAAGATGGGGACCATTGGGAGGGCGGCCTCTGGAGACCCAACTCCAAGTATCTCAGGCTTTTGCCTCCCGTGGTGCTGGCACCCAGTGCCAAGCTGCAAGGAGGCTGTTACTGCAGGGCTGAAAGCTCGTGGAAGCCCCTCAGCTTTTTGGTTTTTTAAGGAGACTTCGGGGCAACGTGCTTGCGGTCACATCGATTTCTTGCGGCACTGATGATTAATCGGATTTTCAGGCGCCAAGCCGAAGGAAAAGCTTGGTTTGCTTCTCTAGCTCTGACCCAGGAGAGGTCGGACCTCTGCTAGAGACACCGGTGCTGGGGACAGTTTCAGGAAGCCCCAGAAGGTCTATTTTCCAGTCTCAATTTTCCATTGTTAACATACCGATTTCCCACTCCTCTTTCCAGCTAATCTGTCTTCACTCAGAAGTGAGATGAACAGCAGCATGAAGTGCAGGTGGTGTCCAAAAAGACATTTGCATGAGCAATTCTCTTCCTTGACCTCTAGCGCCTTCTGTTTCACTTGCTAATCGGCTGCTTTTCTTCCTTATAAACTTGTGGCATTTTCTGCCCTGCGAAGGAATTTTCAGATGTTGGGAGGGATTTTCCCAAGTAGGTTGGCCTCTATCACTTGGGAAGCAACAGCGATGCCGAGGCTTGTGATTCACAGAATCATAGGGTCAGAAGGGACCTCTGGAGATCACCCAGTCCAACCCCCTGCCAGAGCAGGGTCACCCAGAGCAGGTGGCACAGGAAGGTGTCCAGGTTGGGTCATGGAGCCACCTCTCAGCAAAGATTTGCCCTTTGCAGCTTGTGGACTTGCTAGGAGGGAGCCAAGCTGTGAAGGATGATGCTGACCAGGGCACAGGGTGAGGGCTCAGATGCATCGGTGTCCTCAGGAGAACGGGTTGTGTGATGCTGTGTGATGCTCGTTCCAGGTCAGCTGGGCTGGCAGCTTGAGATGGGCTCAGATGACGTAAAGTGGTTTCTGTTTGTCCTTTTCCTTTCCCTGTCTAGCATTTATCAGCTTCTGGAGGCAGCAGCTGGGCTTGGGGTGGGATGTCTGTCTCATCTAAAAGCTTTGCTGCCTTTCCTGTAGGCCTTGGCTCTGCGGCAAGGCTGGGGGCTGAGACGTGGGGACCGACGGGGCGCAGGGACAGATCGCAGCAGAGCGTGTCCCCGGCACAGCCAGGCCCCCGGTGCTTCAGCGGGAAGGGAGAAGCTGGCGGATTCCAGGTGAAGGTTTCTGGTCTCACCTCCGCTGCCAGAGCCGTTGCGGCAGAGCTGGCGCTGCTGGCAGGGACGTGCGGGCGAGGTGGCTCCTGCGGGATGCCGGTCGCTAAGCAACCGGCAGAGGTGGAGCTTTCTGGGTACCATCCCCAGCACCGCTGCCTGTCTGCTCCGGCATCGCCTGCATCTTCCCCAGGCAGCACATGGAGGTCCTGCCACCACGCTGGCCGCCCCACGCTGTCCCCAGCCACAGGGGCACCCCAGGGCGTCTCTGGGCATGGCTGAACCCTGCTTTGGGGTTCCTCTGCCCGAGATGGCTGACACCCTCGCCCTGGGGAAGGAAGTTGTCTTGAAGCTCTGTTGACCCTTTTGGTTGGGGCTTTCGCCTCGGTGCTGCTTCCCTGCCTGGTTCTGCCGTTTTGCCACGAAACGGGGCAAAAAGCTGGGAGCCCCAAGGCTTCGGCACCCTGTGGCTCGCATTCAGCCGGGGGCTGTGGGTGCAGGGGGGGCTGTGGGTGCAGGGTGGGCTGGCTGTGAAACGCTGGGGGAGCCTGTTTTCCCTCTGGGACGGTTGTGCCAATGGCGCCTGGGCCTCCTTAGGTGGTGGCTGTGTCGGGAGAGGCGGGGGGTCAGGGTGGTACGGGAAAGCTGGGTGATGCAGAAGGGTTTGGGGAGGTGTCAGTGCTGCGCTGCTCAGGTGTCCCTCCTCAGGGCTGTCCCTCAGGGTGACTGCAACCCTGCCCTGGGTCGGTCCCTTTTCTTTACGACCTTCCCGAGGCCGGGTGTTGGTAAGGTAGTTGGAAAGTCTTTGGATGAAGTGCCATCCTGCAGCGTGGGAAGGAGCCGTGTCGCTGACTGCTCAGGGGCTGGACGATGGGGAGGGTGCTCTGGGTGGTGGCTTAAACCCTTCAGTGCATCCACAGGGCTGGTTCACCACGTGCCGTCGCATCGGAGGATGTTGTGTGCCGAATGTTAAGCAACCTGCTGTCTCCCCTGCCCTCTCCTGCGATATTCCTGCCTGCAGCCGGTGCTTCTTGCTGGACCTTTACTGGAAGAGCTGAATGCCCCGGGAGCACCGTCGTATCATAAATCTCTCTCCCAGCTCCTAGCGTGCTCCGAACTCTGCTGACAGCGCAAGCATGCCTTTTAAAAAGGTATGCGTTTGCCTGGAAGAGGCACATTCCTGGTTTTCCAGGGCCGCCTGACGTGAGGGAGGAGGCAAGCTGGGCAGCCTTTGGTTTTGCAAGAAGCCTTAATGAACTCCCACACCTCCCACCTCCCCGGGCTCTTTCCCGGAGCCGCAGGATGTGGGGAGCAGCGGAGGGTGACGCCGGCGGGAGGGATGCTGGCGGCTGTATGGTTTCTGGCAGAGAGGCTGCCTGGTTTCCCACTGCATCCTGGTGCCCGGGCCTGTCCTGGCTGCGCCCTTCGCTCCCGAGCGGCCACGCTGATGGTGGGAGCCGGTGCTCGGGGCTGAGGGGGGTCCCCGTAAGCCTGCGGGCTGGTGTGACTGTACTGTCACCAAGGTGCTGCATGGCGGTGTGCCCGCCCGGTCTGAGGAGCCGTTCCCTGCTGAGACGTGCCCCTGTCCCTGGGAGCCGGCGACGCGCCGGCATGGGGCAGCCTTGCCATCGGCGCTCTTCCCGAGGAGGCGGCGAGGTGGCCATCGCCGCCTGCCTGCTGAGCCGCTTTGGAGATGCTCTGGGGTGGGTGGGCAGCGAGGATGGCTCTCGGGGAGCAGCAGCAGTGACGCTGCCTGGGAGCAGGGCATGGTTTTCAGCCGGTTGGTGGCGGGTGGGCATTTCTGCTTGTGCTCCCGGGCGGCTCTCGTCAGGGGGAGGGAGATGAAGTGTGAGGGGGTCAAACCGAAACTGGGGAAGCTCTGGAATAGCTCCTTGCCACCTCCAAAGGCTGCGGGACTGCAGAGCTGTTGCCCTGGGCAGGCGCAGGCAGGGCCCTGCATGGCCAAGGGCATCACAGACAGACTGGTAGGGGTCGGAAGGGACCTCTGGAGATCATCTAGTCCAACCCCCTGCCAGAGCAGGGTCACCCAGAGCAGGTGGCACAGGAACGCGTCCAGGCGGGTTTGGAATGTCTCCAGAGACGGAGACTCCCCCACCTCTCTGGGCAGCCTGTGCCGGGGCTCTGCCACCCTCAAAGTCAAGAAGTTCCTCCTCATGTTTAGGTGGAACTTCCTATGGTCAAGTTTGTGCCCGTTGCCTCTTGTCCTGTCACTGGGCACCACTGAGAAGAGCCTGGCCCCATCCTCCTGACACCCCCCTTTCAGTATTTATAAGTGTTGATAAGGTCCCCCCTCAGCCGTCTTTTTTCCAGACTGAAGAGACCCAAATCCCTCAGCCTTTCTTCATCAGAGAGGTGTTCCAGTCCCCTCAGCATCTTGGTAGCCCTTTGCTGTCCCCTCTCCAGCAGTTCCCTGTCCCTCTCGACCCGGGTGGCCCAGAACTGGACCCAGCACTCCAGGTGCGGCGTCCCCAGGGCAGAGCAGAGGGGGAGGATGACCTCCCCCCACCTGCTGGCCACACATCGATCGCCCTTGGCTTGTGGAGGGAAAAATGGGTGAGACTGGAGGGACCCGTGGGTGCCGAGGAAAGCAAAGAGATCCCCAGAGTGCTGAGCAGGTGGGGCATGGTCTGCTGAGAAGACAATGCCGGGGTGTCTGGGCTCAGCGATGGCACATGGCACGCCGCGGCTGATGCTGCCGGTGCCATCCCACGTGGGCCTTGGGGAGAGCAAACCGGGGGGGACAAGGGGTGGCTGGGGGTTGCGGTCTGCCCCTGCGCCTTCATCTGGCTGGGGGGTGGTGTCTGGGTGGCACTTTCATCTGGAGAAGCGCAGGGTGTTTTTGCAAGGGCTGAATCACCGCCCTCCTGACCCACCGGTTGAGAGATCTTCGTTTGCACCTTAATGAGGTTGTGTGGAAGGGGCTTCTTGGCTTCCCAAGGTGTCTGCTACGAGGGGTCGCAGCAATTTATTCCTGAACCGGTTTATTCACCTGGGATGTGTCACTTGAAAAGGGTAGGAGTGAAACCTTCTGTAAAATGGCCCGAAATTGCCCGGGTCTTGCAAAACGACTGTGTGCCGCTGTGCGTGGTGGGAGCGGGGCAGCAGGGAGGAGGACGTGCTGCTTTCGCATCCTGGCAGGCTTGGAGGAGGAGGAGGCGCCTCAGCCCCGTCCCCCTCCCCAGGGACACAGCAGGGGTCACGCTCCTCTTCCCTGGTTTTTGCTGGGGCCAAAGGAGGGAGCGAGCTGGAAGGAGGGAGCGAGCTGGTCCCTCGGGACGGACTCTGCCCCGGCTGCTCTCGGCGCTGGCAGCTGAGCCGGGGAGGGGGCGAGTTGCCATCGCTGATTTGGGGGACAGCCCTGCCCTCTCCCTGTGAACTCGGTGGCTTCTTAACTTTGTGCTTTTTTTTTGCCCTAACTTTCTCATGATTCATTTTTGACCCATGACACCGTGCCTCTGAGCCGCCGCGGGAGCCTGAGCCCGGCTCCCGCAGCGTAGTTTGGTGAAATAGGTTCAGGCTGCTTCGTTAACCCTGGAGCAGGGCGATGCCACCCTGGGCAGCGGGTCGTTGCCCATCTCCCGCAGGCGATGCCCGCGGAGGACGGGGTGGTTTGTGGCGGGGGAGGCACTTTTCTGCCCGTCAGCTGTGTTTGCAAAAGCCCAGCATCCTGCTCTGGGGTCAGATGTCTCCGCGCTGCCTGGCTCGCACATGATGAGCGAGCAGATGTCTGGGCTCTTGGCAACTGCTGACATAATGTAAATACATAATTGCCCCCAAACAGATTCAACACGTGTCAATTAAGTCTGAGCTAGCTGCAGGAGAGCAGCTTTGCCAGCCCTGTTCAGAGAGGTGGGGGAACTCCACGCCATGGACTTCTCCCATGTGGTGGGTCCCAAAGCTTGTGGAGGCGTTACGCAGGACCCCTGCTCTCACGTGAGCGTATTGCCGTGGGATCATCTCAGCCTTGCTGCCTTTACTCTCATATTTTTCCCCACTTGACCCAATTCATCGCTTGCCAGCTCCAGCCTGGCCGTGGTGCCCCCTGTCGATGAAGAGCCACCGTCTGCTTCTCGTCGTGGTGCTCGGCAGCTGCTTCAGCCTGGAGCCTGGCTCCTTTTCCCTGGCTCAGCATCCCTCGGGAGCCTCCAGGTCAGGTCAGCGGCTGCAGAGCACGCCAACCCAACAGCCCAAGCTTGCCAGGCTTGCTTGGGGCTGGAAAGCAACCACCTCCCCTGACAAAGGTGTCTGGAGTAGCCATCAAAGCCTACGTTGATTTAAGACCTGCTGGTGAGGCAGGCTGGGGCCTGCCTTCAGGAAGGGACTGATCCAGACAGCCTTGATGAGACCTTCCTGCCCTCCATCGCCAGCCGGGCTGTGAGCTAGGCCTGTCATCTCTGCTGGAGGGACAGGAGCTGACGTGTCCTTGCAGTTTCACTGGGAGCAGCCTCTTGTGGTTAGTTGGTGGCGATCTCCTGCACCAGCAGGTTCAAACCTCGTTGCTCTTCCCTACCTGAAGGCAGGAGCTGTGGCAGGGCTGGTTCTGCTGACGCTGGGCTGGTGTGTGGTGGGCCAGCCTTGGTCTGGTTAGCAGGACAAGGCAGCGGAGCTTGGTGGGGGCGGCGCGAGGTCTGCTCGCAGGCTGGCGAGAGAGGCATCCAAGGTGAAGAGGGAACGCTCACGCTGTCCTTCGCCTTCCTAGTGTGACCTACTTGAGCTCCCACCATCCTGCTGGGCAGGAGAACATCCTGCGGTGTTGGTCTGACGTCTCCTTTCCAAACGCTTCTGGCAAGGGGGTGGGAGGGAGCAGGCTTGGAGGTGGGGGGAAAAGGTGAGTTATGGGCAACGTGGCCGTGAGGCTACACGTGCCTGCAGTGGCATGGCTGGACGCGGCATGCGAGGCTCGGGGGTGGACGGAGCGACGATGTCTGCAAGCAGCCCGTGGTGGCAGGGAAGGCCAGCTGGCTGAGCTGGGTGGTGGTGGTGGAGGATGGGAGGGCAATGAAGCTTCTCCCAGCACCCCAGTGCCCTGCTGCTTCTGCGGTAGTCGAGTCCTGCCGCGCAGGGCGCTCGCGGGGTGCGGTGCCCATGCTCTTGTGCTTTAGTCCTGCCCGTTGGGTGCACGTTCAGGTGTTCGCTGGGCGGAGGAGCCGGGTCACCGGGAATTGGAGGATGCCTTTGGTGTGAGGCGAAGGGGGAACTGCTTTACTGTAAATGGAGAACATCAGAAGAGACTGCGATTGTCTGGAAAAAGACTCGGGTGCTAAAACATCCATCTGTGTGACTGATTTGAGGAGCAGAGAGAAAATAGCAGGATATGAGGAGGGAATGCAGAGAAAGGGCTGGAGACAAGCGTGTGGGCATGAGGGGTCTTAGAAAGCTGTGGTTACGCACCAGACGGCAAGTCTCAGTGCTGCGATCGCAAAGCCTTGCTGTCCTGGCTAACAGGGATCTTCAGGAGCCAGGCGGAGACGGGAGGTGAACACCCAGGTCCATCTGGCTACCAGGCAGCACAAGGGGCACGTGGACCTCACGGCATGGCCAAGGCCCTGATGGCAGGAGGAGGAGCCCAATGCTTTTGGTTTGGACCCAGCAGTGCTCAGTGCCCAGCAGCCCGTGCCTCTGCCAGCTGTTTGCTGCTCTTTGAGGGTTGAGCAGAGAGGACCTCCTGGGCCTGGTCCTGCAGGGACCTCCCTGGGCAGCTACCTTTGCCTTGCTTCAGTGGCTCTGTAGACCTGCTGCTCTCTGAGGGCCTCCAGGTCGTCGCTGGGAAAGCCCAAGGCTGGAACCTGATGGACCTGAAAAGGCACCGTCCCGTCAGGGTGGCCACCAGGTCCTTCTGGCTGAACGGTGGCCACAGGGGTTTGCTGTCCCTGGGCTGAGGGAGCTACCGCAGGTGTTGCCTTCTCCTCCCTGCGGGGTCGAGCTGCTGCTGGCACCGGCTCTCTGTGGGGCTGCTCCCGCGGAGGGGTCACGGTGGCCTGGGGACAGCAGGGAGCTGCGGAGCTTGGAGCAGCGGAAGGGCAGGAGCTCTGCCCTGGCTCCTCAGGACGGGGACAGCCACAGCCCAAAACAACAGGGCAGGAGGTTTGGTGAGACGCTGGAGAATACCCCTCGGATGCGACGAGGATAAAGCCCTGGCGCAGGCAGTGGTGCAGGGAGAGGAGTTTCCACTGCAGGAGACTATGAAAGGCGTGTTGAGCCTGTCGGGATGGAGCTGCTCCCCGCGTTGGGCCGAGTGGGATGAAATGACCTCTGGAAGCATCGCCTCCCCGCCGCAGCGGAGGGCTGCCGCCGCCTCCCCGGGCGCAGGGGCGGCGTGGGGACCTGAAGGAGGGCTGTCGGGAGCCAGCTCGCGGGGGGCCGTGGGGACCAGGGCTCCTGCGTCAGCCGCCTCTGGAGCCTCACCTCTGTGAGTCAGCGTTTCGCTGCCGATGATTCACAGCGGCGCTGCAAGACAGCCACGGGCTGGTGCAGGGCTGAAATTAATTGTCTGGAAGGAGGGCAGCGCGAGAGGAGGAGGGAGAGAAGATGTTTTCCCTCATCTTATCAGCGTTTTCCAAGCCTGGCTGCGAGGTACGCCAGCTCCGAGCTGGAGAGAGACGCGCTCTGCCTGCAAAGGGACCTCCACCTTCTGGTCCCTTCCCTGGCAGTGCCCGGGGCGCAGCGTTTGGCGCCCTGGCACCTTGACGAGCCGGTGGCTGCATCCAGCCATCGTTGGCCCAACCCGAGAGCACAGTCCCCTGCTTGGCTCGACCTCCTGCTGTGCCACGTCCCCCCCCCGGGACCCGACGGGGAGGTGGCGATGCCCTGCCGTCTCCCCATGCGTGCATGGGCAGGCACCTCTGGTCCCGGCAACCCGCGCTGCGGGGCTCCTTGCCGAGCAGGTGTTTCTCTGAATTTCTGTAATTCAGATTAAAAGTGTGTGTGTGTGGGGGGGGGTCACCTCCCTTTTCCCGGGGGGAGGCGGGTTACTCCCCGCACATCTGGCCCAACTGTAAATCCGTTGAGCTATTCTGAACCAACTCGAGGACAAGGGACAAGTCCTCAAGTTATGCTTCCAGAATATTATTTGGGCATCTTTCCACGTCTTCTTCTGGGCTTGGATGCCCTCAACCCGAGATGTAAATTGTCGGTCCTGCTCACAGGTGTAATCCTCTCGGGAGGCTTGGCCCTGACTTCCATGCTGTAGCTCACAGCTGGGTCGGGGGCATCCTCAGCGCACGCGTGTCCAGGTCGGCGCTTTCCAGCCTGTGATTTCCTTCTCCTGAAGGATTTTTGCAGACCAGGTGCCCTGCAGCAAGCCGAAGCCTGACGGCAGTGGATATTTTTGGTTGCATTTTGCAAGTCATCGAGAGGTTTTCCATTTGTACTCAGTTTGGGTGTCCGTAGTGTCCGGACAGTCGGATGCCAAAGGACGGGTTCTCCCCAGCTCTGCGGGGAGACAAATGCTGTTGCTTGCAAATATGTATTGGAGTGAGACTAGTGAAGTATTTTCTTCTTAGCAAAGCGGAGTGGAACCCGGTAAGAAAGGTTTTTCAAGGCCGTGAACGTCTTGCTGTCCGTCTCCACCAAGGTAACCACGTGAAGGTTGTTTTCTGCTGCCGATGGGGAAGCGTCTGGCTGCCCGCGCCGTGGTCCTTCTCAGCACGTGTAACCCAGGCTCCTGGTTGCTATTTCTGGCTCCTGCTCCAGCCCTGTGACTTCCTTAAGCTCCTTTGATACCTTGTCGGTCCTTCCGTGCGTCTGTGAAATGCTTCAGAGCGTGGAAATTTCCGAGTTCCCCATTTTCCCCGCAGCAGCTGGAATCCAGCTATGCCGCGCGTATATTTTAGGACTCAGGCGTAGGAGCGGGCACTGCAGCGCCGGTCGCTGCGGTCACGGATGGGGGCTGGCGTCACGGTGGCTTTGGGACCCGGACCTTCTGAAGTGACGGTGCGCGGCGCGTTTGACTGCGCGGTGATGACGCTGCGTTAGTGTATGTAATACATACGTTATACATACATCCTGAATATAAAAGAGGCAGGGAATGCAGCCCGGGCAGAGCTCGTTGCTGCTGAAAGACAAACAGGGGACAGATAAGGAGTATTAAGCAGGAGGGAATGGGAGTAAATCCCTTCTCGAGAACTGGTTGTCTGGTGTGCGGGCACTTCTCGCCTTGTGCCGCGGCGAAGCTGGGGCAGGGCCGAGGGGAGATGGCGCCCCAGGTCCTGGGGGTGCGACCTGGGGGGGAGCTGATGGGAGAGGAGAAGGGGTCCGGGAGCACGTGGGGCTGGTGAAGGCGGCCGTGGGACAGCCCCGCTCCTGCTCCTCCAGCCTTGCTGACATGGCCTGTCCCCTCCCTGCCTCCTCTGGGATGGGTGGGGGCCCCTCTCCTCCTTGGGTTCCCTTGGCTCCTGGAGGGTTCCCGACAAGGGGGACCCGGGGGACACGGCGTGTCCTGTGCTCTGGGGTGGCGGGAGGTGGCAGGACCCTGGTGTGGGCAGCGCGAGTCGGGGGGGTCTGGGCTGGGGCGCACCCCACAGTGCAGTGCAGTCCTGGGGCAGGACCGAGGTACCTTCTCCTTGGCCCCGCTTGAGCAGCCGGGACTAGTGGGAAGTGTCCCTGCCCAGGGCAGGGGGGTTGGAACTAGGGGATCATTACGGTCCCTTTCAACCCGAACCACTCTATGATTCTATGTATTATTTTTTTTTTTTTTCTCCGCAGTAGCCCCAGATCTGCCCTCATGGCCCGAGTTCCCCGCAGTGTTCCACGGTGTCCCACGGTGCCCTCTGTGTGGAAGGTCAGAGCTGATGATGGAAGCCCATGTGCTGCCCCCACCCCACGGCGGCTCCGAGCCGACTTGCTTTTCCTTCTCCCCACCCTCCGTCATCCCTCTTCCGTCCCTTCCGGCTTTTAAAACATTTATCTCTTATCTTTGATAATTGCCTGCAAGGCTTGAACGTCACCAAGGCCTCAGAGCCTTGGAAAAAACTAAAAACCTCTTTTCTCTCCTGCCTGGGCACCTGCAGAGGGTGCGTGTCCTTCTCTGCGGCAGCCTGTGAAGCCGCCGCATCCTGGGCATCGGGGGTGCTGGGGGAGGGAGGCGGGGGGGGGATATTTTGGTGCGTAGGACAGGGTTCCTCCTCCTCTGCCCGCTCCTGGTTGGAGATGCGGGTCTTCACCAGTGGACAGGCTGCTCCCCACTTCGCTCCTGCCTCCTCCAGTGGGTCGGTGCCCCCCGACCCGGCTCGTTAGCAGGAGATTGAACCCCGGGATGCGTCGGGGTGGGGCGTGCTGCGCGTGCTCTTGTGGTTTAGTCTTAATTGGCGACGCTCTGGGGTTTCTTAGGGTCCCGATCCTGCTTCAGTCTGCTGTCACCGGCGGCGACGTGGTGCGTGGCTGTGCAGCCGCCAGGGTGCCGTGGGTCCCCTCTGCCGGCCACGCGTTCCTCGTGGCTGGGAGAGCGTGGGATGGGGAGAAACCAGAGCGAAGCCTGTGCTGGTGTTCTTCAAGGTATTCAGAAAGCGTGAGCCAGGCACCCCGGAAGCGCGGGAATTGGGTTAAAACCCACCAATATTCTTGCAACAGCCCTTCCAGCGCTTGCTTCAGCCTGTGCGAACCTCCGAGGGAGGTGCCGAGCTCTTTTGTTGCTAACACGAGGACAGAGCTGAACAGGCAGTGACAGGGACAAGTGGTTCCAGTGGGGTGTCTCGGGAGAAGACCATGTGGGGCATGGCCCAGGCGTGCTGCGCCACAGCCCCTGGCCCCCCGAATCCTCCCTCCTGCTCGGGCTGTGGGGGACAGCAGGGGGCAGGCACGGTGTCCCCCACCCGGGGCGACCAGCCGCGGGGTGCCTGCGGATGCCTCTGGTGGCTGGAGATTACAAGTAATGATTGGTTCTTGGATTTAAAGCCCCCTGAGGATTTATGTTGTGTTTTGTCCTATGCCCGTCCCTCTCCGGGGGCAGCAGCTGGGTGCAGGGGGGTGGTTGCAGGGTGAGGCCCATCCCAAACACCTACATCCCCCTCGGGGTGGGAGTCAGGCAGAGAGCATTGCTGTGGCGGCTGTGTGACCAAGCCCTGTGTGCCTCAGTTTCCCCTGCCAGGAGCCGGGCAAGCTCCTAGCTGTGGAGGAGGCCACCCCCGCTCCCCGCCTGAGCCTCCTGGTGTGATGGGCGCCGTGTCCCCCTGCTCCCGGTGTGTGGGTTCAGGGCCGGGGTGGGGACAGACCCCATGGTGGGGCAGCCCTGGGGGACACAGCCCAGGGAGGAAGGTGCTTTCAGCCCTGGCACGGAGCAAAGGGCTGGTGCTGCAGAAGCGCTTGGCGAGTCCCGACCCCTGCAGCCCCACAGGCCCCTTCCCCAGCAGGGAAAGCCATCGTGGCCACCCTGGCTGCACCCCCCCAGCGCTCCCCTCCATCCCTGCGGGCAGGCGCAGCAAAGGTGGTCCTCCGCGAGCCTTCCTTACGTGAGGTGCTTCTTAGTTTTCTAAATGCGAGTTTGGGTGAAATGGAATTTTTCCAATATTTCCAGGGCAGGGATTGGCTTTGTCAGCCCTGGTTTGGGTGTCCCACCCCCGCAAGGTTAATTCCTACCAAATCAATCAGAAACATTTTGATGCTCGAAATCATCAGAGGCGATCTCTGGGACTGAAGGAAACCTTGAACCAGCTTGTGGATAGAGCTGCTCCATGCAGGAAGACCTCCCTGTCTTCCTCCGGGTTTGCAAACGCCTCCGAGAGGCAGCCGGCTTTGCCAGGCTGGTGGGGGGAGGATAAGACCGGTGCCCCTCTGTCCCCACAGCATTCTCCGCTGGGATCTAAGGACTGTGACGCTGAACTGAAACCTAAGCCCAGCTTTGCCCTGACCCCTTCTAAGAGTTGAGCTGGGTCCCACCGTGGTCAGAGGGAGCTGGCTCCGCTTCGGTGCCCGAGTCACCAAATCGCGCTTCGGGTGGCAGTGGGGAATGCAAACGGTCGCCTCCTGTGCCGGGTGGGATCACCAGGACACGAGGGAACCGTGCCAGGGGGTCAGCAGGGGTGGTGGGGGCAAGGAGGGACTCGCCAGCAACCACCGCCTTTGCAGGAGCTTGGCTCAGTGGCATGGCTCAGTGCGTGCTTTGGGGGGACACTTCTGGGGTGAGCGGGTCCCCAAGCTGCTCCCTCCCCCAGGAGGGGTCTTGATGTGGTGGTTTTGGTGGGTGAGGAGGTGCAGGATCAGGCCCAGCCCATGGGTCACATCTCCGTGGGATGACCCAGGCGTGGGTTGCCCGGTGGCACCGTGGCTCTTCTCTGGGGTGGTACCGCGTGGCCGACGTCTTTCTGCTGGCCCCAACCCTGTGCTGAAACGCACATGGAGGTCTTGGCCGCTGCCGGGACTCTGCCATCACCTCCCTTTTAAAGGGAAAAAAGTGCCATGGCGAGTTGGCCTGTGCCACCCTGTGGAGCTTGTCCATGGGGCAGCTTCCCCCTGCTCCCAGCAGCACGTGCCATCCTTGGCCGCTGCCAGGGCTTCCTGCCAAGAGGACGGAGCCAGGCTCTTCTCAGCCTAGGGACAGGACCAGAGGCCATGGGCACAAACGGAGGGTCCCTCTGAACATCAAGAAACGTTTTTCCGCTGTCAGGGTGACGGAGCACTGGCACAGGGTGCACAGGGAGGTGGCGGAGGCTCCATCCGTGGAGATACTCAAAAGGCTTCTGGACACGGTGCTGGGCAGCTGGCTCTGGGTGGCCCTGATGGAGCAAGGGGCTGGACAAGGTGAACTCTGGAGGTGCCTCCAATCTCAACCACCCTGTGATTCAGGCCTCAGGCACAGCGTGGTGGCCTCTAGCGTGGGCAGCGTGAAGGGGTTCAGCAGAGCGCAGTGGGGTCCTCGATGGGGTGCAAGTGCAGGCACTGATGCCACAGGGACCAAGGCACCAGCAGGACCCTCTTGGAAACCCATTGCTGTTCAGTGCGTCCCGTGGGTCTCACCAGCGGCAGATTTTGGAGCCAGGGACAAGAGCATTTCCAGAAGCACCTCCATCCCCGCTAGGGTGTAGCGGGCGCAGAAGGTCCCTTCCAGCCCGGCCCCCTGGGGCCCGAGCGCCTCCGGCTGGGTGCATCACTGCTTCTTGCCAGGCATGGAGGGAAGATCCTTTCTGCTCTTGTTTTCTCTAGGCTGCCTTCTGGAGGTGGCACAGGGATGTTTCATGGGGCTCAGTGCTGATCAGAGAGGGGGGACATCCCATGGACATCGCCTGCCCCGCACCCAGGCTGGCTCGCTCACTCCCCAGGGGTGAGCAGGCGTGGGACAGTGGCAGCTCCTGCTGCCTTCCTCCTGCTTCGGGCAGCGCTCCCCAGGCCCGGGGTGTTTGGCTGAGCCGGGGGGTTGCGCGTGACATGATAAATTAGGTCTTTCCCATCACGTGTCAGGTCCGATCTGAGGCATGGCTCGGGTCTCGGGGTCTTTGTCTGCCGCCGTCTCTCCCTTTCCCCTCCTTTTCCTGTCTGTGTTTCGTCTCCTCTCACGGCTCTGGGCTGACGTTTCCCCCCGCTTTCTGTGTCTCCTCCTCCTTGTTCCTGTGGCGGCTCCGCACAAGGAGGTTGTGCAGCTGTGGGCGCTCAGAGATGGGTGACGCCAGTCCTGGCCACCGTGGGAGGGGTGCAGAGCAGCCGAGAGCTGGTGGCCCCTGGCCCCACACCTCCACGACCGCAATCCCCAGCAACGCTCGTGGGCACTGCGCTGCCCGGGCTGGGGTGTCGGGTGAGGGTGCAAACGGACTGGGCGAGGATTTTGGAAGCGGGGGGGGGGGGGGCTTGCTGGGAACTGGGGGATGACTGGTCCTCCCTTGCCGCAGGCTTCTGCATTTCGCTCGACAGAGACCCCCCGCCCCCCCGTGGCTGCCCCGCTCCCACGGCTCAGGAGTCCCTGTGCGGGGAATTCCCATGGCGTGCGCCAGCCTGGCTGAGCGGTGCCTGGCTCCGCTGGGGGCTCGTGGCAGGGGGAATGTCAAGGGTGCAGCCAGGTCCCTGCCCTGCCGGTTCCCCCAGGGCTGATGTTCATGTTTGGGGGGGGTGACCCATGAGCATCCCAACCCACGGGTACCATTTGGGGAACTCATCCTGGTGGGCAGTTGGGGCTGAGCGCGGGGTTTTGTTCCTCTGCATCCAGCGTGGTCAGGCTCTGCGTGGCCGTTGGGCTCCTGGTGGCTTGGCACGCTCTGGAGTTTTCATCCATTATGTGTCCAAACTGGTGGGGGCTACCTGAGCACTGCTCCCCCCGGCAGCCCGCCCAGCCGCAGCCAGCCCTGCCTGCCCGGGAATGGGGTGCTGGGCACCCGCTGCCATCCTGCAGCCACTCTGCCGCTGCCCCCCACCTCTTCTCTGGGGTTTCCCACCGCTCACCGAAGGCAGGATCCGTCCCTCCGCTGGTGGTGCAGGTGCTCTGCTTTATGGGCGCTTCGGGCTGTTGCGTTTACGGGGGTACGAGGCACCTTTGTGGTGCCCCAGCCCCGATGTTTGCTCCTTGGTATTGTCCCTTGGGGGGGACAAGGAGGGGACAAGGACCCACGTGCCCTTGTAGGCAGGGATGTGCTGGGTGTCACGCTCCGCACTTCGCTGCGGACAGAGGCCATGAAAGAGCTTCTGTTCAGCTCTCGCTGCTGGTACGTCTCCAGGCTGAGTGGTGCAAGTGGGGCGCTTGGGTGCCTGCTTTGGAGGCAGCGCGGTGTTTGCTGCCCTAGGACCCACTGACGAGATGGGATGGGGGGGCGGGGGGTGATGCAGGAAAGTGCCGGCTTGACTCGGGATGAAGGTCTAGAGCGGGTCCAGCTCCTTGCTGAGCAGCCAGCTCAGGAGCCGACTTCTCCTTCCCTGCCGGTGCGTGCATGGGGAAGGATCCTGGCAGATCGGCAGCCTGCGCCGGCTCTCCGGTGCCTGGCCCGGGATGAGTCAAGTGTTTGCAGGCAAGGAGAGGGTGGGGGGCGGACGGGGCTGGCACCAGCACCCACGTGCCACCCTCCCACCAAGCCAAGAGGCTGCGGTGAGGGCACAGAGCTGCTGGCGAGGGCGGGGGGAGCCCAGCGGTGGGATGGGAAGGCAGCCCAGTTCCCAGCTCGGCTGCGGCTGCGGTACGCATCAATCACTGCGCGGGGGTGTTGGGGTTGGGGAAGAGACGGCTCTGCAGAAAGCGCTGCCTCGGCCGCGGCGGCAGCCTGGCAGCGACGAGCTGCGCTGGAGGCATGGGGACCTGGCACCAAGGTAGGACTGGCCCCGCCGTGGAGGAGACAACTACGCGGGATGCCCTGCGGCACTGCTGGCTGCCCGAGGGATGCTCTGGGCTTTAGCCAGCAGCGGGTGCCCCGAGCAGGGAGCACGAGCCTGGGGGAGATGCGGGTCCTGGAGCCTGGGGAGGGGGGCGGGGGGGTGTGGGGGGGAAAGACAGAGAGGGCACTTTTCCAGCTGGGGAACGGTTTGGGGCAGTGCAGATCTCTGCCCCTGCCAGCCCCGTGTGAGGAGGAGCGATGTGCTGTCTCCAGGAGCCGGGGACACCCTGTGTTTCTGATCCTCATCCCCCCCCCCCCCCCCCCCCAGCCTTCACCATAAACAGGGGGCGGCTCGTATGGTGTTTTGGCCTTGCTGCAGAGCAGCACCGGGGAGCTCTCTGGGCTGCCCGCTGCGCTGCGGAGGGATTTGGGGATTTGCTTGTCCCCCGGTGCCAGAGGGTGGGTGGCAGGGGAGGCTCAGGGGTGCTGCGTGCTGCCGGGGCTTCGGGCACCGCTTTCCTTGTTCTCTTCTTATGTGTCCCGGGAGGATTCCCAGGACTCCCCGCTGGGGCTGCTCTCGTGGTTCCAGGATGGCTGCAAGGCACTGGCCTGTGCCGTCCTGCCCGTCCCCGGCCCGCTCAACCCCCATGGCAGGGCTGCTGGGTGCCACAGCCCTGGGGAGCTCCTCCGTTGTTCCTTGGGGGCTGGCGAGTACCTGGACCTCCCCCCCGGCCCCGGGCCTGGTGTCTCGCAGCCGTGGCCACCCCCGCAGGGTTGCTCCCTGTGCCCGGCTTGCTCCCCATCTCTCTCCAGCCATCTGTCCTGCAGCACGATGGTGGGTTTGGCTGCCAGGATCAGCCCCACGGAACCCTTGGCAACTGCCGGAACGCGGTGGCGAGGGAGGAGGGCACTTGGTTGTCACCCAGCTCTGTGCACCCCGGGGAGATGTGTTTGGTCACTCGGCACGGGGCTTTGCACAGAGCCTTGGGCCTGTTCATGTCTGTGATGCTTCAGAAGTGAAGCATCGTGGACGGGGCAGTGTCCTCAGCAGGGAGCGAGGAGGGGAAAGCAGAGCCCAGGAGCAAAGGGGGATGCTCGGCCTCGAAGAAACCAGCCCAGCAGCAGGGAGTGAATGGGCAGGGGCAAGGGGAAAGCAGGCTCGGGCGAAACTCCGTTTGGAGGTGGCAGGGAGGGAAGGAAAGGCTCTGGGAGGGGAGCACTGCGGAAGCTGGAGCTGGGATGCGCTGGGGAAGTGCGGGGGCAGAGTGTCTGGGAAAGCCGTGAAGCCACACTCCAGCTTGGAGGGGGAAGAGGAAAACACCAAGGGAAGGAGGAGCAGGCAGGGAGATGATGGGAGGAGATTATAAGCATGACAAGCAGGTCTCCCTCGGATCCCGCTGAGGCTTTCTTTGCAGTCACCGTTCCCACGTGCCTGTTTGGGTAGCCTGGAGCTCTGACCGGCTCCAGCCGTTTCACCTGCTCTTTGCCCTGAGGAGAATATCCTCCAGCCCATTTTGGGTCCAGCCGCAGCAGAAGCGAGCCAGCCCTTGCTGAAAACCGGGGTTGTGCTTGGCACGTGGCAGTGGGGACCGTGGGTGCGGAGGAACCCTTCAGCCAGCACCCAGCACGGAGGAGGGGGCCGGAGATGGTGCCCGCTGCCCGGGCAGCTGCCGGCATCGGCACGGAGCTGCTCTGGCCCTGGGTTCGCTCCCGAGGGGACATCCGTGAGCAAGGCTGGGTGCCGGGAAGGGCTGGGACAGCCCCCATAGGCTGCCTGCCCTGCAGGATGGGGTCCTGCTCCTGCTGTGGGTAATAATTAGAAACAAACTAAATGATTTTGGGAGAGCGTTTCCACTAGTCTCGATCGAGCTCACTGCAGTTGTGGTCTAAACCTGCTGTAAAAGTTTTGTGATGGCAAATACATCCGTCAGATTGTCCCTTTGGCAGCATGCTGGGACCCACCTTCTTTCTCGACCCGTTGCCCCCCACATCGGGGTCTCCTGGGGCAGCAGGAGCTGAGTTTTGTGTCTGGAAGATGCTGGGTGAGGGCAAGCGCTCCGCACCACCAGCTTCTCGCTGGCTGAAAGTGGGCTTTCTGCCTTTAAATCGGGGGTAGGTCCTGCGTAAGGCACAGAAACGCTTCCATAATCAACATCTTTTGAAGCTCTGGGGTGCTGTAGGAAAAGTCCACGGGGAAAAAAATCGAGCTCCCACAGGGGGGGCAGAAGGGGCTGGGACAGGTCGCGCCGGCTGCCTCCCCGTGAGCGCTGCTCCGGTCCCTACGGAGGTCCTGCAGGTGTCGCCAGGGTGCTGAGCACCCCGAGCCGGGCAGAGGGAACGGTTGGGGTGCTGGTGGCCGTGCCAGCCTTGGTGGCCTTCTCCCATGGCTGGGCCTGCAGCAGCCCTGGGTGCAGGTGGCCAGGCTGCGGTGAAGGGTGGCAGCGTCCCACTGCTGGCCCGAGCCCTGGGGCTGGGTGCCGCCGGGCAGAGGCTGACCCTGGGTGCCCAGCCAAGGCCTGAGCCCCCCTGGCCCCACTGCCACAGGAGAAGCAGCATCGGGGCGAGGGGCAGTGCTGCGGGTGCTCCCCACCTCTCTGCTGGGCTCCACCACGGGCAGAGGAGCCCAGGAAACAGCACTGCCCACATGGATGGGCTGAGAGAGTTGGTGGGGGGGTTCAGCCTGGAGAAGAGAAGGCTCCGAGGAGACCTTAGAGCCCCTTCCATTAGGGGGAAATAGGGGACTGGAACACCTCTCTGATGAAGAAAGGCTGAGGGATTTGGGTCTCTTCAGTCTGGAAAAAAGACGGCTGAGGGGGGACCTTATCAACGCTTATAAATACTGAAAGGGGGGTGTCAGGAGGATGGGGCCAGGCTCTTCTCAGTGGTGCCCGGTGACAGGACAAGAGGCAACGGGCACAAACTTGACCATAGGAAGTTCCACCTAAACATGAAGAGGAACTTCTTGACTTTGAGGGTGGCAGAGCCCTGGCACAGGCTGCCCAGAGAGGTGGGGGAGTGTCTGTCTCTGGAGACATTCCAAACCCGCCTGGACGCGTTCCTGTGCCACCTGCTCTGGGTGACCCTGCTCTGGCAGGGGGGGTGGACCGGATGATCTTCAGAGGTCCCTTCCAACCCTACGATTCTATGATTCCAGTCCCTAAAGGGGCTCCAGGAGAGATGGGGAGGGACTCGATCAGGGAGGGGAGCCATGGGATGAGGGGGAACGGTTTGAAACTGAAAGAGGGGAGATTTAGATGAGGTATCAGGAAGAAATCCTTTGCTGTGAGGGTGGTGAGCCCCTGGCCCAGGTTGCCCAGAGAAGCTGTGGCTGCCCCATCCCTGGAGGGGTTCAAGGCCAGGTTGGACGGGGCTGGGAGCAGCCTGGTCTGGTGGGAGGTGTCCCTGCCCAGGGCAGGGGGTGGCACTGGATGGTCTTTAAGGTCCCTTCCAACTCTGATTCTATGACGTGGCACCAACACCCCACCGGCTCCTGAATGCGGCCGTTGTGGCTGTGTTCGGGAGTGTGGTGGTGCCAAGCGTGGCCCCCCCCTCACCTGCACAGCCTGTGCCAGGGCCGTGCGCATCTGCAGGGCTGGGCTGCAGCCGTGCTGCGTCTAGGTGTTGCTGGCTTCCCTGCCGGCCCCGTGTCCCTCGGGACATCTCCCGGACCCTTTTATCCCGGTGGTGAGTTTGCCCTGGGGGTTTGCAGACCCCTTTGCCGGGGCTTCGCCACCCCGGTGCTCCCGCGTGGTGCTCTCATCTCCTTCAGGCTCCCTGGATCAGGCTCCTTGTCCATCATCACAAGGTTTGAACTGGAGCTTAATATGCGAAAGTAGGGCTGGCTGAGAGAGATGGGACGAATTCCCAGCCTGCCGTCCTTAAAGAGCCCTCATCAGTTCCTCAGGGATTGGTGCTTCCCCGTGCAGGGGAAGAAGTAGTTTGGAAGAAAATTTAGAAACCTTGAGTGAAAAACTCAGCGCGTTTTTGGCCCAAAGTGCCGGTTGTCATTTTTAGAGGTTTCACATCAATTAAAAAATTCGCACGCTGAGATCCAAACGGAAGCGCTTGGGAACGGTCACATAGGGACCGGAGCTAGAAGCGTGCCACCGCTTGAATCTGCAGTGGAAAAACAGCAGATCTGTTTCCTCTGCAGAAAAAATAAACCACTGGTGACCTTTGAAATCTTCTCGTGCCCTCGGCCGAGCCCTGGGGTCTGTTAGGAGAAGCTGAGCTGATGTTTCTCAGGGGCTGGTGGCAGGTTGTCCTGCCTGTTCCGGCCAGGAGAGCGTGGCCCTGGGGCAGGGGGGTGAAATCCTGGCTCTTTTGGTGTCACCCAGGTCCCCCCCGCGGTGACCACACAGCGCTTGCACAGCCGGGAGAGGGCTGCTCCCGGGCAGGCTGACTCGCTCCGTCTCCTCCGTCCATCTCTTGTCCCTTCCCTTGCCCCCCTCTGTCCCCTCCCACCCGTGGGAGCCAGTTGTAGCAGTTTTTCTGGGTAAGGTTTCACGTCTCCCCATTGTGCTGAGGACACCTGAAAGGCAGAGGGAGGACACGAGCTGTGGTGTAACGTGTTTTCCGCGTAAAAGAAAGTCAGCAAGTTTGCGGGGGACACCGAGCTGGGTGGTGCGGTGACAGGCCAGGGGGACGGCATGCCACCCAGAGGGACCTTGGCAGGCCGGAGAAGTAGGACCGTGTGAACCTCATGAAGTTTAACAAGGGCAAGTGCAGGGTCCTGCAGCTGGGCTTGGGGCAAGCGCAGACCAGGGGGAGAAGGATGACCCGAGGGGCGGGTAGGTGACGGTCACAAAGGGTGCTCGGTGGCCGGTGTGTGCATGGACTGTCCCAGGAACCCTTGCCAGCCCCGCACTGTATTTGCGTAAAGGCTGCAAAAACACATTACTGAGCATCCCGGCCCGGAAAGTGCCTTCCCCTCCCCTGTTCTTGGCCCCGGCTTTGTTTTTGCATCTCGCGCAGGATGGGCAGCTGGAGCCGGAGGCAGGTTTTGTCCCGCCGCCGCCGGGGGGTCCGGCCACACCGGCCGTGGGAACCCAGCGTGCTGCTGCTGCTGCTGGGAAGCCCAGAGAGGAAAAAACCAGCCATCCCGGATGCAATATGTGGAGTTGTCCGTGTTTGCAATTTCCTGTGTCAGTGCAGCCTTTAACCTGACTCACAGCCTGGTTTTTCCTCCCAGAATAAACCCTTCCAGTCATAAAAAATACTAGTGGAGGTACCGAAGGGCCCAGGGCTGGGGGGAGCAGGGGGTTACGGCCAGCCCCGCTGTGAGTGAGGGGATGGGGCGGGAGCCCTGTGCCCTGACTGTGGTGGGTCCCTGCCACCAGTGTCCCTCCCCACACCGCTGGCTCTTCTCCTCCGCCTCAGCTGGGTATGAAGCGCAGACCTCCTGTGCCGCTGCCCTTTGCAAAGCCACCTCCTGGCAGCGGATCCGTGCGTGCAGGCAGCGGGCGGAGATGGGCAGGTCCCACACCTGCCCGTGCAGCCAGGGCATCCCGGGCTGCTGGCTGCCCGGCCGGCATCCGCCATCCCCGTGCGCCCGCGTGACACCTCCTGTCTCTCCTTGTGGGTGGCGGTGGCAGAGCAGGGTGACCAGCAGCCATGACGACGGAGACGGGCCCCGGTTCGGAGGTGAAGAACGCGCAGGAGGAGGCTCCGCAGCAGCAGCTGGAGGCAGCCGCAGCCACCAACCCCGCCGGCCGGGACGCTGAGGCTAATGAGAAGCCCGGGGCGCAGTCCGATGCCCGAAATACGGAGCCGGTGAGTGGGTGACAACTGGGTGCCATGAGACGTGTCAGAGAAGGAGGCGCAGCAGGGGAAGGGGACGTGCCACCTCTCTCTGGCTGCCCATCACCGTGTCCTTGCTGCAGTGCTGGGGCTGCAGGGAGCCCGGTGAGGTGGGCACGTCCCCCGTGCTGTCGGCCCCGGGGGCGCATCCCAGAGGGGACCCCCTACAAGCAGGGCAGGACGGGCAGAGGAGCAGTACGGCAGCCCCGAGCGCTGACCGTTCTGGAAATGGCACTGCCGGCCAGGGCGGGGGGACAAGGGGGTGGCCCTGTCTCCCAGGACTGAGCCGCCTCTGGCAGGGCTGGAAGCAGCGGCTGCACCCCGATGTCAGCCCCGGAGCGGGCACGGTGCTGCCCCGGCCCTGCCTGCGGCACCAGGCGGTTGGGCAGCGAGGTGTTGGGTGCTCAACTCATGGATATCCATTTTCCAGGGACCCAAGTCGTGCCGGTGGCGTGGGGTGGGGGATCTGGGCTTGACTGTGGACTCCGAAGAGGCCACCATCCTCCCCGCCATCAGCTGCCCTCTTCCACCTGCTGTTGGAGGGCTTGTCTCGTCTGTCTGTCCATCTCTCCGGGCAGTGGCGCTGGGTTAACCCCGTGCCGTCTCCCTGCTCCAGGGCACAGACATGGAGGAGAAGGACTACAGCGAGACGGACGGGCTCTCTGACAAAACGACCCCCAGCAAGACCCAAAAGTCGCCCCAGAAAACCACCAAGAAAGTGAAGAGTGCCCTCTGCAGAGTGACCCTGCTCGATGCCTCCGAGTACGAGTGCGAGGTGGAGGTGAGTCCCAGCGTCAGGGGGCTGCGCTGGCACCAAGGAAGGGGACACGTCTCAGCCCGGGGACCCTGCCCAGCCCACCCAGTCCCTGACGTCAGGGTTCTTCTAAGGACAGCTTTGTAGTACCTTTCTCCTATGGAAAACAATCCACAGAAAAGTTCTAAAGTTGGAATTTCAAAATAAGGAGAGAAATCCGGAAAGACAGGCCCTAGCAGGGAAATTTCAGCCCAGTGAATCCAAATTTGGCAGCCCGGCGAATCCAAATTTCTATTCGCAATAGGAAAGAGTGTCTAAAAAGCAGACATTTAATAGACGGGGGATAGAGCTCTGCCTGACAATACGTGCACGGCGCATCCGTGTGCCAGCCTGTCTGCCGCCACCTCCAGGGCGCAGCGTGTTGGCTGTCCCCTGAGGCGAAGGACGTGTGTGCACGTGTTGGCGCAAAGAGGTTGACGCGCGTGGACCCTCACGACTGCCCCAGGCGGGTTTGCCTCCAACCTCTGCGTGTTCATCTTCTCGTCCCTCCCCATAAAGCTGGGGTCCTCATGGGGAGCGCGTTTCCCTGGTAGTGGCTGTCACTGCTTCCCTGGTAGTGGCTGTCACCGCAGGGAGGGACAGAGGGGGCTGGCGCCTGCGTTGGGAGATGCTTCAGGGCTGCTGCAGCCGCTGTCAGCACGGCGACCTCCCCTCCTAGGGCAGGCTGGGGGACCCCCAGGATTAAATTGGGGGTGGAGGCTGGGTTCTGTAGCAGGGTCCTGCGGCCCTGCCGCGGGGGCGAAGGCAGCTGGAGGAGAAGCGCTTGCCGGGAGCGCCTGTTTCTATCCCCAGCGCCCGCCGCTGTCTCCTGCCTGCCGCATCGCCCCGGTGGGAGGGACATTTGTAAGGAAGGACTGGCAACTCGGCTTAAAAATGCAAAAAGCTGAGGTTGTTCGGGAGCAGAAATCCCGGAGCTTTTGCCAGGGAGCGCTTTGCGCTTGCTGCTGGCGAGCGGGCAGACGGGTTTTTGTTGGCAGCCGCTCGGAGCTGGCTGCGCAGAGCGGACCGGCATCTGTACGCAGGACCTGCCTCCCCCGGCTCGGGGCCGCGCAGGATCCGCGGCCATCAGGAGGGTGGCTCCTGCTCGCTGTGGCTGCCTGGCGCGGGCAGCGGGGCCTTGGATCTCGGCTCTCCGGCAGCCCTGGCTGTCGCTTTCGCGGTGAAATTTGTCACAAAGCTGTGGGAAGGTGGGTTGACAAGAAGATGAAAGCCCCCCTGAAGAAGAAAAGGAGGGGATGGCGGCGGGGCTCACGGGGCGCAGGAGCAGCTTGTGCGAGCCCCCGGCGGGGTCGTCCTTCTCCCAGCTCTCCCGGTAGCACTGGCCGAGCCAAGCCGGCGTGCAGGCAGAAGCCGGGCTGCCAACACCTTTGTGAGCAGAGCGATGCCCCTCGCCGGGCCTGGGTAAGGACGATCTCTCCGCTGTTGCGGTGCAGAGGATGGGGTTGACTTTTAAAGAGCTGCTGCTCTCTAAAAAAAGCCACCTGGGGCACAGGGGGAGAGGGTTTAGCGTAGAAAGGCTGGTGCTGCGTTTCTTTCTTACCCGCAGGCCCCGTGGCAATAGTTGTGCCTTGCCCTTATGCTCAATTAAGGCTTAATTCAGTAAAAAATCAAAAAGGGGAGTCAAGCCGGCACGTGTGACACCCCGGCACGTGCCACGGGTGAGCCCCTGCCTTCAAAACCCGGGACAACGGGAGGGAGGAGACCCAGGAAGCAACGGCTGGGAAAGCTTTGCAGAGCAGCGGGAGCCCAGGGTTGCCGTCGGGGGCAGCGGGCTACCGGGGCAGTGCCGCTTGGTGCCCTGGGCATGCCATCCCTGAGGCACATCGTGAAGGTGCTCCGGTAAACGGATGCCTTGGAGAGGGCAGATGGGAGCTGCCAGGCTGTAAAGAGGGGAGAAACGCGCATGGGAGGGGTTGTTCTGCCACCTCCAGGAGCGAGCCTGGGCCTCGCTGCCACTGGTAACGAAGGGAAATGCAGGGGACCTCAAAGGACCAGGTGACGAGGGTGCCCTCCATCCCTGCATGTGGCTTGGGCTCTTTGTGGCTCTCGTTTGCCGTGCCCATGCTTCAGGACCCAGCCGCCGCCGCCACCAGTGGGGAGGGTGTGGGGAAGGAGCTTGTCCCACAGTCAGTGCCGGCCACCAGAAGCTCTGGGGCGCATTTGTCCCAGCAGGGACATTTGTCCCAGGGTCTGGAGCAGAGGTGCCTGGGCCGGCTGGACCCCTCTCCGGTTTGCCATCACCGTCTCCTGGTGTGAGGTGGGCACCGGGTCCCCCTGGCCCATGGGACCTGCTGCCCTGCACCACACTGGCTGGGCTCGACCGTGCCCCGTCCCTGCAGCCCCGGGACTGCCTTGATGTCCCCAGAGCGGTGCTGCCAGGTGAGAGGGCTGCCAGCACCTTGTGGTGGTCGCCTGGGGGGCCAGGGCTGCCCTGAGCATCCCCAGCGCTCCCTGCCCGCCCCCAGCGGGTGCTGCCGGTGCCTGCCGGCTCTCCAGGGGAACAAGAGAGCTGGCTCACCATCAGCCTCTCCGTGTCTCCGACAGAAGCACGCCCGAGGCCAGGTCCTCTTTGACATGGTGTGCGAGCACCTCAACCTCCTGGAGAAGGACTACTTCGGCCTCACCTTCTGCGACTCGGACAGCCAGAAGGTGAGCATGGGGGGGGTCCCTCTGTGGCTTGCCCCCTCCGTGCTGGGGAACCCCGCCTGACCTGCTGTCTCCTCGTTGCAGAACTGGCTGGATCCTTCCAAGGAGATCAAGAAGCAGATCCGCAGTAAGTGCCTGGGGAAGGGTCCATCCTGCCCAGCCCTGGGGCGTGCCACGGGGCTCCTGGATGGCTCAGCCATGGCTGTCCTGCAGCAGGTCCCCTCCCCACCTGCCCTGGCGGGGACCTTTGGCAGCTGGCCTGGGGACAAGGACGGTGTTGCTCGTTCAGCTGCGGGTTACCCACCTCTCCTCTTACTCATGGCAGGCGTTGGCGGGGCAAAAACCCTGTCTATGCCACTGGAGAGCCGGCTGAGACCTGGTCCCTCTCTGGGCACCATCCCCACCTGCCCTGAGCAGGAAGAACAGGGAAGGGGGGAATAGCGGGGTGCTTGCTGGGAGAGGTCCCGGAGTGACTTTGCCCATGGTGTTGCCTTGCTGGGGTGGCAGAACGGCTGTTGCCAAAGTGTCACCTTCTGGGACGCGTGAGGCTTTTGCTGTGACGTTGGTGGTCACGCTGAGCTGATGGCTCCTGAAGTTGGGAGGCTTTTCTCCCCCCAGCTGTTTAGGGCGGGTTAACCGAGCCGTGCTGGTGTCCTGGTGGCTTTTCTCCCGACAGCTTCTGGCACCCCCTTGTCCCTGTCCTGTGCCAGGCTTGGGGGGACTTGTGGGACCCTTAGTGGATGCCCGAATGCTCCTGCACGCCTGTGTGTAGCCAGCATGGGTCCTGCCCTTACTGCTCTCTCCCCTCCCTAGGTGGGCCCTGGAACTTCGCCTTCACCGTGAAGTTCTACCCTCCAGACCCTGCCCAGCTCACAGAGGACATCACACGGTGAGGACCAGCCCTCCGTGGGCACAGCTGCCAGGGGATGAGCTGGGAGCGTGTGGAGGGGCAGGATGAGGGGGAATGTCTGGGGTCTCGCTGCCTGTGACATGTCTAAATCATGCCGAGCAGGGCCGGGAAGGTGGCCGTGGGAGGTGGCAGTCCCCACGGAGAGCAGCGCAAGGTGGGGTGCCCGCTGCCGCTTCCCGGGGAGCCCCAGCCTGCTCCAGAGGGCACACTCTTACCCTCTGCCCCCTCCTGCAGATACTACCTGTGCCTGCAGCTCCGTGCGGACATCATCACGGGGCGCCTGCCCTGCTCCTTCGTCACACATGCTCTGCTGGGTTCCTACGCCGTGCAGGCCGAGCTGGGCGACTATGATGCCGAGGAGCACGTGGGCAACTATGTCAGCGAGCTCCGCTTTGCCCCCAACCAGACACGGGAGCTGGAGGAGCGCATCATGGAGTTGCACAAGACCTACCGGTGAGCCCCAGGAGAAGACGGGCTGGTGGCGAGGAAGGCACCAGACAGCTGGCCCACGCCCGGTGGGGCACCTGGCCATGTGTCGCCCTCTCTGTCTCCTTGCAGGGGAATGACCCCCGGGGAAGCAGAGATCCATTTCCTGGAGAACGCCAAGAAGCTCTCCATGTACGGAGTGGATCTGCATCACGCCAAGGTATGGGGCCGTGGGGCTGCCAGAGCGATGGCCAATGCCACCCCATCCTGCCCTGCTGCCTGCACACCCCTCCCCGCCCAGCCCCTTCCTCCCACGATGAAGGTTCAACAAGGACGTGGTCCTGGGCAGCCGGTCTGGGTGGCCCTGCGATGGACCAGAGGACCTCCAACCTCAACCGGTCTGTGATTCAGTGACCCGTCAGCTGGTCCCCCATAGCAGAGCACCGAGCAGGAGGGAGCGTGGTACTGTCGGCCAAACCGGTTCTTACCAGGCATCCGAGCAGTCCCCTCCTGTCCCTCTTACCTCCTCCAGGACTCCGAGGGCATCGACATCATGCTGGGCGTCTGCGCCAACGGCCTCCTCATCTACAGGGACCGGCTGAGGATCAACCGCTTCGCCTGGCCCAAGATCCTCAAAATTTCCTATAAGAGGAGCAACTTCTACATCAAGATCCGCCCGGGTGAGGTGGGTGCCGTGCACCAGTGCGGCCCCAGGGTACGGCACAACGCCTCCTCTGCTGGGCTGGGGCTGCCTGGCGGGGACATCCTCGCCTGGCTCCAGCCTCTGCCCCAAAGGTCCCAAGTTAATGACCGCATTGGCCAAGGGAGCACATCTCCTGTGGTATATGGAGGCTTTCAGCAAGTGCTTTCTTGTTCATGCTCTCATTTTCTCACTGGCAAAGCGACTTCAGCAGGCTGAGGGCACCCAAGGGTCCCTTCCCCACCAGCCAGATGCTGGAACCCTGCTGGGATAGGGAGGTCTCCCAGGAAGGGGGGGGTTGAGGGCCATTTTTGATGTGTCTTCTGTGCTTCACAAAAAACCATCAGGAAGCTTTTTCGTTCGTTTCCTGACTTCATTTTCACTCTTGTCACTTTTATGTGTACTGACGGGAGAATGCATTTCCACCCACGTTTTCCAGCGGGCAGGAGGGGCACGGGCAGCGCATCTAAAAGGGAGAGTGAGGCACTCTCACCAAAACGAGCTGTAAAAGGTTTTTGTTTCTTGAGGGAATTTATCTCGCACTGAAAAGCCATTTACAGTTGAGGAAAGTGCTTAGGCCAAAAGTGTGGGGGCGTGATCCCACCACCCAGTGGGACTGGGCACGGACCTTTCCAGCACTGCTTTGAAGACTTTTTTTGGCGTAGTCATGGCTCCTGCCAGGGGATCCTGAGGGCCTTGGCGAGGTCCCATCCCATCATGTCCTCTAGGGCAGGATCTGCCTGTTAACGGTGTGTCTCTGTCTCCCCCAAGTACGAACAGTTTGAGAGCACCATTGGCTTCAAGCTGCCCAACCACCGCTCCGCCAAGCGTCTCTGGAAGGTCTGCATAGAGCATCACACCTTCTTCAGGTGAGGAGACCTTCTCCAGCCCTCTCTTCTCGGAGGCAGACATACTTCTGCTTCTGCCACAGTGGGTAAATGTTGGGGGGCAGTGCCTGGGGACATGGCTGGGGCTCACCGATGGCGCTCCACCTCTCTCACCCCTAGGCTGGTGTCCCCAGAGCCACCCCCAAAGGGCTTCCTGGTGATGGGCTCCAAGTTTCGCTACAGCGGGCGGACGCAGGCGCAGACGCGGCAGGCCAGCGCCCTCATCGACCGCCCGGCTCCCTTCTTTGAGCGCTCCTCCAGCAAACGGTACACCATGTCTCGCAGCCTTGACGGAGGTATGCCCCAAATTGGGGAGGGGGAGGGAGATTGGTCGGCTGGCGGGAGCGAGGGGCATGCTGCGAGCTGCTCAGCTCTGCCAGCTGCTCGGGCCCGTTTGGCAGGGTTACGGCAGCCCTCAGGCTTCCTTCTGGAGGCCGTCCCCAGCCGCATCCCCACGGCAGAGGGTCTGTCCCCACCCTGAGTGGTAGCCCAGACTGCGCATGAGCAGGGGGACGTGGCAGGGCTGGGGTTGGGCAGCTTGGGGATGGGGCTCGCCCCGGCTGCCTGCGCCCCGAGACCCCTGGGACCAGCCGTCCCTGCTGCGGGGCATTCGGGGCTCCTGGGCACCCAGGTCTGCGGGTGGGGGGCAGGGGCTGGGGTCAGGGTTGGGGTTGGCAGGGCTGGGGTGACCTGGGCTCCCCACCACGGGCAGAGTTCTCGCGCCCAGCCTCCGTCAGCGAGAACCACGATGCCGGGGCGGAGGGCGAGAAGCAGGATGAGGATGGTGAGTTTGGCAGCAGGAGACGGTCCGAGACGGAGGATGAGGAGGTGACCACCCCAACGAAAATCAAGGAGCTGAAGGTACAGAGGAGGCGGGCAGAGGAGGGTGGAGGCAGAGGGGTCGGCTGGCTCACGCCTGGAGAGGGCAGGCAGGGGACCGGGCACAGGCAGCAGGGCTGGGCTGCAGGCAGGAAGGGTCACCCCGGGGCACCTTGCAGTCCTTTCTGCCAGCCGTGCCCCAGGCTGGTGGGACCCTTGGGACACAGCTCTTGGCCTCACCGGTGGAAATGGGGCTGTTGCAGGGGCTCGGCTCATCTCTGATTCCCCAGCGCCCTCCTGAAGTCTCAAGGCTCGTCCCCAGGCAGGGCTGGACCTGGGAGCAGCCCTGCTCTGGGACAGGGATGGGGACGGGGACAGGCCAGGCACACCGGTGCCCACTTGTGCCCGCCACTGCCCAGGCACAGCCCATCCACTCCCGTCCCAGGCACCTGGGCTGGCCCAGGGACACCCCAGACCATTTCAGCCCCACGCTGCGAGGGGAGGGGGGGGTCCCTTCCTTCTGCGCCCTACCAGCCCATCAACTTAACTGTGATGTTTGTGACAAGTTCCCTCGACTGACCCTGCTGGTTACTTTTAACCCTCTCTTTGCTGCCAGCCGGAGCACGAAACAACCCCCAGGCACAAGCAGGAGGTATTCTCTCTCTGGAGTATCTTAGTCCTCATCGGTGCATCATATTGTCCATCCTTTCCAAAGCAACACTGTGTGTCACCCTATTTACTGGAATACAAGATGCACCGGGGCGGGGGGTTGGATGCTAGAGAAGCCCGAGGAGCAGACAGCTGGGGATGTGCCCCAGCGCGCACACGGCATCTTCTATCCCACTAAGTAAGGTGGTCCTAATCGTACGTGTGAGCAAGAGCCCTCCCAAGGCGCAACGGCCAGGCCCCCGCGCCGAGTCCTTGGCCCGTTGGGAAGACCTGGCTTCTGCTCGTGTTACTGACTCCGCCATGTCCTCGCCTCGTGTCTCCTCTCCGTCCGGCCCTGTGGCCCTAGCTCTCCTGCGGAGCCTGGTCCCATCGCTCCCGCTGCCGCCCCGATCCGCACTCTGCTTTTGCCTGACCCGAGCCCCTCCATCACCCGCCCTGCCGAGCCGGGCTCAGCTCCTCGCAGCGCTGCCGCTGCCGTCCCACCCCGCCGGGGCAAACGAGACTCTGAGCTGCCTGCGGGGACACCGGCACCCAGCCCCTGGGCCAGAGGGCAGCTGCCTGTCGCAGAGAAGCGGGAGGCTCTGCCCTCCCCTGCACAGACTCCCGTGTCCGCAGTGGCCCCCCGTCAGGAACGAGTCATCCCAGCCTAAAATCCACGGCTGCTCCCCGGGGGTTTCCCCTCCGCTCGCAGGGGGATGTAGATCCTCGCCGGAGCTGTCGATGGGGGCAAACGCAGCCGGGCGACGGGGTTTGCCGCGCTGGCACCACGCAGCCCTCACCGTCCTGCTGGGCACCGCAGGGCAGACCCTGCCGGGGCGGTGGGCACCGGTCCCGGTCCTCCCCTGCCCGCCTCATCGCTTACCCCGCTGCATGTGCATGTGCTGCTCCCCTGGCGCACCCCCAGCCCAGAGGTGGGCAAACCGTGAAGCGCTTCTCCACGGCTCAGGCACGCGGGTCCACGGGGGGAAGTTTTTTTTTATGAGTTGCGCTGAGCCTTCAGGGCCTGGGTAATTCGCTCGGGCTTTTCGTGGGACTCTCTTGGGTCTCTGGGCTGTTGCTGAGGAGAAATACCGGGGAGGTATTTTAGGTGACGCCTTTCGAACCTCAAAAGAGGTTTGAGTGTGAAGCAGAAGCCAGGGTTCTTGCTCTTGCTGGTTCTGGCCCTGAGCCAGTTTGCCCACCTCTGCGGCGGGATGAGGGGAGCCACCCTGGTGCCTGTACCGTCACAAAACGATGCTCGAACGCCTAAACCCCACCTTGCACTTGAGCGCTCTGAGCTGTCTTCTCTCCACAGCAGGCCAGGCTGCCGATGGGCCAAGGCTGGTCCATGGTGGTCCAGGCTTAGATCCGGGCTGGACATCTCTGACCAGCCCTTGACCTCCTGCCCTTTAGCAGAAGCTCACTTTGAAGGAGCTCCGTTGGAAATGCCGGTTCCCTGCCCTGCTGGGGCAGAGGCTCGGGCTCCCTTTGTGCCTGGCACGAGAGAGCAGCAGAGGAGGCGGCTGGTATTTCCAATCCCTTGCTGAGCCCAAGGGAGAGCCCACTCTTTTCCTCCAGGTGGCTTAGCTTGTCCTCAGCAGGCCGTGCTGGACATGCTGAAGGAGCATGCTGTGCCCTTCACGGAGGGAAGCCCTGCCACGCACGCTCGGCCACGTGCTGCTTTTTTGCTGCTCCCTGCAACGGTCTTAGTGAGAACTTGAGACCAGGGTGCTCTGACGCGCTGTTCGTTTGGCCCTTGAGACCCTAAATTCAAGCCCAGTGTGAAGCAAACCCTCCCAGTGCCCCTGCTCGTCTCTTTTGCCTTGGCTGGTGCTTTAATCATCGTCATCTTCCTCTCTCCTTCCCCAAGTTTTTAGACAAGCCGGAAGATGTTTTGCTGAAGCATCAGGCCAGCATTAATGAGCTGAAACGGACCCTGAAGGAGCCCAACAGCAAGCTGGTTCACAGGGACCGGGACAGGAGGCTGCCTTCCTCACCAGCCTCTTCCTCCCCCAAGCATGAGGATGAAACACCAAAGGGAACCCCAGAAAAGGCCGGCGAGGTTCGTTTTGCTGCTTCTCTTATGGAGGGGATCAGGTTGTTCGCGGGGAGGAGTTCCTCAGCTCTTGGGCTCTGGGTCTCTGCCTCCTGTGCTACCCTGGGGGAGCATGGTGGAAATTAAGTAGGCGGTGGGGGAAATTAGGCGGCGGGGGGTGGAGGGAGGGGGCCTTTGGTCCTTGTCTCTAAGTTTTGTAACGTGCTAACGATTTTCGCACTGCTGGTAGTGTTCTCCCCTTGTGCCCAGGCACTGCATGGGGTTGAATTTCTCATCCTTCTCCGGAGAGCTGTGTTTTGGGGGTACCTGAGAGTTGGGCTGTGGCTTTTGTTGGCCCGTGAAATGGGGTTCTTCTCACCCCTCGTACCAGCAGGGCTGGTGCACGGCAGTGCCCGGTGCAGCTCTTGCCCGAGGGCTGTCCTCGGCAGAGCAGGAGGTGCCTCATGGTGCTCTCACCGGCGCCAGGACCCGGGTGGTGGGGGTAGGCGGAGGGGTGAGCGGTGCCACGCTGGCATCCTGCACCCACGTCCTCCCCTCCTGGCGCTTTGCCGGCTGGCTTTGTGGTGGGACCACGACTGTGAAATGATGGCGCCTGGGGAGCTGGAATTGGGGGCGCCAGGACATGCGGAGCCCCCTGTGCTGTCTGAGGGGCGCGGATGGCGCAGCTGAGTGCTCTGTGACACCGGGTTCCTGGTTGGCTCGGTACAGGCAGCGCGTGGCAAGGACATCCGCCAGCCTGGATGCCCTCTCGCTGCCATGGACCCTCCCTGCTTGCTCACCCCTCCGTGGGGTTCTCTCCTCGACAGGGGCTCTGGAGCCAGTCCTGTGTCCCCAGCAGTGGGCATGGCTCCAGGCAGGGTGGACACCACACGCGGGCCCACTTTGCCCTGGCTCCCTCCCGGGACGGTCCCAGTGGGGCTGGGCTGCCAGGAGGGTGCGGGGTGGCTGGGCCAGGGGCTGTCTGCAGGGGGATTCGTGATGTGCACGTGTGCCTGCCAGTCCCCAGCGCCGGCCGGAGACCCGGGGCTGCAGGGGGACTCGGGCAGAGTTGGGCTCACAGCCCCTCATCAAAGCACCGCACTGGCAAGAAGGGGGACTTCGCCCCACATCTCTTTCACAAGCAAATAGATAAAGCGCAGAGATGTAAACGGAGCATCTAGAGCTGGCATAGCTGTGACTTCTGTTCATCCATCTATCCACCCGGCCTTCCTTCCATCCATCCATCCACCCACCCAACATTTGTTTCTTCATTCCTCTCATATGCTCTCTCTCTCTCTCTCTCTCTCTCTGTGTCTCTCTGTCTGTCTCTCTCTCTCTCTCTCTCTTTCCCCGTGGGTGCTGGGGTTTCCGTGCTGGCACAGACGATGGAAGAGGACACCCTAGACGATTTTGCATCTGAGCACGGAGCTTCCCTAAGCATGGAGTCTTTCACGCAGAAAAGCCTTGTCTCCTCTCCTGAGGTTGTCACCATCCTCCTTCTCTCCCCACCCGTCGCTCTCACAGTTTGTGTCCCCCCCGCCCCGTGGGGCTTTCTGTCCTGCCGAGGTGCCTCCTGCCCTCTAAGCAGAGCTCGAGCCATTTGCTGGCCCCCCTGGGTGGGTCTCCTCTCCAGCGGTGGGCAGGATCCTTCGCCAGGACAGGGCTGTCGGTGAAATTTGCTCCCCAGACTGTTTCTTCTGGGCTGTGAGACAGGGGCCTGGGAGAGGCCTCCTGGTGGAGCCCTGCTGTGCACCCCTGGGGCTGGCGGGGTGAGGGGCCCGTGCTGGAGGCTGGTGCTGGGGGTCCTGAGGCAGCGCTGACCCCATGGCACAGGCACTCTGGGGGTCTCCACTCCGGGTGCAAGCAGGCAGGCAGCTACAAGCTGTCTTTAGCAATCCCTTGTGCTTTCTTTTCACTTTGGCTACACTTAGAGTTCCCCGGGCCCAGGCACCCTGAAATAGGGCATCTCAGGAGGCTTCCGAAAAGTTGGTCTTATGCCTGTGCAAAGCAGGGTCATGCTGCCTTCAATGTCCTCGCGCGGTGCCCACGGGTGAGGACTGCGGGCTCTCGGCATTGCGTGCATGCAGGGTCTATCTCACGTGATGGTGGTTGTTTCCCAGGACAGCCAAGAGAAGACTTGAGAAGGTCTTTGAGGCTTGGTTCTGCTGTGGTGGGATGCGGCCCTGCCGTGGTGTGGTGCCCAGTGGTGCTGGGGTGCGTGTCCTGCCTGAGTGCCCCCACAGAAGACAGTGTCAGGCAGGGACAGGCGTGAGGCTGGTCCAGCTCTTGCTCCCTGTCGTCTCCCTTAGTGCAGAAGTTGCCAGCGGCGGCGGGCTGTGTCCCACCAACACAGCTGGAGCCCGAACCTGGGCTGGCTGGAGCCTGTGTCCCCAGGAGGCAGTATGGGCGTGCATGAGGGCTTGGGCACAGCCTCGGGCTTCAACAAGGATACAGGCATCTTCAGTGAAGCTTGGGCGCTGCAGCAGCATCTCCTGGTCCGCAGGTGGACCCTCTACGTGCCAGTGTTTAGGAGCTGGTGGACAGAAACAGCGGAAGTGAGGTGCGCTCACATCTCTCGATTCAGAGTCTTCCCCTCCATCCTCTGGGGTGCCAGGGCTGTGCTGTGGTGCAGGTGCCAAGGTGGCCTCACTGGTGATTTCTCCACAGGCATTAGTGGCTGAGACTCAGTAGTCGATATGTGGGAACTTGTCCTCTCCTGGCCTGTGGTCACTATGAGGAATTTGTGACCCTGAGAGGGTGATGACATGAGGACAGCACATCCGCAGAGCTTGGAGCTCTCATCACGCTCAGCCTGAAAGTCCCTTGATGCCCATGGGCTTCAGACGTGCTGAGGTTGGGTTATCTGTCACCCCCAGCTACTCATGTCTCCCCCCTCCCTTCCATCCCTCAGTCCTCACTCCTGCTGGAAGACCAGAATGCTGTGAGGTGCCAGGAGTCTCTTCAGCTTTGGATGACAAAACGACCCAATGTGTTGTCTCAACATCTTGGATTCACTCATTCTTCCCTCCTTGTTGTGAGGCTTGTGCTTTCCTCTCAAGTGAGCCGGGTCTCCCTGAGGAGCAAAGAAAGATGGCAGGGACATTGAAGGACGCCGAAGGGAGAGGACTCCTGCCTGCCTTGGGCTCTGCCGAGGTTATGGGCCTTGTTGGCAGGGGCAGAAGGCTTTTTTCTTTTTTCTTTTCTCTCTTGTGACGTGTAGGTCACGGTGAGAATGGCCTTCCCAAATGCTCCTCCTCTTAGAGCAGATCTGGGGCACGGGGGAAGTGTGAAAGTAAATTATCCCTTGGGAAGTCGAGGTTGCTCCACAGACAGCGTCATTCCTTCTTAGACTCAGCTCCTGCCTTGGCACACAGTGTCCTGCCAGCCCATTGACCTCCAAAGCTCCAGAAGTTCTCTTCCTTCCTGGAGAACATACCCAGGTATCCGGATATTTGTTCCGAACATCCCTCAGAGTCCTCAAGCTCTAGAGGCACAAGGGCTGTCATGAGCTGTGGAACCAGAGCTGTGGCTGGAGCTGGCACTGAGCCCTCCGGAGCGGCGTGCGGATCATACCACAGAGTAGTTGTCTGTTCCCTTGGAGTGGGCTGTTCTCATCCCAACAAAGTTTGAGGAAAAGGAAGCTGGTTTGGAAATAAATCGGGAACTTTTGGGTTTTCCATTGTGGTTAAGAGGTGCTGCCATGGATGAACGCACTGTTCCAGCTTCAGAAGACTTGTCTTAAGGCTTTTTGATCTGCAATGAATATCTCAAGCCATAACTCAGAGAAGGAGCCTGAAGAGACTCGTCTTCTTTGTCCAGGGAAGGTCTCTTCCGAAGGACTCTGGTTTGCAGCCAGAGAAGGGGCGAGAGGGCTTCAATGAAGAGGGTGCTCACGTGCTTACAACCTGCCCATCCTTGCCTTGGCTGCAGAAGGCAATGAGACGGCAGTGCAGGAGCAGAAGAGAAGCTGTACACCCAGGAAAGTAAGCAGTCTTCTGGTTGAATCGGCCATGAGCATCACTACTGAACGGGAAGGCTGGTGTTGAGGGAATGCCAGAGACCGGCCTGGGCTTCCCGGCAGGCCCAACACAGCCGCCGAGTTAGCGATAATATTGCTTCCATGGGTCAGACCCAACTGTGAAAGACCTGGGTGTAACCTGGTGCTCCTGGCGGTCACTGGCTGCCTCTGTTGCAATTTCCGTGGACTAAGGAGAAATAAAACCTGTGTTGGAGGGGGCTGTGGAGGAAGAGACCAGGAGAGCAGACGGTGCTTGGGAGCGCAGGGTAAAGGGATGTCGGAGAGGTTTGTGCGAGCGATGCTGGAGGGAGCTGGCATGGGACAGGTCTCCTTGAAGACCTGGCTCCTCCAGCATGGGTGCGCAGGGACCTGGCTGCGGCAGGGTGCAGGCGCCATGGCAGAGTCCCGGGCAACGATCCGTCTTCCACCTGTGGAGGAGGATGCCCTTACTGCCGCGTGCGTGGCATGGCTTGCGGCGCACGTGTGCCATCCCAGGGGCTGTCCTGGCAGCACGAAGAGCCTGCACCCGCCTCTGCCCTGGGGTGGCTCGGCGTTCTCGCAGGGGGCTAGCGTCGGGCCGTGCCCAGGCGTGGCCCCCACGGTGTCTCCTACCCAGGCACAGCCCTGCTGGCACTCGGAGAGGATTTTCAGGGGGCAGCCCCGCTCTTGCCAGAGCCCGGAGCAGGGGGACAGGCGTAGAGGTCTGCGGCTTGCCCGGGTGGTGCCAGGGCAAGGCCTGGGGCACCGTGCCCAGGGAGCTTCGCTTGCTTTGGCACCTGGTACAGAAGGCAGGAGCTGGGAGGTGGCATTTTTCTGTTGGGGGGCTTTCAGCGATTTCTGATTCCCCTCCTTTTGGAAGCCCTTCCACTGGTAACTGGTTTTCCTCCTTTCTCTCCCTGTCTTCTAATCCTATCTTCTTTTCCCTTCCCTCTTGCTGTGCTTCTTCCCTCTGACCCCCCTGTTTCCCCTTACTCAATATCAGTTACTCGGTTTCCGTTGCACGTGCAGCTGCTCCAAATGTTCACCCTGACACCCCTGCGTGGGGCATGGCTCGCGTTTTTATGGATTATTTTTCCTAGTTGGAAGGGGGGAGCGGGCAGCCAGCCCCCCAACTCCCTGGGGCTGGAGTGTGTCCTGGTGCCACGGAGGGTCGGTCCTGCCCAGCCTGCAGGAGTGATGCCGGCTCTGCCCGCGGGCTGGTGTCAGGGGCAGAGCCAGCCCCATGGTGAACTCGCAGGACCGTGCCCGCAGCGTTTGCCCTTCACGTGTAGGAGCGTGGCTGAGGAGGCTGCTGGGCTTCCTCACCGGTGCAAATGTTTTCCTGCTGCTGTCTTCTCATGGGTTATTTTCTACCGTCTCTTCCGGAAGTGGTTGAATTTTAGCAGTGCTTTGTTCTTGGCACTTGTGAGGTCTTTAGCTGTCTTGCAGGACAAACACGTGAATGTACAAAGTGTGCATGTTAACAGCAACCTGGCATCCTCCCCTGTGCAGCAGCAGAGATAGACGGCGTGGTATATCGCATACCCACCGTGTCCTTGCTGCAGGATGCTCCGCAACCTTTGCGTGGTCCTCGCTGCAGTACCCATAGCTGTCTCAGCTGCCGAGCCCGTGGTCTTCTTTTACATTTCACAGGTAACCTTTTGCAGGTTACATTTTCTGAACCGCTTGGTTTCAGCGTTGCTGGAAACCTCTGCTAAATAATTGCTTCTGATGGGATTTGCCTGGAGAGCTGGAGAGGAAGGATGGACTTTGGAGTAAATCTGAGCTGCTGCATCTGGTAGGAAGGGGAAAGGGCCAAAAAGTAGTTTCTTTTCTTGCTCGCGCTCCTGGAAGTCTGACATAGTCTTAGGGCCTGTGGATGAAGCTGAGAGTGAAGCTGCTCAAAACACAGACCATAGCCTACCATGAAACCTCAGCCTTTGCTCATGGAGATTGCTAGAGCCAGCTGAAAGCAGGTGTCAGATCGGGGGGTCCCAGTTGGGTTGAACCAGCTGTGTTCCCCTGCCTCATGAGAGACGCCCCGACGGCTGTTAACGTGTCTGCTGGGAGCGTTGCTCCCACTTCCGTACTTCCAACAAAGCTGCGGATATTGCAGGTATGTCAGTGAGCCACCGCCCGGAGCAAAACACGGTCCCTGCAGAGGATAGAGGGGCTTAGTCCCCGTCACGGCATCAGCCCCCTTATTTTCAGTCCCTTCCCTCCATCAGCAAGTTGCCAGGCTCTTTGCATAGACCCTGCCTCAACTCTTGCATGAATAATAATGAATTTAGTCCTCCCTCTTGGAGGCAGCTCAGCTTTCTGTTACTCATGCCAGCAGTCATCAGCAGTTAGGTAAAGTATGTTTGATGCTAACTCTTCTTGCTCCAATTGCAATGCAGGGCTCGGAGCATTGGGTATTTATAGAGAGAGAAACTCCTAGGCTGGAATCCATAGCTCTAAAGAAAGCTCTGGGAGTCAAGAAAGAAGAAGCCCATGCAGGTACCTCAGAGGTGAAAGCGAGTGCGAGCATATCAAAAGTGGAGATGGCAGTAGGGAAAGCCAAGGAAGCGGCAGGCCAGGAAGAGCCAGCAGATGCAGCCCTGGATACCCGGAGGAGAGCAAAAATGATCGCTAGTCCCGAGGATTTTGAGTCTGTCTGGGACGATGAGATCTATGAGAAGGAAAGCAGGGGGGAGCCCAGCCAGGAGGCAGAGCGCCCGCCAGCTCACAGTGCAGAGGAGCCCCAAGAGCAGGGCGAGGAAGCAACTACCCGTGAGCCGGGTCTGCCCAAGCCATGTCAGCAGCCTGAAGAGAGGCAAAGGTCCAAGATTTTGGGAGAAAGCGAAGTGGCCTCCAAGGAGCATGCTCCTGCAGCCTCCAAGAAGCAGGAGGCGAGAGTGCTGGCCACGGCCACAGAGCTCATTAAAATTAAAGTGAAGGCTAGTGACGACAGCTCGGAGACTTCTGCCACCCAGAGGATCATCTACTTAGGAGATCCAGAGGAAGAGGAGAAGGACAGTAAAACACGCCAGCTCTCGGAGACTGATGGGCGGCTTGGCTTGGAGGAGAGCCCAGAAGCCACTGTGAACACATCCGGGGAGGGATCTGGGCATGTGGCACCTGTGACAGAAGGGTTCCAACCCCCTCCCTCAGCAAGGCAGCAACACAGCGCAGTGTCTGGAAAACCTGCTGAAGCATCGGAGCGGCCCCGGACAGGCTGCGATGGGACCAGCCTGGTGGGACGTCCCACCTCGGGGCAGGAGGAAGGGCTGCTCCCGCAGCAAGAGAAGACCTCTGCGGGGCTAACAGGCTGCGAAGTGCCCGAGGGAGGTGAAGCTCTACTGTGTTCCCGAGAGGTGGGACCGGAGGAGATGGATCTGCAAAGCCCAGTGGGAGGCTTGAAACCCTGTGGCCTGGCAGAGGACGGCCGTGGGGCTGAGGAGCACAGAGGGGGCCCAGTACAGAGCCCGGACACCTGCACGGCAGTGGAGGGTCTCTCGGAAAGGATTGGAGCAGATGGCGACAAGGAGGAAAGCGCCAGAGTGGTTCTTCAGATGGAAGAGATAGAGACCAAGTCGCCTCCATCAGCCGTGCCTTGGCAGGGCCACCCTCACACCGCCGCGGGGTCGGAGGGGGATGAACCCAGCACTCCTGTCCCTACACCCTTTGCCCAGCAATCCAGGCCTGTCCCTGCAGAGCCAGCCCCGGGCACCGAGCCCGAGGGCAGAGACCTGTCCCAGGGCACCAGCCCTGTAAGAGGTGTGGGCATACCCAAGGATGTGAACCCCCCGGCGGAGGTGGCATGGGAGGAGGCAAGTCCTGGAGTAGGCAAAGGAGCACCCAAGGACATGAGCCCTGCAGCAGAGGTGGCAATCCACAGAGGTGCCAAACCTGAATCTGAAGAACAACCCCAAGACATGGGCTTTGCTAGATGGAAGCCACACCAAGGTGCAATTCCTGTTGCAGGAGGACCACCCCAAAACACAGACGCTGCAGCAGAGCCGATCCATGTCAGAGACCCAGCCACAGGGAAGGTGTCCCCGGACATGGACCCTGTCGCAGCGAGAGCAACCCAGAGTAAAGTCCCTGGCACAGAAGAGGCGCTCCAGGAGGAGAAGCCCGTGATAAAAGAGCTCTCCCAGGGCATAGGGCCCACATCAGGGAAGATGACCAGAGATGAAGTCTCTGGGATGGAAGAATTATCCCAGGACAAAAGCCCTCGCATGGAAGAGCTGCCTCCCAAGGCAGAAGAACCAGAACAACAGACCGAGGCCATAATAAGGGACCTGCCCCAAGAGGGTCCCGTGGCTGGAGGGCTCCTTCCCACTGCAGATCCCAAAGCACAAGAGCCACCCCGAGACTTGGAGTTTAATGCGGGACAAGATCTACAGGGCAGGAGCCCTACGGCAGGAGAAAATACCAGGGACAGTGACCTTGCTCCAGGACAGCCATTGCAGGATAAGTCTCCTTCCAAAGAAGCTGCTGATGTCCCGCAGTCCCGCTCCCCTGTAGCAGGATTGTGTCAAGGAAGCAAGACGTCCCCGCTCTCTACCTTGATCTATGAAGGCGGGGGAGAGCTGCAAGCAAGCGGTGGGACACATCCAGTAGAGTCTGGGTCGTTGATGTGCGTGACTGGGAGGACAGGAGCTGTGTCCCAGGAGCATGGAGATGTCCCCGTGGCCCCAGGTAGCTGGCAGGACAGTGAGAGCTACAGGAAAACCTCAGTGGCCTCTAAGATTAAGATGTTCGAGCAAAGCGAAGTAGAGCAAAGCGCAGCCCAGGAGGACCAAGAGCGTGTGCCTGAAGCTGAGACATCAGCAAAAGCAAAGGGGAAGATGGGTCTGGGACAGGACATGCTTTTGAACACAGGCCTCACCTCACCACCGGCAATACCAGTCACTCCGGTGGGACCTGCATCTCGTGTGGGCTCCTTGGCCCTCAGGCAAGGGGCTAGTTCAGGAGATACCTCCCAGCCTCTCTCTTTGAAGGAAGATGTTTCTGTTGACCTGGAGCACGAAGGAGAAGACAGTGCTGACCTGGCCTCCCCCGACTCTGGCTGCGAACTCACACTGGCAGAAGCCGTGGTAACTCTTCCGATGAACTGTCCGGACGGAAAGTTCATGCGCATGTTGTGTGGCTCTTTATTATCATGTTCAGTGGCTCCTCACACATCCATTGACTGACGGCAGTCGCTTTGCATCCCCTGTCCTTTTATGTATGTGCGTGTGGTCAGGCTTATTTGCTGAATGCAGACCCGCTGGCCCGTTGGTTCATCAGCTTTTGTTTTGTGACTGCCCCCACCCCCACCCCCCCACCCCCGACATTTTGGCTCCCTGGAGAATGCCGGCTCGCTAAACCTGAGAGCGAGCACCCAAGCTTTATGTCCAGGAGCAAGGGAGAAGACGGGGGGTGGCTGAAGGAGCTGCGACTCTGCCACGGACACGCACACACTCCTAGCAGCAGCGTGCCCACGCTTCCAGCTTCACCCTTGCATTTCTTACGTTGATATCCCTTCTTGCTTAGCTTGCCGGCCTCACCCACCCTCCCCTGTCTTGGGCAAGCTGGTGGCTGGATGATGAAATAGCTTTCTTTGCTCTCGTAAGCACTAGATCAGCTCCTGTAGAGTTCATTTCCTTACAACTAACCATTTTCTCTAATCCAGAGCAAATCTCAGGAACCAAGTGGGGAAGAAAAGGATTTATCTGACCCGTCAGTAAAATCCAGCCTGAAAGAAGAGAATTTAAAGACTGCTGTTCCAGTGGTCTTCCAGGTCTCAGTGCTGTTTTACTAACTGCTTCTTACCGTAGTATGAAAGCTCACCTTGACCAGCTGAGGGCTGTGTGCTTCCAGCTCCTCTCCCCGTGGCAGAGCTGTTATGTCGATGTTTATACACACACACACACACACACGAAAACACGTGTGCAGGTGTGTTCCTCTGGAGTTTGCTTGACACCCTGTTTCTCATACCTCTCAACATCCCAGCAGTGCCAAGGGAAGGTTGGGCTGGCACAGCCGGGCCCGTTGCGGGGCTGGCTCTGGGCTGCAAACGCTTGGAGCAGAGTCCAGGAGGTGGGATTCCTCTGGCATCAGTGGGCTTAGACCTCTTCCTGAGGGAGAACTGCCTCAAGCGAAATGCAAAGGCCAGCACTGGGTCTAGGTTTCCCAAAGTCCAGCACGGCTCTAGATTTCCCATGGCTTCATGGCAAGGTGTGGGGAGGGGGGATGTGCCCTCTGATGGTGGAGTTGAGAGGTATGTCCACGTCTGGAGAAGAGCTATGGAGGGAGGTCATCCCTTGGCTCTGACCGTGCTGTCAATTACACTGACCAAACACTCAACCAGGTCATCCCTAAGACTCACCCCCAGCTGCGTCAGGCCTCTGGAGGGGGGGTGCTGTGTTGGTGGTGCAGATTCTTCCCCCCGCCCTGCCCCGGCACAGGCAGCCGCCCCGGTGCGCAGGGCCGGTGGGCAGTCCCGGTGGGGATGGTCCTCCTGCCCTGGGGCGATGCTCCGCAGGGCCCACGCAGATGCTCAGTGGAATTGGCACATTCCTTCGCTTCTCCTTCGCTGTGCGTGGCTGATGGGGCCCTTTTCTTTCAAACTCTTCTCTCTTTCTTTCCCTTTGGTTGGTTGGTTGGTTGGTTGGTGTTTTTTGGGCGCCCAACCCCACTGACATCCGATGGCACTGGCGGCCGAGCCGTTTCTGAATGTCTCTTAACAGCCCTGTTGTTTTGCATACATCTGCTTCCACTGGGTGCGCTGACGTGCCTCCAAGCTGGCCAAGCTTTTCTGTGTGACTGACCCTTTTTTGAGATGATTAATTACCACTAGACTTTTGCCAAAACCAGATTGAAGAACCCTTCTCCCCCCACCCCGCCCCTGCAAAGTCGCTACTGTCAGAAAGGTTTCAGTCTCCATGCTTGAGTTGTGTTTGACTCTACTCTGTGATGTTTGCTGCAGCCTTCCTCCTCCTCCTCCTCCTTCTCCTCCTCCTCCTCCCTTCTCCCCTGTCGGCACTGCCAGCGTTGCCGCCCCATGCGGTGCTCACTGTCTCCGTCTCTCTCCGCCATTGTGTCTCATTCAGAGAGCGGGCTTGAGGGAGGGCGCCGAGGAGAAAGCTAAGCCACCTCGGCACAGGGCTCCCGAGAGTGACACCGGCGATGAGGAGCAGGACCAGGAGAAGGACTCGGTCTTTCTGAAGGACAACCACCTGGCCATCGAGCGCAAGTGCTCCAGCATCACGGTCAGTTCAACCTCCAGCCTGGAAGCAGAGGTGGACTTCACAGTGATTGGTGACTTCCACGGCACAGCCTTTGAGGACATCTCCCGGAGCCTGCCCGAGCTGGACAAGGACAAGAGTGAAACGGAAGATGAAGGTCTGGTTTCCTTCCAGCACACTGACAAAGTAGTTGCCGGACTGGAAGAGGATATCAAAGGCGGGGAGAAGGTCTCCCAGCCCAGCTCAGATGTCTCCCAGCTAGAGGTACACAGGGACACCATTCCATTGAGACTGTCTCAGTGCCATCACGCCTCCATGTTCCTTGTCTGGGTGCCCAGTACTGCCTTGCTGGGGTGCACTCCCACATTGGTTTGGAAGAGCATGCCAGCTTTCAAACATCCCCAGGTTCCTGTCCGGTGTAGCTGTTTCCCCCCGATGCACGCTGTCGTCTGTGTTGCATGGCTCTGTTGTGTGTTTTGTGCATCTGCTAACCAGGAGAAGTCACCGCCATCTCTTCATTCCCTGCCTTTGGCTGCCTACCCCGTCCCTCGCACCACTACAGCATGTCAGCAGCTGGAAAGGGCACGTGTCACTAACCAGCGGCTCTGTCCTTGTGTTTTGCATGAAGTCAGTGACCAGTTTGTGTAGTGAAGAGAAATGTGCTGCCAACTAACCTCTCTGGTCGTGCCGGGGCTGGGAGGGGTTTCCAGAGGAGCCTGGGGGAGCCTCTCCAGAGCTCTTGGAGGGTCGCTCCTATGCCGGGAGCGATTGTAACGGGGTTGAGAAAAATGCATGCGGCATGCGTGTGGGATTTGAATGTACGCCACAGGGAGAGGACGGTAGAGCCGGTCCCAGCTTGGACGAAATGCAGCCTTGCCTCTGCTCTGGGCCAGGGCCATCTCCTGCCCGGTCAGTGCTGGGGCAGCCCTCCAGCTCTGGCAGGTAAGTCCCCAACACTGGCTGGAGCTGCCAGGGTGAGTCTGGAGATGGAGTCAGGAAAAAGCTGCAGAATTAAAGACAGCTTTCTCTGACCCAGCCTGGAAACCCTTGTGTGGAGCATCTGACGCTGTGGGGTCACAGCGGGGCCGTGGGCAGGGGTGATCAGACCCGCCGTGGCCGGTGCTTGGCAAGGGAGGCCGTTGGCCAAGCACGCCCTGTGCAGGAGCCCTTGGCAGCTCCAGTTTCCTGTAACAGGGGAGCGCTGGAAACCTAAACGTATCCCCATTCCGCTGAGGTTCTGACGCCCTGGGTGTGACCACAGCCGCCGGGAGCTGGTGCAGATCATAAACACGCTGCGGGGTGTGAGTGAAATGGATTTGGTGGGTCTCCCCCACCTTTTAAAGACCAGTTTGACCTAACCCATGGTGTCTATAAATCTATCCAAAAAACCTCTGAAAACCCCGGGGCAGAGCATCAGGTGTGGTTTGGGGTACATCAGTCACACTGGGCACTTTGCGTGGTGGCCGTCCGCCCAGGGCGGCAGCCCGGCCTCCGCTCCTCGCCCAGGTGGGGCTCGGCACGACACTTGCAGGTCATCATACATGTGGGGCACTCATGGAGGAGTGGGGCAGGGATGGTCTGCTCGTGGGGGCTGGTGCACAAGGAGCGCTCAGAGCTGTTGGCGTCGTGCCCCAGCGCCTGACTCGCTGTGTTTCTTCTGCAGTCGTCAGCCCCAAAAACGGATGCTGTGACCGTCGGCCTGGGGCCGGGCGTGAAGAAGCCTGAAGCAGACGGCTCTGCTCCCCACCAGGTCGGCACCACGGACGCAGCCCAGGTGACACGGTGGCTCTGTCCTCCTGGCCTTGCTCCCTGATGGCTCTGCCAAGCCTCAGTCCAGCAAAACTTGTCCTCAGACAGCAGCACGGGGGGGGCAGGTGGCTGAGTGGGGCAGCTGAGGGCCTCTGCTCCCCCTCGCCTTGCTGGAGTCCCCAAAACATCACAGCAAAGCCCACCCAGAGATATTCTGTGTGAGTCCCCGGCCCCATCTGCCATGCCACTGGGCAGCGCTGGCACATGGGGATGTCTCCAGAGGGTAACGGCCACCATACGTGCTCTACCGCACGTGTCCATGGCGTCGTCACCCTCCCCGGCTTCCTCTGGCAGCAAGGACGGCCACACCGTCCCTGAAAGTGTCACCCCCTCCCTGGCATCTCCAGGCTCACCAGGTTTCCTTTGCCCCGGCAGGTGGAAGGAGGCACCCCGGGCAGGGACGCCACCGCCACTGCTCACGCTGGCACCACAGAGACAGCACTGGCGACCTCAGTAAGCAGGGCTGGCCCCTCGAGAGGTGGGGGAGACCCTGTCCCCTGCAGTCCCTCTGCTCCAGCGAGGGCGACTGGGGCCAGCGGTGCTGGGGGGGACCCTGCCCCACCGGGGGCATCTGCGGAGGGTGACCTGCCGTGTTTGCCCCCGCGTTGCATCCGAGCCAACGCGCCCGTCTGCTCTTCTTTCAGGATCACAGCACCAAGGCTGGGAAAGGAGCTGCTCCCGTGACAGACCTTCGCTCCCTCTCACCGGTGAGGGGGGGATGTGGTGCCAGCAGCAAGGCCATATGGGAGGTCCCTGCGGGGCTGGGGGTGGGCTGGGGTTGGTCCCACAGGGACCTCTTCCGTGTTCCCAGCAGTGGCACCCTTGGCTGGTGTGTTGGTACTGGGAAGAAAAGGAGGATGCTGTGCTGGTTTAACCCTCGCCAGCAACTAAGACCACGCAGCCACTCGCTCACTCTCCCCATGGCAGGATGGGGGACAGAATCGTAAAAGTGAGGAAAAACTCACAGGTTGAGATGAAGGCAGTTTAATAGGTGGAGCAAAAGCTGTTCACGCAAGCAAAGCAAACCAAGGAATCCATTCACCGCTTCCCACGGGCAGGCGGGTGTTCAGCCATCCCCAGGACAGCAGGGCTCCATCGCACGTAACGGTGACTTGGGAAGACAAACGCCATCACTCCAAACATCCCCCCCTTCCGTCTTCTTCCCCCAGCTTTATATACTGAGCGTGACGCCACATGGCGTGGAACATCCCTTTGGGCGGTTGGGGTCAGCTGTCCCGGCCGTGTCCCCTCCCAACTCCTTGTGCCCCCCCACCCCAGCCCATCACTGGTGGGGTGGGGTGAGGAGCAGAATGGCCTTGAGAGCTCAGCAACAACCAAAAACATCAGTGCGTTATCGCCCTATGCCCATCCCAAATCCAAAACATGGCACTACACCAGCTGCTAGCAAGAAAGTTAACTCCATCCCAGCTGGAACCGTGTCAGTGGGGAAGAGCGAAACACAGCCATGAAATCATCTCCCGGCTGCAGAAACCCTTTCCTGCAGCTTTGTGTTTGGCATAGCTCTGGAAACCTCTCCCTGGCCCCCTCGAAAAATCTGTGTCCAGTTGGAAGCGTGGTGCAGTGTCTTTTTTTTCCCTTGACGCTCTCTCCCTTCCCGGGCTTGGCCGAGTAGGTGCATCCCGGTGGGAAGGTCCCAGCTCCCTGGGAGCCAGCACTGGGGACTCCCCTGTGGTGGCCCTGCTGATGCTGCTGCTCTCTGTCCCTCTGTCCTGCAGATCACCAGCGGCTCCGCTGGGAAGGAAGTGCTCACCAGCATATTCAGTGCCACTGCGGAAACCCTCTCCACTTCCACCACTACCCATGTTACCAAGGTAAGAGCAGCTCCAAAGGCGGGAGCCGGGGGGTTCCTGCTGCAGGCCACTGGAATTTGTGGAGGGGTGGGTTTATATCGTGGTTGCTACGGCAGAAAATGCCCCTCTCCTCCTTACGAGCCAAAAAAGTGTATGCTATCCCGTGGGGGATGGTGAGCCAGCACAGCGCCTGGCTCAGCCCTGCTGGCCTCTCCCAGCCAGCCCATGACCCTGGGCAAGGACAGCCAGGCATCAGGTGGCCATCACCCGCGTCCCACCCACGGGGACTGCGAAAACATGCTGTGCCCACCTCTGCTCGGTAGGTTGGGAGAGCAGGGAGATGTTGGGGCGAGAAGGAGGAGCAGCGCGGTGTCACTGACCTTCTGATGCCGACTGCCGGGGTGGAAGGGACTCGGAATTAGGCTGCCAGCAGCGTGCGTGCGAGTCCCTGCCCGCACAGCTGGGGTGAGTGTTCCCAGGTGTACCTACAGCCAGACCCCAGGTCCCCCTGGCCCAAGAAGCCCACAGCACCAGTGCTGGAGCATCTCACCTTGGGTTGGGTTTATTAGAGCTGGAGCAGCACAGGCAAGGGGGAGTGACGGTAGGAAATGGAGGAGATGACGCTGCATCAGAGAAACCTCACCCATGGCCGTTTAGTTCCAAATTAAGTGCACATAAATGAAAGCAGAAGCTCAGGGAGGAACCGGAGCAGGAAGGAGGGGTGCTTGGTACCCGCCACCCGGCCTTTTCCTTTCCTCCTCGCCTGTGGCCAGCTGTGTCTTGCTGGTTCTAACCATGCACCGAGTCGAGGGTAGTGGGAGATGCGCTAACTTGCGGGGGATTTCCTAAGGTGATGCTGGCATTGTCCCTCCTCCCGCGGGCCGAGCTGCATCCACCAGGAGCTGGCCTGTGGGACGGCTGTGGGTGAGTGCTTTCCTTCTTGTTGTGCAGACTGTGAAAGGAGGGTTTTCCGAGACCCGAATAGAGAAGCGCATCATTATCACAGGAGATGAAGACGTGGACCAGGACCAGGTAGGAGCAGGACACCCTGGCTTTGCCCGGCTCTGGCTGCCCCCAGCTGCAGCACCACATGCTTCTGGTTCTGGCTCATACCTGTTTACTCCTTCTTTCCAAAAACTGACCCTGAGACCCCAAACCCACCGGCTCTGTCTGGCACCCACGTGAAGCCCCAGCCCAGCTCCCATCAGCGCCCATTGCAGCGGTGGAGCAGCAGTAGAGATTACATGCCAGCACAGAGCCCAGTGATGGGAATCACCTTTTCATTTTCTTAAAACAAGTTTCCAGTTGCCCTTTCGCTGCTGAAACACTCCAAAGTGACCCAGGTTCTTCCTCCCTTTCCAGCACACTCTCACTACAGGTTGACTCTCTCCAAGTGATGGTGTTTTGCATCTGCCTCTGTGATACAGGAACAAAAAGTGACAAACTGTTATGATGAAATAACAGAGATTGACACGAATCTCTAGGGCCGCAGGGTAGTTTTCCTGTGGCCTAACCCTTTGGGATTTGTTGCTTAAGAAGAAAAATTAAAGAGCTAAAGCATTGAAAATGCTTTGAAGTAATGTTTAGATGTTGTTAGAATTAGGATAATAAATTTAATTACATTATGATTGTAGATTTTTATAGAATCATAGAATGGCTAGAGTTGGAAGGGACCTTAAAGATCATCTAGTTCCCACCAGGAACTGCTGCAGAGAGAATTGCTGCTCTTCCTTTGCTTGGGTTTCAGTTGGGAGCCTGGGACACGGCGCATCTCTACAGAAAATAAACCAGCAAGAGAAAGGCAGTGCATGAGGCATCCCAGTGGCATCCCAATCCCCGATCAGTGGTGGGCTCCAGCCTCTTCTGCCAGGCTACTGTGGGTTCAGCTTTGAACCTCTGCATCCATGTCCTCCTGGAATCCCACTCGGCTCCAGCTGCTTTCTGTCCACTGGTTCTGTCTGGCTGAGGGCGATGTGCCAGGTTGCAGGGAATCATAGAATCATAGAATTGTAGGGCTGGAAGGGACCTCTGGAGATCACCCAGTCCAACCCCCCTGCCAGAGCAGGGTCACCCAGAGCAGGTGGCACAGGAACGCGTCCAGGTGGGTTCTGAACGTCTCCAGAGACGGAGACTCCCCCACCTCTCTGGGCAGCCTGTGCCAGGGCTCTGCCACCCTCACAGCAAAGAAGTTCCTCTTCATGTTTAGGTGGAACTTCCTATGGTCAAGTTTGTGCCCGTTGCCTCTTGTCCTGTCCCCGGGCACCACTGAGAAGAGCCTGGCCCCATCCTCCTGACACCCCCCCTTTCAGTATTTATAAGCGTTGATAAGGTCCCCCCTCAGCCATCTTTTTTCCAGACTGAAGAGACCCAAATCCCTCAGCCTTTCTTCATCAGAGAGGTGTTCCAGTCCCCTCAGCATCTTGGTAGCCCTTTGCTGTCCCCTCTCCAGCAGTTCCCTGTCCCTCTTGAACCAGGGAGCCCAGAACTGGACCCAGCACTCCAGAGGCGGCCTCCCCAGGGCAGAGCAGAGGGGGAGGATGACCTCCCTCCACCTGCTGGCCACGCTCTTCTCGATGCACCCCCAGGATGCCATTGGCCTTCTTGGCCACAAGGGCACATTGCTGGCTCATGGGCATCCTGTTGTTCCCCAGGACTCCCAGGTCTCTTTCCACCGAGCTGCTCTCCAGCAGGTCAGCCCCGACGTGTCCTGGTGCAGGGGGTTATTCCTCCCCAGGTGCAGCACCCTGCACTTGCCCTTGTTGAATTTCATAAGGTTTCTCTCTGCCCAACTCTCCAGCCTGTCCAGGTCTCTCTGGATGGCGACACAGCCTGCCGGTGTGTCAGCCACCCCCCCCCAGCTTTGTGTCATTGGTGAACTTGCTGAGGGTGCACTCTATCCCCTCGTCCAGGTCATTGATGTATATTGATATACTCTTCAGTATATTTACTGAAGAGGACTGGACCCAGTACTGACCCCTGGGGAACACCACTCCTCACTGACCTCCAACTAGACCCTGTGCCCCTAATCACGACCCTCTGAACTCTGTCTTTCATCCAGTTATCTATCCACCTTACTGTCCATTCATCAAGCCCACTCTTCCTAAGCTTCCCTATGAGTGACGAGAAATGCTTTCATCCTTCTGGTTTCTAGGCGTTGGCTTTAGCAATCAAAGAGGCAAAACTACAGCATCCCGACATGCTGGTAACCAAAGCTGTGGTATACAGAGAAACAGAACCTTCTCCAGAGGAAAGGGACAAGAAACCTCAGGTAGGTGGAGAAGTTGCCAGGTGTGATCTATAGCTGCTGTGAAGGGGTGGCTGTAACTGGGCAAGTGTCTCTGATCCCCACCAGCTCCAGGTTGCTGCTCCTCAGCACTAAGAGTGGCACCTCTCGGCCAGTGTGATGGCCACCTGGTTGTGGTTAGAAAGCTAGCACCATGCCACCCAAAGCAATTCTGCAGATGTCACCTTGCTGTCCTGCTCAGCAGAGGGCTCAGAGTCATTGGCATGTTAAGAAGAAAGGACCCGCTTGTCCCCCTGGGTCGGCGAGGGAAAGAGGTGATACCAGTTTTGTGGATGGGCTGAGAAACGTGGCTACAGGTTCTGCAAAGCCAGTCCAAAGGATCAGAGCAGCGTTTGCAAAAGAAAAAAGAGGTTTCTTTAGTCCCCTTCAGATGCCCAGGTTGTCCTTTCATACACACGCAGGTGCGGGCAGCGGCACAACAAGGTTTGCACCTCCCCACAGATGCCCCAAAGACATTTTTCCTGAGGGCAAAGCTGGCTTGAGGAGCCCTGCCCCGCTCTTAGCCCCCCACTCCGACCCCGGTGCTGCCCCCTCAGCCGGGTCGCTGCGGGGCTCGGGCGGTGGCACAGCCCAGCAGAGCCGTGTGTAGGGTAGAGGATCGTGGTGGGATGGAGAGGGGTAGCTTCCGAAGGCAGTTTCACTGCTGGAAAATGCACGAGGCGCTGCGTCAGCAGCCAGGCTGCCCACGCATTTCGAGAGGCCTCTTTGGCAACGGGAGGTTTGTGTTTCTTTATCGTGTGAAGATTTTGATTTGACGGCTTTTACGCTTGGAAAAGCGACCAGCTCCGTTGCAGTTTGGAAGGTCAGAAGAGGCTCTTGCATCTGCCTAACCTTACCTCCTACGGCAGGGTACAAACAAGCGAGCCCAGACTCTTCTGCGGTCACTTAGGGAGCCACCCGGCTTGAACCGAATGGCTTAAAGTAAGGGAGCAGTGACCCACCGTTGTCGCCCCCGTACACCAACATGCAGCAGGAACTGAGAATTCCTGCTAGTCACCAGAAGTCCTGGTAATTAAGTGCCAACTGCGGCCCCAAGCGTTTGCAAATTTACTCTCCAGTGCCCTCGTACAAAGAGGAGCCCTTTTATAGCCAAAGAGATCAGCCCCCCCTCCTCCCGCCCCCGCACCGCCATGACCGGTCGTTTCCATCTGCCTTATACAGGAATCTTGACCAACATGTTCATGGAAGTCGGCATCTGTATTCAAACCCGGAGAACAGCGGAGAAGGAGCCTTCATGCTGGGTTTGTCAGCAAGACATAGACATCCCGGCTGCAATGTTCATGGCGAGAGACAAAAATTTTTAAAAAAGGAATAGCAAATATATTATATATATATATACATACATACATATATATATATATATATAAAAAAAAAAAAACAAAACAGGAAACAAAATGCATCCTTGCACTGCTGCTATATGCTGGAAATGAATGGCAAACAACACCACCAACAAACAAAGCCAAGCCTCTGCAGATAAATTGAAGAATTTACTGGATTGGTGATAAGATAAGATTTAAAACATCGTAATAATAACAATAATATTGTTAACAATACAATAAGCCACCATCTTGCATGTTACATTAAAGGATACACAATCATGAGTTCATTTGTTGCACACTGAATGGAAAGGAAAACTGCTTTGCAACAAAGCAAGAAATAAGCAAACTGAGATAAAAAAAAACCCACAAGCAGAAGCAAAACCATTCCCCACCTCTGGAAAGAAGAGAGAAAAACATTGAATTTGTTACCTTAGAGTTATTTTCTGATTTGCAAGTGTCGTTTCGCCCTTCTCCTCATTTCATGCTGGTTCTTTTGCATCTTTTGGGGTTATGTTAACTCTTCCCCTTCCGTTCCTTGCCTTCTTCTCTGTGCACTTGTCCAACCTCTTGTTCTCTGAAGGTATTTAAGAATGGGTTTCATTTCAGACAAAGCAAATGATATGTATATGGTTTCTCATTTATAAAAAAGCAGCCTGTAGGGGTTTCACATGGATGTGCATTTAAGTTATGTATATTATTATATATAACGAGGGGGGAGGGAGGGAACAATACTGAAATAATTCAACAGTGCTGGTAAATATGATGGCGACATTTTTAAATTATTAACTCTTTGATTGACTGTGGTTGGTGTATTTGGAGACTCTTAGATCATTCGTGGGACTCTCGGTCCTGCAAGAAGAGAACGGGGAAGGTTTCAGCCGCTGCTGTTCCGCGGAGTGGGGGGGGAAGGGGAGAGGGCGAGAGACGGGAGATGTCCCCGCGGGCTGATCTGCAGGGGATGGTGGTTGGATTTGGAGGGGCAGTGGTGACTTGGAGGGGCAGGGAAGGAGTTTGAGGCTGTGGCTCTGGCAGCTGTAGGCAGGATGGTCTCCCCGGCCCCCACCCAGAGCCACAGGAGCCAGCTGGGAGCAAGGTGGCAGCCGCAGGACTGCGTTCATTGCTCCTCTCCGGCCCACTGAGCCGTGCCGGTGGTTGGGGTGGTTTTGCTTTGTTTCTGGATCCCAGTAATGAAGTTACTTGAGCTTTTGTAGTAGGGTCGAAGGCGGAGGGGTTGTTTCTGCCCTGCCTCCCCCGCTGCCTGGGGTGTGATGGCAAGGGCTGCCCGAGGCGCTGCGGGCTGGTGACAGCGGTGGCAAGGTGATGGCAGTCCTTCCCCTGACCTTCCTTGGGGGCGGGCAGCGGAGAGGCCGTGCTGTCTCCATCACTGCAGAGCGTCCCCAGCATCCCAGGCTGGATGAGAGCCCAGGTCCTCTGCGTAAGAAGGCGCGTGTCGAGGAGATGTCAGTGGAGCTGCCTTCCCCCAGCTCATCCCAGCTCGGCCTTTAGCCACAGGCTTCTTCTCCGGCTGCCTTTGGAAGGGGATCATGGGCCAAGCCCAGGGCCTCGTACACTGTGAACCAGGCAGTTAGGGTAGACTTGGAACCAAAATCAGAAAGGAAAGGAAATAAACGGGTTTCCTTCTCGGAATCGTCTCTAGCTCCTGCGGAAACAGAAGGGCCCACGATTCTGCACCATTTTGCCTTTAGTCTCCCACCCCTCACACAGACCGTGCCCAGCAATAGGTGCGTTTTGCCAGGTCCTGCAGTGGCTCGGAGGAGGACAGGGAGCAGGAGAGCCTGCACCGCGGGGATGTTGTGGCCAGACCCCGCTTGCCGCCTCTTCTGTCCCAGGAGAGACCCTGATCCCTGGCAGCCGCGGTTCACCAGATGCCTGCTAGTATGTCCCCGTGAAGTCTGTTCTCCTTCTGGCAGAGAGGTTTCTGCTCCAGGCAGGAGCACAGGCTGCTTGGGAAGCGGACGGAGCTGCTGGCTGGCCCCAGCGCTGCCAGGTCCCAAGGGTCTCCCCAGCTTCCACCCGAGCGCCTTCAGCTACCTTTAGAGACCAGATTCCCAACCAAAAAAGAGTTAAGGCGGTTGCAAAGAGGCTCCTTTTCTCTCTTTTCTTTTTTCAATACACCCAAACCAGCTGTGATCAGCAGTGGCACTTTCGGAGGGAGAGGCGGGCTGGTGGGGGAACTTGTGGTGCTGGTGTTCATCGGCACACTGCGCGTTCCGTACCCAGAGGAGCCCACCTGGCTCCGGCACCTTTACAACCCACCAGAGGCTACTGTGAAACTAGCTACTTGCTTTTGACATTGTGTACAGGTAGGAAATCGAAGGTTACCGTTAAAATTAGTGGCCTTACACAGTTAGACTTGATGTGCGCTTGGACTGAAACGAGTTACGTTTGGAGTGAGCAGATCCAGTCCCTGGCTTCCGCAGTGTGTTTAATGGGTGGCAGTGTTTTAGAAACTTAAAATAAATTTAAAAAAAAAAAAAAAAAAGAAAAGAAAAGAAAAAAGAAAAGAAAAAAGCTCACTGCTTCTTCGCCTGGCAGGGTGTGGGCTTCTGCTGCTCAGCAACAACCGATGCCGCCGCGGGCTCAGCTCCCCCAGCCTGCCCATCACCGTGCTGCGTTTCAGATAGCTGATCACTGCGTGGTTCCTTCCAGGGGCCTTTCTGTTGAAAGGGGTGGGAGACACGAGTGCCTGTTTTTACCTGATCCCACAAATTCATTCCAAACCTGGCCTGCGATTGCATGAGTAATAACAGTAACAATAATAATAATATTTATTTTTATTTTAGAAGCACCTTACCAACCAACTGCAACGCTCTGTTGTTCCTTCACTAACTCTCCTTCCCTTGTTCTCCCTCTCCCCCCTTCGGTCATACTCCTTTTCAGTGCTCGGTGGTGTATGCGTGTGTGCTCACTGTTCTTGTATTCAATAAAAGTGAAATAAATGTGTTTGATGCTAAATCAGCCTGGGGCCTCAGTGGACTCTTTCCTGCCAAGAGGGTGGAGAAGTGAAGGGGGGACCTTGCAACCGGGGTCTCGCACACGGAAATACTTCACAACCCACAACGAAACTTGGCCCTGTCTAAAGCGAAGATGCCACCAGGTTGGGTACTGCGGTGGTGGAGCTGGGAGCAGCGGTGTGTGGCAGCTGCTGACCATCGTACACAGGCGTGGGGCGGTGAAGGAGGTTGTGAGGATGCTCAAAAGGCAGAGAGAGGAGGCATCAGCTGCCCCTGAGGAGCCTGACTCTGTCATCCGGGGAGGGAGGACGTGGTGCTGTGAGGGCATTGAGAAGGACATGGACCTGTTGGAGCGGGGCCAGAGGAGGCCACGGAGATGCTGGGAGGGCTGGAGCCCCTCTGCTGTGAGGACAGGCTGAGAGAGCTGGGGGGGTTCAGCCCGGAGAAGAGAAGGCTCCAGGGAGACCTTAGAGCCCCTTCCAGTCCCTAAAGGGGCCCCAGGAGAGATGGGGAGGGACTCTGGAGCAGGGAGGGGAGCCATGGGACGAGGGGGAACGGTTTTAAACTGAAAGAGGGAGATTTAGATGAGGTATCAGGAAGAAATTCTGTGCTGTGAGGGTGGTGAGCCCCTGGCCCAGGTTGCCCAGAGAAGCTGTGGCTGCCCCATCCCTGGAGGGGTTCAAGGCCAGGTTGGACGGGGCTTGGAGCAACCTGGGCTGGTGGGAGGTGTCCCAGCCCATGGCAGAGGGCTGGCACTGGATGGTCTTTAAGGTCCCTTCCAACCCAAACCATTCTGTCAGTCTATGATCCGTCCCGCTGTGGGGTCTCCATGTCTCTGTCCCGCCGTGGGGCTCTGGGTCCATCTGTCCCATCGCAGGGCTCTTCTCCCTCTGTCCTGCTGCAGGGCCCTCAGTGCCGGGCTGGGAGGACTGGGGTGCCCGGGGGAATGGCTGCCAGCTGGGGGGCTGGGGCTGGGGGAGTGAGACCGCCTTTGGGGGACGTTGGGACAGAGCGGAGCAGCCATGGATGGTCCTGGGAAGGCAAAGGGGAATAACGTCCGCCTCTGGAGTCCCGGGAGCAGCGGGAGGATGGGGGCGGAACGACGGTGCCCGGAACCGCGGTGCCGCCCGGGCGCTTTTCGGGAAGGACCGGGAGGGCGCAGCGGTTCCGGGCGCTGAGGAGCGGGCCCGGGGCGCCGGCCGCGGCCTGCCCTGCCCCGCCATGGCGGCCCCGCGGCTGGAGCCCGAGCTGGCCCGGCAGCTCTTCTTCGAGGGCGCCGCCGTGGTGGTGCTGGGCGTCCCCGAGGGCACCGAGTTCGGCATCGACTACAGCACCTGGGCCGTGGGGCCCCGGTTCCGCGGCGTCAAGATGATCCCGCCGGGCCTCCACTTCCTACACTGCAGCGCGGGGCGGGCGGGCGGCGGCCGGGAGACTGGCCCCCGCACCGGCTGCTTCCTCAGCCTGCAGCGGCGGGAGGTGCGGGTGCTGCGGTGGGACCCCGCCGGCGAGGCGGTGGGGCTGGCGGCCGCGGGGGAGGCCGAGGCCTTCCGGGAGAACCTGCAGGAGATGGACCCCTTCCTCGGGCCCTACCCCTACGAGACACTGAAGAAGTGGGTCTCCCTCACCAGCTTCATCAGCGAAGCTGCCGTGAAGAAGCTGCAGCCGGAGAGCGGGTGGATCTGCGCCTTCTCGGAGGTGCTGCCGGTGGTGGCCGGGCGGCACACCCAGGACCGGGCGGAGCAGCACCTGCCCCGCTTCGACGCCGAGTGCCGGAGCTACGCCGAAGGCATGGCGCGGCTGCCCCAGATGAAGCCGAGAGCCGGCACTGAGATCCGGTTCACGGAGCTGCCGAAGCAGATGTACCCCGACGGTGCTACGCCGGAGGAGATCACCAGGCACAGCATGGACCTCAGCTACGCGCTGGAGAAGGTGATTAGCCAGCGGTACGCCAGCCAGCCTCTGGATCTGCTCGGTGAGTACCACCTATCACTGGGTAGAGTCTTGGAGTGCTTTCATAGAGTCATAGAATAGTTTGCGTTGGAAGGGACCTTTAAAAGCCATCTAGGCCAACCCCCTGCCGTGAGTGGGAACAACTTCAACTAGAGCAGGTTGCTCAGAGCCCCATCCGACCTGACCTGGAATCTTCCCAGGGATGGGGTATCCCTCACCTCTCCGGGCAACCTGGGCCAGTGTCTCACTGCTCTCATTGTAAAGAATTTTTTCCTTCCGTCTAGTCTGAATGTCCCCTCGTTCAGTTTAAAACCATTCCCCCTTGTCCTATCACTCCACTCCCTGATCCAGAGTCCCTCCCCAGCTCTCCTGGAACCCCTTTAGGGACTGGAGGGGGCTCTGAGGTCTCCCCCAGAGCCTTCTCTTCTCCAGGCTGTACAACCCCAACTCTCTCAGCCTGTCCCCATAGGAGAGGGGCTCCAGCCCTCTGATTATTTTTGTTGCCCTCCTCTGGACCCGCTTCTGCTTTGGAAGAGTAAAGTAATTTCTCTGTAAAGTGAGAGCCCTGGGATGAAACCTGCACCTGTTGTGTGGGCCCTGTTCCCTGGTGCCCTGAGGCATCTCTCGTAATGACAAGACAGAAGTTTGTGGGGTTTTTAGCAGTTACAGGGCCTGTTCCAGTTGCGCTGGCGCGAGGACATTGTGCTCAGTGTCCCAAGCTGCCAGCCTGCCACGTTTGCCCCTTTCACTCCTGGGTGCTGTGTTTGGTGCCCAGGTTGCCTCAAATTAAGCCAAAAGCAGCAATTGCCGGTGGCCATGAGCTGCACCTCATGCAAAGGGGGCCTGTCATCTGGCACCAGCCTGGCACTCTGCCTGTGAAGTGAACCTCCGAGGACGGAGCTGACGGAATCCTGGAAGAATTGAATGGGGCTGAGCAGACAATTTTCAGGTTCTTGTTCCCATGTCAGTGGTATGGGGTCTCCCAGCAGGCAGTTTCCGAGGTAGTAGCCGGTCCCCTCCCTCGCTGGAGCAGCAGCAGCTCTGTTGCGTGCTGCTGGCGACTCTCCGTGGCAGCGTTCAGGGTTTGCCAGCCCTCCTGCAGGAGACACCCACAGCGAGGACTGCGGCTCCCGCTCACAGCGCCTTAATTACTTGCCAACCTTTTTTGGCAACTTGTGATATGAATAAGTATCAAATCTGTAGAGGTCCTGAAGTGTGGTTTTGTTCCATGGTAGGATGGAGGGCGGGCTCGGGAATCCAGCTGAGCTGGAGCCTCAAGGCTGCTGAGGTTTGGAATAAGACTTTGTTTTTACCATCTTCCATTTTTCTCTATATTAACATTATACAATTTAATCTTTGTCGAAGACAACTCTAGGATATACAATGAATGAATTACCTTAGGAAATGGTGATGCCATTGTTCTGATGCTGATCGTAGCTGATGCTAAGCATCCAGTGAGATGAACCCTGGCTCTTAATTCAACGAGATAAAAACATCCGTTAATGTACTGCTCACTTCTCCCAGTGTTCCCACAGCCCTCGCGTTCAAGGGCAGTAGCATTTGCACTCCTGTGTGGCTCTGGAAACCCGGGCACAGGCGGAGTGAATGCTTGCAGAATAACAGCAATGTGTGACTTCTTATTTGAGTGTCATTTTGAGAATACGGATGACCCTGGAAGTCCTTAGGTGGCTGTGTACTCCAATTGCCCGTAAAGTCACTCTCCAAAGATGATAAGTGGACCTGCCCGATTGTGCTTTGCCTTTTCTCCAGCTGAAGAGCAGAACATTAGGAAATAGTCAGTGTTTGGAGTATTGATTGCTATTAGCGGAATCTCTGGAAGGGCAGAATGCGTGTGCAAAAGGCAAACCCAGAGTTTTATGCAATCATTTATGGGGCTTTTGAAAGGACACGTACCTTGGATGTGTTTTTAGTCTTATGTGTGTTTTGTTTTGTTTTGTTTTCCTTTGCTGAATATGCACAGCTGAGTTGCAGTTTGCTTTCGTCTGCTTCCTGATCGGGAATGTATATGATGCATTTGAGCACTGGAAAAGACTCTTGAACATCCTGTGCCGATCTGAAGATGCCATAGGGAAGTATCAAGACCTTTACATCAATCTCATTTCTGTGCTGTATCACCAGCTTGGTGAAATCCCAGCTGATTTTTTTGTAGACATTATTTCTCAGGACAACTTTTTAACCAGCACCTTACAGGTACGTTTGCGGCTCTCTCTTGAAAAATGAGAGTGAGGAGAGGGCACGCGGGGCATCAGAGCAAATTCAGGGCGAAGCTACAAAAGCAATTAAGCTGCTGTTGAGCTGCGTGGGAGATACTGAGCCTATCTAAGCCCGCGCATATTTTCTTTTCCTTTTTCCCTGTGTTATTGACAAAGAAATGCCATTTCCTTGTTATCTCAGAGTTTGAGCATCTCAAGCTATGCCTAGAAGCGTCTAATGCAGTATAAAATTGAGTTAAGCTGCATGCAGAGAGGCCAGCAAAGGAAAGGCTAATGAAGATGGCTGCAACAGAGGCTGGGGACTGTGGTTTTTTTATGGTGTTTTCCTTGGAAATAGTGCTTAAAGTAGCCTGCTACATTGCCATGCTCACGTCTGATGTGAGTGGACTGTGCTAGCATACTTTTTCTAAAAAATTTTTAAGGCCTTTGGTTACATGAAGCTGATGAGCTGTTAGAGAGGCTGAGCAAATGCAAGATGATGTTTGTTTGTTTATTTTTTTCCCAAATGCCATTCATTCTTTTTCTTTTTTTTTTTTTTTTTTCTAAATAAAAACCCTAAAACTTTGGCATAAAAGGCTGCTGATGCTGATTTTTGGTCATCTTGAATGCTATGCTTAGTATGCAGAGAAGTTGCCGTGAAACCTTATCGAGCTTCGGGCATCGATAGTATTTAAGAAGCTTTTCCATTCCTGTTAGCCTTAAGCAAAGCTGAAGATTTTCTGTAGTCAAGTCCTTATCCAGAGGGGATTTATGGTTAGTCCCAAATGCGGAAACCACTGCTTCTGCTGAGACGAGCATCGGTAAATCTGCAATTCGGGACTAGTAAAACCAGTTACTCCCACTGCTTGTAACCACGCTAACAGCTCAGCAAACAGGCTAATGAAAACTTGGTTTGGAAAAAAAAAGAAAAAAGAAAAGCCAAAACCAGATACACTGTTGAAGCTCAGCAATGGCAACTTAATCCCAGCAGAAACAGTCGTAAGTTATGTTGCAGGTGCTTGATGCAAAGCCCTAGCGCCTTCGCCTTTCTCCGGGAGTGGCTGCGTTTCTCTACTTGTGACTCCAAGTTCATGCTCTAGATTTGGGGAGAGGGGAGGTGTTTGTTTTTAATTTGCTGGGTAAAATGTTACAGGAGGCATTTGCTTTAATCGAGTGACTTTCTTCGCTTTTTTGGAATTTGGATTCGTAGAAGTCTCAATTTTTTAAAATGGTTATTTTATTTTCATTGGTGGGTTTTTTCCATCCCATTACGGGACTGGAAAACCCAGCTCTATTTGCAGCAAACTCACGGATCGACATTTTGCACTTGTCCGTTTACAACCGTACAAAGAATGTGTCAGCCAGCCATTCTCTCCATCCGGTGGGAGTTTTGGAAGCACCCTCTCTTGCTGGCTGTCTTTCCTTTTTGGATACCTGGGTCTTGTCCGCCCTTGGATTTCATCAGTCTGTGTTTTCTACTGAAGCGGTGGAAGCTGATGCCTTTAGGTGGCTGCGCGGGCTGCAGGATCACTGCTGAGCCCTAGCAGGAGTCCCTGCATTCCTAGGAACAAAGAAGAAATTTGCCTTATTGCTGAACTGAGCCTCTCCTTGCTGAAAGTTCTCTGTTTCTCTGTTCCCGTGGGATTTCCATGCTGAAATAATGCCAGGGAACCTCTGGGACTTGCCTCACCCAGTCGCTTTATGTACACAGCCATCAGAATTAACAACCTTAACTGGGTGTAGGCAGGTGGATCGGAAAAAGTGCAAAACGGTGTGCGTGTGGGGGTGTATTATCTGTGCGTTAGCTTTTGCTCAGCTTTTGAATACAGCAACTTTATTTTTGGAGTTTGATCTAAGGCAAGAAGAGTACACCATAACCTCCACCCCATATGCAGCCGTAACAATGTTTAAAGAAAAAAAAAATATTGATGAAATAACTAATTTCACGTGCAATTCATTGAGGAGAAGTGGGAAGTGTAATCTTTTAAATTTTTTTTTTTTTTTTTTTAATAGCAGCCTCGCTGGGTAAGGGAGTTCTGTTACGAAGAGGCAGTTTCCTGGTAGAACGAACAAGGAAAAGGCAAATTTTCCTTGGCAAAGCAGCAAACTTTGCTGCTCGTTGTCAGTGTTTTATCCAGCTGTCAGTAGATCTCTCCCAAATAAGAGCCTGCTTGTTTCCCAGGGGGCTTTGCCTTCACTGCCATTAAGCAATGATTTTTTTTTTTTTTTTCTGTTTGGCTTTGAAATACAAGTTTCTTCCTATGGAGATGAGTTCCGGATCATGAGTTGAGACGAGGAGCAGAAGCAGGCTGGTGAGAGTTGGGCTCTGAGGCTAAATGCCCTGTTTAATTGCACACAGGTGCTTTAACTCTCAAAGTGCTAACAGAAGCTGTGAATTTGTGAAAAGTTAATAGATTTGTGTTTGTCTGGATGACGGAGGGGAGCCAGCCTTAGAGGTTAGTCCAGATACCAGTGCCCTGTAGCCAAGGGAATGGTTGTGCTGGAGATAACTGGACTTTTTCCGGAGAGCTCCTATTCTTCTCTTACCTTCATGGTCACTTTATTAAAATAGTTTTCGCTGCGTCCCAAGGTGTTGGTGATACTGTATTACAAAAGTACTTTGGGGGTTCTCCTGGTCCATCCAACCATGAAAAAGACAGGTGTAATTACCTGTTGGCCTTTTTGAAACATGCTGTAAAGTTGGCTATGTGGCAAATGAAAACAGATAGTCCTCTCTTTTTTTTTTTTTTTTTTTATTATTTTTTCTTTTTTCCCCCCCTTTCTGCTCAGACATTTTTCTTTGCTCACACTTCGGAGTATTTCAGAATTCCGTAGCAGGTCTTTAATTACATGTGTACTCCTTCAAACAAAGTTGTTACCTTAATACAAATATTTCTAAGGCTGAGTCAGTGGAGCGGAGGCGGGATGTCTGTCCTGGCGGGGGGATGAGAGGAGATGTGTAGGCTTTGTTTAGGTAGCCCCAAAGCTGGAGTGGTTTCCAGGGTGGCAGGTCCCTTACCAATGGCCTGCCCTGAACCTTTTCCTCCTACGCCCTGTTAATGACATCTTTGTAGGAAAGGGAGGCACAGCTTGTGCCGTGGCTCAGTTCTTACTGACCTCTACTCTGTTCTTTTAGGTGTTTTTTTCCTGCACGTGCAGCGCTGCTGTTGACGGGACCCTAAGGAAAAAAGCTGAAAAATTCAAGGCTCACCTAACGAAGAAATTTAAATGGGACTTTGAGGCGGAGCCTGACGACTGCGCTCCTGTAGTGGTAGAACTTCCTGAGGGCGTGCAGATGGGCTAAGCAAAATGGCCGCTTCGGAACAAACAGCTTTTTAAAATAACTTTTTCTCCACATTTTCTCCAGCCTTGCAAGCTTCCTAGAAGCTGACTCTAATTTCTACTCTAGAAGCAGATGTGGAAAACCCAGGAGGATTCCTAACTTCGCGAGGAGACCAGAATTAATGGAAGAGTTTGAGTATTGTCACACAGCTACTTCGGACACCTTGTTTTTTACCCTCGCTCTTTGGCAACATCTCCTCATTCTGTACTCGGCTGACCTCTAGATCCCTGGTCCCTTCTGTCCTCCTGGGCTAGAGGTGACACGCTGTTTGGAGAGCGTCTGTGGTTCACCCTTGAAGCCTTTGCTGCTCCGATTTGGTACCTCCTGAGCAAGGAGCGTAAGCTCACACGACTGGTCGTTGCAGCTTTTGACAGCCTGAACTCGGGCTGCGAACTGAGTTCTGCTCTTCCCAGGCTTGCGTTACAGGGACGTAACCACAACTCTTTCGAACCTGTGGTGGACGTTTGTGCTGCTTACCGTGATTTATTGCCATGGTCTGTTGTGGAGAAGGACACACAGCAAAACTCCTCCCATTTCATACCCCCCATACTGAGGTATCTTATTCCTCCCACTCTGTTAAAGCCTTTTGTATTTACTCTCTGTTTAGCCTGATGTAAAATAAAGTTAACAGTTTGCTAACAAGAAATAGAGTTACGGGACAGTAGTTATCCAGGTCTTGAAGAAGACAGCCAGCACGAGACTTCCACGTGAACTGGGTCCTCTGTTTTGTTATAATTGGAAATCCTACATATTTTCACTGGTGACAGCCTCTTCCCATGGCCCAGCCCCCATTTCCCACAGGTGGGCTGTGAGAAAGCTGGTGGTGCTTGTTCCGAGCTGCACGGGTTCTTGGTCCTACCACGTATTTGTTCCTTTCTTGGCCGTAAGACTCCTTCAGAAATTTGTCTGTGTGCATGTCTAACACGGTAACGCTCTTTTGTTGGTCTTTTATGGTTCAAAATAAAACTCGGGAGCGCCTTGCCTGTGAATAGTCTTTTAGCTATTTAGCCACAGCTTGTGGTCCAGTGACACTGCCCTCTATTTCTCATCGGGGATGTCCGGTGTCCCCCAGAAGTAACGTCACAGTGGTATCCGTGACATCCAAGGACGGCTCCCAGTAGAATGGTACGTGGCGTGGCACAAAGCACAGCGTGTTCTGGGAGGAAGGTGTGTGAGGAGGGGTTTCCAGGTAATCGGGAGCTTACCACGGGAATCAGCTGTCAGAAGCCCTCGCCTGCTGCTCGGTGCTGTTTCCTCAAGGGCTCTGCACTTCATTACTCTGGTGTCTTGGTCTGTTCGTTTTAAACGCTCTCTGTGTTGACCACAGGCCCTCAGGGGAGCTTACTCCGATTTGGCAAGTTGTTCTTAAATCTTTCTTTCCGGGCTTTCTCGTCCTTAACGCCCTTGAGATGTTTTGTGCAGTGCTTTGACTGTGCTCTCCTCTTGTTTTCTCGCTCTTTGTTTCTACCCGCAGGCAGGGCGCTGTCTTTGCAGTTGCCAACTGGACAAATCATTTGTAATGGCTGGTCCCGGCTTCGATGAAAAGATGCTGTTGCCGTTTGTTGGCTCGTTGCCCCAACCCCCCGCCCGGTTCTGTTGCTTTGGAGCAGAACGCCGGTCGCTGATGTAAGTAGTGAGTAGCGAAGGCAACGTGGAGCCTGGGGACCTGCCCGTCTGGAAGGGAGAGGGGACCAGCGCTCCGTGGCCGCAGAGCAGGCGGCATCAGTGCGCCATGGGCCGTCCTGGCAGCGTTCCCGCTTGTTTGATGGATAGGTTAATTTGAGCGCGTCTTTGTTAAACCTCCAAAACAACTGAAAATTAACTTCCAAAGTGTGGAAGAGTCAGGTTCCCAGAATGAACTACGCTTCTAGCAGCTGAGAAAAGAGAATGTCGTTGTACTTCCATTGTGCTTTTTTTTTTTGTTTGTTGTTTGTTTCTTTTTGCGAGGTTGTAACAGGGAGCGGTAATATCTCTTATTAGACCCACAAAATAGGGGGGGAAGAAACAGGCCTTTGGGGACGCAGTCCCTTTGTTAGACGTGGAACAGAAGCAGCCAACTTTCAGCTAAATACTGGCCGAGGTGTTCAGAATTCAGCTCCGTTATGAGACTCAGTTGCACGCTTTGAGGCTAAAGGGAAGCTGGCACGTATGAAGCAACATGTTAGATGTTTGCAAGGCGGGGCTTATCAATTTTTTGGGGGAAAAGAGCGTTGTTATTTCCATCGAAGTCAGCAGGAAGGACGGTATAGAAGGAGAGTGGTAACGTAACAGAAAGAATATTTTCTTGCCCTTATATAGCCTGAGGCCCGCTATGGCCGTGATAACACTCCCCCTTCTTCCAGCTAAGACGAATACAGTGATCTGAAAGCAGAAGAGAGATGGCGTGCGCGTAAATATGCGTTACTGCAAGCGAACGAAGTGTAACGTGTGATGTGTTTGCAACACTGATTCAGCAATGAATTCGGGTCGGGAGAAGCAGCTTTGGGTGCGTTGTGAAGTGGCACTGAAGCATGAGGTACGTTGGCCTCCTGCTCACGTGGAGAGTTGTCCGGCTGCCAGAGTTGCGCGAGTGAGGCGCGCTGGCGCCGCTCCTGTCCTGTGACGCGCTTTCGCTGCAGGTTGTGTTGGAGCACGAGCCCTGGGTGAGGCTGATGGCTTGGGGATCGGCGCTGGCATGAGCTGACCAGTGGCTACCCCCAAAAATGCGCAGCACGCTGCATTTACAATGCGTAGCCCGGTGTGAGTGTATCCAATCCTGAGAGCTGCTATTCCTTTTTTTTTTTCTTTTCCCCCACTTTCCCCGTAGGCTCAGTAACATCAGCCAAACCAGAGCTTTGGGACTCAGTGATATTTATCCCGTATGGAGCCTCCACGTTGTCCTGCACCACACCAAAAGAGAGTTGCTTCTTGTTTCATCAACCCTGCGGATTCAAAGATGCGGCATGTGGTGCCTGAGGCTGCAGAGAGCTGCCTGCCTGTGCCAGTGTTGTAGTACTTTCCTTTTTTTTTTTAATTGGGAAGAGAAACGGCCCGTCTCGTTCGTGCAGCTTCCTTGGTGATTTCCACCACCCCCTCCCCAGCTGCCACAAAAGCAGACAGACCACTGTGGGCTTTGTTCAGGTGGATTGCTGCCACTGACTTCTCCGTGTCACTGATGAACATCCACCGTGTAGATTTGCCGTTCAAATTGGCTTTGTGTAGCAGCTGTCTCGGCAATCCTTTACCTCCTGTGACAGCAAAGCCGGAACAGCACCGAGTTCGTATGGTGTTAGGTGCTACCCAGACACGTGGAGGTCCTTGTCCCCCAGCTCTTGGCCTCCGAGTGCAAACTAAAGACGAAAGGCGGTAGGTGGGGAAGGTGGAGAAAGTGATCAGCGACTGTGTCAGGCCTTATCTCTCTGAGAGCAAACCGTTTCTGCGCAATATGCTGTTAATTTTCAGAGAGTTCGGTTAGTTAGAAGAGGCTTAGCTAAAAAGTAAAATTACTGAACGGAAAATTGGTCCTGTTTTACCTCAAACCAGGATACTGTGGTTTGTTAATGCTGTGGTCTTCAATCTGAAGTGAGCTCAGGGTTAGTCACTATTTCAACCAGCAACTCTTGGTGCCTTCACTTTTACTGCTTCACGGTAAGTTGAATTTTTGGTTATTTGTTCAATTTTCTTACGGTAACCCTAGCCTTTCTGTGGGCGTCTTGTTTCAGTTCAGGTCTTTTTCTATTTTTATTAGGCTTTTTTAGCGTGTCTTCGTATTGCACACTTCTTTTTCTAATCCAGAAATAACAAGTGATGGACATTCATTTGCCATTTGTGCCTCTGACAACTAACGGGAGTGAGAGATTTTCCAGGGTCTCTGAGACATACACCACCTTTGTTTGGAGCAGTGTTTATTTCTGCTACTGCTTTGGCGGCTGGACGTAGACTGTGGCAGCTGCCGCACGTGGAGTGGCTGGCGCTGAGCTCCTGGAACACGGAAAAAGATGAAGTGGAACATCTTGATCCCTTTCTCTGAAAAAGGAAATAATCTTCCCCTGACATTGCTGTTCGTTGTCCAACGGAGCTACGACAGTGCCTTGTTCTGCAGCCCTGTTACTATAAAAGGCATGTGCTGTGAAGGGTCATCCCTCCCGGTTGCGCTCAGCTATTTCCCAGCTGTTTCTGACCCCCCCTCCCAGCCTCTGCCCCTCCTGGGGGGTGCTGGGCAGCCCAGGGCTGGGGATGGAGCCTGTCCCAGGGAGACAAGTGGTGCACAGACCACAGAGCGGAGCCGGGGAGGATGCTCCGTTAAAGCATGGGCTGTGCTGGAGCCTGTAATTAATGCGCGGGAGGCATCGACTCTGCAGGGGCCTCATTAAGAGAGAGTAAATGAGCTGCAAGGCGGCCTTACTACAAATAAACAAACTCCAAATGGGTTAATCAATAGGAGGAAAAATCCATATACAGCGACCGTCGGATGCTTTGGATGCGTTGGTGCGACTCGCTGCTCCGCCTGCCTCGCTGGGGCTGTGTCAGCGCGTTCGGGGGGCTGCGGGTTGTCATGGGGGGCTGCGGGTTGTCCCGGGGAAGGAGCCGCTCTCAGGGTGCAGCAGAAATGGGTCGCGCAGCCGCAGGCGGGCCAGCGAGGTGCCAGCTCCGCGCCATGCCCACTTCCAGCAGAGTTGAGCTCCTGCTCCAGCGGCTCTTGTCCGCCTCAGCTTGAGGGGCTCCGTGGATTTGAAACAAAAAGGCTGCGCCAGGTCTCAGCTTTGGGCAGGCAAGAAGTGAGAGGGAGGAGGAAACGGCGAGGGGATTGACTTATCCCGTGCAGCCATGGCAAGGGCTGTGTCCGTGGCCCGGCTGGTGGGAACCCCCACGTCTCGCCCGGGATCACACGGGACGCTCAGCTGAAGTGCAGAGGAGTTTCCCAGACTTCGCATCCCTGAAGACGGAACACTTGAATGTTTTTTTTCCCCCCCCACGGCCTCTGCAAGGGAGTCTGCAGCTCAGTCGCTCCCTTCAGATGCCGTGCGAGGCGGGTAAGAGAGAGGTGCCAGCACCCGGCAGCGCTCCTGCACTGTCCCTTTGCGATTTACTTAACCGTCTCTTTGCCTGTAAAAAATCCCATCTCCTCCCGCCATCGTCATTAACAGGTTCAGGTAATCAGCTGGTATTTGTAAAGGGAGAGTGGTGCAAAAGGCGGGCGTTGAGCGGTGGGGGGGAGCCGAGGGACAGGGAGCAGCGGGGACAGGGGCTCTGGGCTGCGCTGGCCCCCGGAGCTGCTCAAAGCCCCCGGGCTGGGCTGGAGCTCAGGGGCCAGTGTTTGCCTGGGGCACGTGCACGACTTGCCAGAAGGGGAGTGAGTTTTATCCTGTGCTGCAGGTTTTAGCACTGGTTTGGGTTGTTGTTTTTTTTTTTTTTTTTTTTTTTTTTCCCCCCCAAAGGCAGGTTTAGCCGCATTTGATATATTTCTGAAGAAGTTGATTTTATTTTTTTTTTTTAAAAGCAAAAATCCCTTCTCCTCCCCGGCTCTGGTCACTGTCTGAATTCCTTGGGATAAGAGGGCAATGTAAAGGTGATTACTGTGATTTTTATACATTACAGTAAATTTAAACCCTAATAGAGATGGCAAGTTTCAAGTTTAAAAGTATTTATAGAAAAAAACTAAAAAGAAGGACGAAAAGGTCATTGTTTTATATTCAAAAAATCCCTGATTTCTGCCTCAGCTGGGGAGCAGCTGTGAGGAAGAGCAGGTGGCATCCAGGAAGGCTTAACCCGGGCTCTGTGGTTTGGAAACGAGGGACATCGAGGATGTTGTTCTTGGAAAAAGCTGGGTTTGGAAAAGACATTCCCTCTGCGGGCTGAAGTAGGCGCGGGTTTGTGCTTGCTTGGGAGGTATCGGCTGTTGCATGAAACAAGAGCTGTTGCTTTTGATTAGACAGAATTTGGGGTTCTTCTTGCACTTGAGCAAGCAAAGAGGTGGCCTTGTCTGTTAGGAAAGGATCTCTTATTTTTTTTTTTCTCCTTTTTTTTTTTTTTTTTTTTAAATATATGAAGCATGTTTGTTTAAACAATGGCAGTTGCTGTTGATTGTTTTTCAGGAGCCTGTGTTGAGTACCCCAAGCCAACTCCATGGCTGGAAGGTCAGCAGTGGCACGAGTTACCCGTGGGACTCTTCCCTTACTGTGAAAGCTGCTCGTAACTTCACCGAACTGGGAAGAAGCTTGTGAGCTAATGTTCCAGGAGCGGTCCTGTTAATGCTGTGAGTTTTTACGGCTTTCCCCCCCCCCAAAAAATGTCTTTACTTGTGTTCTGGGAGGGAGGGCCCGCTTGCTCTGCCTTTTCTGTGAAGGTTTCCGAGAGGAGAGCATGGCTGGCAGGAGCGCGGGATTTGTCATGTGTTTGAAGGCAAACTTTACCATTAAAATCCGTTTGGCTCGAGAAAGCTGCTCCTTTGCAGAGAAGGGCTTTTCAGTGAAGGAGAAGGACCTCTGGGTGGCTCCATCTTCACAGGTTTGGCATTGGATGCTGTAATTTCTGCCTGCGTGCTACATGACCAACTTTATTTTCCTGATCCATCCTCATGTTTTAAGTACTCGGCAGCAGTGAATGTTCACGCCAGGCTAACGCTGGAGATCCTCTTGCTCCAAGTCAGTCCAAGGAATTGTTTGTAGCAGGTGGTTATCCCTGGAAGCGCTGCCTCGTCGCTGGGCACTGGTGGGGTATCTCCAAGTCTGTCCTGGGCGTCCCGGCTGGGAAAGGGATGCTTCCAGCCCGTGCTGAGGGAAAGGGGCTGCCTGCTCCCGCACCCAGCATTGCCTCCTCCACGGAGCCACAAAACAGGCTGCGCACCATCTAGTTCTGCAATAACCTGCATTTCAGGGACGGTTGTTCCCTGCAAGCAGAGAGGGGATTCTGCCCCTCTGCTCCGCTCTGGGGAGACTGTAGTCTCTGCGTCCAGCTCTGGAGCCCTCAGCTCAAGAGGGACATGGAGCTGTTGGAGCGAGGCCAGAGTAGGGCCATGAAGATGCTCCAAGGGCTGGAGCCCCTCTGCTGTGAGGACAGGCTGAGAGAGTTGGGGGGGTTCAGCCTGGAGAAGAGAAGGCTCCGGGGAGACCTTAGAGTCCCTTCCAGTACCTGAAGGGGGCTACAAGAAAGCTGGGGAGGGGCTGTTTGCAAGGGCATGCAGCGACAGGACGAGGGACAATGGTTTAAACTCGAGCAGGGCAGGGTTAGATCAGACATTAGGATGAAGTTCTTTACACTGAGGGTGGTGAGAGACTGGCCCAGGTTGCCCAGAGAGGGGGTGGAGGCCCCATCCCTGGAGACATCCAAGGCCAGGCTGGATGAGGCTCTGAGCGACCTGATCGAGTTGAAGATGTCCCTGCTGACTGCAGGGGGGTTGGACTAGATGGCCTTTAGAGGTCCCTTCCTGTCCGCACTATGCGCATCTCTCGAGTCCCACTCTCAGGCGGGGCCGGGGGGGGGGCAAGTGACTCAGATTCGTAAATCCCCAATGGCATGGGTCTAAGGTGAGAGAAGTCTCAAGGTCCGTATACAAACATTTATTAGTTTCCCAAAATGGTTAGTGTAGGTCTTAACAAGTCCACAATAATTGGTTAGGTGTATAACAAATGATGGCAAGCGGTGAGGTGTGCGTCGTGTTACTTAACAACGGGTCTACAGCAACTTATGGCAAGCGGTACTTAGGGTCGTACTTAAGGTCGTTACTTAACAGCTGTAAGAGTAAAGAGAAACTGAGGGATAGAGAAAGGAAAAGACGGAGAAAAAGACAGAGATAAAGAGATCACCGGTCCTGGTTACAGCATCTTTTTCAGGGAATCTTCCCAGGCATAATCTTCTTCTTTCTTGGGAAAAATCTTCCCAGGCACGATCTTCTTTTGTTTCTTCTTTGTTTCCCTCTCTTGGGGCACTTATTTTCCTCTTTTATGATCCTTTTATGAGCCTCGTCTCAGGCTTCTCCCTTCTCCCAGGTGACGTGTAGCATGATTTGGGTGGAGAGACGAGCGCCATAGTCATACATGTGTAGCATGATCTCTGTAATCTTCATTAGCGTATGCAGGGGGTGCGCTTTCATATGCGTGTCACGGCTAATGAAGCAAAGGTCACTTATTGGACACAATGGCCTGGAGAACTGAGAACTAGTGCGCTCACCACACGAGTGGCAGAGCTATCCTGTCTTCACAAAACAGTCCTCCCACGTTTTCAGGCGCTCGAAGTGTTAGCCTCATCGGTTCTTTGAAGGCCAGGCCTGCACAATTTGTTTTGTTATGAGTGTTTGAGGCGTTCCGTTGAAGGCTTGGAGGGCCTCCTGCCCCTCCTCAGGGTATTTTCAGTCCGTCTCTTACAACACCTGACCGTGTCTGTGTGCTTCCCAAATCTTGCTGGAGCGAGTTCCTGGCCTCTGGGCAGGAGGTGATGGAGCAGGGTTGAGCTGTCGGACCTGGCGGCAGCTGGGGAGAGGGGATGATTGGGGCAGGAGAAGTGCTGGGTGGCCCCGTGGGCTCAATTCTTCCGTTTGTGCTAAGCGCGGCCTCTTGTCTGGTGGTATTTTTGGTTTGTTTTTCAAACAGCCACTTCAGGATTTAAAAAGCATCACTTGAGAGTCTGCTGATCGTTGCTGTGAGCTTCACAGGCTTCTGAGAGACCTTCCATCCGCAATCCAGCGGGGACCTGTTAAACACATCACCCAGCTGTGGTGTGTGGTCACTCGGGGCCTCTAACGGCTTTATTTCATTAGCAAGAGTTCACTGGGGAGGGCTGTGCGTGTTCAGTGTTGCTAGAAGTTCACACCGCCCAAGTGTGTTCATTTAATGGACTTATTTTCTTACCACGACCAATAACCAGTGTGATCTAATGTTCCTTCTGGGACTCTCATTCACTTTATTCCTCAGCAGAAGCAGGCAGGTCAAGAGCTCTCCTGCATTAGCCAGGAGATGTTCCACCTTCCTTATTATGCACCCTTCCCTGCAAAGATTCTTTTAAACTCCCAAAGAAAATGCTACCTTTGATTTACTTCCCCCCTCCCCCTCCATCTTCTTTTGCTTCTTCAGTGACAAAACATTTATCGGTGCCTCAAAAGACCAGACAACTTCTCTTGTCATGTCAGGGGTCCTAGTCCAATTCTGATGTGATTTAACTGCATCAGCCTTGCCCGTGCTTCAGTACCGAAAGGAAACGGCAGGTTTTGTCTTGTGCCAGCAGTAAACCAGGTTTTTCAACATGTTTCTTTCAGGTCACCGCTCAATAAAAGCGTCTTCTGGCTGGCTTTACCAGTGCCACCAGGTAGGGTCTCTCAGAACTGGCTCGTGTACGTGAAGTCGTAGGTGTGTGGGTGCTGCCAGGGTGTGCACCACGCAGCTGGGTGGGTTTGGGCCCTGGAGTAACAGCTCTGCTTCTTCCCCTGCTCCCTGCCGAGGCCTCTCAAAACCTTCTCTCTCCCCCTTGTCACACGGCGGGGGACGGCAGGGCTCCAGCCTGCGCCGGTTCTGCTCTTGCAGTGCAGGACGGGAGGTGCTGGTGCCTCGGAAAGGGCTCGCACCCGTCCTCTGAATCCACACAAAGATCCAAAGGGTGCACCGGTGCAAAGCAGGGGTGAAATGCTCCATGGAGTACGGAGCAAGGGAGACTGAGGCCTGGGATGTCATAGAATCATAGAATTTATTGGGTTGGAAGGGACCTCTAAAGGCCATCTAGTCCCACCCCCCTGCAGTGAGCAGGGACGTCTTCAACTCCATCAGGTCGCTCAGAGCCTCATCCAGCCTGGCCTTGGATGTCTCCAGGGATGGGGCCTCCCCCACCTCTCTGGGCAACCTGGGCCAGTCTCTCACCAACCTCATTGTAAAGAACTTCTTCCTAATATCCAATCTAAATCTACCCTTCTTCAGTTTGAAACCATTCCCTCTTGTCCTATCACTACACTCCCTGATCCAGAGTCCCTCCCCATCTCTCCTGGAGCCCCCTTCAGGTACTGGAAGGCTGCTATAAGGTCTCCCCGGAGCCTTCTCTTCTCCAGGCTGAACCCCCCCAACTCTCTCAGCCTGTCCTCACAGCAGAGGGGCTCCAGCCCTCGGATCATCTTCATGGCCCTCCTCTGGCCAAGCTCCAACAGGTCCATGTCCTTCTTGTGCTGAGGACTCCAGACCTGGACATTCCAAGATATCCTGATGTTGACACATCTGATGTGTCATTGATCTCCTGATGATGGACACAGTACTCCAGGATGTCCCAAGGATGTCTTGGGAATCAAAGCGCTGTTGCAAGGCAGTGAAATTGGTTCGTTTGGTGTGTGTGAGCGGGGGGTTGCTGCATTCAAGTTGGCTGGTGGAAAAGGACCCGTACAGCCTTGGCTGCGGTGCCCATCTCAGAGCCTTGTGTCCCTGAAATTAAGCCACAGCGTCTGGGCTTGTTCTGCAGTTAGTGGAGGTGAGGGAAGAGTTGAGGAACGGGATCTCCTGCCTGACAGCTGCTGTTCAACAATAGTCCTGTGCCTGTGCCCTGGGTTTCAAAGCTGTTTCTCCTGCTCCCCACCACACTGATTTGCTCCTTTGCTACTTAACCTGGCCTCTCCCGATTCTGCTGCGAGTTGATGGGAAAATGCAGTGGGGGAGAGCTCTGGATGCCTTTCCTGCCCTGGTTGCTTCCCGAAGGGAATGGGGACGAGCGGGTGGATGAGTGCCCACTTGACCACCGCCTGCCTGTGCCAGCAGCCGGGCAGCCCTTCCGCTGGCTGTGAGCTGGCCCCTGCTTGCTGTGGTGGCCGTCCAGAGCCGTAACGCGAGCTTTGACAGGAACCTGTCCTGGATGACTGGACATCAGATGTATAAGTGAAGTGCCCAGGATGGTGGGGCTGGTCCTACGCTGACACAGCGTACAGCGGAAGAGCTCTTTACCCCGAAGAACCTGCAGGGTCAAAGGCAGGACTGGAGGATGTGCCTGAGATGGTTTGCACCAATTAAATCTAGCAAGAAGTGGCTCATTGGAGGTGTGAAGAAGGTGTGGAGATGCTGGTCGGGTGAGCTGCGTGGCGCTGAGGCCTGGAGGGACCATGGGCTGGGCTGAGACAGTGCTGGAAGTATCCCGCTCCCTTCCAGCTTTGGAGTCCCTGTGTGGCACCAGCAGCCCTGCTGGGTCCAAGAAAACACAGGGTGGGGTCTCCGTGAGAGCACTGTGTTGCTTGAATCCCTGCGGATGTAGGGAGGAGAGGAGTGGTTTGCTCTGAAGGCCTTCCCCTGCGCGGCTGATGGCCTGTGTCGTTGGGAGATGAGTCAGTGGTTGGTTTTAGGAGATGGAAATGTGAATGCTTGGATTTGGCAGGAAGACATGGGGAGCACAGTTCTGGGAGGCGTTTGAAGAAGATGAGGGGTGCTGCAGGTAGGATGGATAGCTGACCGTGTGACTTGGGGTACGCGAGATGGGTTGTGTCTGCGATGATGAGGAAGGACAGCGAAATCTGGCAGAGCTGGAGGGCTGGGGAGACGGCTGGGAGGAAGAAGACCTCTGCCTGTTCCCCCTCCCTGCAGCTCTTCTTCCTTTTGACGTGCTGGGCCGGGGGTCCAAGCAGTGAAGAGCTCGACCCCAGGGCTGCGAGTGCTCCTTGGCTGCTGGCCCCCCGCACAGGCAGATGGCAGCCCACCCATCCGGTGGGCACCGTCCCCAGGAGCTGGGGGCTGCCGGCAGTGCTGGCACCTGTGCCTCTGGCAGCAGGAATTCCCTGGGGGGGACCTCGGTGGGGGACAGACCCAGGGGATGGCTCACAGCAGGGACGGAGACGCGTGGGTGCCTTGTGGCAGGTCCCAGTTCTACAGCGAGTGACCCAACCAGCATCTGTCAGTCACTACTTGACGTGGGTTGGAAATGTGCTGGTAGGACGACGACTTTCAGGAGCAGGATTTCCCCCCGAAGGACGGCAGGCCGAGGGGTGGCTGGGAACCCGTGCTGCTGTGTGTGCAGCCCTGCCCAGAGCCGGGGCAGAGCTGCAGGGACATCTCTCTTCCAGCCCCTGCAGCTTGACGTGCTCCCGAACTGCCTGGCTGGAGAGTAACACCCGTGTAAGGAGGGACCTGCCCGAGGGGCAGCACCGGGCACCTCACGATTGTCCTGAACTCCACTATATACCCGGAGGAGGTGGGTGCAAGAGCAAGAACGCCCCATCTGACCTGCAGGCTGATGGCTCTGCTGGGTCTGAGGCATGGGGTTGGCACCTCCTGTTGGTATTTGGGGGGCATCGATGCTTCCCGCTGCCCTTCTGTCGGTTGAATCACCCTTTTGCTGAGTAGCAAAGTCCCCCGGGCTGCGCTCTGCCCGTCAGTTCCCCACGCTGTGGGGAACGTGTGCTGTGAAGGCTTCAGGAAATAATCCTTCTCCCTGTGTCCTTGCAAGCAAGGAGAGCTAGCGTGGAGGACAACGGGAGGAGCTTTTCCTTGAGGTCACCTTTCCTGGAATGGTTCTGCTTTCCTTCTGATCCTGCCTGGGCAACATCTGTCAGACTTTCTGTTCTCTCGCGGCAGAGACAGGGCTGGAAGATGCTCACGGGAGGAGAGCTTGCGCTCCCTCGTCGTGACGCCGATCGAAGCCAGCTCTAATATTGTAGTGCGGTGTAAGGCACAGCAGCGTGAGTCTGGGTGCTGTCCTTAGCCTGGTCCCCTTCCCAAAGGGAAGCAGCTTCCGACAGCCCTGACAGCAAGCGCCTTCACACCATGTTCATTTGTTTATCTGTCCCCGAACCCTGGCACCGCCCAGGGCAGGCGTGAAGGGCAGCATGCAGCGCGCTGAGGCCTGGCAGAGCTGGAAGGAGATGGTGGCCACCTCTGCATGGGCAGGACTGAAGTCCTGCAGAGCCTGGTGAGGGCTGCTTCCCCTTACGGGCCACAGGTAGATCCGGTGAGCAGGCACCAGCTGTGGTGGGCTCCGTTGGGTGAATGGAGTTTTCAGCTGTCCCTGGAAAGCATTTTGAGGTGGCCCAAGCACTAGATGTACTATTTGGCTGTAGCTGGCAGAGGTATGCTTGCGTTTCACCTGGAGAAACTGGGTGGCGTCATCTCAGCTCATCGCACAGGGAGAGTGTCATGGAGCCGGGAGGAGACCTAAGCCTTCTCCAAACATCATCTTGGCTTCTCCGCCACCGTACTCCCCAACCAAGGCTGCACTCGACTGCTGGGGCGACACTGGTACCTGGCTGTCTGCCCCAGCCGTGTGGTGGTTGATAGTGCCGAGACACACAGCACAGGCATGGTGAGAGCACCCACCTGCGCTCAGGACTGCGCTGGCCTTGGGGATGCGGATGGGAGCAGCTTGCGGCCAAGCGGTGAGGCTGGGTGGTCGAGCCCTGACGCCCCAGTGTCACATCGGTCCCAGGAGGAGCTCCTGACCCTGCCTGCCTGGCACAGCAGGAGGAACGGCGAGTGTCCCCTTCCCACACGTGGCAGCCCCAGGCGCAGAGGAGTTGAGGAGCAGCTAATTGCTGTGCTCCAGAAGAAGAAATAAATAAAAAGGACTTCTGCGAAGAGTATAATCTCCTGGGGAAGAAATCGCTGCTCTGCTCCACCCACACCATGCATGAGTGGCCTTCATGCACTGACTCATCCCTTCCTTTCCAGTGGCCGTGGGCAGGGCTGTCTGAGCCCGCTGCTGGGGGTGCTCCGCTGGCCTTCCCACCATGGGGCAGGACCAGGGCTCCCTGCCCCTCTTATCCCTCTGCTGGGCAGCTGGGAAAGCTGTCCTCCATGGGGCCTTCAAGGGACATCAGTGCTTGGAGGGTTTCAGCTCTGAGTGACTGTGGTCCTCCAGGAGCTCTTGTGACCCGGCCTGGCCCTGCCAATGCTTCGCCCTCACTCTGCGCTGTCAGTCCGTCTGTCTCCTGCTCAGCCGGCACGTCCTTGTGCTCCGAGGGGACCCAACGGATGTCAGTGCCCAGGCACCCGCTCTGCAGTGACGGGGCTGTGGGTGGTGATGGGACGATGTTTGGGGATGGTGGGGGTGTGCCTGTGTCAGCACCCACCGCTGAACACCCTCTCTGAGAAACCAGAGAGGTGGGACTGGGGACAGCTTCCATGGAGCTGCTGGGAAGCGCCCGATGACCTTGGGAGCATCCGTGCACCCAGCACCCGATTTGCTCGTGAGGCGGTTTCTCACAGGGCGTTGTAAAGACCGGAACTATGAAAAGATATTTGAAGGAGAATTGGGCAAATACCTGCAACCTCTGGCTGAGGAAACACCCCAAATGTGGCTGGCCAGGAAGAGTGTAACGTCTGTCCCGTTCCCATGCTGTGGGCCCTGGTGGAGAGGAGTCTGGGGGGTTTGCAGGTCACGGTGATGAGTCCTCGTCCCTCCCTCCTAGGTGCGCTCATGGGAGCTGGTGGAACAGGAGGGCTGTTTCTCGAAGGTGGCTTGTCCACGGGTTCTTCTGGATGCCCCAGTCCCACACAAGTGTCTTGGCTTTCCTCTTTGCAATTTTCTGCTTCTTAACCATTTCCTGATGCCCTTTGCCGTAGACACCTGCGTGAAGCATCTGCAAACATGGCGCCGAGTCCGGAGGCTGACTCTTGGCTGAAGGGCTTGTGCTCAAAGCGTGGTGCTTGGCGCTGGCTCGGGGATTTGGGGTGAGGGGTGGAGGGACAAGCTGTGACTCTCGGCGCGGTCCCTTCCCTCTCAGTGCTGACACAGCCCATGAGAGGCTGCTCCTCCCCAACAATGAAGCCCGTCCTGTCGGTGCCTCCATCCTTGTTGCAGGGGAAGCAAGGAGGGATGTGGTCAGGGGCCCAAGGGGGTGCCCCAGCAGTGTTTTTCTCTCCGTATGGCATGTCCTGGTTCTGGTCCCTCGTAGGTGCCCCTCGGGGACACGATCACAGCGGTGACGGGAAGGGGAATGAGCGGAGTTGCTCGGCCCCCCAGCCCTGGTAGCTCGGGATGAGGGACGCAGCCTGGCAGCTCGCCTGGACCTGTCGACCGCAGGAGATCTGGGTTTGTGGCTTGAGAGTGAAGGCTCAAAGTGCAGCCCCCCCTGGGTGTGCACGCGTGCGCGGTGCTGCGCGGGGTGTTGGAAGGCACATGGCAGATGACGGATGAGAGTTAGTGTTGCTCTGCTCGTTGCAACGCAATTTGTCTGGCTCGTACCGAAGGAAGCGCTGAGCTGCAAGGAGCTGCCTCCTGATGAGGACACAGTGTACCAGAAAATCAGGTGCGTGGCTTGGTAATGATATGATGATACAATTTGGGCTCCTACAAGCAGTAACAAGAGACAGGAGCGGAATTCACGGAGCCAAGCATCTCGTGAGAAAAGAACCAGAGAGAGAGATGCGGGGAGGAGACAGGGAAGACTAGACCTAGGCTGCGATAGGGCTGTTGCCTCCGGCTTAAGGCTTCGGGTCCATCCATCCTGGGGAGAGGGTGGGTGGGCAGAAGATGGCCCTTTCCTTTACTGTCTGCCTGGTAGAGGGATCCTACCTTTGGCTACTGTCACGCGTGCGGGAGGGTGACAGTGTTGGTTTCCCTCTCTCGTCTGAAGTCTGCTCTCTGTTGGCAGGAAGGGGTCGGCTCCCCACGTCAGACTGTTTTCCTTTATTTTTTTTTTTGTTTCGTTTTGAGTTTTGTTTTCTTAATAGAAGAAAACATTTGGCCATGCAGCCACCGACTCCGCGAGCGGGCTGCTGGTGCTCAGGGGGATGCTGGCTAACAAGGCAGGAAGCATCACTGGGGAATGCTTCACGCAAATACATAATGTGCATAATTTACGGAGACATTAATATTAATGACCAACCTAGACTAACCCCTTGTAAAAACAATCAGCAACAAAACTGCTCCTGCAGCTGTGTGGAGGTCTCATTTCTCCACCGGCAGCAGCAGGGCTTTCCTTCCCGCTTCCCCCTCGCGCCCGCTTGGGTTCCCAGCTCCTCCCTCAGTGCCAGCCCGGGCGATGAAAGCAGCTTTTAACAGCTCCGTGCCCCTCTCCAGGGCCACACCGGAGTCCGTCCTGCACCTCCGAAGCTCAGCACAGCCTCAGGACTCCTTGCCCTACCTCTCCTTCCAGGCGCAGGGTAGATTTGCGCCCAAGTGGCTTTGTGACTTAAGTTTATTGTTATTATTTTTTGTCTTTCTCCATCTTGGGCCCAGTTTATCCTGATGCCTCTTTCCCACCCTGCTGCTGGGTAGCAGCTGCTTATTACTTTATAGTCACCGATCAAATTGTCTCCGCTGGCACAGTATGATGTATGAGTCAATGCAATAAGAGTAGATTGATGTCTCCTGTAATGAACCTCCGTTCCCGTGTCCAGCTCCATTCAGACCTTCATGGATTGCAGCCCTGAGTCCATCCCAAAGGAGCTGGTTACCATGGAGTGGAGCCCAGGTCCGACCCCAGAGACGGTGGCTGTGCCACCAAGGGGACAATACCCTTTTGGAAATTGCTTCAAATGGTGGCCACTTTTGGAGGCAAAAGCTTCTGAGAACTTCTCTGAGAGCATCTCCAGAGAGCCTGGTCCACTGAATACCCACAGCCTTATGGGCTGATCTCCCTGCCTATGCCTGTTGACAGCGCCCTGGTGTTTTGGAAACATCCCCCCAGTTCTGGCTCCTGAGCCCCCAGTGATGGGGGTTCCCAGCAGCCGGGGAGAAGAAGTCTCAATTTGTGGCACCAGCAAAGCTTAGAAGTTGGCAGCGTGGAAGGTGGTGGATGGGAGGGAGGGATTGAGGGAAGGATAATGCACCGGCTTCTTTCCAGCCTGCCCTCACACCAAGGAGGCAGGAGGCCAGCCCAGGCTGGTGCTCGGGTGCCTCTTCCAAGGCGTTTACGTACCTGTGTGTAAACTGGTGGGAAGACACGGAGAGGGCTCTGCAGCGCATGAGGTTGGCCATTAGCAGGTCCCCGTGCACAGAGCAATGGTTACCCTCTGCCAGAAAGATCAAAGGTGAAGCAGTCGCGTCCCCTCCCTCCTGCCCTGACCTTCCCTGGCCTTTCCTCTCCGCAGACGCCCTGGCCTTTTTTTCTAGAAACTCTCGAGTTGTTTGAACCTGAGTAAGCCTTCCAGTTTTGGGGTTGAAATGCAGGAACTGCCGCCTTCCTTAGTGGCTGTGCTTGAGCAATCTTTCCTCCCAGAAAATGGGAGACTGAATGGAGACCATCAACCCGTAATGCAGCCTTCCTTTCTTCTGCTAATGCTCACCGCTAGCGAGGAGGGAAGCTCTCAGCTCCTGCCAACCAAGTGATGCACTGTCATTAAAGCTCTGAAGCAGCAAAATGCTTAAGGATATCCTTGAAGTGCTTTCCAGAGCCTGGAGTGAAATCGCACAGCTGCAGGGCAAGGCTGAGCCCCACCAGATGCTCGCCCGGGTCTGTGCCAGCAGATGGGACAGCCAGGACATCTCGGATGGACACGGCCAAAATCCAGCCCCTTCCCTGGGGCTTGTGGGGACAGGAGACGTCCCCCATGGAGTGAGTGGGGAGGTGCCTGTGTGCGTTGCAGTCAGGTTTGCGTTTCCCAGGCGAAGCTGACCACGCGCTTGGCTTTCTCCGTTTATCTCCTGCTGTTTTGAACCAGGGTGGGGGTTGCGCTTGGACTGTGGCGGTCCAACTTGGTGATCCTGCAGAGAATCCTTACCTTTCCTTGAGAAAGTAAGGACTGCCACATGCAGGATGTGTGCGGGATGTCCTGGGGTCCTGGTTCACGCTTCTCGTGGCATCTGAAGCTCCCCGGGTGTCCACGACACGGCGTGGGGCTGGCAGAGCGGTACAGGACCCGGGGCGGGGGGGCGGTTGGGGCTGCTGGCAGCCTGGCAGGGGGTGCTGGGGGGCCGATCCTTGGCTGAAGCAACTCAGAGCCGCGGGTCTGCCCTCCAACACCCCTCCTCTGCCCCTTTGGCACAGCCCCACTGCCCTTCTCCCTGCGCCCCACAGCTCCCGTTCCCCACAAGTGCCCTTGCTTTCACGAAGCAGGGAGGGGGGAGCAGAGGGGGGCACAGGAGAGGAGCGGGGAGCAGAGATGGGGTCAGCAGGGCACCCCCTTTCTCACCTCCCTGCGCCGGGGAGGAGGAGAGCGCTGCTGGGCGCGGAGGCATCGCCTCTGCCTCGCGGCCGCGTTGCATTGCTCATCTCTCCTCCCTGCTGCTGCCCTCATTTGGCTGCTTTTAGTAGATGAAAAGTGGCCTTTAAAATATAGGACAAGGTCACCCTTCCCTCCCCACGCAGCAATCGCGGCCCCGCGCGCGGCTGTGCCGCGGTGATCGGTGACAGCCGCTTTGCAGAGGCACTGCCTGCGCGGGTGCCGAGGACCGTCCCACGGGGACGCAGCACCGCGGTGACGTGTGTGTCCCTCGGGTGGGCTGGGCAGTTGGTGCCCTGCTCTGGTGCCACCTCAGTGGCTAGTCAGGGTGTCACCGGGCTGGTGGCCAGAGGGCTGGAGCTGGCGTGCAGCTGTGCCACCGCTGCTCTGTAGCAGGCTTCTTGGCATCGCATGTCTCCTACACCTCCCCCCGCTTCGGCCATCCTGCTGTCTGTCCCTTCGTGCCCTGGCCAAAGTCCCGCTGCTCACCCTGCAGGAGGGATGCCCAGTCCTGCCTGCGTGTCTCCGGAGCAGCGGGACTCCGGTGGTTGCGTTTGCAAGTCACTCCTGGCCCAGCGTGAGCCACTGCGGGTGGAAGTTTGTTTCCACGTGAGCGGGAACTGTTCCTCCTGCTCGCCACTGGGCTGGCTTGCTACTCCCGGCGCTTCCAGGGCTACCGACAGCTTTATCCCTCTGTGATGTGAGCTGATGCGGGGGGGGGGGAGGCACGCCAGCAGCACAGCCAGCGTTTGTAGAGTCGATGCCCTGCAGACTGGTGGCAGGTGGGCACGCTCGGTGTTCTCGCGAGGTGCCACAGTGGGGCCCCAAGGGCTGTCTGGAAGGGGTCATCCGCATCAGGATGGCCCGAGTCTATTTTATTGCACCTTTCTGCTCCTTTCGTTGCTGCTAGACATCGTCCTCTGAGTGCCTGGGCCCTCTGTGGTCCGGACTGTCACCATTCCGGCCCGACCGAGCCACGGCGAGGTGTGCAAACGAACTTCCTTGGGAGCACTCCAAGCCTAAAAGTCCTCTGCCCTCCTTCCGAGCGTAAAGATATTGAGTATAAACAGGCTCGTTATCTCAAGGGGAAACGGGGGTCTAAGGCAAAGCCTCCCAGAAGCAAATGCTGAGCAGCAGCAGCAGCCGCCCTTCTTGATGAGAAGTTTCCTCCTGCCTGTCCCTGATGGCTTTCCAGGTGGATGCCAGCACTCCCATAGTGCTTTTAGTTAATGGAGAAAGATAATCCTGATGTCCTGGCCAGGGCTGTGTCTGTGCAGTGCCCAGGGCTGTCCAAGCTGCTGACGACTGTTCTGTTTCTTTGCGCTGCTGTGTGCTGCCAGGACCTAGCGCTCTGGCTGGAGTTCCTGGTGCCCCCAGGAGAGGACAAGCTGCTGCCCCAGGCCTGGGGACCATCCTGTTCTCGGGGGTGCCGCAGCATGCAGGTGGGGCTGAGCCAGAGGTGGGGGGCAGGAGGCCGAGGGCAGCGCTGGCCTGGGCACCGAGGACACTTCTCCACCGAGGTGTTGGCTGGGTGCCTTCTACCTGCAGCCCTTCCATTGCAGTCTCTTGGCGAGGAGATGCTGTTACTGAAGAGAGGAGGCAGGTGGTCAACCCAAAATAACCAGATGGTGCTGTGCCTCTGAATGTAGGACAGGTTGGACCTGTAGCTCCCAGTGGTCTTGAACAGTGTCTGAAGGCCTCCTTTCAGATCTCTGAATACAAGCGCGCGGCTGGGATTGATGCTGCCACCTCCTGCCCCAGGAGAGGACCCAAAGGACCGCGAGAGCCGTGGGGGTCCTCAGTCACACCCGTGGGCGCTGTGCTGGAGACAACGCTGGTGCTGCCGCAGGGGTGAACTTGGCCCCCCGGAGCCGAGGAGCTATTCCTCTCCCAGCGGCGCAGCAGACGGCGGTTTTGCTGTTTGGGCTGAGATTATTTCCGACCCGATGTCTGAGAGACAGAGCTGCCGGCGCAGCAGACCCCGGTGCGGTGCCTGCACAGCCCGGAGCTCGGGGAGAAGGTGGGCTCCAGCCCTGCCGCTGCTGGAGGAGCAGCGGAGCAGCCGGCGTGTGCTGATGGCAGCGCGCTCCTCTGGGCAGCGTCCTTCCTTGCACCTGCACGTCAGATGGTGTAACAAAAGCGCCGGCTCTGTACACCCGCTGTGGATGGCCCTATCGGGGGTCTGGGCCCCCGAGTGGTACCAGGTGAAGCATCTGAAAGGTTCCACGTTCTTCAGCAGCGACCTCCTAGGTCTGTCTCTGCCTGAGACTGGGCGATAAGCTCTTCTCAAAGGGTGTATCTGGGAGGTCCCAGGGGTGACTGCCCGTGACAAAGAGGTGTCTGGCTGGGTCTTTGCCTCGTGCGTTTCTCAGGGATGGCTTTTGGTCCTGCAGCCCAGACGCATCTTTCAAAGCCAAGAACTCTGGCTTTGAGATTTATAACTCCATTAGGATATTTTGTTTATTCACTTACTATATTGTACCGTGGCGTGACCGGCATCCTTCCGCCTTTCCTCTAAGGAGATAATCCCACTAGAAAAAGTGCCCATGATGAACTGCGAGTCTGTTCGCTCCCTTGACAGTGCGCACAGCTGACTCCTGTCCATTTGCGTCCTGATGGGTGCTGACAAGTAAAGCAGTGCTCCTGGGTTCGTCCCCCAGCTTGGGCTGCGATTCCAGATGTGGAAGGGAAATGATTGACCCTTGACCCTTCCCCACCCTCCTGCTACCTGGCTTGTTCCAGCTGAATTTGAAAATAAGAAGCCTGGTGTCATACCAGAGCCCTGGGTGGTGTTTGCTGAGCCCGGTTTCTTCCAGTCTCCTGAACACGCAAGGCCTGAGATCCCATTTCGCTCCCAGGTCTCAGACTGGTGGCTCTCAGTTCTCAAACCTGTGGTGCCCGGAAAGGCTTGTCTCCTTAGATCCTGGCAAACTGGGAGTCTTCCACGCATTAGTCAAAAGAGCAGTCCGGCCCTTCAGACTGGGTTTGGGGTGGTCTCCAAAAGCATTATGGATATGCTAGGAACAACCTTCGGTGCCTGTGGAGCGTTATATGTGCCTAGCCTGGTACTTGACACGGAGCTGATGTGAACTGGCTCTCTCAAAGGCTTAAGCCTCTCTTAAAGATTTAAGCAGCTTGTTGATGCCTTTGGCTCCAGGCTGGGCTGGATGGGCTTCCAGCACTGAACCGCAGGCAAGGGCCAGGCCGGGGTCCTGCCCTCGCTGTGCTGGAAGCTCTACTCAGGCAGTCCCATGGGTGCCGAACACATCTCTAAGGGAGGGGCAATCGTTTGGTCTTTCAGGAGTGTTGCAAAATCACACTGGATCTGTGTCCTGTCCATTACCCACATCTGCTTGGACCAGCCCCCTCCAGACGTCTTCTCTGAGTGACAGTAAGAGCATTTTGCTGGCTGAACTCTTTAGCCCAGCCTATCTTGGTTCAGAATAAAACCCGATGGTATCTGGTTTTAATACCTAGAAAGTATATTTTGACCGTGCTGACTCATGTACACAAAATATCCACATCTGCATGATGTTTTCTCTGCTGTCTCATAAGCACAAATGCCACGTGGCCCACATGAGCTTGTTCTTCTTGCTGACAAGTCAAGTGAAGAAGACACAGTGGGGACGAGCTCTTCCACGCTCCCTCCACCAGGGAGTCTGCGAAAGAACTCCGCTGTGAGGTTGAGGCACCATCAGCCTTTATTAAACATCGTTAAACTTGTCCCAGCAGACTGGCGACATGAAAATTTCATGTGGCTCTCAGTAAGGCTGGGCGGAGCTTTTTAAACATCTGCATCTTGAGAAAGACGCAGGAAAAAAAAAATCTGTGCCAGGCGAGGCGATCAGGAAGTACATTGAAACTAGCCCAGCGTGATTTCAGGACGGGAGGTGACCTGTAGTGAAGCCCCGATGACTCCGTCAAAATCACGCTTATTTTTTAAGTATCTACCTGATTTGGGGGCATAGGTTATAGGAAGGAGCTGCTTGTTGCAGAAGATTTTAGAAGCTCTGACCTGAGATGACCCTTTTATTCCTGTACCAGTGAGAGTAGGGAGTGAATGAAAAGAGTTTAAAGGCGGCTTGATGTCCTGGTCCCACTGCTGCTCCCAGCGACAGTTGGAAATAGGAACGAGCCCATGGCAGGCGTTGGCTGCAGCCTGCTGCAATTCGGTGGTGGCAGAAGAATTCCAGAGCTGCCTGGCAGAAAAGGACCTGGGGGTTCTAATTGACCAGCGGCAGAACACGAGCCAGCAGTGTGCCCAGGTGGCCAAGAGGGCCAATGGCATCCTGGCTTGTATTAGAAATAGTGTGACAAGCAGGAGGAGGGAGGTGATTGTCCCCCTGTACTCAGCACTGGTGAGGCCACACCTGGAGTATCGTGTCCAGTTCTGGGCACCTCAATACGAGAGAGATCTCGAGGTGCTGGAGCGAGCGCAGAGGAGGGCAACGAAGCCGGTGAAGGGCCTGGAGAATAAATCTGATGAGGAGCGATGGAAGGAGCTGGGACTGTTTAGCTTGAGGAAGAGGAGGCTGAGGGGAGACCTCATCGCTCTCTACAACTCCTTGAAAGGCCATTGTAGAGAGGTTGGTGCTGGTCTCTTCTCCCAGGTGATTAGTGATAGAACAAGAGAGAATGGGTTCAAGCTGCAGCAGGGGAGGTTTAGGCTGGACATTAGGAAAAAATTCTTCACAGAAAGAGTGGTGAGACACTGGAATAGGCTGCCCAGGGAGGTGGTGGAGTCGCCATCCCTGGATGTGTTTTAAGAGTCGTTTAGATGTGGTGTTAAGGGATATGGTGTAGGGGAGAACTTTGTAGAGTGGAGATGATGGTTGGACTCGATGATCCCAAGGGTCTTTTCCAACCTAAATGATTCTATGATTCTATGGTTACTACGGGCAGCATCAAAGAAACGGGTCCCTCCGCATCAGTCTGTCAATAACTGTCAGTTCGGTGAAAGTGGAAAGACCAAAACTTGCAGCAGAACAGAGTTTTTGGTACACAGACCAACCATGGTCTGTAAGACTTGCTTCTGTGAGGTCAAGAGCTGAGAGGGTGCGGGATTTGTCCAAACTCTACTTCTGGTTTCACTGTAGGGCACTGCCAGCCCTACGCTTTTTTTGGAGAAAGAGCCAAAAGCTGCCATTCCTCAGAACCATTAGCCTCCTGCAAAGTGCCTGAATGCGGGCATGTTCTCAGTACTCCTCGGGTAGGAAGGGTTTACACCCCGAAAGCCTGGCCCACAGGCGGGGACGCGATGCTGTACGGAAACAGGACCATGACGGCACGAGTGGGAGCGCAGTGAACTAAACCCAATGGAGTCATGGGGGAGCTGGACAGGCTGGGAGGAGGGTGGACCGCCACGGTGTGGACACAGGTAGGGAAACCTGGCACAGGCCGTGTCCAGGACCACCTTGGTCCTGGCAGCCTGGATGAAGGCGGTTCTGCAGCTGCTCCATCTCACTACCACCTCCTGCTCTCCAAGGCGTGGGAGGGCATGCTGGGTTGGCATTTGCCATGGTCGTGCTGGTCCTGAGCCCCCTGGTAGGTCTGCGAGGTTGGTTCCCCCGCACTGTTTGCACCGTGCTTTTTGGCCGTATGTTCTATCGGAGCTGTGGACTTGGCGGGGCTGGGACAGAAGCGTCTGGAGAAGAGAAGCAGTCTGTCCCCCAGTGGCCTGCGGCAAATGGCCCAAGTGGCAGGTACCCCCAGACTGGGGGGGATGGGGGAGAGGGGGGGGCTGCTTTTCATCCTCCTCCAGGGGCTGCTTCGCACTCGCAGACCCCAGCAAGGAGGAGCGAGCCCGGCTGGGGACAGTGCCCACGCTGCCCGCGCGTTCCCAGCTGAACAAAAAGGCTTGGGAACTTCCCAGAAGCGGGAGCCTACTCAAGTGTGGGTTTTGCCAAGTGACAGACCTCGAGGTTGAGCTTGCAACCCAGCGATAATTAATGTAGCACTTATTCTAATGACTGCCACTAATTGCGAAAGCAGACAACTCGGCACCCGCGTGTCACTGCAACCCTGCAGGTGATCCATGACTCCGCGCTTGAGGAAGAGAGGAGGGGGAGCCTGGGTTTTCCTGCTCCCACGGCGACACTGGGTCCTGCTCCCCTGTATAATCCCTTGCAAGGGATTGTACAAAGGACCACCCTCCCCTGTGGGTTGCACTCCCCCCACAACGGAGGAGCAGCAGGACTTCGTAGTCCTGTAGACTCTCCCGTCCAGCCCTCGGATGCCCCGGGAACGCCTGCAAAATGCCTGAATGCGGGCACGTTCTCAGTACTCCTCGGGTAGGAAGGGTTTACACCCCGAAAGCCTGGCCCACAGGCGGGGACGCGATGCTGTACGGCAACAGGACCATGGCGGCACGAGTGGGAACACAGTGAACTAAACCCAATGGAGTCCCACCCAGTGGGGTGCCACCCAGTGGGGTGCCACCCCACAGTCCACACTGTAGGGCAGTTGCTCTCGTGGAAGGCAATCTCTCCAAGCACAGCTGACCTCTGGACCCTATGAACTCGCACTGTCCCTTGCCCATGGCCAGTCTCTGGCCCTGACGCCATTTGAAGTCTCCCACCTCACTGAGCTGCTCCCCGCTGGGGCGAAATCCCAGGCCGTGAAAGAAATGCTCTCAGGTGGGGGGGGACCGTGAGAGAGATTTAGCATTTCAAGCGCAGAGATGAGCTCTCCTTTAGAGCGTACGAAGCAGAGGGTGAGACCTGCGGAGCACGGTGTGATCACCGAGGGCTGAGGCAGGAGCCTTCAAGCTGGAGAAACAGGGAAGAGCCCAGGAAGCAGGGAGGAGGGTCTCCTGCAGCTGGTCCTTCCTTTCTGAGCTTTCCCTCTGACCTCTGGCTCTCTCCTTGCCTGTGGAAAGCTCCCTAAAAGGCAAAAATCCCCATTATTTTGTTTTCCCAGCTTTAAGTTAAAAAATATCTGAATAAATATTCCTGATGCAACAGGGCTTTTCAGCAAAGGCAGCAACACGATGCTCTAGGTCTTGCCATGGGGTGGGATGGGGATGCTGGAGGGCAAGAAGCCATCCTGGAGACCTTCCAGGGTGTTTGTGACAAGCCCGGGCCGCCAGCCTTGCCACCCAAACGGGGCATGCAAAACCGGGCACGCTTAGGGCATCAGCCTGTGTGTGCCGAGCGGTGGGTCCCTGTGTGTTTGGAAAGCTGGCTGGCTCTGTTGCTGCTGGGGAGGGGGAGGGGGCTTGTATTTGTTGGTGATCTTGGCTGTTGCTTCGTGTAAATCCTGCCAATACTTGCCGAGGCTCGTGGGCTTGGCTGGGACACCAGTGCAGCAAGTGTGGTACAGCGGTGCCTCCTGCCAGACCCTGCTGCTTGCTCTTGCTCTCGGGGACTGAAGCCAGCATCTTACAGCAGGACGAAGCAGGCTGGCTTGCCCGAGCTCCTGCAGTCCTGGGAGTTCATAGAATCATAGAATCATAGAATGGTTCGGGTTAGAAGGGACCTTAAAGATCGTCTATCTCCAACCCCCTGCCCTGGGCAGGGACACCTCTCACTAGACCACGCTGCTCAAAGCCTCATCCAGCCTGGCCTTGAACCCCTCCAGGGATGGGGCAGCCACAGCTTCTCTGGGCAACCTGGGCCAGGGGCTCACCACCCTCACAGCAAAGAATTTCTTCCTAATATCCAACCTAAATCTCCTCTCTTTCAGTTTGAAACTGTTACCCCTTGTCCTATCACTACACTCCCTGATCCAGAGTCCCTCCCCATCTCTCCTGTAGCCCCCTTCAGGTACTGGAAGGCCTCTCTGAGGTCTCCCTGGAGCCTTCTCTCCTCCAGGCTGAACCCCCCCAACTCTCTCAGCCTGTCCTCACAGCAGAGGGGCTCCAGCCCTCGGATCATCTCCGTGGCCCTCCGCTGGACCCATTCCAACAGCTCCATGTCCCTCTTGTGCTGAGGGCTCCAGAGCTGGAGGCAGCACTGCAGGTGGGGTCTCCCCAGAGTGGAGCAGAGGGGCAGAATCCCCTCCCTCGCCCTGCTGGCCACGCTTCTTTTGATGCAGCCCAGGATGCAATTGGCCTTCTGGGCTGTGAGCGCCCGTTGCCGGCTCACGTTGAGCTTCTCATCCACCAGCACCCCCAAGTCCTTCTCCTCAGGGCTGCTCTCAAGCCATTATCAGTTCCAGTCACTGTTTCTTCTAGGGCTAAATCTGGACATTGCTGTAAGCTGTTGTTGGCCTGACCAAGACCTCGGTCTGCTTTGCATGACCCATCCTGCAGCGATCCTTCAGCAAACCCGCTCCTCTCTCGCTGGCACTGGTGTGATGGGCGGCGTTGTCTCAGGGAGGCTGGTGGAGGTCCCCTGGGGTGACCTGGTGTTGGGGACAGTAGCTCTGACTGAATCGCAGGCTGGCAATTTGGTTTGTTGGGTGAGGGGTAAAGCAGGGATGCTCCAAGGAAGGCAAGGAGGGGGGTGAGGGCTGCGCTCCCCCACCTCTCTGCTGTAGCACCCCTTGCTGCAGGGTCAGGATGGCAGGAGAGGCTGCGCATTCCTTCCTGCCCGTGTCGGAGCGGCACCTGCCTTTCCACAGCCCACAGCCGTTACTCCAGTTGGCGTGCACATGGCCACCTCCTTTTGCAAGTCCCTTTCTCAAAATGCTGGCTGGAATGTGGGGGCCTTTCCCTGCGCCCACTGCTGCCTGCTCCCCTGGTGTCACCACCTCACGCTGGCTCCGGCACTGGTGGCGCTTTCACCTCATAGGGCAGAGATGCTGCAATAAACACCCTCTTGGGTGGATGCAGGAAGAAGACAAAGAGGGAATCGCGTTGCCCCTAATCATCAAGCTCCTCAGCCAAGGACAGAAAGGGTGGGAGAGGAAAGCCGTTCCTCCAGTCCTTCTGCCGCGGCTGGTCCCAGTCTGAGCCCTGGCGCCACGGATGGGGCTCCCGTTCCGCTCCGTAGCCGGGATTGCCGCCTCCTCTGCTGCTGGTGCCGCAGCGGTGGCCGGAGACGGCTCCTCGGCAAGGCACTCCGCTCCCCGGCCACCGGCCACCCCCAGCGGGATCCCACCGCCCTCCCCACCCCAGGGACGAGCACCAGGTTTCTGAGCCCATTCAAAACTTTGCAGAAGTACGGCTGGGGGTGTGTGCGGGGGATTTATTTATAACCTCCCCGGTTTCACCTGTCTCCTCAGTCATAACAGTCCCAGACACGCTGCCTTTCCTCCCCCGTTTTCCATATGCTAATGCTTTCCTCTCACCTGCCAGGGGCTGCTAATAGACTTGTTCGTGTCAGCCTGATAGACAGCCCTTTAATTTTCTCCTCCTGCAAACCGCGTGGCTGCAGGAGGAGGAGGTCACCTGCCAGGCAAGGGATGGCGGTCCAGAGGGTTCCTGAACCCCTGGGGTCCCGGGGAGGTGGGTGTCTGGATACAAGCTTTGGGCACTTTGGGATGAGTGGCATGTGCCCCGTGCTGCTGTGCCCAGCGAGAGGTGGGGACCTCTCATCAGCTGGTGGTGGGGAAGGGCAGGTACACACCACAGCAAGCTCGGCCAGGTCCTTCAGCTCCCCAGCGCCCTGCTCCCCGCAGAGCCTTTTCCCCTCCTGTTCCCAGCCTGGCGGAAGGGCTGAACCCATCCCAACGGGCTGCTGCTGGCCCAGGAGCTGAGAGCCACTCGCCCAGCACACACACGGCGAGACATGAGGACAGAGGGAATAGGACCCTCGGGACAGGGATGCTGCAGGGACCCTCGGAGGTGACAGCAGTGGTGGAATCCCTGCCCGTGCCCGAGAGCTGGGTGCTTTGTATGACCCATTGTGCAGCAATCGTTTGGCAAAGCTGCTCCTCTCTCGCTGGCATTGATGTGATGGGCGGCGTTGTCTCAGGGGGCTAGTGGCAGTCCCCTGGGGCGCTGGCCTTTGGGCAGGTTGCTCTGCCAGCTCCCCACCTCAGTTTCCCCAGGGCAGGGCCACAGCCCTGTTTTGCCCCAGTGCTTTTGTTTCCGCTTGTCATAGAATCATGGAATCCCAGGATCAGAGAATGGTTTGGGTGGGAAGGGACCTTAAATATCATCTAGTTCCAACCCCCCTGCCCTGGGCAGGGACACCTCCCACTAGACCAGGCTGCTCAAAGCTCCATCCAACCTGGCCTTGAATACTTGGGGCATCCACAACCTCCCCGGGCAACCTGTTCCACTGCCTCACCACCCTCACCGGAAAGAATTTCTTCCTGATATCCAATCTAAATCTCCCCTCTTTCAGTTTGAAACCGTTACCCCTTGTCCTGATCCAGAGTCCCTCCCCATCTCTCCTGTAGCCCCCTTCAGGTACTGGAAGGGGCTCTAAGGTCTCCCTGGAGCCTTCTCTTCTCCAGGCTGAACCCCCCCAACTCTCTCAGCCTGTCCTCACAGCAGAGGTCCTCCAGCCATTTGGTCATCTTCATGGCCCTCGCTGGGCCCATTTCAACAGGTCCACGTCCTCTAAGCTAAGGCAGTTGTGCTGGCCCTGGCTTTGCTTTAGGGGCCCCCAATCATCTGGAACTTTCCAAAACCAGGAGCAGATGTGGCACGAACCTCCATTCCTCACTTCAGCCTCCCGCATGCTCTCCAGTTCTGTGCTCCTGTGGCAAACCCGGATGCTTCCCCCTCCTCACCCTTCTCCCAGCTGCCAGAAGAGCCCAGAGCCCTCGCCCAGGACCTGCAGCCAGCTGGAGGCATGTCGGACATCAGCATCCCACAACACGCGGCAGCCTCCCCATGCCCGCCTGCCCTCCCTGCGCCTCCCCTGACGTAGGGTTATTTTTCTCACTAGATATTACTTGTGTTGAGCACCTCCCTCTATTCTTGGACGTCTTGAGCATCGTTCGTTTCCCAGGCATTCTCACCCCCCCCCTCTTTTATTTTTAAATTAAAAAGAAAAAAAAGAGATGTTTCCATAGGAACTTGGTGAGAGGCTGATCCCGACCTCATTATTTGCTCAGTGAAAGGAACTTTATTTTCGTCTGTTTGTGTACATTGTCAGATTTTGGCTAAACCTACTTTCCTGACTTTGTACAGTGCGTTCTTTTAATCTTCATTTCAAATGCATTCATCCCGTGGCTTAATTTATCCCGTATTGTGATCAAATTTAGCTGAAAGCGATCTGCTTTGCCAATTCTGAATATTCATCAGCTGCTTCATTCATTCACCGGAGCAAACCCTGCTCGGGGCGGGCGGCTGTGGCCCTCGCCGGGTGCTGCCAAGCGGGCGCTCGCTCGGGGCGCTGCCATCCCCCTCGCCCTCCCCTGCTGCAGCGATGGTGCCCGGAGCCCGCACCCGCTGCCAGGGAGCTCTGCCTGCTGGGCCGCCGGCAGCCCCGCACCGCGACGGCTGAGTCACCAGCGACAGCCGCCCTGGCAGCCGGCGGGGACGCGCTCCCCACAACCGTTGCCTTTGGACCTGTCTGAAGAGAGAAAGGAAAGGAGGCTGCCGTGTCCACGGGGAACCACAGGGAATTCGGGGATGGATGGCTTTGCCAGGTGCAGCCGGGGGACCTGGAGGTGGTTGATGACGTCTCCTATGGGGACAGGCTGAGAGAGCTGGGGGTGTTCAGCCTGGAGAAGAGAAGGCTCCGGGGAGACCTTAGAGCCCCTTCCAGTCCCTAAAGGGGCTCCAGGAGAGATGGGGAGGGACTCTGGATCAGGGAGGGGAGACATAGGACGAGGGGGAACGGTTTTAAACTGAAAGAGGGAGATTTAGATGAGGTATCAGGAAGAAATTCTTTGCTGTGAGGGTGGTGAGCCCCTGGCCCAGGTTGCCCAGAGAAGCTGTGGCTGCCCCATCCCTGGAGGGGTTCAAGGCCAAGTTGGACGGGGCTTGGAGCAACCTGGTCTGGTGGGAGGTGTCCCTGCCCAGGGCAGCGGGGTGGACATAAGGAGAGAAACCTTATGAAATTCAACAAGGGCAAGTGCAGGGTGCTGCACCTGGGGAGGAATAACCCCCTGCACCAGGACAGGTTGGGGCTGACCTGCTGGAGAGCAGCTCGGTGGAAAGAGACCTGGGAGTCCTGGGGAACAACAGGATGACCGTGAGCCAGCAAAGTGCCCTTGTGGCCAAGAAGGCCAATGACCATCAAGAAGAGCGTGGCCAGCAGGTGGAGGGAGGTCATCCTCCCCCTCTGCTCTGCCCTGGGGAGGCCGCCTCTGGAGTGCTGGATCCAGTTCTGGGCTCCCTGGTTCAAGAGGGACAGGGAACTGCTGGAGAAGGGACAGCAAAGGGCTACCAAGATGCTGAGGGGACTGGAACACCTCTCTGATGACGAAAGGCTGAGGGATTTGGGTCTCTTCAGTCTGGAAAAAAGACAGCTGAGGGGGGACCTTATCAACACTTATAAATACTGAAAGGGTGGGTGTCAGGAGGATGGGGCCAGGCTCTTCTCAGTGGTGCCCAGCGACAGGACAAGAGGTAACGGGCACAAACTTGACCATGGGAAGTTCCATCCCAACATGAGGAGGGTGGCAGAGCCCTGGCACAGGCTGCCCAGAGAGGTGGGGGAGTCTCCGTCTCTGGAGATATTCCAAACCCGCCTGGACGCGTTCCTGTGCCACCTGCTCTGGGTGACCCTGCTCTGGCAGGGGGTTGGACTGGGTGATCTCCAGAGGTCATTCCAACCCCTATCATTCGTGTGATTCTGTGACTAAATGGTCTTGAAGATCCCTTCCAACTCTAACCATTCCATGATTCTACGATCTCCACCTCCCCACCCTCCATCCCTGTTAAAGGCCTTGTGCACACACAGGTGGAAAATTTTGTTTGAAAACTGGGATGAAACAGCACCATTCACTAAACACTTGTGAGAAAAAAAAATAAAAAGAAATTTGAGAGGTGGATTATTTTGCTGAGGGAGTGCGTCATCCCTCTGCCCCAGCTGAGGCTGGCAGGTCCCAGGGGCAGGACTCCCTGCGCCTGACAGAGCCGCTGCACCCTGTCCCCAGTGCAGTGACCCCACTGCCAGTTTGTGGCTCAAGGGGTGCACGTGTGTTCACCCCTTGCGATGCATCGCTTTTCAGTGGTGCCCAGCGACAGGACAAGAGATAACGGGCACAAACTTGACCATGGGAAGTTCCATCCCAACATGAGGAGGAACTTCCTTGCGATGCACCAACAGCCCCACAGCAAAGCAGCGTTAGATTCAGGGTCTGCTGGATGTTACGTGATGCTATTCCACCAGACCATGGCACGTCGTGGATAAAATATGCCCTCAGCCGCTGTTTCTTCATCCATAAGAGGCAAAGGCTAACACGGTTCGGATAATGGATCGAACTGGTCCTCAGCTGGAAAATGGGGGTACCTGAGGTGCCCATGAGGTAGGTCTTCATAGGTCTGGGACCAGTCTGAGAGCTGGATGGTGGACAGTGCTCAGTGCCTTCAGTTGGACAGTGCAGTGCTTGCTCTGTCCTGTTCTCCTCCTGGGAGAAACGAAATTATTTAATTCATAAATAAATGAGGTTTGAGAAGTGCTTCATGAGACAGATCGGAAGCTGTGGGAGTCCTGTGGCTGAAGAGCCAGCTGGGTGAAGGATGTAGCAGTTGAGCTTGCTTTTTAGCGTGACGGAAAATTTGGGCTGAGCTTGCTCTGTCGGCTTGGGAAGGGGGAGAGAGGATATGGGTGCAAGGTCCCAGGGACCTGCCTCAGGGCTCTCACTGATTCCCCTTGTCCCCGGGCACAGAGCGAGAGCCCCTCAGCTGCAGAGCTGCATCCCGGTGTGGGCAGCGTGGGGACGCGAACAGCCCCAGGCATCCTGGCCAAAGGGACTCAGCAAAGCCAGAGGCAGCGCTTGTAAAAGGGATGGAGCGCTTTGTGCATCAACCGTTCCCTGCAGAAGGGCTGGGGTGAGATGCCCGGGGTGAGACAAAGCAGAAATTCATGCATAGGGCTACCTCTAAATCTCCCATTTAATCCATCCCTCTGTATTAATGTCACTTTGCAGCTCCTGCGCTAGCATTGCGCTGCCCCTGGAGACCAGAGAGATTACTGGGAAGGAAACAGGCTGGTGCTTTGTCAGGGGCTCCCCCAGCACTGTGCCACCTTACACCCGCTGAGCATCTGCCCCTAATCTGGTTTAGCCGCACACAGCTCAACAAAACCACTAAGTGGATTGTCTTATCTCTCCTCCACTAACCCAATCTGCAAATTAGATCTGGCTGGTTTTCGCATGGTGTACGAGTCTGTCCCCGAATCATTGAGGAAATCTGTACAGACGGGCTGCCGCGGAGGCTCGGTGCCATCCCCCAGCCGGCTGGCTCCAGCCACCTGATGCCAGGCTATTGGGATCACGCTGTGGTGTGCCACGGCCCCGCCAGTCCCGGGCTGCCGGGCAGGGTAAAACACGCCTTCCCCCATCTCCTCTGTGTCCTTGGCACAGCCACGTCACCTCCCTTTGCTTGCTGCGGCAAGGGGAGCAGCAGGATGAGTCCCTGGACTGATTCATTCCCTTCTCCACAGCCTTGTCCAGATGGACAAGACTTGAAAGGCAGGAGCTGGGAGTGCTGCGGGACAACCATTGCTGTGCCCTGGCACACGCAGGGGGACAGGGAAGAGGAAGGGACGGGCAGGGTCATGGCCATTGGAAGGTGGCTGGAGACACTGATATGTGTAGCGCAGCTCATGTATCTGTCCTCCGTTTGACTTCGGTGGGACGGCTCCTGCCTCTGCAACCCTTCAGGCCACCAGGCTGGAGGTGTAGCACAACCACTAATGCTCACAGCTGCTGTGCACCAGGAACGGCAGCTCCCGGCCCTGGAGCACAAACACCCAGCCCTGCTGGGACCTCACGTTGCCTCTCCCAGGTGAAGAAGGCTGGGATGAAGGGCAGATGGGCAAGGGCTCAATTTGGGCCAGAGATCTCAGGGTGAGCCCCCTCCCGAGGCATCAGCTGAGCCTAGGATGCCACAACGTCCCCCCAAGCCACCAGCTCACAGCTGCAGGGCTCTGGCGAAGAGCGGCAGCGTGACCACAGAGCAGCCCTGCCACCGCAGCTCCAGGTACGGGGCAGGAGCGGCACTGTCCCAAAGCCAGGACTGCGACAAAATAGCCCGGACAGAAACCCCCTATTTATGTAAAAAAGTGCAACTCAAAGCATCCTCCCTCCCAAGGAAAATGGGGACGGAGGGCAGCCTTGCCCCTGAAGTCCCATCTTACCCCATCATCGTTTGGTCAGGGAGCAAGAGGGTGCCTTAGCAGAAACGAGCAGGTGAATTTTCTGCCTGCTGCTTGCCAAGGACAGGCTGGGTCTGTCGCCGGCAGCGCTGCAAGAGGCGCAGTCCCTGCTGGAACCGCGTTACACCGGAGACACACTTGGCCTCCTGCAACCAGCTTTATGGCTCCCCGGCCTTTCTGATTACTGGCCTTGTTCCTATCAATTCTTGTCTGCGGCTGATGCCGGCTTTTTAATTTCCCAAGCTGCTTGCTAGGCAAGAGCAAATGGCCTGCTGGAATCAAGTGAGATTGGATACGTGTTCTACTGGGACAGCCACTTTCTTGGGCTTTTTTTTTAAAAGAAAAAGAAAACCCCCAAAGCTTTCAGAGGCAGGTTAAAGGTTGCTTGACTCCTCAAGGCTCCAATTTAGATCAAGATCGGCTTTTTCTCACTGTGAAGGTAAAGGTCAGAAGGTGAATAATTTCTGGCTGTGTCCTGAGAGCTCCTCTCCTCCCAGATGTGCATCTGACACAGCTGCAAGTGGAGCACCTCGTGCTCGGCTGCTCCTCAGCATCAGTTGCAAAAAGGGACGCAGCAGAGGTGAGCGTTAGACTTGCTTTTATTTCCAGGCTTTGTGACACTAAAGCGCGCTGAGAGAGTGGCTGCTCCGAGGGTTGATGCTTTGAGCCGGGCGTTCAAGTCTAACGCCGCTCCCCCTCTGGAGACCACCACTCCCCTCTACTCCACCTGCGAAATGGTGGTGAACCTTCTGCCAGCCGTGCTCCCGTCTCTCTCCAGTGAAGCCTGAAAACGGGGCTGACAGAACTGGGACCCGCCATTCTCTTCTTTAGCAAAGAAGGGAGGGAAAAGCAGCACAGCTCCAAAACCCCAGGCCACCCGGGACCTTTCTGCCTCTCACAGGGTGCCGTGCTTTGCCTCGTCTCTCCCTTCCTTTGTGTGGACGCACATGCAGTGCCCTGTGCAGCAAGCTCCGCTCTCGCGCGTCGTCCCAGCGCGCCGGCGTTCAGCGCTAACAGCAGCTAATCACTGGCCTGACTTGATTTTTAATGGCAGAATGAGGCAAGTGCTGCGCCTTGGCAGGACCTCACCTTCCTCCCTCTGCAGTGCTGAGAGGAGGAGGAGGCGGAGGAGGAGAGGAGAAGGAGGCGCGCTCCAGGCTGCGCATCATCCCTTGCTCTTCTGGGGGCAAGGAAGAGTGGAAGGGAGCTTGTGGTGTGCTGGGCGTTAACGCTTGGGCGTTTGACGCATCGTGGGACAAACAACCGCAACAATTCACAGGATTTAGTGAATGTTAGTGATTTTTGTGACCTCGCATAAGCAAAAGGTGGGGCATGCCCCTTGCTACAAATTGGGAGGATTTGGGATTTTCCATGAACAACCCATGGGCAGAGGAGGGTTGCCAGGTGTAGCCTCACCTGTGGTAGCTTGGAGTTGGTGTCGGCTCTGGCACTGTGATGCCCTCGCTATGGGTGGGACAGGGGGAGCCAGTGCTGGGCAAGGCTGTCGGTCTGCAGAGGCTTTGGCGACAGTGGCTCCGAGAGCTCCTTCGCCCATCCGGCAATGACTGCCGGGTGCCCTGCGCCAGCCTGCTTTGGCCCCCTCTCAGCGGGGCACGGGGTGAGGATGTGAGATGGTGAAGCGTCTCCTCACAGCGGGTCTCAGACGACCTCCCCCGGTCACACGTCGTGCAATGGCTCTGTGCCACTCTCTGCCTCCGCTGGCTCGGAGGGGACAGGCATCTCTAAGTCTCCCAGCCCTGGGCTGGTGGAGGTTATGAAGGCTTTGGCACAGGTTCCGTCAATCCTGAGAGCAAGGTGGCCACCTCAGCACCTCAGCAGTTTGAGTCCTGTGTTATGGGGCATTTGTGTCATTATTCTATCTACAGTGTGGGTATCCTGGTCCTCAGAGTCCCCCGTGGCCGCACAAGCTGAGGTGAATGGCTGTTTTGAGGGAGACGGATGAGGGAGGAGGTTAGATGTGGTGCTCAGAGGAGCCCCTGACTAAGGCTGCAGGTGACGGTCCCAGCCACGCTGCCATTTACACCTGGTGACAAAGGCTTTGCTGGTCTCTGCCCCCCATCCTGTGGGGCCGGAGCCTGGCTGGCAAGAAGGGATTCATATATATGGCTCTGGAAAGGCATCTTTTTGGTGCACCATGCCCCAAGTTGCCTTCCCTCAGCCCATCCTGCGTGTGGTACCTGATGGTTGTGTGGCACCGGCTGGTTGTGTGGCACCGCCTCTCCTGCAGCAGGCAGACCCCCAGGGCACCGGGCCCCTAACCATGGGGCTGCCCCGTATGACCAGAACAGAGGGGGATGGCACCATCTTTAGGCGAAGAATGAAGCATTTCTTCCCCTCTGGTGAGCGAAATGAAGACTTTGGGACTCCTCCCGGGAGACAGGCCGCTGTGTCGCGTCCAAGCGTGGTGTTAGGAGGTTGATCTCGGGTAACCACAACTGATGTGCAGACGGGAGAAAGACCCTGGAGCAAACACGGAGCTGCCGAAAGCCCCGCACAAGGCACAGCTTCTTTGGAAGGTGGCAGAGTGGGAGGGATGGCTTAAATGGTGCTTTCCCATTTCTCTGGAAGAAGTGGGTGAACTGGAGAGGGAAGACTGTGAGAAGGCAGCTTCATTTCTGCCTGCTCTGAAGCACATGATGTTTTTAATACTTTCAATTAAGTCAGGCAGAGGAAGCTAGCTATCACAGGGTATTACAGAAAATTGAGGAGTTCCGCTCTCTGCACAAAACCTGAGCAGCTGAGCGGTGCCTTTGAATGAAGTGCAGAAATCAACGGCGAGCACAGAAGAGTTTGTGGCTCTCGTCAATCTAAAGAGGCAATATTGCTGGGGCTAATGGATCCCTGATACGAGATGAGATCTTGTAGCAATTCAGAGATGGGGGAAAAAGCTCAGAAAGCCACCAGAAGGACAGAGAATTAACCCCAGACCAATTAGGACTGACTCACTGAAGGAAGACATATAAGCCAGCTCGTGGAACATGAGTTGCCCTGACACTCTTGATCTGATAGAGGATCTGGTCGTTCCAGGAGAGGACACTAGCTCAGAGTTTAGAAACAGCAGCGCACAGGTCTGCAGGCTCTTGAGTCAAAGTGATGGATGGGAAATGGCTGTGAAGGGTGACAGATGACCTCCCTCTGCAAGGAGTTGCCGAGGGTGGGGAGGAAGGAGCTGGTTCATCCTTCGCTTGCAGGAGGAGTGCTCTGGACAGGCAATGTGCACCGCAGTGGCACCAGTAGGTGAGAAGCATTTTTGCAAACAAAAGGATGAGATAAAGCCAATCTCCCTTCCCTGGTCACTGCTGAGGTCAAGGAGAGCTGAAGGAATACCATAACTTTGTCTGCAAGAAAACACGTTCTGCTGCCTCCGCCAGTTCCCCCCTGGAAATAAATTTGTGCCCTGGTTGTATCTGCAGCATCTGGGAGATGCCCTTAGGGAAAGCATTTTTGAGGATTCAGAATCTCCAACAAGAGGTGGGTTCTTCGGTGTCCACTGACATTGTCTTCATCTCTGAGGTACTTCACAGAAAATGGTCCATTCAGGAGAGTACAGCAGGGCCCAGGTTCTCCACTGATGACCTTTTCCTCTAAGAGAAGCCATCAAAGACCACGACCAGCCTGTAAGAAGTTTTGGGAAGAGTCAGTAAAGTAATGAAAAGGATGAGCTAAAGTAGCAAACTAAAGTAATGAAAAGGATGTCATCAGTAAATAACATGTCTTGGATGATGGACACAGTGAGGTGCCAGACTTTGCTCTGAATGATCACTGGAAAACACCAATTTTACCAGTGCAAGGGAGATCTGGCCCCATTAGCAGCGGTGGGAAGTTGCCTAATGTCATCCAGACCACCAGGAACCCTGCGTGGTGCTGAGCAGTGGGGGCTGTGCTCTCTGCTGATGCTGATGTGGCTCTGGGGCCACAAGCGGAGCGGGGCAGGCTCACCTCGGGGCTGCGAGGCTAGGGCACCTAGAGGAGGTCTCCTTCCTGGACCTCTCCTGGGGAGCCAGAGAGGCCAGGATGGAGCCAGAACCACCAACCCTGGGCTCTGTGCGTTGCCAACACGTGCCACCCACTGCCTGAGGTGCTGGTTTGCACCACGAGGCATCCTTACAGACACCCTTTTGGGGTTCCAGAGGGCTGCAATTAGTCCCTGCGGTTACCAAGGGGCTGTCAGTTTGCTGAGGTGGTTTCAGATGAAACATCTTCTTTGCTGTGAGGGCGGTGAGCCCCTGGCCCAGGTTGCCCAGGGAAGTTTTGGCTGCCCCATCCCTGGAGGGGTTCAAGGCCAGGTTGGACGGGGCTTGGAGCAGACTGGTCGGGTGGGAGGTGTCCCTGCCCAGGGCAGGGGGGTGATCTTTAAGGTCCCTTCCAACCCAAACCATTCTGTGATTCTGTGATCTGTCGGCTTCCAAGGCCGCCTGGCAGCAGCGTGGCCGTGTGCTCTGCCAGAAGCCGCTGCCATCAGAAAGGGGAGAATGAGAAATGTAACTGCCTCAAAAACGCAGCGGGCGAGAGAGGGAGGGGACGGCAAGGCTTGGGACTAGGTGGGCAGAGGCACATTTCCATAGCTGTCTTTGCAATGCCCATCTCCGCCGTCTTCAGGGCTGCTGCTGGGGCTCAGTGCTGGAGGAGCCCCTGTCCTCCCCTCCCAGCCCTGGGAGGGCTCCTGCTCGCCCCCTCCAGCTCATCCCCTGCTACCCGGGGCAGGTCCGGACCCAGCACTGCTCCTGACGCCCTCCTGCAGCATCCTACTGCCCTGCATGTGCCATCTCCACCACTTCAGTGCTGTCATCTTCAGGTATCTCAGATGAGGTTTGTGGCCTCCAGTTTATGTCATTTGGGTCTCTCTGTCCTCTATATCCGAATTTTGGTTTCCCAGGGGCCAAAACGCTACTGGCACAGCTTGACATTAAGTTTCCTGAAAACTCCGAAGGAAGACAAAGCCATCAATTTTATTGCTTCTCATGCCCTGAGGAAGGCCAGAGTCCCATCCTGGAAGAGTCAGAGAGTCTTCAGGCTCATACACGGCATAACTGTAACACAGAAATGTGAGAATCAGTCCATGGGGGGGGGGGGGCGGGAAGTAACGGCAAGGGCACCCTACCCCAAGGGATGGTGTTGGGTGGAATTCGAGGACTTTGGTTCCTACCCCAAGCTCCATCCAGCTCTGGCATTTGGGAGATGAGCTGCAACTTGCTCTGCAGCCAACCTGGCCTAGCTACCTCCCACTCTGCTGCGTGTGCTCCTTCCAAACGTGTTCCTCCGGTATTGCTTTCATCACCAACACGCTTCCCGGGCAACAGTTATTTGGAAGCAAAATGACTATTAGCGAACAAAACATTGGGGTAATATTTGTCTTCCGTAGGAGTTAAACAAGCCCATTGCGCCTTGTCCTTAGGTTGCTGCCGGCTGCTAAGCCTGGGTGGGCTGCAGAGTCCCATCCCTGCCTGGTAAGAGTCCAAAAGAGCCTTGAACCGGCAGGATGGGGGTGAGAAGGGGGTGTCCCCCTGCTGTTAGCAGTTCCCTCGCTCCCCTGAGGGACCCTCGTTAGATGTCAGCCACTAGGGGCTACCTGTGCGGACCAGAGTGGCATTTCTTGGTCTCTCACACAAGAACAGACAGGCTCTTTGGAGCAGTATTTCTTGATTTGTGGACCTGTGTTGACGCATGGGGGTGGGCAGCTTTGCCCCGACATGCCAAGGCTGCCAAAAGCAGTTGTCTGACCCCTAAGCAAAGGGACATTGCTTTCTGGGTGCTTGTCATGCACGGCTGAAAGTGCCAGTGCCACCTTCTCTGCCAGGCTTGTGAGTCCTGTTTGGCCGTGCCAGCACCCACACCTGAGAGCATCCCCCTGCAAGGAGGCTGGGCTGGTGAGACTCGAGGCCAGCTGAGGGTGGCCCTTGTCTTTTGGGGTCCTCGGATGGCACGGTCTCCTCCAGGGAGGCTCGGCGAGGGTTGAGCCCCTGCCCCATCGCAGCCAGGTCCCCCGGACCCTGACCTGAGGACTGACTTTCTGGCTCAGGCCCTGAGCTGCTGCACTGCCCTGGGTTTGCTGGGTGGTCGCTGGGCTGTGTCTGACCCCGGTTACTGTCACCATGCCTGATCTGGAACCTGGCTCACTGACTTGTCTTCCCAAGCCTGGCCTTGGACCTGTCTCTTCACCAGCGACTCGCCTGATGACCACGACTCTTGGCTGACCCTGGCTGCCGTGCCTGCCCTCCTCCCTTGCTGGGGTACCGTGGGACAGACCCCACTGACGAAGCCCCGGTTCCACCAGCCGTGTGACCCTGCCCTCGCTGCGCCCTGGCAGGCGTTGCCGTATAGCGCAACACTGAAAGGATTGGTCTCCTTTGACCCGTGATGCAACGTGAATGTAGAAATGAGGCGAAACCTTGCTTTACAGAATATCCCAGGTGACTAAAACATGGCTTTGTGCATCTGGCCGGGAATTCCTGCTCTGCTTCTGGCTGTGTTCTGCAGCCAGGGGAAGGTGTGCTTGGGCAAGTGTGGCTTTCTCTCGCAGCTCGCTACAAAAGATCGGGGACAGGGAGTCACACGGTGACCTCTTGCATGCACTGCACGGTACCCAAAACCTTCCTGGAGTGTAGGCTAGGCGCTCGGCACTGCGCGTTTGCGGTGGGAAGAGCAGGTACTGCTCCGAAGAGCGGAGGTGGGGAACACCTGCGTTAGAGGCATTGAGGAAAGGAACTGAAAAGCTGAAGGCTTTGCTGCCGGAGTCATCTGTGGCCAGCGGAGGATGCGCGGGGAGAAGCGCAAGAAAGACGACAAGCCCCAAACGCCTTCTCCAGCTGCCTCATTGAGGAGTCGCTGCTTGTTCAGAGACTTCTGAGGTTGCATGCAGGCCATCCTCTCAGCTGTTGTACGTGTCCCGTCTTGAATCCCTTTATTCCCTTTGCCAACGCGACGCCCTGTCGCAAGGAGGTCCACAATTCCCTCGCGCAGTTGTGTGGACAGATCCTTCCTTTTGCATGTTTTAAACCTTCCGCGTGATGGCTTCTCGGCTGGCTTAGCTCCTGCCTTGTGAGACAGAGTGAAAAACCACTGCTGACTTGTGTTCCTGTCCTCCTCGTCGCCCCGTCTGTGCCCCCAGGACGCTGCAGGAGCAGGTCCCAGCCACCCCACAGCGTTTGACTTTTCTGATGGGACGGTTCCCTTCAATTATTTTGTTTTCCCGGAACAAAGCCTTTTGTATTGCTGAATCTGTGAAGGTAAACAAGAGCACGGGATGGTCTACGGTCTGGCTAACGCTCAGCCCAGGCAAGCAGCAACTGTGGCTTTCCACGTGCCAGAGTCGATGCCAGGAGGTGCCCGGCCCTTCCCTGCCCACCGCCCTGTGCCGGCTGAGCCCTTCTGTCCTGCTCTGCTCCCACTTTGGCTCCAGCAAGTCCAGCCCTGGATCGTACGGCAGCCGGCCAGACAAAACCCTTCTGAATTGGCTGAAATGAAGCTGGCTGCGTGTGAGACAAGGAGCCGGGACGGAGCGCGAAATGGCTCTCTCCCTCCCCAGCAGCTAATTTCTAGATCGTCAGAGCCGTTTACAGATGTCTTCCCGCTGCAGCCTTCTTGTCCTGCAATACGATAGCAGCCAAAAAAAAAAAAACAAAAGATGAATAATAAAAGGGCTTTTATCCATTAGCTCTGTCTCACGCGCTCACATACGGAGCACGACAATCTCATGTCACGCGGTGGGCAAGAGGCTGCAACACCAGCAGAGCTCCGGGTATGGTGACGAGAAGGTGAATCACCAGGTAGACGACGGATTCAGGCAGACAACTGCCAGGCGAGCACATGGCTGGATAACCAGAGGTACAGGAGCTGATCAGTGGGCGGAAAAGCGTTAAAGATCCTTTCATGGTTCATCTGTAGTGCAATAAATAAGACTCTCGCCAAGAGCGGAGAGCACATCTCTCCGCAGTCTGCAGGAGTGAGAGTGATGTACCTTTGGCATGATCTATATGGAGGGACGGTACGGTCCCTGATGAATAAAGCCAAAGATTCTTGTCTCCTGTGCTTCCAGGTCACACTCAACTGTGAGCTGAGATGTGCAGAAGAAAGGGAGGATCTCAGCTCTGCAGCAGCCAAAATTTCTGCTCCACTGGCCCACTGTTTTTCCACTTCTGAGATTTTTGTTCTTAAAATTGAGCTTTTTCTCTGAGATTCACAAAATGGATATTTCCAATGCTAGGAACAATCCAGATCACACTTAAAATTGTTAAATTTTTTTTTTTATATACTTTCCCTAGTGATTAGAGAAACAGGCCATTTTTAATGAAAATATTTGCAACATTTTGCAAATCTGTCGTGAAAACTGGATGATTCTTGCATTCATAATGAAGAGTGAGGAGACTGGCAGAGAGCATTTCCCTGTTCCATGGCACGTATTAGTCATTCTTTGAGTGGAAAAGAGAGACATATGTAAAGGCAAACAGAGAAATAAGTCTACAGGAAAGGACCACTTTGTGAATGGACAGGTGAGGGACAGAAAAGAGGAGGAACAGGGTGGAATTTGGGCAGAGTGTATGTAAGAACAGCGGTGAACCTGGATGGAAAATGCATGGAGGGGTGGCAAACTGAGCACGGGAGGAAGGCCTCTTGTTGAACACCTTCCTTGCGCCTGAGGGCTTCATCTTGTCCCTTCCACGACAGATCATGGCCTACCTGCAGTGCCCGACGGCATTAATGGACATCTCTAAGAGAAGCAGCAGGTTATATATTGGGGGATTTGCTCCAAAGAGAGTGAGGAGCAGATGCGATCCCACATGGGGCATCGTCTGTCCCAGCACACGCGGTCCCACATGGGGCATCGTCTGTCCCAGCACACGCGGTCCCACATGGAGCATCGTCTGTCCCAGCAGAGCTGACCCAGATCTCCAAACACGGCAGCGGTTGATCTAGAGGTGCTACAACAGCCCTGGATGTGGTGCGGGGCTGGAGGACTTGCAGGCCACCATGTCTTGCAGAGAGCAAGGAGAGCTCGGCCTCTTGTCCCGCTGCGCTGGGGCTGCACAAACACTTTGCCTAAAATGCTTTTAATCTAAGCTCAGAGGTGGGCAGGAGATGGGCAGCGTTCAAACCCACCCACCACCCAATTCTGCTGGCTCCTGGCATTTTTCTCATGTTTCAAAATTTCACAATTACACTCAAACTGAATTTTAATTTCGAGACTCTGCTTTCCAGTTTTGCATCACTGCTAGCGTTATTTTGAGGTAGAGGTCTGGTGTACGCATCATATCAAAAGACACATCACGGTGTGTACAAGCACCGCTGGTAGATCCTAATAGAATTGTTTCGTAGTGAAATGTTTTGACACTTTGAACGAGATGGGAAGAAAAGCACACAGTGTACTAATTAGAGGACCGGCAGTTTTCAATATATTAAATAATGATTTTAAGCTAACACAAAGCTATTGTGTCAAAGTATTCCATTAAAACACAAAGAAACGCTTTGATCTAGAAAATAAAATGTCTCAATCAGTGCTAGGTAAAAGCTGTTCAGGATGATGTAAAACAAATACATGTGAATAAAATAATGGAAGAGCTGGAATCCGCTGCCCCGGCGCGTGCCCGATGCGTGTTACACGGTGCTGCTGCTGACACGCCTTGAGTGATGGAAAGGTAAAGAAATACCGTTTGCATCCCCGGGAAAAATGACGAAATGAATGTTTTATTTCAAATTTTATTTGTGGATTTTATTTTAAAACGCCATTTGCACTTTTGTTTTCCCGACTGTATTTGTTCCGGCATTGCTCATTTTACCGGGAAGTTTTTTTCCCTGAGCTAGAATTAGCGCGGGTTTCAAGACGTGACGGTTTCTTATTAAACGCAGTTTCCAAGTTGCAGCCGCCGGTGGGTACGGCCCCCTGCCCCCCCCTCCCCGCCCCGAGGCGGTTCCCCCTCGTCCCCACAGCGCCCAAGGACTGTGCCTGGGCTGCCACCACCTCAGATGTCACAGGAGGGATGAAAATTGGTTTTTCCTCCTCTCCCTTGAGGCAGACGCTCTTTGCAAGGGCGGCGGGCACGCGGGGTGCAGGACGGCATCCCTCCCCCGGCTCCCAGCGCGGGAGCCGGTCCCCGCAGCCGGAGTCTGTTGGGAGCACTGGGATTCCCCATGGCGTCATCAGAGAAAACAGCATCTGAGGGAGTCGCGGTCACCCTCTGACTTGCCCTTTGGGCCCTAATTCTGTTCCTCGTTCACAGATGCCAGACCCAGCTCCACCGGGACGCTGCGGCCTTATCCCGAGTGCACCCTCGGCTCCCCGGGAGCAGAGCTGAGCCCCGCAGTCCGTCCCTCCTCACGCCGTGGCTTAGAGGACCCCTTTCCCACGGCAGGCAGCCTGGGGGGAGCTGCCTGGCATTAATTCAGTCCTGGCTGCTCCGGTGACTCAGGACGATGCAGAGCACCTCCTTCGCAGGCTGCAGCCTCACAGCATCGCCACGCACTTGTTTCCACCAAACCCGGCGCAGCAGCTCCGTTCCTCGGCCCATCCTGAGCACCGCTGCGGCCGCTGCCTGCCAGCCAAACATCTGCAGCACCATCAGAAGTCTTGCTGGCGGGCTTTGCACCAAGCTGTCCCCAGTGAGGTCCCCCTGGCCTTCCTGGCCAGGAGACAAGCCTGGCGTGTTCTGTTCCACTGGGTTTTTCATATATATGCTAAGCAGGTAATCCTGGCTGGTAGACATAACCCATTCATCTTAGCGCGGCTGGGGATCCATCCATTTCTTTCTCCTGTTTTGCAGGGTCATGCCAGAACTTGCCGGCGGTACCTGGAGTTGGGAAAGTGCCGAGATGCTACAAATCCATCCGGGGGACGGCACCGATGCCCTCCTTATGCACACAGGTAAGGCAGCGCTGCGTTTCTCGGACACGAGCCCAGCCCCTTCCACCTCTCGGGCACTCTGGCCCCAGCAGGCGGACGGACAGGCCGACTGCCCCCTTCCTCTCTCCCACGGGCACCCGCCAGGCGGTGGCACCCAGCAGACCGACCCCGCGGAGAGGTCAGACCGGAGCACCAGCCCCCACAGCCCACCTCCTCCCGGCGCAGGGCAGGGAGGCGAGGCGGGAGAGTGTGGCGGGGCAGGGATGGCAGTGGCTGGGAGCGGGGATGCCCGGCGCAGCCGCTTCTGATCACTGCGGTTGAAACGATGCTAAAATAACGAAATGACGGTTTTCCAACCTGGCGAGAGTTTCTGCGGGATCCACTGCGACGGCGGGCAGGTTCTTGCCCTCGTGAAGGGCAGGAGCAATTTCTGTGCCCACAAAACGCTGCCTGCAGGATCATTCCTGACCCCATCTGCAGCAGCGCAGAAGGGCTGCAGCAGGGAAGCTCCAGCCACACCGTCCAGATCGAGCGAGTGCGTCCCAGCTCGGTGGCCTCAGCTCCAGGGAAGTCCTGGCTGGTCACCTCGGTGCCCTTGGAGGACCAAGAAGACTGTGGGCTCTGCCTGAAGCACCGAGGATGGTGCCTGCTTGGGTTGGTTTGAGCGGCACAGGACTTATTTCTCTTCTGGTACTTGGGAAAACTGCACTTTTAGAAGAATCTAGAGTCTGAATTCGTGAAAATATTTACTTTGCAGCCAGCTATGGCATGTGGGATTCAAGGCCTCAGTGCTTTTGAGCTTCACCCGGTGCAGAGATGAGGAGGAGCGAGACCCGGGCACTCGACCCAGGCTGGGCAACAGGATTATTTCATACCATGAACGCCACATGCAATATAAATTAGAAAGTTTGCTGCGTAGTTTCTCTCTCTCCCTTGATGGCTGTGATCCAGAGAACTCCTTGCCCCGGTGCCGGAGCCCTGAGCCCTTCCCTTCCTCCCGAAGCCGCAGCGCTCGCAGTGTCCCACATTTGCTGGGAGTCCCCGGCGGGGAGTGCACGGCTTCTGCTGATGGAACGGGCTGAGCATAGTCCTTGTGTATTTTATATTGGTATTGGGACCAATACTGGTTCTTTAGTATTATTAATGTAAATTATTTAGTCTTACCTGATTAAATCTATTTATGTTTCAACCCTGGTGTTTCCTTGTTTTTCCCCGATTCCCCTTGCCGCATGGGGAGGGCTCATTGGGTGCTAGAAGAATTGCCTAAACGACGGTAAATTGTTGTGGCTTTCTCAAAGCACAACAGTGCCCCGGCTGGCCCAAAGTGCTCAGCTGGTCCCCAAGTCACTCCTGCCTTGCTGCTCGCCCAGGGCCACCGCACGGCAGTGTCACCTCTGCACACTACGTGGGCTTTGGACCAGGCGCTGCTTCTCCGTAAGAGGCTCAGGAACGATGCCGGGCTCTGCTGGAGCTCCTACCTTTAACGCACCCAATCCCGCACAGGTAGCAGCAGCCAAAAGGAAATGTATGGATTGTCAGTAAAGGAGAAAAAATGGCTGCCAGTGAAAAACAAGTCTATGTCACTAAAAATGGCAAGATCATTTAGAAAAATCTGCTTTTCTTCCTTTGGCTTTAGTCTCTCATTCGTGTCAAGGCCTTGAACTCAGAATGTGAATTTAAGGGTTTCTGCGTGTTTTGAAGATTCAAAATGATGGATTTGGTATGAAGGGGAGCACAACTCTTGTACTGCATGCCTGGACTGGTCTGTCCCTGCCGTGGGTCTGTCCCACATGTCCCTGGCCATAGGCAGGGCTGTCCCTCTGTGTTTCAGGACAACACAATGTCCCTGGACTACCCTGGTGGTGGCCCAGGCAGGACAGGGAGCTACCCGAGCTGCTGTCACGCAATTGTTTGCTGCTGACCAAGCGGGTTCCCACTGCCCTCAGGTACCCTCCAGGCGTGCTGGAGACTCTCTAACTTCTCCCCAAAATGCTCCAGGGAGTCAGCCGTCAGACTCACAGAACCACAGGATGACAGAATGGTTTGGGTTGGAAGGGACCCTAAAGATCATCTAGTTCCAACCCCCCCCTGCCCTGGGCAGGGACACCTCCCACCAGCCCAGGCTGCTCCAAGCCCCGTCCAACCTGGCCTTGAACCCCTCCAGGGATGGGGCAGCCACAGCTTCTCTGGGCAGCCTGGGCCAGGGGCTCACCACCCTCACAGCAAAGAATTTCTTCCTGATATCTCATCTAAATCTCCCTCTTTCAGTTTAAAACTGTTCCCTCTCATCCTATTGCTCCCCTCCCTGATCCAGAGTCCCTCCCCATCTCTCCTGGAGCCCCTTCAGGTACTGGAAGGCCTCTCTGAGGTCTCCCCGGAGCCTTCTCTTCTCCAGGCTGAACCCCCCCAGCTCTCTCAGCCTGTCCTCACAGCAGAGGGGCTCCAGCCCTCGGATCATCTCCGTGGCCCTCCGCTGGACCCATTCCAACAGGACCATGTCCTTCTTGTGCTGAGGGCTCCAGAGCTGGAGGCAGCACTGCAGGGCTTCTCCCCAGAGCAGAGCAGAGGGGCAGAATCCCCCCCCTCGCCCTGCTGCCCATGCTGCTGGGGATGCAGCCCAGGGTGCGGGGGGTTTCTGGGCTGCCAGTGCACATTGCTAACTTGTGTCCAGCTTTTCACCCGCCAGTACCCCCAAGTCCTTCTCCTCAGGGCTCCTCTCCATCCATTCGTCTCATGGTTCAGTGTTTTCAGCTCAGGGACTTCACAAGCCAGATCTGGTTTCTGGCTACGTAATAACCTGTGTGTGGTTTTCATTTATTTCCCTTTATTTATTTTTCACACTTGTTATCGTTGAACCCTCACGAATTTCTCTTTCAAGTAGTTTTCGGGTCTCCATCTATTGCTGTGCACTCTTGGCATCTACAGCATCCTGTGGCAAGGAGCACCACAGCTCTGCCTCCGCTCCATCGCAGCCGCTTGGGGTTGGTTTGAACCTCGTTGCTGCCGGCTTCACTTGGAGCAAGACCCTGCGAGCTTTTTCCAGGTGTAATTCCTGTGTGTGTCCCTGAGGGGACCAGAGCTGCAGTCGGTGTTCAAGAAGTAGTTTTCAACTTGCATGGTGGCTCTGCCTAGGTTGCCCAGAGAAGCTGTGGCTGCCCCATCCCTGGAGGGGTTCAAGGCCAGGTTGGATGGGGCTTGGAGCAACCTGGGCTGGTGGGAGGTGTCCCTGCCCATGGGGGTGAAACTGGACGATCTTCCCTTCTAACACGAACCATTCTATGATTCTATGGTTCTATGAGACCAAGCTGCGTCACCTCCATCGGGAGCAGTTACAGCGAAACCCAGCTCCGGGCCCTTGACCTGCAGGGGCTGCAGGGCACAAGCCCCCGGAGCTGCCTCCCTGCCCAGGATGCTGCTGGGAATGGCCACGGTGAGCTCTGCGCCCAGGCCACGTGTCACCTGAAGGAGCTGGGAGGCACAGTACAGCCTTCCACAGCGGCCTTTCTATTTCATCTCTAAAATGTGCCTTGTGTGCTTTCTGTGGCTGAAAAATGAAAAAATAAAAACTGAAGACATGGTATCTCCACGCTGCAGGGAGATAATTAAGACTAATAATGAACCGTGTTATAAGTGATTTTAAAAACAAAGCACAGCCATTTCTATTTCTATTAGGCTTTTATAAAGCTTTTATAGGCTTTTATGAAGCATATAGTTGGCTTTTTTAGATAATTAACTGTAGGCCCTAGCCTCTGGGATGCCGATGTTGCACCTTCCAACCAGGCACGCTCCCCCACCCTGCCCCAAGCCCCTGGAGCCAGGGGACACCTCTCCATCCACTTAACAAAATATCTCATGACGTTTCTAGATTTTCCTGCATGCTGGTATTAAGCTAATCGCTCTGTGATAGCTCAGTGATCCCACATGTTGTGTTTGCTGCTTCTCACTCCCCGGAAATCCTACTTTTCTTGAGGGAACTCAAACCTGACACTTACCAGGAAGCTCCATTTCTCTTGTCTCCAGCTAAAAGCTTGTTCTTTCCCCGGCTGTGTTTTCCCAAAAGAACTACCCTGCGAAAGGGTAAGCAAAACCTGATTTTTTTTGTCTTTGCTTTGGCCAGGAACGGGATCCGGAGACGGGATCTGGTGGGATCTTGAGATTTTGGAAAGGCCAAAAGATGCCGAAGGGCGAGAGTGGAGCAACCCCAGGCCATGGCCGCATGAAGCAGCAGAACCCCCCAGGCTCCCAGCTCTGCCCACCCAACACGGTGCCGGCAGTGACAGCCCCTCTCCCCATCCCCGGGGCTGCGCCATCTCCGGCAGCCGACATTTGCATCCACAGCTTGACTTGGGTGGGAGCACACATCTCCTGGTCGCCACCACCTGCCATGCCCTCACCTCTTGGGCCACCATTTGCTAATGAGACGGAGCCCATGGGGGAGATTTTGGCTGATTTGTGTCTGATACATCATTTGTAAAGCAGTTGTGTATTTAAATCAGGAGAAGGGGATTTTAATTATTCTGTAGTAACTAATTAGGCTTGCCCATGATGCACATGAGAGATGCACAGCTTTGCCTCAGTAGTTAGAGGGCGATTTTACGACGTATGGGCTGGAAGACCCTTCATCCCCGCAGGAAAACAAAAGAAGTGTTAATTCTCAGTGTTTCCGTGAGAAGAAACGTCTCACACTGGTCCCCATCTCAGGGTTGCGTACTCCATCTGAGGAAAATAAGGTATCAAAGTCCTTTTTATAAGAATGTCTTTCACAAGGTAACCGGAAAAGTTAAGAGCAAATGTGGTAGGCATGACCCGCCAACCGAACGTCTTCTGAGATCAGCTGAATACGGCGTGAAGGGAGCAGGCAAGGTGACGGAAAAGATTAGCCTGGTACCGAGGCCTATTTGCCATGGTAAAATGTCCCCAAAAGAGCAAGAGCCCCTGCCCCAGGGTGTGGGTTGGGGCTGGTTCCCGAACGGGTCCCCCCCCGGGCCACCCAGGAGGGTGGGCTACGGATGGGCTGCCCGTGGCCAACGGCCGGGCTGGGAATGGTTTCTGCAGTCTGAACCGGGCAAATAAAACTCCGCAGCCATCAAGGCGCCTGTAGGTGCCTGCCCACCTCTGCTGTGCTCCGCGGATGACAGTTTCATCATTTCTAAGCATTTTGGTTTGAATTCAGTCAGGTTGTAAAAATATTCATTTTATCCCTAGCTCAGATGTTGAAAGCGAATGTCAGCTAGAAGCAGAAACCCGGAATTATTCTGTGGGAAAATGCTAAAAAGAGGTTCTTCAAACCTTTTTCCAAAACTGAAATAAATTTTCCAGCGAGGCCGGTCGCTCGTGCCAGCCCCGGAGCTCTCTGCAGCGCGGCGGTGGCGGGGCCGGCTCTGCCCACGGCAGGCTCTGGTGCCGCTGCCCACCGGCAGCACGGCACCTCCCCGGGCATTTCACCGGAGCCACAAATATTTGTAACCTCTCACAACACTATTTCCCCGAGCCACATTGTTGGGGGGGGCTTGGCGCCTTTCCCCTCCGTACCCTTGGCTTTATTCTCATGTAACGAGAGCTTGGAAATACAAACTCTAACGATTTATATACCAGAAAGCAAATACAACTGCCAACAGTTATTATTTTTAACATCTTCAAATCTGTAATCCAATTACATGGATTTAAAAAACAGTAATTTATCGTATTGTATTTTTCAGTGGGGCTGATTTTTTTCACGCTTAGATTTCACCGGGGAGTTACCTCCTGCGTCTGGCAGGGAACAGGCGCCGCTGGGGTCTGGGTTTACTGTGTGTCCCTGCCTGGGCAGAGCCAGGAACCGGGCCGGGTGACAGCCACGCTGCCTCGGACACATCAGCTCGCCCTTAGACCCAGCTTCCCGGTGCTGCAAACTCCAGTTCCTATAAGGAAACCCCATTTTCAGCAAGCACTGACCAGTCACCGGCGCTGGATCCTGGCCCTGGGAGAAGACGGGGGTCCCCAGGGGAGAAGACGGGGGTCCCCAGGGGAGAAGGATGCTGCTTGGCTGGCACTGGGTACAGCCACTGCCCTGGCATCGAGAGGCTGTCACCTCCTCCGTCCAGCCTGTCCCCAGGTGCAGTCCCCGGCATCCACCTCCCACCTGGGAAAGGGACATTACGCTGCTGTCATTTTGGGGGTTAGCGAGCTGGCTTTGCGGCGCCTGGTGTGTGCTCCGGCGAAGCCTTCCTCATTTCTATTTCTGGGTCACATCCTCAATCTCCCTTCTTATCAGGTTGCATCTATTTATTTTTTTAATTGAATGCACTTCTTCTTAGCTGGTGCATATTGTCTCACCTGCGTCCTCCCTGGCAGAAACGTGGCTTGTTCCTGGGTGTTCGCATGCTGCGAGCTATTACCATGCCCACTGCAGCTGAGAGCGGTGGATAAAAATACTGGGTTTTGGGGAGGGTGTGTAGATTTTGGGTGCATGGTTTTAATTAGAAATTGACATTTCTAAGCCTTTGGCTGCCAAGCAACAAGCATCTAGAAAATGATCTCGGTTGTGATACGTAGGTACCCAGCGTCCATCCTCTCGGCTGTATTTAAAGCCTCAGAAAGGGCCACCTCCCCGGCCGCTGCACAGGCACCCCTGGGTGGTGAAGTTGGCAGTTCAGCCAGATGGCACCACGGCAGAGCGGCTGACCCAGGACCCTGTCACCCCCCCGCCACTGCTGGAGACCGAATGTAAAATGACATGGGAATGGAATCTGCTATGAGAGCCGGTGGGATGCTCTGAAACTGCAGCCGAATGGAGCCCTGCCTGCTCTCTGTGGGTCAAGCCCAGGACTTGCCACAGCCTGAGGACTTGTCCCCTTGGTCAGGGGGCAAACGGGAGATGCAGCCGCAGCCTGGAGCCCGCACGGACAGAATGCTGCAGGAGGCAGAGAGCACGGAGATGCTCGTGCAGCTCTGCAGGCGCTGCCGTACAGCCTCCCCGGCCTCAGCCTTACAGAACATGCAGCTTCCTCCTTATCTTTCCTTTCTGGAAGAGATTCTTGCCTCGAATTAGCTGCCTGACTCACTGCACTCTTCGCAAAACAGTGTTTTGTCCTCTCTTGCTTGCAGCACCTCCCCTCGAGCCCTTCAGCCAGGCTGGCAGCAGAGGAGAGCAGCGAGAGACAGTCTCCAGGAGCAAAGCCCCGCAAAGCCTTGGCACCTCGGGGCCATCCCGCAGGTCGGAGGGGCCGATGGCCACAGCACGGTCCCCCCCCGCACACTCCTTGTTCCTCTGGCCTCCCCTGCCCCGGGCTGGCAGGAGACGGGGCTGCGGCGCGTCCCCGGCTCGGCAGAGGCCGAGGTGCCCCTTGGGGTGGTCAGAGCGTGGCAGCAAGGTGGGCTCCTGAGTAGCGGATGGAAGGCTGGCACTGCCTTATCAGTGTCCCTCTTCCTTTCCTGGTAGTGACTCATTTCTCACGGGATATTACCCAGAGCTTTGCAGGTACTAAATATACCGGTATCTCTCGAGGAAGAGCTGGACAGTATCATAAACGTTTCCTAGTGCCCAAGCCGTGGTTTCCTGCGGTGGAAACATGCAAACAGTCACACGGAGCAGGGTGATGGCCTGCCTGGTCCCACGCTGTATGTCTGACAGTGGTTCCGGGCAAACGCTCCCCAAAAAGTCATTATACGCTCTTAACGTGCTTAATGGTGCAGCCCCCTCCTGTGGGGGCCGGATCCCAGCTGGCCAACGGGTCTCGGTCCGTAGCAGGAGGTCTGCTGTCCCTTGTTTGCTCCCCCTCTGGCCTCTTCTCCATAAGTGCCTAAGCTTCTTTCTGAATCTTGCTAAGCTCTTTCCTTCAGCTTTATCCCATTACTCTTCAGTCTTCCCCGCAGCATCCCTTCAGGTAACTAGATGTGGCCTTATAGTCTCAGCCCGGCTGCTCTCATTGCTTGGCTCAGCATGTGTTGGGTTGAATTCGGTGCGTTGCAAACGTGAGAGTAAGAATCTGACTGAGCTGAGGCCGCTTATTTCACCCTTCTGGGTGTTCAGTCCTCGGTGCGCCCTCTTTTGCACGCTCACTGAGGATACTTTTTATTCCAAGATACCATCAACTGTAGGTGATGCATCTTGTCTCTCCTCAGAGGTGCTGGTGGTCAGGTGGCTTGGTCAGGTGGAGTAAGAGACCCATAATCTGCCTGTAGGTGCCCATGAAATAACCACCCCACCTGTCCTCGGAGAGAATGTGGGCTTCGAGCCTGGAATGAACCTGGTTAGGAGGAATTTTGTGACAAAGGGTAGCAGAAGCTGGTCTGATGGACCATTCCTCCTCGGTGAAACAGGCTTTGTAAGAGGTGCCACCCAAGACGAAGGCAGGGGCAGAGGGAGATGTTTTCCATGAGCAGGACGCAGAGAGCACGGGAAGACTGGGGCTGAGGTTCTGAGCGTATGTGGCTAAGTCGGCAGGCCGTTACTGACCAGCAGTTGATTTCGTCAAGGAGCAGGAGGAGAAGAGCTGACTTCTGAGCGATTCGTTGACAGAAGACCAAAGCAAACCAGGCCTGCCCTCTGCCTGGCTGGGAGGTGTGGGAGGTCTGCACCGCGTGGTGCACGCACCTCATCTTTTGCAGCCCGTGGCAGATTTTCTGGCCTTTTCACCCCTCAGCTGTCTCCAGAGCTATCTGCAGCTCCCTGAATGTGCAGGGGGTTGTAGGATCTCCCTGGAAGGGCCACATCAGCTCAGAGCTTCATGAGCTTGGGGGATGCTAATCCGCCATGCCAATGTTCAGTGCATCTCCCCTTTTCTGCCCCTCCAAGTCTCCGGGAGCGCTGGGGTCTGGGCCCCACACTGGAAGGGCTGCTTCCCTGCATTGCCCTCACCTGGATTCACCGCGTCTCTTCCTTATTCTCCCGGGTCCTAAGTCAGTCATGGTCATTTATCTCGGGGTCCTCTAGACTCCACAGCCCCAGTATTGCTTTGTGCGTGCATCCATCACCCTGCACTGCCGCCTCGCTTACTCCTTCTCCTCCGTCCGACCTCCCCACGTGTTGTCCTGGGGCCCCTCCCCAGCTTGGCTCGCTCCCTGTGCCGAGCCAGGCTGGGTCATTTCTCCTGTTGGTGGTGAACCTTTGGTCCAGTATGACTGAAATGTCCAGCGGTGTCTTTGACAAATGGCGTCACCCTTGGAGCCTGAAGCAACCCAGTGTCGGGGGAATTGTTTCTGCTGAACAGCAGAGAGTTGCAAGCTACACTCAGTGACTGTCCTGTGGGCTGCTGAACTTCCAGGAGGATAAAACTTGGAACACAAGGGCCTTTCTGTCACCAGGGTGGCTTTTCTTCTCTCACACTCCAAGTGCCCATTGCTCATACAGTGCCGTAGGGCGAGTCCCAAACTCAAGCCAACTCCTCGAATCAAAACAGCTCTGTTTGGATTTGGTTCTGCCTCCTCCTTCCTAAATAACTCTGTTCCTCTCAGCAAATTGACCTCCCACACAGCATCCTGCCATCATCTTCATAAGGAACGTAAGAGATCCTGACTTGTCAACCCTCGTCCTCTTCTGCTGCTCTGTGGAGACAAATCTCCCCTGCCTCCCTGGGGGGACTCTCCTGGATCCCTCTGTTTCTCCTGGGAACCCCATCCCCTCCCTCCCATGGGAACAGCCCCCTCACGCCCTGCCTCGGCTCTGCTCTCTCCCTAACTGGTCTAGGGCCCCTCAGGCTTGCAGCACAAGCATCTCTAAGTCTGGAGAAATCCCCTCAGATGGCTCTCCCAGGCCTCCTCCTCCTCCACCTCTACACTCACGCTGTCTCTGCCTTCTGTCCCGCTTGCTCAGCACAGGGTCCTGTCTGCAGGTTTCTCATGATGGGCTTCAAAGCTCTGCTCAGTCTTCATCTTTGATCTTTCTCCTGGTCTCCACACATTCAGCCCACTAGCTTAGGAAGCTGGTCCTCCTCGGCTTTTCTGATGTCTTTCCCTGGTTTTCTCCTCCCTTTCTCATCTCTGCTTCTCTGCCTCTTCCTGACACCCGCCTCCCTCTTCTGCTGGATGCCCACAGCATCCTGTCCTTCAGCCCTTTCTGTTCTCCTTTCACACATTATCTCTGGGTAATCTCCACCACCCACTACCTCCAACCGCTATCTCTATGGTGACTCTCAGATCTACCGTGCTGCGCCAGACTTGTCTCTTTCTTTCCGAAAAAAAATCAGCCAGCCTGGCTGACATTTCCTGGTGGAGGTCTAGCCCCTCAGCCCAATTTCAGCGGAGAGAGAGCAGAGCTCATCGCCTCTCACCAAAGCCTTGCCCCATCTCTCCCGAGTGGACGAGACCTTCGTGCCGCACCGCTTTGCTCCACCTTGAGCTTGGCTCCTTGTTCCATCTATGCCTGAGCCCTGCACCGTCTCTCCATACGCTACTTCCAGATAAAGCCTCTCACATTAATTCCTCCAGCTAAAATCCTCGTCTGGGCTCAAATACGTTGCTGTTTGATTACTGCTAGACTCTTTTCTCTGGCCTGATGACAGCAGCCATGTTAATGAATACTCATCGCACCGGTTCCTGGAAACATTATTTCCCCTTTGCCTTGAATGCGTCACCTCTGGGAACATCGATGCCCCCTGGACGTTCCCTCCTTTATCACCAGGAATGGGAGCCCTTTGTCTTCCCTTGGAAAAGCCCCTGCAGCTTTCCTGCTAGTGTCCGACTCCCCGCTTGATTCCTGTATGCTGGAGAAGTGAGGTTTGGGGCTGTTTTGCAGACAGACCTCCCCAGTGGCCCTTTATTCCCAATATCCCTCTTTATCCCGCCGTCTTATTCCTCCACATGGTATTTGCTGGGTTGCTAACTACCGACACAGCAGGGGAGCATGCCAGCCTGCCAGGGCTGCCCTCCATCACCCTGGGCACGGCACCCGGCTGTAGACTTCTTAGGACACCGAGTGGCTTTTCTGAGGAGCATGCGTACGCTCGTGGTAAAATCAGCAACAAATCGCACTTTTCGTACCTTCGTCTTCATTTCCTCTCGGACGGCTGGGGCTGACATAAGGCTCAGGAGGGTTGTGGAAAAGGCAGGATGATGGAAAAGGCATTGCCCCTCAAAGCCAAAAGGTTGAAGACTGAGTGGTCCTGCCACCGGGATCTGGGAGCCTCCTTGCTTTTGACAGAGATGAAATGCGCTTTGCCTCTGCGGCAGCGTGGTGCCTTTCGAAGTCAGCCATTCGCTCCGCTTCGGCTCTCCTTTGTCCCCACGCCTCTGGGCCCCCAGTCTCCATCGCTGACAAATAACCTGCCAAATTTCAATCGGAGAAGAAAAACCATTTTGAAGCTGAGAGGCATTTAGAGAGGGCGTTCGAAAGCGTGCGGGTAGCCGTCATTGCCCTGCAAAGGGAGCCAGACCCCTCTGGAACTTGGGAGAGGAAAAATGCCTGGGTTGAGACTGACTTTAGAGGGTGCGGAGAGCACTGTGGGGCTCCTTGTTCCTCTCTACTTGGTCATTTCCCCTTAGGGATGAACTGAATGGTCAATTCTGTATTCAGGGCTGTGAAGGCAGCTGCACTTTTGCTGAATCTGCTACAGGAAGGAAAAAAAAAAAAAAAATCTGTATATTTCCATTTTCCTTAGAGAATGAAGCCTCTTCCCCAGAAAGCCAAGCTCTCCATTTGCAAGAGCAGCAGGGCAAAGTGATGAGAAAATAGCCGTGATAGCTGCTCCTGACATCTTGTGCTCGTCCCTCAGGCCTTACTCTGAAGCCTCTAGGTAGGGGAACGAAGGTGCACAGCATTCGGTTTTAGAACTGACCGCTGCTTGGCTCTCTGAATGCCTCGCTTTCTCATGGGGCGGCGCTGCTCAGGCCTCCCGGAGCAGCGAGGTCCATGAATTAACCATCAACCACCTCGGAAACCACAGATACTAGAACTGCCCAAGGCCAGGCTGGGAATCCCTGGCAGGGGGAAGTCCAAGAGCTCTTGCTCAACGTACTGCATGGACCCATCAGTGTACTGAAAAGCTCGTTCCTTGTCCCGCACACCCCTCAAAGGGGCATCTGGATAGATGCTCCTCCTGTTCCTCCATACAGGTTCCTCAGCTCTGCCCAGGAGAGGACTTATGGGGGTCAGGCAGGGGGAGTGCCTTCCACCCAGCTAGGAGCAAAGCATCCTAAGAAGAGATGTGAGAGCATCAGAGAATGTGTGAGGAGCAAGTACACTTGCCCTGCAGGCCTGTGCTGGCTGCCAGGCCTGACAAGGTCACCCCCAGCCCATGGCAAGCTGGTACCTCAGAAGACACATATGCAACGGAGTGACCAAAAGCCATGGGCAAAAGAGAAGTGAACAGTTGAGCCTAATTTGTGTAAGGTTGTAAATGAAAATCGCTGTGGCAGATGGTCAGTGGATTATTTTCCAGAGGGTTAAGCAAGACCCAGATTAGGAAAAGCTGAGAAACTTTGTTGTGGTGTGCGGGACATTATCCTGGGGCTCAGGACAGAGGGAGCCCAGTGCCTTTTCCGGGGCCCCTGGCTGTGCGGGGGGGTGGAGGAGCCCAGCCTGAGGATGGCAAAGCTGGGAGGCTGCAGGGGCAGCCGCGGGGCCAAGCGCGCAGGCTCTGCACACTGGGTTGGCATCACGGGCAAAAGGTGCCCCCGGAGCTTCACATGTCTTTAAAGCCAAGCTCCTGGCCAGAGTGGCTGGTGACCCCCTGGCTGGTGTCAGCCCTGACTTAGGGGAGGAGGACATTTCGGTTTCGCAGGTGAGCCCGGACACTGCCCTGGCCCTGCGGGGTGGCCGTGCCCACTGCCCGCATTCCCCAGGTTTTTCCTTGCCCTTGCCACCCTGGCAGCATCCCTGGGAGCCGTGCTGGGGTGCTGTGCCGGGCTGGCTGGAGGGTGCTGCGCCCTCCCCGCTCCGCTCCCTGCCCTGATTTCCTTCTGGAAATCCCAGAGTCTCCTCCAGATCCAGCTCTGGTTTTGGGGGCAGCCATCTCCCTCTCCCTCTCTCTCTCTCTCTCTTTCCTCTTCCCTCCTTCTGCTCTCCTTCCTCCTCCTCTCCCTCCCTCCTCTCCGCACTGTACTCTCCGGGGGCTCTGGGTACCGCTGCAGCATCACTCGCCACCTCCATCCCGGAGGCTGGGAGAGCGGGGCGGAAGGGGAGGGCTGCGGGGGACAAGCTGAATGAATGGGCATCGCCTCGGTGCTGCTGGAGCCTCCGCATAGGGGCGAGGCGGCCGGACCGCGCCGCGGGCAGGGGGGCAGCGGCGGCCGGCCAGCGGCCGGGACCGGGCCGGGCCGGGCCGGGCCGAGCCGAGCCGGGCCCCCCGCCGGGCCCGCCGCCGCCGGGGCGCTGCGAGGAGCGGGCGCTGCCCCGCCGCGGGACCGCTCCGGGCCGGGCGCCGCCTCCCGCCGTCGCCGACCGAGGTGAGCCGGCGGGGCCGGGGGGCGCCGCGGGGGCGGTGGGGGGGGGGGCGGCGGGGCCGTCCCGACGGGGCGGGCGGCGGGGGCTGGGGGCCGCGGCGGCCGCCCCGAGGCAGCGGGAGGTGGCGAGGGTGGGGGGGGGGGGGGACCGGGAGCGGGGCGGGAGGCACAGCCCGGGGGGACGGTGTGGACGGGACGGGCTGGAGGGTGCGGGGCGTAAGGATGGACAGTGCTGGGAGCGGGCTGGACCGTGCTGGGGCCGGGCTCGGTGATGCTGGGGTCGGGCTCGGTGATGCTGGGGCCGGGCTGGACGATGCTAGAGCTCGGCTCCGTGATGCTGGAAACGGGCTGGGTGATGCCGGGGCCGGGCTGGAGGGTGCGGAGCTGGGCTGGATGGTGCGAGGCGTAGGGATGGACGGTGCTGGGAACGGGCTGGACCATACCGGGGATGGGGTCGGTGATGCCGCGGTCGGGCTCGGTGATGCTGGGGCCGGGCTGGAGGGTGCGGAGCTGGGCTGGATGGTGCGGGGTGTAAGGGATGGATGGTGCTGGGAACAGACTGGACGATGCTGGGGCCGGGCTTGGTGATGCTGGGAACGGGCTGGACGGTGCTGGGACCGGACTGGAGGGTGCTGGGGCCGGACTGGACGGTGAGGAGCTGGACTGGATGGTGCAGGGCTGGGCTGGATGGTGCTGGGGCCGGGCAACAAGGAGTTAATGGTCTGCGGAGCAATCGGGCTCAGAGAGTGTGTGTGTGTGTGTGTCTGTGTCGGTGTGATCCAGCACCCACGGGGGGGGGGGGGGGGGCGTGGCCCGTGACACCCCACGGGTGTCTGTGGGAGGCCGCGGGGTGCAGGTGCTGGTGGCAGCGTGTCGGGGCCCCACGGCTGCGCAGGCTGGATGCGAGAGCCACAGCAAAGCCTGTCCCCCTGTCCCCGCCGCCTCTCCCTGGGAGCCACACTGCGCTTGTCTGTGCCTGGGCGAGTGTTTGTGCCCGTGTGCGGGATGCGCTGCGTGTGTGCGGGGTGAGCTGCGGAGCCGGCGCTGGCCTGTGCGGTGGGGCCGGGGTGGGAGATCCAGCGCCCGCCTGCCGGGGTGCAGAGCGGAGCGTGTCCCCATTTCCGTGTGGGTGCCAACCGCATCGAGCCTCTGTGCGGGAGCCAACCCCAGCCCCGGCGTGCGTTGTGTGCGTGTCCCGGTGCACGCGTGTGCCCTGCTCCGGGCGCGCGTGGCGCGGGCACGCGTGTGTATCGGTGGGTGATGTGCGCCCGCGTGTCTGGGCGCTGCAGGGGGGGTTGTGTTGGAGGCTGTGGGTGTGTGCCAGGGAACACAGGAGTGGGATGGAGGGAGCAGGCACGTGTGGGGAAAGCAGGGAGGTGCGGGGAGGCTGTGAGCACCCCTGTGCAAGGGTGGCCTCCTCCTCCGCGGGCAGGGGGACAGCATCCCATGGCAGCGCCAGCCTGGCTCCTGGCACCTCTTGTGAGCATGCCTGTCCCCTGTCTCGCCGAGCGTGGCCCCGGCCTGTGCCTGGCTGTGCGCATCCCGTGTGCATCCGGAGGAGGGGGAAGGCAGGGCTCATCTTCGCCTCCCTTCCCTCGGGCCCTGAATGCCCCCCTCGCCTTTCCCTGGGCCGGGGATGGGTGTCGTGGTGCTGTGCCGTGTGCGTGGGCAGGCGGTGCCCACTGACAGAGCTGCCTGCAGAGGCAGGGTGGCCAGCCTGAACCTCTAGCCCCCCGCTGCCCGCTAGGTTTTGCCCGTGTAAAGGTGCTCCCGCATCGCACCGGCTCCCACCGAGCCAGAGGGGCTGCGGGGAAATGGAGCCGGCCGGGGCAGCGCCCTCTGTGCCCCTGCGGATGCTCCCGGCGTATCCCTCCAGCTGCAGCAATGGCATGGGTCAGCCCTCAAAGTGTCCCCCCACATGCTAGTCCCCCTCCAGGAGAGAGATGCCATGGAACAAACTCCTCCAGGCCTTTGCCATGACGCAGTTAGGAAGCCCTGGTCCAGGATGAGGCCCGGGCAGCAGCAGGATTTAGAGCCCTGTTGCCATCATTTCCTTTGGAGTTTGGCACCAGCGTGCCTTTGAGGAGGTGAGCCTTGGTGACCTTCCCGACACCGTGCCACCATCCCGGTGTAGGGCCAGCACCTGCCGCACCGTGGGCGGACGCGTCCCTGCGGATGCACGGGGGCCGGCAGCTCGCAGGACCTGGGCATCTCAGAGCGCTTCCTGCAAAATGGACTCTCGGAGCCTCGCGAATCCGCCTCCAACCGCTTCTCCTCCGAGGAAACACAAAGCAGAGGCAGCCCGCAGGCTTCCTGCGGGAAGCTAACGCCTGGTCGGAGCCGCTGCTCCTGCTTCTCAGACATGGGGCTGCTTCTTACGCCGGCAGGAAAATGGGGCTTTTCCAAATGCAGGCTCTGCAGCTGGTGTGTGCGAGCCCAGCTCCGATCTCCGCAGCAGCTCGGCTCCTCTCGGTGTTACATGACGTACCGGTACAGTTTGAAGCACGGCTGCAAGTGGGGAAGCAATAGAGCAGCTCAAGGGAAACCTGCCACTCCGCAGCAGGAGACTTCTGCACCTTCTTACGCCCTCCTGCCAGTCCCATGGCGCCGGGCTGAATTTCACCCTCGGAGCGTAAACATCTGGCAAGCCAGGAAAAAAAAAAAAATGTAAATCAAATAAACATCGGTTAGTAATTGGAGACCCGTTTTGAAATTGGTTGGGTACCTGCATGCCTCCCAGGCAAGCTTTTCTCACGTTAACCATTGTGCATCTTTGCATGAAAAATGAGGCTTTATTTTCAGTCTGGGTAACGGCAGCGCAGCACGGCTAGAAATGAACACGCTGGGTCCCCTCTAATCTGTCCACAATCAGGCTTCTCCCAGGCACTGAGCCGCTACTGCCGGTGTCGGAGATGAATAGTCCTGGATCCAGATGGCAGCCTGCATTCCTCGCTGCCCACATCATCCCTTCGCCATCCGCAGAGGAAGGGAGCGACCTGCAAGGAAGCGTCCCTGGGAGGACCCCCGTGCCACGGCAGCCACCTGCGTCCCCGGTTTTGCTGCCCGTGGCTCAGGCCGAAGCCGTCAGCTTGCGCTTCGCGGCGTCAGCCACGGGCGAGGCAGCACCTGGCTGCCAGAAGCTGCGCCGGTTTCCGATGTGCTTTTGGCCGGGGTTCAAGGTGCTCATTTCGAGCTTGGAGCTCGGCGTGGTTCTTCTTCTCACCGTCTTCCAGCCTGGATGCGTGGCAGCTGGGGCTGGAGCCGCAGCCGGCCGAGCGCCCTGGCCAGCCATGCCTGGGGCTGGGGGCTGCCCGCAGCCCTGGGTGGCCTTCTTGGTCTCCTGGGCCACGATGGGGTGAGCCGAGTCACCCCAGGTGGGGCTGAGACAGCGCCCACCCTCCCCATGAGCAGGCCGTGTCCGGGGAGAGGACTCCGGTCGTGCTCACTGACAGCAAAGGGGCTGCGGGCGGGTGGCAGGCCATAGCTGGGGGGGTGACAGAATCACAGACTGGTAGGGGTGGGAAGGGACCTCTGGAGATCATCTACTCTACCCCCTGCCAGAGCAGGGTCACCCAGAGCAGGTGGCACAGGAACGCCTCCAGGCGGGTTTGGAATGTCTCCAGAGACGGAGACTCCCCCACCTCTCTGGGCAGCCTGTGCCAGGGCTCTGCCACCCTCAAAGTCAAGAAGTTCCTCCTCATGTTGGGATGGAACTTCCCATGCTCACGTTGGTGCATCGGCGGGAGTCATTTTCAGCAGGGAATCTGCTTGATTATTCTTCATTTTGGGGGGGTGGTGGTGGGGTTTATGTCAGGTTTATGCAGAATAAATGGAAGAGAAGATTCAGCTCCTCTGCTTGGGGCTGTGAGGGAAGCCCTCGCCGTGAGATGGTGTTTGAGGCGCTGCGTCTCGCCGAAAGCCGGCAAAGCTTTTGTTGAAACGACGCGCTCTGAGTTTTCCGCCGACCTCTTGCAGCTTGGACTTGGTGTGTCCCGCTCTCTGTGGCGTAACAATGACGGTGCTTTGCAGAAGACGCCTGCGTTTCACGCTTTGTATCTGCTTCCACGTCTTGTTTGGGAGCTTGGCTCTGTGGGTAGTGCCTTTGGCTACAAAGAACCATTAGCAGAGTTTCCAGCGGGCTCCTTGCGGGGACGTCGCGTTACGGTTTGTGTCTGCAAGAGAAAGGGAGTCCTCAGCCCGTTCTTCCTTGCACTGGGAACGTTCCCGTCAGGCTGGACCCTAACGTGCCAGCTCTGGTTCCGCTCAGGCAGGCTCTCACGGATGCCAGCCTTTCCCAGCCCTAATGGCTGGCTGGGGGTTCGGACCGTGGGCTGTCAGGAAAAACACCTTTCCTGAAAGCTCTTCCTGAACTCCTGGGTTCAGGGCCTGGCTCACTGCAGCTCTTTGCAAAGCTTTCCAGCTGCTCGAAGGAAGCACCGTACAATTTCCAGGGCCGTTAGGGTGATCTCGGTGGTTTTATGCCTTGTGGGGATGGGGGGGGAGGTTGTGACAAGTAGCTACAATCCTCCACTCTGCTGGCTGCAGGATGCTTTGGATGTCCCCTGGGTCTGGCTCCTGCGTTCCCCAGGGAGCGTGGACCCTTCTGCACATCCCTTGGGTGACTCCCACGTTGAGGGACCCTGTCCCCTCCATCCCCCAGCACCTGCTTTTGGGTTTGGTGGCCCCTCTTGTCTCCCGCGCTGCCCGTAGGCTGGTTGGTGAGGACTCGGAGGAGCAATCTCTGCAGGAGGGACCCAGGAGCTTTGAAGAACGGTGTTGACACTTGCAGTGGGCAGAGGTCTGGCCGGCGAGCAGGGAAGGTAGGTGGTGTGTGCGCAAAATACGTCCAAGGCAGGAGTGTTGAAACTGCTGGGCTCTGTGCTCAGGAGGAGCAGTACGAGAGCCATGACAAGCATCATGAAAGTCCCTTTACAACGAGTATTTAATATCCGAATCCCTCGGCTTTTTGTCTCGATGTGTCTTTCCGGGACAGGGGCCACCCACACACTTTCCCTTGCAAGATGACAAACGCACGCCAGCCCTGGCTGTTCTCCTCGCTGCACAGTGCCGCAATGGGGGCTGGCCGGCATGGCCGGGCTGCTGGAACCCTCTCCCTGCCTCTTCCCTTCCATTTTCCGTCTCTCTCAGATGTGGCAGGGTGTTTTCTTCACCCACATTGCCTCAGGGCCTTGTTAGAGGAGCAGGTGCTGGAGGCGGGGCATTGATTTCTCACGTTCGGTGCCCAGGATGACCCAGCTGATGGCCAGGGCTTCGCAGGGAGCAGCTTCTCTCCGTGCCGTGCGGGCCGGGAAGAACGTGTGGCAGATGTCCCCAGGATGTTTCAGGGCATCTGCTTGTGCCCTAAGGATCCTCGGTGGCCACCTCCCCTCATGTGAGACACCCCTCTGCGCCTGGGGTGCCCATAAGGGGGACAGAGCCGGGCCGTCCGTGTGTGTCAGACCAAAGTCCTTGGCTGCAGCCGCGGGGAGCCTCGCCGTTCGCTTTGGAAACATCCTCTGGGTGGTAACGCTTTCCACCATCTTCCCGCCTCCGTCCTCCCCCCGGCTCAACTCCCTCCCCTCTGGTGTCTCCAGGGCTTGCACCGCTCTTTCCCCATTCCCACCGGGCACAGTTCTCTCCCAGCCCCTCGCTCTCCTCTGGGGCTGCCCTGGCACAGCCCTGCCGTGACGTGACGTGTCCTGTCCTTCACCCTCGGGGCAGCTGCCGGCTCCAGGGATGGTGATGGCCCTGCCTTCCCTGAGAGGCTGCCGGGGCCGACACCGGGGTGGGCAAGGGCCACGTCCTACCGCTCCATCAGCAGAGCAGCACCCCACGAGGTATTTATAGGCTCGGTAATGTTATTCCCCTGCCAAACTATTACTGAAATAGGCTCAGTGTGTGTCATAGGAGAGAGGATTTTAATGGCACAGTTTCCTTGCTGCGGGAATGAAGCTGACGCTCCCTCCCCGTTTCCCTCGTCCGATTAATTTTTCCCTTGGCGGAGAGGCGTGAGGGGACGGCTGCTCCGGGGGCTTGGCTGAGGCTTCGTGGGCTTGGGCAAGTCCTTGAGATGGGCACCTCAGCCAGGAGTTCATCGCCCGTGTCCGCCGGGACCTGCTGCCTTGCAAAGGCAAAAGGACAAGGTCCCTTTTCCAGCGATTTTCGTGTTCTGAACAGTAAGACAATTTTCCGAATGATCAGAAAGGGCCAGTTTGGCATTTTCTAAATAACCCACCCTCCTTCTGTCTCAGCTGGACACTGCTGCTGGTTTGGGAAGAGGTCAAAGTCCAGTGAATCCTTTTAGCAGTGCCTGGAGGAAGCGTTTCGGCTGGCTGAAGGGCAGAGGATTTCGCAGCCTGTTGGTTCATAACCACTGGTGGGATTCCCTGTCTAGTCCCCGCGTGCCGTGGCTAAAAGTCTCTGGGGTGGGAAAACCAATTTCATGCCAGGCATAGGTTTGGGTTGTGTTTTCCAGCCAGCGCGCTGGATGCGCTGGAGGCTGGAGGTGCACGGATGGACAGACCCACCACAGTGGCCGGTGTCCTCTCCCCCCAGGTGGAGGAGGGTCACTGAGGGGGTGTGTGCCCTCCGTGATGGGATGCAGGGCAGCTGGGCTGGGCAGGAACAGGGGCAGGAAAAGGGGCACCTACGCTCCTGTGAGCTCCTCAGCCATTTCTTGAGGCTGGCCGGGTGTGGGAGTCCTGGCCCCGGCGCCTCAGATGGGTCTGCCTGGGGCATTTGAGCCTTGAAGGGCATGAGCAGAGGAGAGCAGCCTGGCACTGGGCCGGTGGAGGCCAAGGTCGTGGGCTGTAGGCCATGGGGGGAGACAAGCCCCCCGTCTGACATGGGGGTGGGAGGCTGCTGCAGACCAGGGCTCCCCAGGTTTGGAAGCAGTTGCTGCTGGGGACCCAAGGAACAACGAGAGGCTCTGGAACCGGAGGAGCAGCCCCTGCCCCTGCCCCCCTGATGTCTCCACTGCTCTGCTTGGAGCTGGGAGCTGCGGGGGGAATCCTTCCCCTGCCATGGCTCCTCGCCAGCCTCCGGCGCTGCCCACATGTGACGCAGACAGACCTGCCCCCGGGGCCTCCGTGCCCTCTGCCCCGGGGGGAGCCGGCCAGGGGCTGGTGGCCAGGAGGAGCCCTGTGCCCGCTGTCCCCAGTCCCCCTGCAGCGCTGCTCACAAGCGCCGCAGCCAGGCCCTTGCAGAGGCAGCTTGGAAACTGGGAGCCAGCGTGCTGGAGAAAAATGTCCTTCCCACACAGAGCCCGGCCTGTCCTCCTCCCTCCAGCAGCGCTGCTGCTGGCGAGCTGCAGGCTCGGCGCCGCGCCGGGCTGCAAAGTGACGGGACCCTGCAGGACGGAGAGCCCTGGGCTCCGGGGCAGGGGGTGCAGACGGAGCGGATAGCCTTGGGGAGGCTTCTCCCGCGATGCCGTGGGTGTCTCCCAGCACCCAGCCCTCCTGCCCATAGCTCTGCGGGCCTCCCTTGCGCCTCTTCCACCTTTTGGTGGAGGTTGCTGTGGACGGGGTGCTGATGGTGGCAGCGCGGCCCTGGAGGCAGCATCCCTGCCCCGCTCTCCTCCTGCCCACACCTCTTTGGCTTCCACCATTGCTGGCAGGTTGCCCAGCCAGCTGGACCCCACGTCCTTCTCACCCCCAGTTATTTCCCGGACAGTCGTTCCTCTCCCTCTGGTGGTGGCATATCCTGAGATCAACGCTGAGCGCTCTCCTCCTCCTCCTTGCTGTACTATCCCTTAGGACAGACCATTCAGCTTGCTCCTCCTCCTCCTTTTCCGCTACATTAATGAGTCTCTTTGCACTAAGAAGTCGTGATAGCTGCCAGGGGACCTGGGAGGACTGTGGAGAGTGGTGGGGAGGCCACCAGCCCAGCTTCCAGGCTTTGGGATGCTGGGCGCTGGGTTTGGGATGCTGCTGTGGTTTCCTCGGTGTTGGCTGAGCCCCTGGCACAGGGCGTGTGGGGCAGGAGGGACGTGACGGGCAGGGGGTATTTTGCACTTGCTCCTCAGCGGTGACAGGAGGTGGAGGAGTCAGTTTGGGGCAGCACCCGGCTGCTCTGCTATGGTTTTGCCCCATTTCTGCTGTGCTTGGTTCTCCTTACCCTGCTGGAGGGCTTCTCCTTTGGGGATCTCGTGGGCAGGGGGAGGGCAGCCCCCGCGGTGGCCTCCCAGCTCCACCCCCACAGCAAAACTCCCTGTGGCCACTGAAGCTCCCACAAAGGCCTGTGCGTCTCACGGGACGTTTCCACTGGTGGGCTTCAGACCCAGCGGGCTGTGTGTGGGCAGGGGATGTGGGTCCTGGGCAGCCTCCAGCCCCTCACCCAGGAGCTGGTCCCCCGGCTCAGCACGTGCCGGTTGGCAGCAGAGGGGTCTGTGCGGCAGCTACTCATGGTTCAGAGCCTTACTAATGAAAACTGGACTTTGCAAGCACATTTGGTGGGCATTGCTTTAATTTTCCAGTGTCTCAACACTCTCCAAAACCTGAGAAATGGAGATGGTTTCTTCTCGGCGGGGAGGGAGGCTCCTGTTGTCGCTCTTTCACATATGCACGCATACACACACACACGCACACAGAGGCTCCTCTTTCTCTTCCTTCCCACTTTCCTCCTCCAAAAGACTTCAAACACTTTATGAAAATGTTATTTTCTCCCAAACTGTTGCCTTTCTGCCTTGCTCTCCCCGAGCAGGCTGCTGCCTTTCCCTGGGCTCCGCTCCACGTGTGCGCTGTCAGCCACGTCCCTGCGGCGGCTGCAGCCCAGCCTGCAGAAGGGGGAAGGTGCTCGGGTGGCCGTGCCGGGGGGGTGCCGGGCTTCTCCCTTTGCTTCTGCTGGGGCTCGTCTGATCCTCCAAGTTGCTCTAGACACAATAAAGTAAAACCCTCCCGCGAGGTGGTGCGGTGAGGATGCAGCCGCCCGGCTGCACTCTCCAGGATGCGATGGAGGTCTCATTCACCAGAAGCACGTTGGAAGGTGCCCGCAGCCCCACGGCAGCCTGCTCCTGGCAGCTGCCCTGCCAGGGGGTGCCGGGCCGCAGCGCTGGGCAGGAGCCCTGCTCCCTCTGCATGTGTCAGGCTCTGCTGTCTGCGTGTCCCGCGGGCAGGGACGGACCCGGGGACAGGCTGGAGGTGGGCTGGAGTTGAAAAACCCTTTGTTGTCTTGTACGAAGGGGACTGACTCACTGCTCTCCCGTGCTGTCATAAGCAGATGGATGATTTAATCACCTAGCAACCAAAATAACGTCAGGTGAGGAGCGCTTCCTGATCTGCTCCCAGCCCACAGCCCCTCTGCTGGGCTGGTGGCAGGGGCCGGACAACCCCTAGCCATTCCCCAGGCCTTGGGCTTCCCTGGATGAGGCTGGCAGGTGGCCCTCTCCTGCCGGCCCCACCAGAGCAGGGTGCGGGGCTGTGCTGTGCTGTGCATCACGCCTGCCACCAGCAGCCCAACAGAAGTGGCTCTCAGAAACATGGCTGAGGTGGTGTGCACAGGGCAAGGGGCGAGGGGGTCCCCCAAGGCCAGCTCCCGGGAAGGTCAAAGGGGCATCTCCAAACATAGACAGAGGGGCCGAGTGTCTCGCACCATTTGGGCAGGTTGCTGACTGTCTGGAGCACCCAGGGCTCCCATATGAGGAGAGGGAGGCTTGTGCCTCGGACCTCCAGAGCACAGTAGAAGTTTCTGGGAGGTGAGCCCAGAGGACTTTGGATGGGATCCATCAACCCCTTGACACCCCCTCCTCTGTGTGCACTGCTACGGTGCCAGCTCTGGGCGCCCTTGGCTCCTGCCCGGTCCATTTGCCTGGCACCCTCGAAGCGGGAGAATAACCCCGGCATCGGTGTGTTTGTTCCAGTTCTTCTCCCGTCACAGGCAGGGAGGCCTTTGCCTGCCCTGTCCATGCTCATGGCATAGCCCTGATGCTGTCAATCCTGTGCTGCCTGAGACGGCAGTTACCTCCTGATGGCTCCAGCCACCCCCCAAGGCTCTTGGCACGGGGCTACTACATCGCTGCGGGACGGGTTCACTACAACCCACCCCGCAGGTGACGAGACCTCCTGCAGCAGGGTCTGAGCTGAGAAGGAAAGCAAGTGCTGGGCAGGCAGAGGGCTGCCCCAGCCTGGCCTGGTGGGGCATGGAGGTGTGAGGGCATTGCTGGTCTTGGGGCATTCATGCCGCCCATTCGGAGCTAGCTGGAGTCCCTTTGCCGCAGACCCCTTCATGGCTCCTGGCGTGGGTGCGGGAGCGCAGTGAAGCGGTTGAGGACCCATCTGCCCAGGCCACAAGCCCCAGCACCCTCATGGGACTGCGCTGCTGGGCTGCTCAGGGCCGGCTTCTTCCCCCAGGGTGCCTGATCTGGCGCTCAGACCTCGGTGCCAGTGTGAGATCGCTCGCAACCCTCAGGGCAGCCCAGCATTAGCCGGTCCAGGGGCTGGAGGGTGGGATGGAGAGATGCCACTGAGCCATCAGACGCTGACCCAGACCCATGCAACCGTCTTCCCCCCCCTCCCCAGAAGCAAACACCCAGCCCGGGAGCGGTTGTGCCAGGTGAGCCTCGCTGGCTGTGGAGGCGCCGGGCAGTGGGAGCTGCTGCTCCCCTCCTCCAGCCCATCAGGCTGAAGGACGCGGGGCCATCGCAGTTCCTGGGTAAGAAGCTGGCACCAGTGCTGCAGCTGCCAGGGACCGGAGGAGGGCTGTGTAAATAGGGCACCCCAGCTCCCAGCTCCTCTTTGTGGGGCAGAGCCGATATAATTAGACGATACGCCCTGTTCCGTGCAGCACGCCGAGAAAGTCTTTGTGCCGCCGCGGCCCTGGGGAGCCCCGCAGCCCTACTTTGGTGGCACCGCTTGTCCCAGCGAAGGTGAGCCACTTCCAGGCAATGACTGGTTTGCTCCCTCCTTCCCTGTGCTGCTCCAAGAAGCACTGCCTGGTGTCCTCGCTAGACGACCGTGTCTCCTCTCCTCTGCTGTGGGTTTGGTGGCTTTGGTGGATGGACCCTGCTGACCTACAAGAGAGGGGTCAGTGAGGTGGTGCTGGCAGGGACCTTAAAGATCATCTAGTTCCACCCCCCTGCCATGGTGAAAAATTTCTTCCTAATGTCCAGGAAAATGAGCCGTAGCTATTTGGGAACTCCTGCTTTGTGGTTCTGACACCAAAGCCACCAAATCCAGACTGTTTTGCCCCTGCCAGCAGCCGGAAAGGTGTTTGGCACCCCCACTCCTCCAGCCACTTCCAGTTGCTCCACGGGGATGGGCTCAGACCAAGCACCCACCAGCTCCCGACCAGGTCAGGGGTGGGTCTGTGGGTGCTCCCTGCTGAGTTTGCTCTGGGAGCATCCCTCATGGTAACAGCCACAGCCTGCTGCAGAAACAACTGAGGTCTCTATGAACCAAGGCAAATTTCAGAGAAAGAGTAAAGGAATTTTAATTCCACAAATGGAATGTTTGCTCGGATCTGCTAGTTTACGCTGGAGATGTAAAGCTGCTTTAACCTGCCTTTCTCAGAGGGGCGTAAAGGGATGTTTGTGTACATCGTGCTCAGCGCCCGGGTCAGGCTGTTCTCCCCGGGAGTCAGATCCGATCTCCCGTCTGAGGACAGATTGATCGACTCACTGGCTCAGAAGCAGCTGCTCAGCCTTGTCGCAGCGCTGCTGCCCGCTCCTCTGCCCGCTCGGCCGCGGCTCCCAGCCCGCTCCGGCGGAAGCACTAGGGACCTGCTGCTCTTCACCTCTCCAGATGTGCTACGCACGACTGTGCCTGTGCCTGCCCCGGGCAGGGCTTTGTCCCCCTCCCACCAGAGGACGCTGGCTTCAATTTGATGTCTTGGCTGGGGGAGAAGCAGTGGCATTGCCACCAGCAGGGAGTATGGACCAGGTGTCCCTGTGTGTGTCATCTCCAAGCCAGGGATGACATAACCAGCAGGAGAAAAGAGGAGGGAGGAAGGCATCTGCTTGGACATTTCCCACCCTGGGCAGGGAAGGGACCCCATGGTGGCGTGCATGGGACCGTGGGGCACATTGGGACCTTTTCCATGAGAAGAAGTCACAATGCATTGTGGCCTTAGAATCATAGAATAGAATCATAGAATAGTTTGGGTTGGAAGGGACCTTTAAAGGCCATCTAGTCCAACCCCCCTGCAATGAGAAGGGACATCTTCAACTCCATCAGGTTGCTCAAAGTCCCGTCCAACTGGACCTGGAATGTTTCCAGGGATGGGCATCTACTACCTCTCTGGGCAACCTGGGCCAACATCTCACCACCCTCATAGGAAAGAACTTCTTCCTGATATCTAATCTGAATCTCCCCTCTTTCTGTTTAAAACTGTTGCCTCTCATCCTATCGCTCCCCTCCCTGATCCAGAGTCCCTCCCCATCTCTCCTGGAGCCCCTTTAGGGACTGGAAGGGGCTCTAAGGTCTCCCCGGAGCCTTCTCTTCTCCAGGCTGAACCCCCCCAGCTCTCTCAGCCTGTCCTCACAGCAGAGGGGCTCCAGCCCTCCCAGCACCTCCGGGGCCTCCTCTGGCCCCGCTCCAACAGCTCCGTGTCCTTCTGCTGTTGGTGGCCCCAGAGCTGGAGGCAGCACTGCAGGGGGATCTCCCCAGAGCAGAGCAGAGGGGCAGAATCCCCCCCCTCGCCTTCGGGGAGCTTGGTGCCAGGAGAGGCCCTGGCTCACCCTGGCTGGTGAGCTGGCTGGAGGGTGCAGGCAGGACTGTCCTGCCTCGGCGCTGGCATGGGGACGTACCTGAGGGTGGCTTGTAGCAGCCCATGGTGAGGCCCCAGTGTAGGAGGGCCATTAGGAAAGCCCAAGTTTCCCCTACTGCCACCAGGCTGTGGTAGAGTTGTTGGCAATGGGGCGAGCAGAGCAGGGGCGGGAGCGGGGCTGGATGCTGCTGGTGGCTGCCGTGTATGTGGCATCTCCTGCCCTTGGCAATGCTGCTGGAGGATGGCGCGGGCTGGAAGGAGAGACGTTTTTGCTTGAAAAGCCAAAATGATGGGAGACCAGGCCATCGCTGTAGCTGGCGAGGACTCACCTCTGCACTGAAGTCCACCCAGGAACCCCTGAAGGGGGTCCCCACTGCCCCGCAGCACCCAGGCGGTTGCTGTGTGAAGGCCAGCCAGGGAGAGCCCCAGGTCCATCCCTCCGCTACCCCTCCCCGATGATCAGAGCAGCTGCTGGCCCGGCACAAAAGTCCTCAGAGACCCAGCCTGGGGAGAAAAGACTGTTATTTTGCCTCCATTTCCTTTCCGTTTGTCCTCTCCTCCAGGAAAGGAGGATCAGCCTGGGCAAGGCACTGCTCCCCAGGGAGCCCTTGTGTCCTCTGGCACCTGGACCTTCACAGGATTCACAAGGAGGAGGGAGGAGAAAGTCCCAACCTGTGGATCTGAGGAGGTCATCCAGGTCTGCAGCAGGCTCCGACTCTCCTGTTTCCCCCAGAGACAGGAAAGGCCAAGCCTGGGAAGGAGCCAGTGAATCAAACCCGGGCTGCCCGCACCCTGCTTCAAGAGTGATTGCAGGCATCGGAAAAATAAACTTCTGCGGGCAGAGCAGTCGAGGGCCTGCTGGAGGCTGGAGACCAGCTCCAGCGCAACTTCTTCTGCTCGAGCCTGGCCAGCAGGCTGGCCTCTGCCCTCCGGACGGGAACAGGGGAGGACAGGGAGACCCCAGCAGGCCTGGGTGCTCTGCTGGACCGGGGCTTGCGTCAGTTCCATGTGCTGCGTGCACCATCTTCTACCTAGTAGAGAAAAGGCAACGTCTGTTTTCCCATTGAAATTCACAGTTTTCCTAACTTTTATCATAATGGGAACATGAAATCTTGCCTCCCCTAGAAGTCCCTGCAGCTCAGCAAGAGGTTGCTCCACATTTCACTGGCACAGGGAGCTGCGGTTTGGACAGTGGGTGCTTTTCTCCCAGCTGTTGTCCTGGCATCACTATTAAATAGGTTTCTGCAAAAAAACACACTCAAATGCCGTAAAAGTGTGGCTGGAAGTCCTATTCTCTCTCAGATCATATGTTTATGGGCATAAAGAGCTTTTATAGGTAGATTAACTTCATTAAAATTGAAAGCACTCATTAATACCACTGTAACTCGATCTAATAATACCTTAAGCTTGGCTGGGTTCGTCTCTGTGATGAAGCTGCTCCTCTGTGGGTGCCGGGACCTGTCGCTGAGGCTTCCCTTCTCCTCCCTCTGCCTCACACCACGTTTCCTGCGTTGGGTGGTGCTGGCTGCTGGGTCAGGGTTGTGCCAAAAGGCTCGCTCAGCGCCAAGGGTCAGCGGGGAGCACCCGGGGCCACGCAGAGTCAGAGACCGTCGAGGGGGGGGGTCTTGCAGACGTCAAGTCCCAGCAGGGTCACGCTGGGGGTGGAGGACAGGGGTATCTCTGCCCCGAGGACGTGCTTTCAAGTTCTGGCTCTTTGCTCTCTCTCCTTTGCACGCAGCGTGGAGCACTTCTGGAGGCAGCTGAGCTGCTTGGCCGTGCGCCCATCGGTGGGTTGGGTTTCGGAAGGGGCGTGATGCTGGGGAATGGGGGTCAGCACTAGGAGGACTTTTGGGAAGGCTGAAGATGTAGAGCAGTTCCTGAGGTGGTCCTAGACCAGCACGATCTCCTGTTTGATCTGGAGCAGGAGAGAGGAGCCCGCTCCTACAAGGTGCTATGTGGGAAATGGGCCCTGCTAGAGGCAGGAAAGGTTTAGAAGGGGCTGAGGCCAGCTCTGCTGCTCCTCCTTGGCTGGGAGCAGTGTCTTGTCGCTGGGCACTGTCTGCAGGAGGTGCTCAGAGCAGTCTCCACACACTCGTCATGGGCATCACCCAAAACGTAGAGGCACGGGGCTGCTTCCATTGTGCCCCCGCTGGGGTGGTCCGCTCAGAGGTACGGCCACGCCTGCCTGCACGCACAGGGACTGCCATCGCCCATGGCCCTCATGGACTCCCATCGCAGCACCGAGGTGGAGTCGGGCCTTTTCTCTTGGAGCCCTTCCCCAGCCAGAGCCAGCTCCCTGCCACCAGCAGCCGTGTGGGGAAGGAGACAAAGGGGAACCCCGAGAAATGGCGTGAGCAGTCTGGGGCGCTTGCTGTGCCGCTGCCCGCTGCTGCCCGGTCATGGGAAGGAGGGTCCACGTCCCCCCCGAGGCAGCGCAGGTGGCCTCCAGCCCGGCGCCAGGCTGCCCTGCCCTGGCAGCGGCATGAAGATCCGATTTGTCTCCCCTGCCTTCAATTGGCCTCACTAAGCAGGTTTTAATTTTGTTAAATAAATATGAAGTAATGGCAGCAGGGCTAGGAGCCAAATGGCCTGGGGACATCCTTGAGAGCCAGACGAGCTCTGCGGAAGGGCGAGACTCGCGGCGGGAGCTGCGCGAGCTGGGGGTGGCGTGGGGCAGAGCCTCCCCGCAGCAAGAGGGAGCTGCTGGCGGTGGGGCCAGCGGGGTGGTCCTGGGCCTGCTGGCGTGGAGCAGATGCTGCTCGGCGCTGCGGTGTGCTCGCAGCGCCTTGCTGCCTTCAGAGCAGTTTCTAAATGGCTGCTAAACATCGCTGTCAGGAGCACACTCATCTTCCCTTCCTAATTAGTGGATCAGACAGTAATTTGTAATCCTTTTGAATAGGAAGATCTTAGTGTCTAGCCCTGCAGCCTGGGCAGGACGGAGCAGATCTTGCCCTGGCCAACAAGGCATCCAGGCAGGGATAAGGCAGAAGGGCTTTCTGCAGGGTCCTCTCGGTCTCTGCGAGAATTGCTCTCCCCTGCCTCTTTGGTTCAACGCACCTTCCTCTTCCTTCTCCAGACTTTCGGCATTCTCACTTCTCTTTGTGATACCAAGTGTAAAATAATCAGCATGGCAGCCCCAGCAGCAGGCTGGCTCACAAGCCGGCTCCCGCTTGTCTCCAAGGTGGTGGAGGTGGCAGGGTGACGCAGCCCGCGGGAGCCGGAGCCCTGCGCACCGCTGGTGATCCAGCTGGGCATGGTCACGCCGGAGTCGGGATGGGTTGCGGTCGGGGAAGCCCCCCAGGGCAAATCCCTCCCAGCGTGGATCTGGTCTTAGATGTGCTGTTAAGTGTTTGCGTTTTCAAGGCTGAGGATAAAATGGGAGCAGAAGGGGGAAAAAAAAGCCAACAAGTTGAAAAATAAGGTGCAAGGGAAGAGGGAATGAGGGTGGGAGGTGCACAGAGGGCAAAGCGGTGAGCAGAGCACGCAGGGGCAGGCCCAGGTTGGGTGGGTGGGGAGAGGAGTCCGGCATGGAGGTGGTCTGGGCTGGTGGCCATCGAGAGCAGCACGTGAGACAGGAGTTTGGTGTGACGGCCACAGCCTATCCCAAGCGTCAGCGTCTCTGTGTGGCCCTTGACAGACCAAGCCGTGCTTTGGGGAGCGAGGCAGAGCTGGGGATGGAGGTGGAAGCTCCCAGGGGGGCAAGAGCAGCGGAGGGGACAGTGGTCATGGTGTGGAGAGGGGCTGAGCCAGGAGAAGGGCGGGCAGCCGGCAGACCTGCAGGCACTGGGTGACGCCGGGTGTCGAGGCTCATAGGAAGCTCTGGCTTTACTAACAGCGGTGACAGGCGGGATCAGCACTTTGGGCAGACTGAGGGGACCAAGGAGTGGTGGCATGCTGGGCGAGGGTCATGCAGCCCTCACCACGTTAGGGATGGCACTGAGAAACTCCTTGCTGCTGGTGTCTTTAGCGTCAATTAAACCGGGAAAAGCATTTCTGTCCCGCATGCATTAACCTTTATAAATGGCTTAATGCGAGGTGCAGCCGCAAAGCACGGGAAGGGTCGTGGGAGTGGCGCAGACGTGGCTCACGTTGTCACCCCGGGCATGAAGAGCCTGGTCCTTGGGGGCACTGCCTTGTGGCGGGGGGGAGCAGGCAGGTGCCCGTGGGGCGGGCAGGGGGGACGGAGCCGTCCCAGGTGGCAGAGATCTTGATAGAAGGAAACGGCTACAACCAGTGTCTTCAAGGAACACCACTTTCCTACTGCATTTCTACAGCCTTTAGAAGAGAGTGTTTATAACAGCGTCGGTGACTCACGGAGCGCGCTTTACTCACCAGCTAATGACTGAGCAGAGTTCCAGGGCTCTTAGATAAACTCAACCTTTCTCCCAGATCCCCGTGAACAGGGGAGAGCGGTCTGGGGCATTCAGAGAGGGCAGGGGAGCAGCACGGACAAGGAGGGCACCTTCTTACCCCAGTCCCAGCTCCCCACAGCTCCCCTGATGCTGAGGGTCTGCCCCGGAGCCAGAGGTAAAAGAAGAAAGCAAGGGATTTTGCGGGAAGGCTGGAGAGCGGCACATGTAGAGGCTTCAAAAGCCACATGCTGCATTTTTGGTGCTCATCCTTGCGAACCCCCACGCAGCTGCACCCCGAGGCAGCTGCCCACACATCCGTGGAGAGGCTGGTGAGAGCCACCCAGCTCCCGGCGGAGCAGGAGGAGGTGTGGGAATGGAAGGGGCACTGTGGCTGGAGCAGGGAGCTGGGGAGCCTCAGGGGCTGCACTTACTGCAGTCCCTGGTTTTACGTAAACTTGTGAGTCTGCAGGGGAGAGGCTGCTTTGGGGACGAACAAGAGGTTCCTGGAAGACAAGCTTCAAGCCAGGCCTGGCTACGAGTGGCTTGCAAGGAACAAAGAACAGGAACAGGGTCACCACGCAGCGCAGAACCTTCATGCACCATCAGAGCCTGGATGCAGAGAGGGACAGGCTCTGGCTTTCTGGGAGAGAGCACATCCCACCGATGTGCCCGCACTCACTGCCCTGGTCATGCCCCAAAGGACACGTGCTGTTTGGTGCGTGGCCAGGCTGCGGGAGGTCCCAGCCTGGCCACAGCTGGGGCTGCTGACGCCGGGTCAGTGGCGTGTGCAGGAGCCCATCTTCTGGCTCTTGACCCTCTTGCAGGGGTGAGCTTTCCCCGGCTCTCACGCCGACGCGCTGCGCTGGGCTACCCAAGCGGAGAGTCATGAAGTCAGGGTGAGCAAGTGCTTGCAGGTAGTCACACGAAGCCTGTTGTCACTGCGCCTTCCAACCTGCCACACTTGTCACACTCACCAGGGAGGTTTTGGTGGCCCCAGGCACCCGCTGGCCGGTTTAGGCAAACCAGAGGCCAACCCACCACAGGTCCTCCCCTCCCGGGGTGGCTCTGGATCAAGCTACTCTGCGTGAAGCGGGAGCATTGGCACTGGTTTAGATAAACCGCGGCATTGGTGGGATCAAAACTCATTCCCTTCATGTGCCGGCAGCGCACACGGGTCTGGCTCGTGCACGGGGACCCTGGGACGGCTGTACGGGCTCCTCTCCTCTGCCAGGCACGCACCGGGCTGGTTGTGAAGCCATTGCAGAAGCGGGATGTGAAAATGAAATGAAAACAATGCTCGAGTGTGTGGGGTGGGGAGGGGACGCGCAGGAAAGGCAGTCGAACTCTGCCTGCTTCACAGCTCGTGCTGCCTGCAACGCCCCCCCGCCCCCCAGCTGCATCCCACGGGGGCCGGGGGGAGCTGGAGGCTGCTGGGGTTCCTTGGAAAAGGTGGGATGCGCGCCCAGGACATTCCCTGGTGGGCAGGATGCCCGCACCCCTCTGTTCAGCCTGTTCAGAGTGCGCCTCGTCTGCGCTTAGATGTGTCCCTGCTGGCACGGAGACCAAGAGCCAAGGAAAGACCCCTGTGTCTGAGAATAGACTTTCTTGTGCCCAGTCATCTTGTTTGGATGCTGGCTGCATCCGAACTGCCTCCTGGGATGGTTCCTGCCTGTACTGGTCCCAAACCATGCCCTGGCCCCAGCCGAGAGCCGTGCCAGGACTGGAGGGCTGAGGGCTTGGTCCCTGGGGCTTGGGAGGTTTCTCGGAGCTGGGGCTGGAGGGACCCAGGGCTGCCCAGGGCAGAGGTGGCCGGAGTGGGTGACGCCTCCCAGGTCTGCAGTGCCGGGAAGGGGCTCATCCTCCATCCTATGCCGGCACGCCCTGGTTCATGTGGACCAGAGACACCCCTCCTCGGTCAGAGGGACCGTAAACGGGGAACAGTGGGAGGTTTCTGGGGGTTTCACAGGCTCCTGGGAGCCTGGAGCAGGGGCCTGAGCAGCGCCCGGAGAGTGGCTCAAGAGGGGCCCGACGTGGCCATGGGGTGCCCAGGGAGCCGGGCTCAGCCCTGGCACCTGTGCTGCCAGTGGACGCGGTGTTCCTGCAAACCCATCTTCCAAACTGCTTCGGACAAACCCCCAGGTTTTGAGCTACTTGTTTTGCTGTAACGGGGTGGTTCGCGGCTGCCCCATAATCTCACCGAGCTGCGAGGTGTCGTCTCCTCTGGGCACAGACACCTGCCAGGGTTGGCCCCAGTGCTCGGCAGGGAGGAGGGACACGCGGGGCAGTGGGTATCCGCAGGGCTCAGCCCTGGCCCTGGCCATTTGGGGGTCCCAGCCCCCCTGCCAGCTGTCCGGAGGCAGTTCTGCATGCCTGCGATGAACGGGGAGAATTCATTTTAAGATTATTTTTTTTTCCTCTAGCTTTTCCTTTTTTCTCCCGAAATTACCAAATCTGGGACAGGGAGCTGGCTGTTTGCATTTGTCACACACACACACGATGTTACATCTATACATTATCTTGACATCAAAGGGAAAGTGTGACGTTTCTCTGGCTGTGCAGGCAAGAAAGGACACTGCCTGCTTTTGGGAGAGAAGAGGTTATTATCAAAGGGTTACAGACAGCTCCTGGAAAGGAGAATGAGAAATAAGGACGGAGAGCACAGAACTGGGAGCGACAGCGAGGCGCTGCAAAAGCAAATCTTCTCCTGGTCTTTTCATCTTCCCTCTTTATTAACGCAGGGCAAGAGCGAGCCTCTCATGGCATGGACTTAGTTATTATTTTAAGGAAGAAGAACTTGCAAATGTGATAGCTGGAGGGAGATGGGGGATTTTATTTGGGGAGGAGATGAAAGGAAACCTGTCCGCATACAAAGCTTCAGCGCAGCGAGGCTCAAGCTTAAGCCAGCACAGTTGGGTGGGTGCTGAGCTCCTCGGGGTGGGGACGCTTGTGCCACCGTCGCAGCTCCCCGAGGAGTTCGGCGCCTCATCCCTGTGTGGAGCCCAAGCGCCCGAGCACTTGGAGGGGACATCTGCCGAAGTGCCATGGGAGCTTGGGAAGCTGCCGAGCCTTTGGCACCCAGGTCAAAACAAGCTTGGGCCGAGGGAAGGTGTAAGAGGCAGCGTGTGGAAACGAACCTGGCCGGGCACCGAGCCTGGCTCTGCCCCAGCTCCTGGGGACGGCCAGTCCCACAGAGTCCCCTGGAGTCCTTCAGCACATCCAGCCCGCTGTCCCTCAAGCAGGGCAGGGTGGGAGCTGCCGGGGGCCTTCCCCACATCCCCCTTCTCTGCCCATGGGAATGGATGACCAGTCTCCCCCATGCGTGTCCCGGCAATGCCCACCGTTGGCAGCTGAGCCCTCTCCTTGCGTGGAGTTGTCCTCAGTGGGGCCAGCTGGGCAGCCCGGCCGAGCCAGCTGAGCTGCTACCAGGCAGCTGGACAGCCAGGAGGAGCCTGCCCTGCCCTCCAGCCTCCCAGCTGCTGCCCGGGCAGCCCCCACAATTTGCCAGATGACAGCTCGCCGTCCACCCCAGGGGGTCTCCCAGCCACCGGGCTCCTGGGGCTTTCCATCGGTGCAAGGTCAGACGCTCCCAAGGGCGGTCGTCCCTGCTGTGGAGAGCTGCAGACAGTGTCTTCTGCTGAGCTACCTCCTTCCTGCTCCACCTCTCTCCTCGCACCAGGGAAGAAGCACAGTGGGACAGTGGCAGTGACGCCACCTGGACGGATGGCTTCCTAAAGGACCCCACATCCAGCCCTTGCTCTGCCCTGAAGCTCTTCACACCAAAGCTCCCGAGCTCGCCATTCCGCCGCAGGAATGCAAACAAACCCGTCTCAGGGCTCTACTGCAATGAAACTGGGTATGAAAAACAGGGGAGAGAAAAACTTCCAAGCCTGAGGCTGGTGCTAAATCCTGCTGGGGAGTTTCTGCAGGGAGCTGGTGCTGGAGGGTCCTTGTGGAGGTGACCTGTCCCAGCATGGGAGCTCCGGAGCTGGCGGAGCTGGTGCAGATGAGCTGGATGTGCATGTTGTCCCTGCTGCTGAAGGTTTCTTGTCTGCCTCGGGGGAAGCCTGGCAGGGAAAAAGGCTCCCGCTGTCCTCTGAGCAGCCAAGGTCATTTCTGGGAAGTGGTGCAGATGCCGGCTGCCACGTGGCTCGTGCCCACGGCACCGTGGGGTAATTAGCTGGAAAGACTGTCAAGCAACATGGGAAATGGGCAAGGGAAGGAAGGAAACAGCAGAGCCATGCCCAGATCGGGGCCTGAGGAGGATGCTCTTCTCTCCAGAGGTACCCCCCCATGCTCAGGTCTTCAGTCTCTGGGGCAGTGGGGTGACTTGTGCGGGCATGTGTGGGGCGAGGGCTGGGAGGTCGGGTTGTGCCGGTGACCAAAGCGGTCTTGGTTCTGCATCAGGGTACTGCAGGCTCCCCCCGGTGCCTCTGCAGTGCCCCCAGACATCCTTCCCCGGCCCTCCGCGGACAGATTGTGTTTGTTTCAGCTCAGCGCGCTCATTAGATTAAAGTGGAAGAGTCGATCTGATCAAACTTGGAAACACAAAAATAAACGTGCTGGGTTCAGCAGATGGAGGGAACAGCCTGGCAAGTCGGGCAAGCGATGGCAGTGCCCCACAGCAAGCGCTCGCAGCAGCTGCTTCGCAGCAGCCCTCGGACACACCTATGCCCCGCCGCACTGTGCCGTGATCCTGCCCCGTGGCGCGGCACGGCGGGGACGCCGGCGGTGGCCTTGGGAGGGGGCTGTGGGCGATGGGGGCCAGATCCGTGCCTGGTGCAGCCACGTGGTGTTTCCCTCCGGCGCTCCCGGCCGAGCATCCCATGGGGCTGCGGCTCAGACCTGGGTTTTCCGCCTTCTGCTGCCCTCGATCCTCCCTGGCAGCGACGCCAGGAACTGCTCCCGCTGCCTCCAGGCAGCCTGGGATGGGGGTCCCGAGACTCCCCCCACTCTCCCTAGCGTTTACTGGGGCTGAGGATTTGCTGTGGGCTTCCATCATAAACCTCAGTGGTGTGGACAGTTATTCCTCATCTCGGAGAGCGCTGGGAAAGGAGACGGATGAACCTGTGCCCTGCCGTCCAGCTGCTGGATGAACGTTTTATGGGGTATTTACTTTGCCGTGATGCTGAAGTACGTTTGGAGTTCAAGAACTGCTGAAATACATCTCCCCTGTCCTTTCCAGCTCATGAGCACCCGAATCCAGCCTCGCCAGTGAAGGGAGCAGAGGTGCCTCTCCTCTGGGGACCTTACCCGCTCTGTGCTAGCTCCAGTTTCTCAGGAGAGCCTTGCCCTTGAGCCCTGTTGGTGGCACTGAGAGCCCTCCCTGAAGGTTCCTAAACACTGTCCATCCCCTCCAGCACTGAGGGAGGGACTCTGCAGTCAAGGTTTTGGCCAGCAGAAGGGGAGCTTCTTCTGCTGGAGACATCTCCAATCTGCCTCTGAGGGGAATTCCCGTCCATTGCTGTCTGCTGTTCTGATTTCGGAGTCATTTTGCCCCTTAGGTTTGGAGCCGCTTGCCCCCAGCCCAGCGAAGGCTGGTTGTGCCTAGAACCTTCTCCTTAGTTGAATTTCTAATGGGTTTTCTGCTGGGTTTTTGGTGGGTTCCTGGTCTGGGGGGGGGACGACGGGGGACTCCCACTGCCCTGGGACTGGTGGTAATGGTTATTTCTCCTGCTGAGCTCAATGGGAGATCTGCCCAGGAGGGAAGGAGCTGGTTGCCCAGACCCCAGCACCAGTGGACCCGAGCATGGGTCCTGCTGTATTTGTACCCTCGGGGACTGGACTCCAACACTAATATTCCAGTGTGGATTTTAAGTCCTCTGTGGGTGGATTTTAAGTCCTCTGTGGGTGGTTCAGTCATCATGGCCATAGTGATCCCAGCAGCTCTCTTCAGTGGCTGGATTGTGTCCTGGTGGTTCTCCGGTGTATGCGTCTCGCTGGCCAGAGCGTGCCAATGATGAACCAGAGTGTTTCTTCAGGGAATGATGTTGCACAGACCAAGTACCATCTTGGCCAGAGTCCCTATCCCTCTGAGGTGGATGCTCTTGGGGCTGCTCTGGCTCCTAGACTGCTTGTGTGCTGAATGAAGAAACCAAGGGTCTGGGCTTTAGGAGATACAAGCACCACCTCTGGGACTTCTCTTGTCTCCCTGTCATCTCTTTGGCAAGTCATTACCCCTGTGTGCTTCATCATACCTAGTTGCAAGACAGATGTAGGGCTCATCACGTGTACTGGGCAAGGCCTTTCTACTGGTGTGGTGCAGTGGTAGGATCTGCAGCATGGTCGAGCATTTACAGCAGGGGCAATACAACCCCTCTCTGTAGTGTGTAGGGACAACCCGGGGCCAGTCTCATGCCACTGTCCTCAGCCCACTGGGAAACATTGGGGCTGGGATGAATCTTTCTGCTTGTGCTTCTCAGCCTGGGAAGCCTCCTCCTACTGGCAAACGCTTCTGGGATTGCTTCAGGGTCTTGTGAATAGGTGGGGTTGTCCAGGACATTGAAACAAACTGTATTTTAAAGAAAACCGAGCAGGGCAGTCGCATGCCTTGCTTTGTAGCAGATGACCTGCTTGGGATCAGGCTCTCACATCTGCTCTCTCAGTCCCATCTGAGTTTTGGAACTGGCTTTGGGAGGCAGCCGGGACTGGAAGGCTTGTTAGTGTTTGGGACTGAGGGAAAAAGAATTGAAACCCCTTGGAGATTGCTGTGGTCCTGAAGAAAAAGGAGGGAGAGTGTGGGGAGACTGGTCCCCTGACTGCGCCGGGAGGGTGGAGGTGCTGTGGAGGTGGCCTGATGCCAGAGGGGGAAGGTGGTACAGCAGTTTGTGCTTTCTGACGGGCCCGGGGTCAAATAACCGCAGTGGTGACGCAAGGACGTGGAAAGTCACAAGAGAGGGATGCTGGGGGTGACGGGGCTGTGACCTCCCCTGTCTGCTCTTACCACGGTGGGGAGAGGAAGCTGCTCTGTGCTGGACGAGTCTGTCCGCTTCTCGGTCTGCCCGTGCAGCAGTCGATGGGCAGTGGCTCACCTCGGCGCCTCCACTCTCCCTGCGCCACGGATGGGACCCACCTGAGGCTCTCACCGGGCTGCCTGGTGCTCACAGCCCCTGTCTTTGCAGGGGTGGCCTGTGTCTGCTTGACACCTGGTGCAAAGAGAGGAGTTTTGAACCCTTCTGTCTTACGAACTCAATTTATTTTTTTTTTCTGCCCAAATGTCTTTTTCCCCCCTTTGCCAAGAAAGCCGTCTGATCAGCAGCAATTAACAAAGCAAACTGCAGCAGTGACCTTTATAGCGTGTTCTGTGCGCTCCCTCTCGATGCCCTCAAGAAGAACGCGCCAGATGTTTGGGGATTTCTGCTCCGCAGAGACAGGGCCAGGACACGACAAAGCGGAGCGGAGGATGCACGGGGGGCGCTGTGGGGGGCAGGCAGTAATGGTCACTCTGCTCAACTTCACCTGGGGCATTGCAGACCTCCAGGTGCACAGCCCCTGCCAGCAGCGATCCTAACGCTGGTCGGCAGAGCAGGCCTGGGCTGTGGGAGCAGCACCAGAGTCTTCCACCAAGGCTGGGAAACTTGGAGCTCATCAGCCGACTTGCCTCTTCGACTGCAATAAGTCCTGCAAGCCCAAGCTCTTTGGATGGTTTTATCTCAGCTCTTCTTGTCTTGCTGCTGTTCCACAGCACACCCAGGAAAACGCCGGACTCGGGTACTGCTTTCCCATCCATCATCCATGATTCTCTTTTCATTTGCTTTTTGGGCTTCACCTTTTTAATCCAGCTGTCTCCTGCCTTACAAATGTTCTTTCCTCAATTACTTACACCGGGCTGCAGGGCTGTCTCCATTCATCTCGGGAGCACGATGAGGCTGCGCGCTCAGCCGGGGCTCCGCCAGCTGACTGCGCGAGAACCTGCTGCCTGCTCGGTCCCCACTTATGCCAAACAGATCGAGTGCGCTGCCATGAGGGGTGGCTCCACACTGTGCTTTCACCACTGACCATGTCCCAGGTGGCTTCTGCCCATCTGACACACGGGTCCTCCAGGTGCAAACCTCGTGCGGGAGCAGATTGCTCTCCTCAGCCTTCATCAGGGGATCCAGGTGGACACTTCTTATTCCCTCCCTCTCCACCGGCGCTGGTGTGGGGATTACCTCCAAAGGGACATGAGGAAGAAAGGGCGCCCGGCTTTCTCGGAGGAGCAAGTTGGAAAGCAAGCAGCTTGTGTCCGCTTTGCTGCAGCAGCTGTCGAGCTCCTGTCCCACCCGTGGGACATGGGTTGGGGTTAGAGACCACCAAGGTGGTGATGGCTCTCTGTGAAAGCTTCTGAAGGAGGAGCAGAGCTCTGCAGAGTGCACATTGCCTATGGCCCCACGTTCAGGAGGCAGAAGAAGGACTTCCCAGAGGAGGGAATCAAGTGTCAGCTCAGAGCTGAGAGGTGCCACGTCCCCGTACTGGAAGGAGGAGAGATCCCGTATGAGGTCACGTATGGGGAGACATCCCTCCCTACTCTAAGCTCTCCTGATGAGGACTGTGCTGTCCTTGTTCCCACTTGGGATTTCGGGCTCCTGATATGAAAAAAAGAGCTTTTGGAGCGATCCTCTCTGTCCTATGCCCTGCCCTTCTTAGAGGTCCCCCATCTCCTGCACTGAGGAGGCTGCAGGCTTGGACAGACAGGTCATGTTTGAAGGGACGTGCTGAGCTGCTCTCAGGTGCCAGGGCAAGCCACAGCCAGCTCTGCTGTCCCGCTTCCCAGACTAGGGACCAGCTCAGACCATTCCTGCACCAAGGCTGCTTTATCCCCACTTCTTAATGCTCTTATCTTGAAGGCTCCCCTCAGATTAAAGCCCAGGCAGTCGGTTCCCTCCCTGGATTTATTGCAATGCAGTTTTCTTCCTCTAATCCGATCAGGGTGTAAGCTGCTCTTTTCAAAGTGCATGGGGAGGACACATGTGCATGTCACCGGTGCGGTGAGCCAGGATGACTGAAAGCAGTGGAAAGGTGCCCTGTTCTTGAGCTTGGTGGCACATCTGACTTTTTTCATGGTTTTCTTCTCCGAGCCTCTGAGAGCAGCTGTGTGACGTCCCATGTACACCAACAGTCATAAGACAAAAGGTTTGCTTTGGAGCAGGGTGGGTTCCTCACCGTGCTGGGGTCTGTTCACCTTCCTGGACAACCTTATCGAGTTGGAGCCCAGCCTTGGGTCTCTGACAGCTATGGAGACCATGGAGTCAGGGGAACAGCACTGTTCATTTCAACAGGACCCTAGCAGGGGTTCTGGTGACATCCGAGGGTTTGACCTCAGCAGTGTGACCGCCACCCATTCATGGTGGACTGGTTGCTCCTGATGAGCTCATGAGTCCATGGCCATGCTTGGAGCAGGGCTGGTGATGCCACGGATGGACTTGCATCCCTGCTGAGTTCCTTCTTTGCCTCTGCCTCTTGCTCTGCTGAGGGACTGCGAAGTGGAGACCACTCCTCTCTGCATGGCTGAGAGGGTTCTCCCAGTCCTTCTGATGGGTGCCTGTGGGTCAGCCCTACTCGGTGTGTTCCCAGGGAAGGCAGGGGCACTTGGGGAGCCAGGGAGGGCTGGTGGAGAGGAGTATCTGTGGGTCACGCTGGGCACGGGTGCAGTCTGAACCTGACAGGCGGTGGTACCTCTGGGGTCTGGAGCAGAAGCGTCCCTGCTGGATCCCTCCCTCACTGGGCGGGCCTGAAGGGACCTGAGGCTGAGGAAGACCGAAGGAGCATGACTCTTTCATGATGGGGAAGGGACTGGGGTTGATCCATGCCTCCCTGGACTCACACTTGTCTTTGCCCTCCTCAGCCCAAGAAGCCTGGTGAGCACGGTCACCGAGCTGCTGCCTGGCTCTGCCCACCCTGCAGCCAGCGCATGGACCACCAACGTCCTCCAGCTCGTGAATGACGGCAGCATCCTGGCGGAAGAGTCACCTCGGAGATCAGCGTCTGGACTGTGAGTGCTCTGGGAACTGCGGGCAGGGTAGGGCCTGAGGCAGGACCCCCGCGGGGTGACGGTCCTGCTCCGTGGGGTTTCCTTGGGGTGAGAGGCAGGAGGAGCCTGTGGGCGTCGGGAAGATAAGGGCGTCTCTGTTGGGATGCTGTTGCCCTGCGCAGTGAAAAGAGAGCCTGGGCGCCGAGAGGCAGCAAAGGAGGAGAGGTAGAGCCGGCAGGGTAGGGGGGTACAGGGGTTGCCTGGGGGGTGCACAGGTGAGCTGAGATGAGGTGCTGGCACGTCCCCCGGGGGCTGGTGCAGAGGGTGGCTGGAGGACTCTGTTACGGGTGTTGTCTGAGGACAGGGAGAGCTGTGACGGTGTCTGCTCCGGGTGATGGCTGTGATGCTGGGCAGTGGCTGGAGCAATGCCAGAGCACGGGAGCATCCAGGGTCCTGCTGTGACTGTGGGGCAGAGCCCACGGAGACCAGGCCAGCCATGAGCCAAGTGGCAAGCACACCCAGGAGGCACCTACACCCACCAGGTGTAGGCGCGGTGGGATCCATGGGGCTGCCCCTCACCGTGGTTTGCTTTCTGCTCTCCTCTGTTAGCCCGTGACCGTGAGTCATGGGGTGGTCCCCAAGGTCCCTGACTTGCTGTGGGCTAGGTGAGATAGAGGACGATGCAGACACTTGAGCCCCTCCAGCGAGCTGGAGAAGGCGGCACCTGCAGGGAATGGCTGCAGCCCTCTCAAGCACACGGAAAGCCTGTATTTCTCCCCCAGGGAGAGAGAAGAGCTTGTGCAAAGGGCAGGGCTCTGGCTTCGAGCGGTGTTGTCGCACCTGCTAAGGTCCATCAGGAAGGAACTTGTCCTGAAAGCAGCAGAGGCCTGAGAGGCGATGAATAGGCAGGGCAAACCTACGGAGGAATAAATGACATGCCTTCCCCATGTCAGGAAAGATCTCCTGCCACGTCCCAGGATGTGACACCGGCTCCTTCATCAGCTCAGACAAACCCAAACATTCAGAAAGTCTTGATTTGGCCTCCCAAAGGGAGAAGGTGGTCATACAATCCAATAAGCGTCAAGAGCATGTCAAGGGATTTTCCTTCGTGGCCCTGGAGCCATGGTCAATAGCAAGCAGCTACGGGACCCCAAGGCATGGGAGACAGTGCAGGCACTGGTGTGGGTGCCCTGTCCTTTTTCTGACGCCACTTACAAGTAAATAACGGCTTCTCCAAGGAGCACAGGCTGCCAGAGAGCTCATGACCCTCACGGCACGTGGCTTTCTCAGTACAGCAGCTACTAAACCCCTTCTTTGAATTGCTGTCACAGGAAAATCCATGATGTTTTTTAACCAAGTTGATCTTTTTGCCCACCCTCTGGGCCAATAAAAGAGTGTCTTTGTAGCCTTCCGGGGTCATTGGGAAAGAACAGGAATGTGGTTTCCTGCAGGCTGGCATACATGGAGGTTTCTCCTTAACATCAGAGCTCTGGCAAGCGGTGCAGAGGTCTCACGGAGATTTGGGGATGAGGATGGAGCTCAGGCACACATGTATGGAGGGATGGGCTGTGCACCTGGGGTGGCCACTGTGTTGGATCGAGGACTGAGGCCACGCACAACCGCAGCCACATCCCCTGCTGCACTGCAGGAAAGCCCTTCTCCAGCCTTCTTCTGGAGCGGCACGTGCGCTACCAGCAAACCCTACCAACGCAAACTGAGCGGGTGGTTTGGTGATGACCGAGACACAGCGACGCTCCAGGCAGCTCAGTGCAAAGGACAGGGAAAGGGCCAGAAGGAAATGCAATGGGATGGGCTTGGGTATTACCCAGATGTTACAGCCAGGAGGATGGGTGAGACAAAACCTGGTGTCTGATTTGGGAAGGGAGACCTGAGCGTAAATGGCCACAGTCCCCATGGGACACAAAGGTGGGGTGGCTGCACGGGGGATAGCGGTGTCCTTAGGGTAGGAGAACACCACTGGGTGCTGGGAGGCCTCCACACTGGTGGGGCTGCCCCTCTCCCAGGAGACCCACATAGCACAGCTGAGAGCACCAGCCCCCGTCCCCTGCCGCGAGAGCGCGGGCAGCAGGAGCAGGGCCCTCGCTGGCCGGCCGGCCCCGCTTTCCCCCTCCCCGGCAATCACCCAGCTGTCTCTTTCCCTTAATTGCAGTTGCTTGATTTGTCTCTGGGTTGTTGTTTTTTTTTAATGTAGGTGACACATGTTTGGTTCGAAGCACTTAATTACCTCTTGGGATGCGTTTCATTTATTCATTAAGATAGAAATTGGAGTTGTCGGGTTTGCTTTATTTTGCTATTATTTTTTTTTTTTTTCATTTTTTTCCCCCTTCTCTGTTCTGTAAGGGAAGGGTGAGGAAAAAAATCCACATATACCTCCAGCATGCGTGTGCCCAGCCTCCCTCCTCTGTGTCTCCCCGCCTCCCCAGCAGCTCCTGAGCAGAGGAGTGGTGATGGGGAGGAATGGTCCTCCCTGGCAATCTGTTGGCACGCCAGAGCTCCTTGGCAATCGGAAGGTGAACCGCAGTGCTGGTGCCAAGCCCAACTCCCACACTGCTGCCACGGGAGATGCTGGGAGGACAGAGCCATGTGCCAGGTGCTCTGGCACAGAGCAGGAGTTCCTGAGGTGGGGGGCTTGCAGCCTGGGCCCCCCTGTGCCCAGGCAGCCGCGGTCCTGCCTGCAGTGGGCTGCTGAGCGGGCTGGGGGGGACAAGCCATGCTTCAGGCTGCCTGGTGCCCTCGGCCCCTGCCTGGCACCCTGGAGATGTGTCATGGGGGCAGAGACAGGCCTGGTTCTTCCTCTCTGACCTGGATGTGAGAGGAGAAAAGCCCTGGGAGATGTCTTTGCTTGTGTTCCTGCGAGGCTGGAGGGTCAGGGCCAAGGATGCGCTTGTGCCCAGGACGTGCTCCTGCCCTGCCTCTGCCACTGGAAGATACCCACTGCGCTGGTATGGTGGTAGACTCCACGGTGGTATTCGGGGATGCTGTGATTGCACAGTGTGTTGGTCTGCGGGTGGGGGTGCCAGCAGGTAGCAGGTGATGTCCCAGGAGGCGGGTGGCAGAGCTCGGGACAGCCTGATGTGTAGCTGCGCTGCTGGATTGACTTCTTGCACCCTTTATATCATGGCCGGGTCACCATGGTTGGCATCCAGGGTGATGATTCAGTGACGGTCAGGAGGGAGGAGGCGTGGGCATTGCTGGAGCAGAACAGAGTGGTGGGACGCGTGATGCTGCATTGGTACGAGCCACCTCTGGGTGCCTCTGCCCTCCCATGTTGCGGGGCAGGCTGGAAACAAAGGTCCAACCTCTCCCTGCACCTCTTCCCAGAAGAAAGGTGCTCCCTCGTCACCTGGGAAGGTTGGCAACCTCGGATGGGTTCTGCAGTTGGTCATTTTCCCCAAGCCTGGAGAGGACACTTGTGCCCGGCCAGGCCTGGTGCGTGCCCGCTCCCAGCCAAGCTCACCGTGAGCAGCCCTTGGCACAACAACCCCGTGCAGGCGGAGTGGAGCCTCTGAGCAGGACACGGAGCTGCTGTCCTACATCTGCTTGCCCCGTGCCAAGGAGGCCAAACCCCTCCTGGCACCCATCTGAGAGCAGCTGGGTGCTCCAGTGCCTTCAAGATGCAGGATTTTGCTCGTGCCTGTCTTAACCATGGACTTTTCTGCACAGGGCACTTGGTGAAACATGTCTTGGGAAGGGGGACTTGGGTCCTTATCACTAGTCAGGACTTCTGCTTTCATAACCCTTCTTGAAAGTACCAGAAAATGCAGGTGTGACTGCCTGTCTCTTGCCATAGGTCTCACCAGGGCTCTGGCCTCGCACTGCGTTTGTGTTTCTGCCCCGGAAATTTGGAACCAAACCAACCGCTTCCACCAGAGACATGGCTGTATCGCGGTAATCCTCCTGCTGCCCATCGATTGTGAGAAACCAATAACCCTAATGAATTGAAAAGGGAAAGAAGGCTTGCACTGGGAGCCCACATCCCTTTGCTGCCTTGTGTCTGTGCCCAGAGGCCTGTAGGATGGTCGCTATCTGCTGGATAATTGCACAAACCACCCCTTGGTCTGATTTGGGTCTGGAGGTGAAAAGGAGCCCAGGCTGGGCAAGACGGGGGAACAGGGATGTATTTAGGGGACTGGAACACCTCTCTGATGAAGAAAGGCTGAGGGATTTGGGTCTCTTCAGTCTGGAAAAAAGACGGCTGAGGGGGGACCTTATCAACGCTTATAAATACTGAAAGGGGGGTGTCAGGAGGATGGGGCCAGGCTCTTCTCAGTGGTGCCCAGTGTCAGGACCAGAGGTAACGGGCACAAACTTGACCATGGGAAGTTCCACCTAAACATGAGGAGGAACTTCTTGACTTTGAGGGTGGCAGAGCCCTGGCACAGGCTGCCCAGAGAGGTGGGGGAGTCTCTGTCTCTGGAGACATTCCAAACCCGCCTGGACGCGTTCCTGTGCCACCTGCTCTGGGTGACCCTGCTCTGGCAGGGGGTTGGACTGGGTGATCTCCAGAGGTCCCTTCCAAGCCCTACCAGTCTGTGGTTCTGTGATTCATTCTGTGATTCTGTGATTTGCTGTGCTCCTGCAAGGATTCACCCCTCTGGCTGGAGGGAGCTGCTGGCCTGCAGGAGAGGGACAGCAGAGCCTTTGTGCCTTGTGGGACTAACAACCAAGGAGTGAGACTGATTAAAGATCACAGAGCTCCGAGAAGAGGCAACTTACTCCTAATGGCCTTCTTTTGTATGTTGAAGAGAAGCTTAATCTAAGGCTCCAGCGTGGCTTATTGACATGTGCTGCAGGCAGAGCCAGTGGAGGGGAGCAGGATTGCCCCAGGGCTTGGTTCAAAGTCAGGGTCCAGCCTGTTTGGGAAGGTCTAGGGGCCTGCTCCCCGACAAAGTCTTGCTTTCTTGAGTAGAGAAGAAAGTGGTGGGCAAGGATGGGACGGTGAGTATTTACACTGTTCAGCCCAACACAATGGCCCACACCCTCTAGGTTTCTTCCTGAGAGAGGAATGTATTCCCTGAGCACGTCTGTAACGTAGCATGGCCGAGCACCCAACTTTCCCGATGTGTTTGGCACAGCCCGGAGCAGTGGCGTCTCTGTAGGGGTGAGGAGTGGCTGGGAGAGGGTGCTCCGAGCTGATGTTCAGCCTGCAGAATTGCTAGCACAGGACAACAGGAATAACACGGACCTGTGAAACCTGGCACCTGGCTTGCCGGCTCCAGCCCTTCTTTCAAAGGGAAAAGGTCTGGCCCCCTTGCAAGAGTCAGCCTCCACATTTGTACGTGGTGAGCTTGTGGGATTGTTTTGGTTTTTACATGCCAAAGGCCACCGGTGGAGACATCTGTACTCCTTCTGGAAGCTTGCTTGGAGACTGAATAAAAGCAAAGGATGGACTTTAGGGCTCGGTGTCTGTTGCCCCAGGCCACACGTTTTCAAAGAAGTGTTGGTGCCCAGACCTCTGCAGATCCATCTTCTGGCTGGGACAAAGGTAGAGTACACCTTCCCTGTAGAGAAACCCACGGACACAGAATGGAGCTAATAAATGAAGGTCCTAATAGCTGCCTGGCTACCTTCCTTGGTAAATAGCAATCCAGACAGCCAATGGATGTGGGTTGTGTGTAGATAAAAAAGAAAACTATGGAAGGACAGATGGCCAGGTGGACAGATGGGTGGGTGAATGGTTTGTTATAAAATGTGGAGCTGAATAAGTTTGGAGAAGTGAGCAGGTGGGTGCTGTGGTGGGGAGGATGGGACTGCAGAAGCAGACCTGCAGGGCTAGCTTGGCCAAGGGCAGGTGGATCTGGCACCTCCCGACCCCGCACACTCCCACGGCGCTTCTTGTCAGAAGCCTTGGTGCATGAAATCCACCCCCAGGTCCCTGCCCCAGTGATGGGTCTCTGCTGCCAGGGATTGTTGTCTCTGGTTTTGGGGGCTTTCTGTTTTCATTCTTCCCTTTCTCCACCTAAGCTCTCATCAGCATGAAGAGTCCCGTTAGTGGACCGGACCAAGAGTGCAGGCATTTTCTGTCCCTTGGCGAGGGCCCTCCTGAGAGCACCACCTCCCTCACTCCATGCCCTTTCCTTGGTCTCCAAGGGCTGAGAGGGAGGAAGAGTCACGGCTTTTAGAGGCAGCACGCCTTCCTCGTGGGAGGCTCCCTGGTCTAGAGGGGCTCTCTCTATAGAAAGCCCCCTGCTTTCTGAATCTCAGCTCCTCAGTGCTCCTGTCTCCTTCATCACCCAGGGGCTGAACCCCCCCAAAGGCTTGTCACCTGTAAAGGACCCTGCGGACACTGTCCCTGGACTTCCACACTCCATCAGTCCCTGAGCACCTCTGCTAAGGAGCACAAACCCAACCTCTCTCTCCCTGGATAGTGGTGGCAAACACTGAGTAAGGTGGCGCCCAAAAACTTGGTAATGGGGGAACTTGTGCACCGGCAAACGTGGGGATAGTTTTGCTGGGGATTCCCAAAAGATCTTCATAACCCTAGAGCACTACGTGTGCGGCAAGAGAACTTGGTGTCGGGTGTGTGAAGCGGGTGCTGGCCGCTGGAGATGTGCACATGTGGAGACACATCCATAGGTTGGGATTGTGATCACTCCTCTGGAAAAGGGGCCACATTGCCGGGGGCTCAGAGCACGGCCCCCTCTGCAGCCCAGCCCGAAATGAGCAGCTTGGCAACACCACGTGCCAAAAAGGGACCAAATCCCCCCAAGTCCAGTTTGCTCCCAGCCTGGGTCCTCCAGCTGGTCTGGCAGAGGGGTGGCACAGCGAGCACGGGGGACACTGCTGCCTGCTGCCCGGCACCGACGCCGTCCCTGGCCCACGCTGCCAAGGGGCTGCAGCCGCGCGCCGCCAGCACTTTGCTCCCACCATTTCTCACAGCTCTTGTTCTGCCGCCAGCCAGCCTCCGCAGACCTGGAAGCCTTCTTCCCTCTGCCTTCTCCTCCTCTCCTCCTGCTTCCCAGCTTTGAAGAGAGAGCTCAGCTGGGGCTATCTGTGCCAGAGACGAGCACAGGAGAATGGGAATGGATGGATCCTGCTCCCAGCCAGGCTGCCTGCTAGGGAAGCTTTAGCTTTATCTACAGAGCCAGGCTCTCCCGGGGCCAGTTCCAGGACCTGCCTTGGGCAGAAGGTGCCTGTATTGTTCTGGACCCCTTTTCTCTCTCTCCAGAGTGGTTGTTTTCCTTCCAAGCAGCACTGCAGCACTCAAATAAGAAGGGATTTGCAATGCAGAGAAAAACCTCCCACCCGCCACTTAGCAGCGTGTGGGCTGAGAGCAGAGCTGGGAGCAGCTGTGCCACTTTGCTTTAACCGCTTGGGCTGAAAACAGTCCTCCTTGGGCTCGGCCACCCTACGGCATGTCCTGGGTCAGGTCCTGGCTCTGGGACCCCCAGCCTGCCGGGTGGACGTATGACACTCCTCCTGGGCCCCTCTGGGGCAGCGTGCCCTGGAGGTGGAGCGCTGCCCCAGGACCATGGAGATGATGCTCTGCTCTCAGCTGGCTCGGGGCTTGCTGCCACCTTGCAACGGGCTTTATTTTCCCAGTCTGCGGAGCAGGGACAGGACTTGCTGGCTTCATTTCGTGCCTTTCTTGGAGTCCCGGGCATGAAAAGCGCTATAGAGGAGGTAGAAGCAGACATAAGACAGTGAGATTTTTGTGTCTGTGATCCAGCAGGCCAGTGTGTTGCTGGAGAAAGTGGGTGGATACTTTGCCAATGGGGCACCGGAGAGAAGGGCTGGAGGACTCAGAGGTGTCGCAGGTCAGTTCGGCACCAGACAGGAGGACACAGCTCCTGGTCCCCTCAGGTCCAGGCATCCTTTGCTTTCTTGCTGGGAAAATGAGGATGGCTCCTGGAGGCTGGTTTTGGAGGGACAGCATGTGCTTGGTCTTGGCTGTCCCCCACACTGGTCTGGCAGGAATTCAAGCAGGCTACATGGGAGGGGGCACCATCCCCAGATTTGGAACCCAGTGCTGACCACGTGTCCTCTCCTGAGAAGGCCACCATGCTTCTGCTCCCTGGGGAAGCTTTAGCGTTACCTACAGAGAGAAGGAAACCTCCTGCCGGGCACAGAGGAGCTGTTTGTGCCCTTCTCGGTCTCTCAGTGGGGCAGGAAAGGTTTGGGTGATCCCAAGGTCATCCCTTCACTGGGGCTGTGGTGGGGGACATCACAGTGCCGCTGCTTTGCACTTTGGGCTGCTGACCCTGCCTCCAGCTTGGGAAAGGTGGGCTGCGGTGGCTTACATCGCTTCCCCCCAAACTGAGGGTGAACCTGGGGATGATCTGCAGGGAAAGGGCTGTAATTGCTTGGCCCTGGGTGCCCCTTCTTCTGCAGCGCTAACGAGCCCCAGAGCACACCCCCATTTCTCCTCCCACCCTCCTTCTCCCCATACCCAACCAAATGCGGGGGCCTGAATCCCACCTCTGGGCAAGTGGGAGCAGAGGGAGCTCTTCTCTTTCCCAAGCTGTCACCCTGTACTGTCACCTTGAAGAGTCAGAGCGTGGTCTGCGAGGGACCACTGGTGGCAACTGGGAGCACTGGAGTCCCAGCTGCTGAAGGCATTGAAGGAAGCCAGCCATACCGTGAAGGCCCAGGGGATTTATCTTCCAGGAGCTAAAGGGGCTTTTGCTGCTCCCCTCTTCGTTTACAAAGGGATTCTGGGTTGCTTTTGCCCCTCTGTCCTGGGATGTGCTGGGTTTCTGGGCGAGCTCGGAAGAGGGCGGCTGAGGATGTGGTGGCTCAGCGCAGCGGGGTCTGCACGGCTGCGATGAGGGGGACGCCATCCAGCCTCTGGCAGGGAGATGGGTCCTCCTTGAGAGGCTTCGCCCCCAACAGGCAGGTGCTGCGCTGGAGGCGGGAGAGGAGAGGGGATGGTCTGAGATCATCGCTTTTTGGCAGAGCAAAAGGGAAAAGGAAACTCCGTCCCCTCCCCAGGGCAGGGTGGCAGGAGGGAGGAGCTGCTCTGGCTGGCAGGGGGCGGCAGGAGAGCCCCTGGGCCCTTGAGAGCTGGGACCACCTGGGACCTCACTGGAGGGATGTGTTTTCTTGCCTAGAGCACAACTGTCAATGGAAAAGTCTCGGCACAGACTTCAGTGCTCAGAAACACTGTGGGCTGGGACATTTTGGGGAAGATTTTTAGCTGCAGCAAAGAAATTTGGCAGCTTGGAAGCAATCTAATCATCCTCCTCCCATATGCTTGGTTCTATTTAAAAGGGAGCATGTACCCGATTCCTTCCGACCAGCACGGTGACATTTCCAGAGTGCGTTTGGAAATAAATTTGGCATCCGCTGTCAAAATCTCAGATTGAGCCCAGCGCGGCTAATTTGGGCTCTGAATGCCCTTGCCTCTGCAGACCACCTTTCCCTGCTGGCAGATCCGAAGGGCAGCAATGGCAGGGTTTGCTTCCTGCAGCCGGGATGGCGCAGGCACCAGCCGGGCTTCGAGGGCTGAAGGGTGATTTAGTTACTGGTTGGCGGCTCAACCCCCTTTTCAACAATCGCCAAAGCTGAGGAGGCCGTTCCTGGAGGGGTGGTAGCTGCGTGCCTGGCTCTCCCAAGCCTGTCTCTTCCCAGTCCGGAGGCAGAAGGAGCTGCGGGTGCTTGGGCTTGTCCTGCCCGCCTCCCGGGAGACACAGGGCAGTCTCCTACCCCTTAGCTCACTAACAGAACCCCCGTCCTCCTCCAAGCTCTCTGCTCTCCAGAAGCCTCTCTGAAGACAGTCCTGCCTCCTCCCGCCCGGCCCCAAGGGGGACAGGCTGTGGAGGGGCGTTTAGGGTCTTCCTCACCTTCCCTCTCCCATTACACACCACCCACCTGAAGGTCCGAGGGGATGTCCCGACAGGGAGGGAGCAGTGTCGTGCGCGGCAGCACCGCCTCGCGCTGCGCTGGGTGACGTGCACAGGCGTAATAAAGCCCATCTCCAGCTGTCCGCAGGTGAAAACTGGCAGGAAAGCGGGTGCTGCTTGGACCTCCCTTGTGGGAACGCGCACTGGGTGCCCAGGCAGGCTGGAGGGCCCATCTCCATCCTGCAGACGCGTCTTTGCTCTCCCCGGGATGTCTCCTACGCCCTGGTCTTTCCCTCCGCCTGCAGCCCTTGCTCTCTCGGCTCGAGGCGGGGGGTGAGGTGGAGACCAGCTGGTGCTCCCAAGGGGAACACGGGGCTCTGGGGCTGCGCTGCACCCCTGGTCAATGTCACCGGTGGTGGGTGACAGCAAAGGGCAGTGCCAGGCGGGTCGGGGGACGTTTGGAGGGGAGCGTTACTAGGATGCTGCACACACACAAGGTTCGGTGTCGTGTCAGCCTGTCTCAGCGTGGTACGTCAGGGAAGATGGGCTGTATCTGGAAGTGACACCAGGGGCCACGTCTCTGGCCAGGAGCCGTTCCCTCCCCTCCCCCAGAATCCCAGTTCCCGCTTGATCCCCCTGGTCCCGGCGAGCCCTGCCCTGCCCAGGGCTGTGACCGCGCTGCCGCAGGCTGCGGGTGCAGAGGCGTCCGAGGGGACAGTCCTCCTCCCGCTGGTTTTGGTCTCCCCCAGCGCTGCGAAAGGGCGTTGGGGTGAGGGTGGAAGAGTAAAGCGGGTTGAAAGCATATGGTCGGATTAATGCTTTATCTCTGCCTCCGAGCTATACATGTGTTCCTTCTCTGCCTATGCCATTAGCTTCGTTAGCACCGCTGGAGTGGTGGATTAAATCCAGTGAGCTGTGCAATGAACCTCATTGCTTGAGTCAGTTTTAAGGATTACGGTGAATTATGTAGATCAGAATCAGACAGCAATCCAGGCATGGCCCGACGTCTCGAGGGGGTGACAGGGCTGAAGCTTTGCCATTCAGGAGGTTTGCCGTGATCTAATTAGATGTTCAAACAGACCCTCCTGGCCACAGCTCTGCAAATGCCTGCCCACATTTACCACTCCCCTCTCCGCGCTCCGCTTTGCTCAGTCTCTGTAAACAGCGAGGTCTGGGCCAGGCTTGGGGACAGAAAGGGGCAGGATGTGCTGTGACGAGTGCCCAGATGGCAGAGGGTCCTGGAGCCGCGGAGGGAGCAAGGGAAGGAAACAAAGGTAGGAAATGAACAGATCCCTCTTGGCAGCAGGTAGGAGGTGGGACCTGATGTCCCCTCAGCCCAGGCTGAGCGACGGGGGGGTTGTGGGGACTGTCCTGGTGCGGTGCCGTGCTGCCGGCCAGCGGGGCAGGGCAATGATCTCAAAGATCCTTTCCGACCACGAAGATTCTGTGATTCTATGATGGGCTCCGCACCGACCTGCGTTCCCTGCTCCAGGGTGGGAGCTTTCCCTGGGGCAGAGGAGGACCCGAGGGTGAAAAAGGCAGGATGCCTCATTGCAGGGAAGAGGTGGAGCTTCTTCCATGGTCCTGATCTAGCTCCACTGACCGGTGCAGTCCTTCTGGGCCATCCTGGTCCAGTTCAGACATGCTGTCTGCTGTATGCACCTCCGCCGTGCTCGCTTGGGCAGCCATACACGGCGATTTTCCCCCTGGCGCTCTCTTTGAGCCTGTTCCCTTCTCCATTGCTCTGCGGTGATGGGAAGCGCGCTGTGCGCTGGCAGTAAAAGCCCAGAAGAAGCCCAACTCCAGCAGCGCCCTGACTGAAGCCCCATGGCCCTGGGGACAGGTCAGCACCCTCTTGCCAGCACCCCGGCATGCTGGCTCCATGCGGAAGAGTCCAGGAGGTGGGCTGGAAGGCTTTTCCCAGGGCCGGGGCATGTAACCAGGGCTGCAGGGCCAAATGCCAGGGCGGGTTGGAAGGGGGAGGTTTCTGATTTTGGCCAGTTTTGGATTTCCTTGGCTGAGGTGAGCATCAGGATGTCCTCCTGCCAGGCACACCAAAGGGCTTCTGCCTGTGCCTCTGGACAGGCTTGAAATCAGGTTAAAACATCCTTGAGCCAGGAGACATCTGGAGACAGCCCTGTCCTGCCCTACAGGCTGATGTCTGCTGGGGAGGCCTGGGCAGACTGACCTGGAGAACGGACGTTGTCTGGGCCTTTGGCCCCCCTGGAAGGGCTGCTCTGCCTGCCTTGGCCCTTCCTGGGGTCTAACACCTTTCTTCTGCAGCATTTCTGCCGCCGCTGTAGTAAGGCAAAACACATCACAGAATCACAGAATGGCGGGGGCTGGAAGGGACCTCTGGAGATCATCCAGTCCAACCCCCTGCCGCAGCAGGGTCACCCGGAGCAGGTGGCACAGGAACGCATCCAGGTGGGATTTGAATATCTCCAGAGAAGGAGACTCCACAACCTCTGTTGGCGGCCTGTTCCAGTGCTCTGCCACCCTCAAAGCAAAGTTTTTCTTCATGTTGAGATGGAATTTCCTATGTTCAAGTTTGTGCCCGTTGTGCCTCTTGTCCTGTCACTGGGCACCACTGACAAGAGCCTGGCCCCATCGTCCTGACACCCACCCTTTAGACATTGATCACCACTGATGAGATCCCCCCTCGGTCTTCTCTTCTCCGGGCTGAACAAAGCCAGGTCTTTCAGCCTTTCCTCATCAGAGAGATGCTCCAGTCCCTTGATCGTCTCTGAATCCTCCAAGCACCCTGCTGCTGTCCAGGTCACAACCACCTCACAACCACCACCACCTCCGTGGTCCTGCCCGCGGCTCCCCCTGCCCTCTCGCCCTGCACACCCAGCTCCTGACTGTTGTGTATACGCCTGTTCCACCACGCGTGGCCCCGACCTCCCGTGGCGTGCCCTGGCTGAGCAGCAAACACCCGTGGCCCCTTGGACCAGCTCCCTGTACCCTCTAGCACAGCAAATTTGCGGCCCTCCTGTGATCGCTAGCTCCTGTCTCTTTAAGTTTAACAGGAAGAGCTAAAATCAGAGTTTGGGAGAAGTAGTAAAGAAAAGTCGTGTGGCTCTGGAGAATGAGGTGGTGAGGCCTTCATGGGCTACCAAGAAAAATGTTGTAGGTCCAGCTTGTGGTCCAGCCCCTGATGATCCCTATGTGTGGATCGGGCTCCAGAACGAAAGGTACCTCATTTTCCCATGCCAGCGTACGCCCTCCAGAGCAAGCTTTCAAAAGCCTCCACTCATTTGGTCAAGTCTGAGCCTTTAAACAGCCCTCGGAGAAATGTGCTGAGTGGGTCCGGTGTCATTTTGGCGGCTCCTGCCCGTGGTGGCTCTCTGTCCCCAGAGGAGCTCTGCTCAGGCTGGAGAGCAGAGAAACGGGTCTCACTCACGACACCGAAGGTGCCTGAGGATGGCCCCGGGAAACGTACCCGTGTTCGCAGCCCGCCGTACCCACCGCTTTGCTAGAATAGATCCATCAGGATTAAATGAAGAGTGACGCTTGCCCTGGTATCTCTGTTCTGTCGCTGTTGTTCTTTTTAGCATCGGACTATAAATTGTCTGCCTTGCCCAGGCGCTGAAACGCTCTCCCCCTTCCCTGGCTGCTGGAAATAGAGTCAGCCTAAGGCTGTTGTTTAGCGGCGCACAGAATACACTGCCTCGGCAGCACCGCCCCTCCCGGGGCTCCAAAGGCCACCCAGGCATGACTGAAGTGAGCCTGACAGTCCCCCTGCCAGCCAGTTCAGCAGGGCAAAAGGGAAACTGAGGCAGGCTGAGAAAAGCGTGGATAGCTGAGGCTGACTCAGGGTCCCACAGCGAGTGGCATCCCGCTGTGGGAAGGACACCGGCCTTCTCTCTGCCGACCCGGGGTGCTGGACGCCACCAGGCTTCCTCCGCCTTGCTGGGTTGCTGCACTTGAGAGATGTCAGGAGTTTGGCCTCTGTCTTCCCGCTGTGAGAGGTGTGGGCGGGCGGGCGGACGGCGCTCAGCCTCCCCGACCCGCTCGCTGCTGGGACTGGGATGGCCCCACTCGCACCCCGGGCAGAGCAGCGCTCCGCGAGGGGCTGGAAGCAGAGAGCCGGGGGAGCCGCGCGCCCTCCTGCGCTGCCCTGTCCCAACGGTGAGGCCAAGGGATCCGAGAGCCCCAGCAAGCCTTGTAGCTCTGGGTCAGAAAATAAGGGAGGGGAATGCTGTGAGGCGGGTCCATAGCAGTGAACAGAGTGTTTCCCGACTTGCTGGGGCCGCCCGAGCTGAGCATCCCTTCCAGTCCCTCACCCCTTCCAGTCCCACACCCTCTGCTGAGCCGCACGGCAGCGAAGGGGCTGGTGGTTGGCAGTCGTTGAGCTCTAGGGCAGAAGATGTAGGGAGAATCCATACGGAGACCATCGCATAAAGTCCCAGATGGGGAAGGGATTAGTCTAGCCCGGAATGGCTTTGGTTTCAGCTGCAGCAGTGCTGGGCGTGGGTCTGCTCCTCGTTGGTGATGGAAATCCAGAAGAGCCATTGGTATCAATCAGAATCACTTCAGCGTGCGGCATCTCTGCTCCTGGGCCAATACCTATTCCTGCTTCAAGCCCACCAGGGCTGAAGAACCTTCCAGGCACAAAACTCCCTGTGTCCCCTCCAGCCCGAGGTGAGGAGGGAGGAGGACTGGCTTGGACAGACCGTGGTGGCCGCCCGGCAGCACCTCTGGCACCTCCAGTGGGAATCACCCGCCTTCCTGCTGTAAAGGAGAGAGGGGAGAGCAAAATCTGGGGTGGGCACACACCAAAACAGGAAAGGTCTGGCTAGCCTGGGTTATTTAAAAGGCCTGTGAACAAATGGTGACAGATGTAGTCTCCATGACAACCCACAGCTGGCTGGGCAGGAATTAAAGGGCACCGTGCTTCAACGGAGTGTCAGCATCTCCGATTCATCTCCTCCTAGTAACTTGGGTAATTACAGACGCACTTGAAAACGTGCAGATCCAAACGTGTTCTTGTTTTTAAGCCCTTCGCAGATAAGCAAATACAAGGACAATCATCCCAAAGGCTTATCTTCTGCTAGAACTCCCACCTGCCGTCGGTGTGCCCCTGCGGCCCTTCCCTGGGCGTCAAGGGTGGCGGATGTGACCGGCGAGACCTCGTCTGTTTGTCCTCCAGGCAGTTCACGGGAGGAGCAGGGCGCCGGTGCCGGCACACACCGCTTCTGCGTTCCGCACCGCGGTGTTCGGTAAACTGGTGCTTCGCGAAGAATGCTCCGGGCTCCCAGCCAAGGAAATTAGCTGTAATAGGTAGAGAGCAATTAATGGCAGGTTGAACCGAACACCACCTCACACAGGCTCTGCCCCACGGCGTGGGCTTCCCTCCCAGTAAGGACCCATGTCTGAGGGATTCCTTACGTCGGGGAGGTTCGTTACCGAACGGCTGCTCGGCTCTAAACGAGAGCAGCTGAAAGCAGAATCTGCCCCGTTTAAATTGGTGAAGGGACTTCATCAATGTAAGGAAGAACCAAATGGAGACCGGCCTCTCCTCTGAAAAAGATCTTTTGCCTGTTATTACTATAATAAGTCTCCAAGTCATGTGTCTGAAAGGGCTGAAGGGAAAAATCTATTTTTCTCCCTGTTTTTTTAGGCTGCTGCCTGTGTGACAGTCGCTCTGCAGTCGCTGTGCCGGCTTCTGCGTAGAGGTAGCCAGTTTTTCCTGTTGTTTGTGTGGGTTCTTCACATGGCAACGGCAGAGAGAAAAATCTTTTTTTTTTTTTTTTTTTGAAGAAGAAGAAGAAGCAGCAAATGTGATTGTAAAAAGCAACTCAAATTTGCAAGGAAGAGAGGGGAAAGGGGCAGGAACGCAGGCATTGATGTACCTCGCTCCTTTCTCCGTTTTGGGACCACTGCAGCTGCTGTGCTCTTCTCAAACAGCTGGGCCAGCGGAGGTTGTCTTCGTCGTCTGCTCCAAGGAGACCCACGAAGAGACCCCCAGCCCGGGTGGGTTTCCTAATGGCCAAGGCACAAGCAGGTCAGCCTGAGGCTGAGATTTTGCGGGGAGGCTCTGGGTGTTCTGTGCCTTTCTGAGGTTTAGGGGTTTGGGTGCCTTGGTCCTCGGGCAGCCTTTAGAAAGCTGAGATAGCAAAGGGACGGGAGAGGTCTGGCTCTGCCTGGCCACCGAGAGCCACACGGGAGCTCCGTGCCAGCAGGACAAGCGCCCGCGCTGATACACCCAGTGGTGACACAGCTCCCGTGTCACCCACCGGTGTCTGTGGGGGAAGGTGCCATCCCGACCCCCCCCCCCTGCAGTGCAGCCATCCCCGTCCTGCTGCTTGTATCAGGCTGCTCCTTCCTCATCCTCGTTGCTCCGGCCCCGGCCCCGGCTGGAACCGCGTGCGGGCTCCAGGCACGCTGCTCTGCTCTCTGCCCACCAGGCTGCAACCGCCGCCGCGCTCCCTTGGGAAACTGTTCCCTTCTTCGGTCCATCACATCACTCCCACGGCTGGTGCATGCGTCACTTTTTTTTCCCCTTCTTCATACAACTGCCCTTTAGATATTTATATAGTGTTATCATGTTCCCCCTCAGGCATCATCTTTCTAGGCTATACAAATTAAATTCCCTTAGTCTCTGCCCATAAGTCATCCTCTCCAGTCCTTGTAGCAGTTTGGCTGCTGTGCTCAGGACGGTTTTTTTTCCTTTTCTGTCTACGATGTCTCTCTCCCTGTAAGAGCCACAGTGGGTATTGTAGGGCACATTTACTACTGCAGCGTAAAAATAGGATTAGGGTCTGTTTTGTCCAGGGAAGGATCGTCCTGGGCTCATATACCTACAAAAAAGCTGCTTTTCAGCAGACTGGCAGCTCCGTGCCGCGTCCCCACCCGGGTGCTTCCAGCTCTGCGGTCCATGATTGCTCCGTAGCCAACCGTGCGCTCGCTTTCCCTGCACACCGCCTGTCCCCCTGCCTGGTCGGAGCATCTTGGTGCGAACCCTGAGTGCCAGCCTTGGCGTGCACCCATCTAGGAATCCGGCCTGGATCTCCCTGGATGCTCTCTTGGCTTGGGGTGGCCACCAGGTGCTCCTCTGCCCCAGGACTTGTGGTAGCCCCTCATCCAAGCACTCGCCCGACTTGTGTGCCTGGTGTCCCCATTGCAGGCAGTGGGGCAATGCCCGGCATCCCGTGAACGTCCTGCCTTAGGCACAGTGGAGGCTTCTCTATTCTGCCAGACACACCTGGCTTGGTCACCAGGGGAGGTGGGATGGCCAGCCCTAGAGCTACCACTTCACAGAATCACAGAATGGTAGGGGTTGGAAGGGACCTCTGGAGATCATCTCCTCCAACCCCCTGCCAGAGCAGGGTCACCCAGAGCAGGTGGCACAGGAACGCGTCCAGGCGGGTTTGGAATGTCTCCAGAGACGGAGACTCCCCCACCTCTCTGGGCAGCCTGTGCCAGGGCTCTGCCACCCTCAAAGTCAAGAAGTTCCTCTTCATATTTAGGTGGAACTTCCTATGGTCAAGTTTGTGTCCGTTACCTCTTGTCCTGTCACTGGGCACCACTGAGAAGAGCCTGGCCCCATCCTCCTGACACCCCCCTTTCAGTATTTATAAGTGTTGATAAGGTCCCCCCTCAGCCGTCTTTTTTCCAGACTGAAGAGACCCAAATCCTTCAGCCTTTCTTCATCAGAGAGGTGTTCCAGTCCCCTCAGCATCTTGGTAGCCCTTTGCTGTCCCCTCTCCAGCAGTTCCCTGTCCCTCTCGACCCGGGGAGCCCAGAACTGGACACAGTTCTCATCAGCAGTTTGCTCTTGGGGAAGGCAGCTTGCAGGAGAGACGGCTGCAAGAGGCCGACAGAGCGTTGGTTTGTCCTTGGCCTGCGATTAAATCCTCACGCTCTCTCCCTCGGACACCTGCAGGCCCGCAGCTACGGTGGCATCGCTCGATGCTGTTTTCTTCTGCAGACACTTGGCTGTGGCAGAACGGACAGGGAGGAAAACATGTTAACATCGCCTACCCTTTGCGGTGTGACAGAGGCCACGCCAGAGCAGTAACAAGTGCTTGACAGAGGATAAACTCATTCACACAGCAGCTACATTCTATTTTATTCATATTTTTCCCCGGAAAATTAGATTTCGTATCCAGCTGTTGCTGTTTTTTTACTTTCAACGTAAAGCTAACTGAGTAATGTGTGCTAATGGGGCGCCCCGAAGCAACGCTGGCAGGGTCCTCGTGGCTACCCGGCAGAGAGCCTGGCTCTCACCACCTCTCCCAGACTGCCCCGGTGACCACATGAGGCCACAGAGTGACCTCCTGGGAGCAACTGGTGTCAATTTGGGGCTTCCCATCAACCAAAAGGCTTTCTGTAATTCCTGCTGCTGTGTTTGGGGTTTGTCCTTGTATTTCTTCAGGCTGTATATTCATCCAGATCCGCTCCTGGGGGCAGCCGGCTTGCTGGGGTGCAGCGAGCTGCCTCGGGGCTCAGGGGGCTGTTATGTAGAGAGGGGGGACAAGCGGTGCTGTGCCGTGCCTCCAGCGGGTGGATTTGCAGCCGCTGTGTTACAGTCCTTCCTCCTGAAGAATTTTGTTCTTCTCCCTTGATCTCTCCCCTGTTCTTCTGCTGACCTCTCCCTCTGTACGCCAGCCTGGCCTCCTCTCTTGGTCGTTGCCTGCAGGATGTCTTCTGGGGTGGTGGTGTCTGAGACCTGTGTAAGGACTGGGGAGGATCGCTCCATCCTTTAACATCCTTCACGTCTCCCTTTGCCCATGTTGCTTGACTGTAACCCCCCCTCCGAAGGCCGGTGGGTTGTTGCGGCGTCAGATGCCTCTGGCTGGACCAGGCTCTGGAAGGATGCTGCAAGCTCCTGTCGCTGCGGAGGGGCAGCAAGGCAAGAGGAGACAGTGTGGCTTCAGCAAGCGTTGCAGGAGTCCGAAAAGTAGGAGTCTCAACCTCACGAAGTCAAGCTCTGGTTGGGAGCCACCCTCCCGTTCCGAGGATCCCACAGCTCCCACGAGGTAGGGAGGCCTCACCCAGCACCGCGTCCCCATCGCCCCCCCTGTTTCAGTGCCGGTGCTCTGAAAAGGCTCAGGTCGTCCATGTCCAAGCGCCCGTGGTCCCGCCTGCACCTCCCCAGCTGCGGCCTGGCAGGGACTTCTGTGGACCCCCGGTGGAAGGGGCTGGTTTCCACTGCCCGAGCACTGAGCACCCTGCGCTGCCCTGGGCTCTCACCGCCGTCCACCCCCTCATCGCACCGTGCCCCTTCCAGCCTTCGCCAGCCATCGGTGATCCCGGGCATCCAGAGAGTCACTTGAAACGCCACCATGTTACAGTCTCTCTTTCATCCCTGGCATCTCCGTATGTTTCATCTTGGAAGGCTCGATATTAAAAAGCGTCTCATGAGACGTGATGAGAGGATTATAGAGGTCGAGTTAATAATGCATTTCACTTTGCAGCTTCCCTTTAAGCAAAAATTGGCTGGGGTGAGCTGCCTAAACAGGTGGGGACCGTGAGTGACAACATACAGACCAACCTGTATGGCTTGTGGAGTTTTTCAAGGCATTAAAGTTAATTAAGTACTAATTAACTGAAATACTCTGAAGTATCCCTGTCATAGCAACCTTGTGTATCAGAGCCTGCCTGATTTATATTCACGTAAGTTCACTTTCTATGTCAAGGCAGTCTGCTTTATGGATTCGCCGCGGCTTCGTGTTGCATCTCTAACCTGCCTGCAGGCCGTCGGAGAGGAGCCTGGCCCCGATTCAGGGAGGGAACCCGGGGTGTTTGTGGCTGAGCTGGGTGGGAGCGGGCCACATGCCCACCACGGCCAGTAAAGCAGTGGTAGGGTCCCCGGGAGCCCTGCGGGACCTGCCCCTGCCTGGGCTCTCCCCGAGACACCGAGCGCAGCGCGTCTGCCGTCAGCGGCGCCAAGCGCGGGGGCAGCGGGATCCCGGCGGGTGGGCGATGGAGCGGGTCCGCGCGCCGCCGAGCAGCCACAGGCCGGGCAGCCACGCAGCCCTGCCACCCTCATCCACGCTGGCATCCCGCGTGTTCAGGACTGCCTGAACCCTTGTGCTTTCATCCTCCCTTCCCTTGCAGGGGAAAATCTCCGCAGGGTTTGTCCTCTTTTAAATCTGCCGCAGCAGCAGCCTGAGTCTTTGCTCTGCCTCGGTGCTTCTCTGACTTCCACTCGCCGTCTGGTCACATTGAATTTGACGGGTTCTTTTGATGTCTCTGTTTAATTCAGTCAGGTGATGCCAGAGAGGCTTTCTGCCTGCCAGAAAGCAAAGAGTTACCTCTTTAATGTCTGTGTAAGCCTTTGGGAAGAGTGGAGTTGGGGAGATTAATTCTGAAATGAAAAACTCGCTCTTTGCATTGAGAAGGTTGGCTGAAAAAGGAAACCATTAAATTATTGGAAAGGCAGCCACTCTGGGGAAGGCAGAACTGGGGTAGCACATGTAGGTTTGAAAACCTGAGAGCTGGTGCAGGAGCAGAGGGCAGCAAGGAGGAGATATGATATGCTTTAAAACTCATCTGATTGATTCTGATCTCAGTGGCAGGAGTTTCTCTTGGAAGTAAGGTTGGCACGTTATTCTGGCCGTGCCAGAGCTGGAGCCAGCTCGCTGGTTTTCAAGGTTGTGGTTCACCCTCTCTAGATTTCTTCCCCGGCATTTGTGAGTTTCTGCTCCAGGGATACGAGCAAAGCGAAATCTGGTTTCCCAAGCTCTTGCGAAGCTGTCGGTGTCAACAGGAAAAGTACAGCATAAGAGGAAGGAGCAGAAGTCTGGATGGCTCTGCTGAGTGCTAAAACACACAGGCAGGGCAAACCGAGCCCAGCGCGTCCGCAGAGGCCAGCCCGGCCACCACAACATCGACAAAACTGCTGCCTGAAGGGAAAATCCCTGAGCGGGACAATTGATCTCCATCCCTTTGAACAGCACGATTTAACTACCCTTCGCTTTTATTCAGACATAAAACATCGCTTTAAAAAGCGAGAGAGCAAAAGCGCACATTACTATGCATGCATGAGAGAGAACAGATTTTCTGCAAGACTGGCAAAGGATAATTAGCAGCTTAGCCATTATAATCTGATATGTGTCCCCCCCTCCCCAGCTTCTCCCCTGGTGTGTACAGTTGCCGTGGGTGCGCCTTGCTTGTCTCCTCGCCACGTAGGCACACGCGCCGCCCTGGTGCGCTTTGTTTTCTACCTGTCCGGAGGAATCCCGTCTGCCCTGGCGTGTATAGCGTCCTGGGCACCTTGTTCCGGACGGACACCGCCGAGGCAGGGGCTGAGCCAGGCTCCCACCTCGGGAAGGAATGGATTTCGGTAGCTAACGGGGACTAGGAGAGGGCGGTTTACCGGCCGTCACAAAATGAAGGCTGCAAAGGCAGCGTCCGTGCAAAAAACTCAGGGACGTTAGAGACGTCTACCGAGACCAGGCTCTTTCAAAGGCACGTACTGAGCAGCTGTGAGGATCTGCCGTGTCCAGCAGGTGACGGGATCAGAGCCGGAGATGGGATCTGCATCCCAGACCTGCTGAAGACAGGCGTGACCTGTCGGTGCCGACAACCTCCATCTTCTCCCGGGCAGATCAGGCTCTCTGGTGCCCGTCCATATCACAGTTGCCAAGTTCTCCTAGGACAGGGCGAAAGGGCTGTGCTGCCGGCAGCGTTGCCAGGTCTGAGGCGGTTGGTGCTGGGGTGGGAGCCTGGTTGGTCCCTGGGCAACACGGAGGACACTGGAAAGGGACAGCCCCCCAAAGGTCAGGCTAGCGCTGGTCATAAAGCCCTGTCAGTTTTCAGAGACAGAAACTGTCCTACGCTAACGCCAATTACAATTTGCGGGCATCTAAAAATTTAATCTGACTTTGCAAAAACCACAAGCCTCTGCTAAATGTTTTATTTTGCTCCAAGTAAAACCGGTTTGGAATAGTTAAAGCACATGCTGAGCCCTTTCCTCCAGTGGAGCCCCAGCAGAGGCAAGGGCACAGCTCGTCCCCCGGCTCTGGCGCTCCCCGGCGTGACAAGCCCCACACGGCCCAGCGCCGGCCAGCCCGACACTCCTGCGCTCCGCGTGCCTTATGGAGCAATTTGTGAAAGCTGCCTCTGTAGATAATGAGGGAGTTTTGCTGGTTGCAGCAACATTTGAAGAAGGAAGAGAGGAAGGCAGATGAGAAGGTCACTGCTTTCTTTTCAGAGGCTTCATTTTTTCCCTCAATGGAAGAAGTTGCCGCTTTCCTGGTCACTTGGAGATTGGGCTGGCAGTACGACGGCGTGCTGTGTTCGCCACGCTTCGCCGCCACTTTGCTCTCCTCCGAGTGGGAAATTTTAAAAAGCTTTTTTTTTTTTTCCCCAAAACCCGTTACAGCTTATGGGAAATGCAGCAGCAATTAGAGATGCCATAGGTGGGACTTCAGATCGGGAAAGATCTTCCCGCCTTGCTAAGGCAGGCAAGAGTTTTCTGTGGACTCATGGCCGCGGTTTCTTACCTGATAAATGAGCCCCAGCAGCTGCGGGAAGATGAATGTGAAGGAAGCAGGATTTCCGAAGAGGGCGCGTGCGGTCCACGGTGCCTGAGCTCAGCGGAGCCTGGCCGAGGTCTAATGGCCTTGTCATGGAGCAAGTGGCTGCACTGAGCAGAGAAATGATATTGTCACGAAAACTCCATAGAGGGAGTCCATGAAAGTCCACTTATTGCACGGGGAAGGCAAGCACGTCAGCTAGCATAGGTCCGCTCCCCAGCGAGGAGAACAGGAGGGCTGGCAGCGTTTGCGTCGGTGGAGAGCGAGCCAGGAGGGTCTGGAGGAAACAAACTGGGATGTGAGCACTTCTGCTGCGCTGTGCTCCCGAAGCCCTGGGAGCGCTGTGAGAGCCAGCCCCATCGCCCCCTCCCTGGGTCTCCACCAGCGTCCTCTGCGGCCGGGCAGAGCTGAGCTGGGAAGGCACAGGGGACACGGCTCCCGGCGGAGCACATCGGCGGGACCCCCAGCGTCCTCCACTCACCCCGTCATCGGGCTGTTTGTCAGAGGAGGTGAGAGCAGGCTGTCATGGGCAGGTGGGTGGCAGGGATGGGTGGATGCCCCCCCCCCACCGTCACCTCCCCACACTCGGGCCAAGCCCAACAGCGTGGAAAGCAAGCAAGGCAGCTCGGTTGGGAGCCCACGGGCAAACCAGAAACCCAGCCTCCACCGCGACGTTCCTCTCTCCCCGCTTGCCCCCTCTCAGGCTCCATCCAGTGATGTCCCCTGAGCTGTCACAGCCCCCAGTCCCCCCAGCAGGGCTGGTGACAGACCCCTAGGATGGGCATCCACTGGCAGGAGCGAGCCAGACGGGTAGCGAGGCTGAGGGCAGCGGAGGAGTCGTCACCCCGGTCCCTCAGCTCTGCCGAGGCAGTTACTGTGACACTCGCGACCACCTCCTCCATCCATCCCTGGCCGAGGTGCCCCGCTCCCCTCCGCCTTGCCCTGCAGGGAGGAAAACCGGCAGGTGTGTTAAGCTGTGCGTGCTGTGTGCGCTGTTACAGTATTCTTTTTTTCTTGCCACCCTTTATTTTCTTGGCTCTCTAGGATAGCGCTTGTAAAAACAGCTGTAAAGAAGTTAAAAAGCAATGTGCCCCTCAGAGGAGTCGTTCAATATCCTTATTAAAGATCTGCAGTACTGGAGCCATAATAGTACTTGGCACTCAGAGGGCACCTTTCATCTCACGAGTTCAAGTCACTTTACAAGCGCTAATGAATTAAGCTTCGTAACAGCTTTGCATGCAGAGCCTCGCAAACGAATTATTCATCTGCTCTCACAATATAGGCATTAAATAATAATAATAAGCTGGGTAATTCTGTCTCTCCTCTGGTCTGGGGATTGTCTCTGAGCTGTTATCAATTCCTCCCCGTTTATCCAGCGCTAATGGACAATATTTCTAATGCGCAGGATTAGGTGAGCAGGGTTTTGCCGGCATATTGGACCGTCAGGCGGTGTTTGGGTCAGAGCAGGGGTATGGTGGGGCTTCTCCTCTCGGCTCTTCTCCGCTCCAGATGAGCACTGGGCCTCAGGTCCTGCCAAGGGCCGAGCGCTCGTCCTGCCCCAGGTGAGCCATTAACCACCACCTCTCCTTAGGTACATGAGTAGCGCAGCCAGCGTCCAGGGAAATGCACCTTCCAGCAAATCCAACATTCTGGGAGGTTTTCCTGGCTGGAGCTTGAGTTATCTGGTGCTTCAGGGGATGAATCCAGAAACAGGCAGTAGGCGCTGTGCTCGTGAAGAGATACAGGAATAGGACTGAATTGGTTCAAACGCTTAAATGAAGCCCATTCGGAAGGATCCTGGTTGGATCGGGGTCTGGGTAAACAGTCCATTCAGATGTCGCCCTCAGGAGGTTGAGGTTGAGTGCAGGGTTTCCTGGGGCGCTCCTGAGAGGGGGAGAGGGAATTGGTTTGGTTTGGTCCAAAACAGAAAAAATGATGCTTCTCAACCAAGTAAAAACCAAAAGTGCCGCTCTGAGGTGTTTAATCTGGTGGAAACCAAAGACCCTCATGCCCCTGGGCGCTATCTGATCCTCCTGCTTATTCTCATTTTCTTTTAATTTGTGAGGTTTCAATGTTAAAGCCCGAAACCTTACAGTTTCGACACGGCGCATTTCATGTCGAAAAGAAAAAGAGCAGCTGTTCCAGCACGCCTGCCACAAAAGTAGTCACTTAAAAACAGTAAAATGCTTTTCAAATTGAACTTCCCTCCCCCATTTTTGGCCAAAGCCCTTCACCTGCTATTTAGTAGAAGCAGCTATATTTAGTCTTTCAACCCCGGATGCTCTCCCTTGGTCAGTGCACGCTGTAGAGAGACGTCGCCTTGTCTTTACCACCGTGACGGCATCTTCCCGGAGGGACTTGCAGAAGTATTAGGGGATCGAGAGAAAGGGGGGCAGCCGGTGGGTCAGGCAGGAGGGGCTTGTCCCAGCCCCTGAGCTCCAGGAGGGTCGTGATGGAGGAGGGAGCTGAAGGCTGAACGCAGAGGGGACGTGACTGGGCATCTCTTACAAGGAAATCTCCCCATCTCTTACAAAAAAATAACAAACTGCCTTGACTCAGTTGTCAGCATCGAGTCACTGGTACAGCGGGGCGAGGGGTACAGCAACAACTGGAAAACTGTCCCAGAAACCCCGAAGCGAGGTGCCCCCCGCCCCTTCTCCGTGCCAAGCCAGCAGAGAGCTGCTGGGGCAACCCGGGACTGATGGCGCCGGCCACCGAGGCCACGGCACGTCAGTCCCAGCCCCGAGGGCCGTGGCGCAGTGGGAGACGTGGAAGCACAAATGGTTGGTATCTGTCCAATTCCCTGTTCCCTGAAGGTCGTCGGCGTTGGTAAATGGGAGCAAAGTCGAGACTGGGGCACACTAAAAGCCATCTGCCTGTGGTGAAAACTGGGACGGTTGGGCCGCACGGCTGGGGGGTTGCTGGGGCACCTACTCTTTACCTGTCGGCAGGGGCTGGCCAAGGAGGAGAGAGGATGTCTGCCCCTGCAAAGAGGAGCTCGTGGAGCTGCTCCAGAGAGAGCAGAGCGGGAATGGGCAAGGAGCCAGAGCCATCTGCCAAGCGACCTAGAGCCAAAGCAGACCTCTCGCTAGGCTCGGGCTCACTCCCCAAGGCATCTCGCGCAGTCCCGGGGCTGTGAAGATGGATACGCAGATGTGCATCTCCGGTCCGCTGCCTCCTGCTGTCCGTGGGGATGTGACCCTGAGGCCTCCCTGCTCCATCCCTTGCAGCAGCACATCCGCGGGGATGGGGGTTGCCCCAAAAGCGGTAACGGCGGCTGTGTGGGCATGCTTGGCCTCTCCCAGTAGGGTGGACAGCCTGCGCTGTCAGCCCTCTGCGGCAGCGGGACGGCTTCTTACAGCCAACCAGACCCACGTGGTCCTGCCCTCTGAGGGCACTGGAGGTGGTCCCTCCCATCCCTACCTGGGCATCCCCCTTCTCCTGGTTTCCATGGTGCGTATTTGGGCAGTAATTATAAGGATGCTGATGATGTGCTCATTGCTCTATTCATTTGCCTGGGTGCTGAGGTCACCGTCTTCACAATGGCGATAATTATAGCAATGAACACACAACAAAATAAATCTCCAGTTGAAGCCGAAGTCTAGAGGGAAAAAATCCCAGGAGCTGTCTCTTTTGCAAGGATGTGAGATAAAGAAAAGCTCGCTGCCAGGGATCTGCCATTTTCTCCCTGTGATCTGGAGAATGCAAGTGTCTAATGTGATCCGGAACAGCGTCTGAAAGCAGTGGTGCAACAGGGTTTGAATTAGCCAGGGGTTCACGCTGCCCAAACCAGCTGGGAAGCGGATCCCGGAAGGGGGATGCTGTGCCTGCCCCAGAGGTGGGGGTCGGGGTCGGCAGCCCTGCCAGCGCCGAAAGCCTTGGCTGCGCCCGGGCGCTGCGGGATTGCTGAGTCAGAAAAATAATAGTACTGACGAGTCGGAGCAGAGCAGCAGGCAGATATGCCGGGGGGGTTAGCCATTGCTTCCCGCCTCCAGCTCCTAAAGCCTCTTGCTGGGAATCCCAGCTCCCGTTAGATCCGACAACTTCTTTGCTCACCGCGTGAACCTCGGACAAATAATCTTTCCCGTGGTGGCTGCTTCCCCACCTGCATCGGGGACAAGGATGCTCCCCCGGTTTCCAGTCAAGACGCGGAGATGGAGACACGCAGGGGTTTGCTCCCCGCAGTGTGGGACTGGGCTGAGCCGGCTGCTCCCTCGGGTCAACCGTGGGTGGAAGAAGCATCGTGGGCTAGCGGGGGGTCCTGCGTGTGGATACCAGCTCGGGCACGTGTAGCATCGCAGCAGCAGGGATGTGCTGGCCCGCGGCCACTGCGAGCTGGGGCTAGGGCACCTCTGCTCTGCCCCAGGGGAGCCGAGGGCAGGGTTTAAGGAGCGCTGGAGAGCAGAGCCCCCGGGTCACCGCTCGGTCCTGCCTGAGCACTTCCGTGCGACTGACCAGGAATCAAAATTATTTCTATGCCATTCTGAGCTTAAAACGAGTGGTTGGGAACCGGGAGCGGAGCGTCAGCGGCGGGGTAAGCGTGTGTGGAAATAGCGTAAGATTAATTACAGGAGCAACGACTACGAGTGTTGATAAATCAGCTCCCGTTAGGAGAGTACCCGTGGTCCTGTAACTATCTACCATTCTCAAGCTGGGATGAATGAACTAGCTAATTGTTTGCTGCGCTGAAAAGCAATCTTCAGGGAGCAGCACATTACATTAAATGAGTCAGCTCCGTGCTGGCAGGACTATTATCAAATATTATAATATTTAGCTGGACGATTTCTACCCAAGCTCAGTGGCGACGGAGAAGGGTGTTGTTTTCGTCAACGTATAAAGAAAGAAAGACATCAGATACTGTTTGTTTCCTGATGAACGGAGACCTGGCAAAAAATGGGATCGTTTCACTTGTTAGTGCGCTTTTGAAATGAGTCATGTGTGCTTCAGCGCTGCTTCCAGAAACTTAATTGAAAGTTCTGGTGTCTCTTGTTGTAAGGGGAGAACCATATGCTATCGAAAGACACGACTTGTTTTTTTATAGTCCAGAAAGATTATAACAGCATCAAATCCCAACTGTTGTGGGAACGCATTCAGAGAGCCGGGATAAATCTAGGAGTTTCTACTGAAAGGCAATCAAAAACCTGACAACAACAGCAACAACGAAAAAGGAGAGACTGCTTGCGGAAACGCAGCTTCGGCGTGCTGTTTGATAGCGCAGATAATCGTCGCCGACTGATCTACTTCAGGGCAAAGGGCTGCGGGGAAGTACCCCCCCCCTCCAGCGGAGGACGGGTTGGGTGATACAGTCAGTTGTTTGCGAGGTGCTCGTGCTGCTGGCAGTCCAGCCTGCTGGCCCGTCTTTGAAACCCTGGTTAATCATCCCATGCCATCCCATTCATCCTTTCTTATTATTATTTGCAAAGCTCTCTTGGCTGGAAAATCAAGTCGGTGAATAACACGCTGGGAAACAAACCAGCCTCGTGACGCCCGTCTCCTGCGGCGCCAGGAGCCGAGCCGTGAATCCGCCGCGAGCGGTGGGAGAACAGTGCTCCCGAGATCCTCGTGTAGGAGCTTTCTCGGGAAGAGCCGGAGTCCCTCCCTGAGCACCTCATCAAAGACCGCGTGCAATTGCACCACGGAGGGCTGGCTAAGGCAGCCTCTGCAAAACGGTGAAGCGAGAGCAAAAAGCCCGAAACGAGAACGCTGAGGGTGCGAGCTGCATTGCCTAAGGAGAGAATGTGGGTAGCTGAGGGTGCTCGTGCAGCGTCATCCCAGAGAGACGGAGCCCTCTTTCATCTCCTGGAGATGCCCACAAGGACACGGTCTGCCGAGCGCAAGTGTCACAAGTCAGCAGTAGCTCAGCGTATTTGGCTGTGAAGCTGCGGAGCGTCAGCCGTTGGGTTACTGAGGCTTGCTCTTTGAGTTTAGTTGGGATTTCTGTTGGGGTGGACTGTTAACAGCTCTGTCACTTACGTGGCGATCCCAGCACAGCCCCGCGTCTCTCCTGTGCTTCCCCCAGCCGCCGTTTCACACGTCCTCCCTTCCTCCTGCAGGTCATCTTCTTAAACAAGCCCATAATTTTAGGAAACTGCTTGAACGCCAGTACAGCAGCACCCATTTAAAGCAAAATACCACCTTAGCGTTTGTGTGCTGGGGATGAAAGGGGCTGTTTCCCAAGCAGGGGTGCGTGTGCCGGGCAGCCGCATCCCCGGGCGGGAGCCGGCTGGAGCGGGAATGGGGACCATTGGGGGAATTTGGGGGAATTGGACCCATGTGGGGAAGGAGAGAGTCCTCGGAAGGTCCTGCTGTCGGCGGGACTGCGGCAGAGACAGTAATGACATAACAACAGCCCCGTCAGAAGTGGTAACCTGCAGGAACTCAGCCTTTCTGTAATTCTGCATTTCCCTATTTTATACGTATGCCATATGCTACAGCGGCATATGTCAGAAGATAAATTGCATGTGACAGAATAATATATTATGTACAACTCGAACACGGGCTTGCTGTTGTTGATAGATTTCTTCCCTCTTTCTATTTCTTTCTTCTCCTCCTTTTGCGTGTTTATCAGCTCAGAAAACCTAATTTCCCGCAAAGATGGCTAAGACACTTGCAGGGCTTCCCCTTGAAAATTTATCCAAGGGTCCACGAAAATGAATACAATTAACGAGTGAAATGGCGGAAACTTGGCCGAAGTATTTCGACTTCAAAATCGGGCGATAAAATCGAATGTAAGTTGCTCCTTTCGGTGGGCACAGGTGATATCCTCAGGATATTAACCCAACGAAACGATAAATGAACGCTCAGCACTTCTTTATGTCGGGAGGATGTTTTTGAGGGCCCACCCAGCTTAGCACCTGAATCAAAGGTGCTGAGGTCATTTTAGGTACGGTTTACCTGCCACCTCGAAGGGTTCCTGTGACATCTTGTGGGAACAAAAAGGCTGCTGTTATTTCTAGTGCTGTAATGGGAGACCCAACTAGTAGGGAAAAAAGTTGGGTTTTTTTCTACGTTTTTTTTTTTTTTTCTCTCAGGCAGAGGGGTAAAATTTCACCTCCGAAAGACCGATCCTGCAAGACACTGGGTCCATGCGCTCCACGAAGGTGGTGGGGCCTTGGGACCTCCTGGGATGTGCTTAGCAGATTGAGTGGTGCCCAGGGTAGAATAAAGGTTGTCAAAAGCCTGGTCTGACCTAAGGGGGACAGTGCCGTGATCCAGCAGACTGCTCTCAAGGCCTCAGGAGCAAATAAAAACAGGCAAATAAAGCGGCTGCTTTGGAAGCCGTTCCGAAGCTTTGCGCCGCAGCCGACGTGAATGGATCCTTGGCACAACTCAGAGCAGAGAGGCGGGAAGAGCGTCTCTCAGAGCACTTTCCTCCTGGAGTAGCACCGAGCTCCAACATTTTTTTTTCAAGTCCAACAAGCGTTAAGTGTCGGGGCAGGGCAGGACAGAGGTGACATCGCAGGCTACCACTTCATGCCGAGACCCATCTGCGAGGCAGCGTCCTGCGAGGGGGGTGAGGTGTCCCCTTCCCTCCTAGAGCCGGCGGTGGCAGAGGGCGAGGCAGGGGGGGGGTCTCATCCAAGTCACCCCTGGAAGGGCCCCGGGTACCAGGCTGTCCCCCAGGCTGTCAGAAACTTTCACCAAATCCATCATTCTTCTTGGAAATCCCACTCTTCCCTCTCCAGCGCTGGCAGGGCAAAGCAGGGCTGGGAGAGTGCTTCCGCTCCCCGCTGCACACGTGAGAGCAGCAGGAGCACCAGCACGCTCGGGGCCATGCAGGAAAAGCAGATTTTTAATGACTTGATGGGTCTTTGATTCCAAATTTATGTGTATAAATATATATAGCATCGTGAGTCATGGCAGTGCTCTGAGAGCACAGGAGGGCGGTGAAAAGAGTGCCTGACCACTGGCTAATTTGACGATCTCCCCCTGTGCCAGTTGCTCGCCGGTGCTGAGACGCTGCTGACCTAATGGATGGCGGGGAGTTTGGGGAACTCAGTCAGCCCGCTCGCCGCGCTAACCAAACAGCGGCCTGCCAAAGCCCCCCGACGCCCAGCCCATGCCGGGCACTGAAGACAGCCCCGAGGCCTTTCATTGTAAAGCACCACATTGGTTTTAAGCTGCAGACAGGGGAAATGACATTTCTGAAACGACAAAGCTTCTGTTCCCTCCGTCTTTTCTCTGTAGAGCGAAACGCCCACCTTGCAGGGGGGCTCACACGAGGGCCGTGTCCCTCTTTCGTCTCATTCACCCCTCTGCGTTGTACACCTCTGGCAAAACCGCAATGGATGCGGTAACCTTCACTGTAGGCACACCAGTTGATCTTCCTCCAGCCCCAGTGGCTTGAAAGCCCAAACAACCTGCCCGGCCCAGGAGTGGCTCTATTCTTGCCGAGACAAATTACCGAGACGTTAAAGCGAGCGGGTGGGAGGAAGGCACACCAATCTGTGCTCCGCTGGGAACACGCAGAGAAGTAGAACTTCTTCAGGAAATGTCTGCAGGTGGCTGCATTGAAATTCCCAGGGAGTAGGACAAGCAAACAGATCATGGGAGGCGTGTTTTAGAGAGTCGTCGTGTATACAGAAGCCAAGCACATTGCAAACTACAAAACTGGCAATGCCAAACAAGCCGATTTCTGCCCTCGGCCAGACAGGTGTACAGCTGTAGTACAGCTGCGATGGAGGAGGCAGCCTTGAACCCAAGCTTAGCTTGTTGCCCCTTTCCCTGCCAGATTTCCGTCCGCATCGGAGTGCTCTTGTGGGCCCAAATGCTGCTACGCCCCGTGGGACAGGCTGGGCATAAGACACGAGCCTTCTGTGTGCCTCCCCCCGTCTCCTTACCTCTGCCAGCGCCTGCAAAACCTCTGTAGAGATTATCCACAGAACGTTTCTCACCATGAGGAGGGTGGCGCGTGCTCCTAAAGGAGACCTGGCCGCAGCAGGCACGAGGCTCGGAGCCAGCCGGGACGGGGGTGACAGGCAGGAGATGGGCAGCCCTGGGGTGCTGGTGCCTCCGGGAGCACCCGGTGAGGTGCAGAAGGATACTTTGCTCCCATTCAAGGGCAAGTCAGTGAAATGGCCAAGCTCAGTTACTCCCAAGCTATTGCCAGGCAGTGCCCAGCATGCTTAGACAAACCAGACCGATGTGTTTGCTAGAGAAGAATAATTTGCCCGCGTTGCCAAGTGTCCTCCTCTCACTTCTCTGTAAGCACTCTGCAGTCCTTAACATTTTACAGTGCCCAAAAAGGAAGAATGAGCTCAAGTCCATCAAGAAACTGCCGAGGAAAGAGGTCTTGTGAAGGTCATAGGTGATGGTCTCCTTTACTGTTTGCTAGTTGTATTTCTCCCCAAGAGCTTCCAGATGATGTTATTGCCCCGCGTCGTCTTTTGAGGCGAAACACTGTGAGAAAGCACAAGCTACAGTGGCTCCTTTCTCCTTAGCAATCATTTCCCTTGCTGCGGCTTATGAGTACGCAGCCCAAGGGAAAGATTTAGTGGGCCATTTGCTGAAGGACCTATGGCCAGAAAGATCTCTGGGTCTTGCTGACGTGACTGCTAGGTGGATTTGTGTAGGAGACCTGAGGAGGCAGAGTCCCTGAGAGGGATCACCTAGAATGAAATTCCTACCCATTGACAGCAAGACAAAAATAGAGCATTTTCAGAGTTGTTGAAGCAGGAGTTGATTAGCTGTGTAATATAACGCTATTTAGTAATCTACAACAACGGCACACCCCATTTATTCCAACACGGCGGAGTCTTGTCCTAATGGCAAAAGCAATAAATACAGCACACACCGCCTGCACCGCCGTCGGGGGGGTGCACAGGCTGCAGAGGCCACACTGTGACACCCAACACGCTGCTGTGTGGCCTTCCTTCAGCCGCCCGGGGGGCTGGGGACCCGCTGCCATGGGATGAGCAGGCTCACGGAGACGACTGGCCCTTTGCCCTGCTGCAAGGCCTGACAAATGGCTCTTCTTTGCCAGGGCTCTGCGTGGCTCATCTGGGGGGGTTATTGCAAAGAGCCCAAGGACAAGTGCCGTTAGCTGGGGCTCCTAAGAAGAAGGTCAAGCCAGGGACCGAGCCAAGCTCCAGCGTTTCTTACCCCTGAGGCCAAGCAGGAAGGATGGCCATGACTGAACAGAGGAGGCTGATGGCATTCACAAGCTGGTCTGGAGCTACCTGGGTGTCTCGCTGGCTCTTGGCGTGGGCATTGACAAATCTTGAACAGCAGCAGCTTGTGGAGGCTGAGCCTTGGAGGGGCAGCTCCATGGCACGTCGTCACAAACAAGACAACACAGGGCCTCTGTGAGAGTCTCCAGGCTCTGCTGCTTCATCTTCATTACTGGGAGTCTGCACCTGTTTGCCGTCTCCTCCTCACAGTCACTTTGATTGTGTGAGCAATTAGCAGGTCTGGCGCTAGGAAAAGGTGGTGTGGCGTGCGCTGCGGGACAGGAGCAGCGGTTATTTTTAGGTCTGTAGAGCTGCTACTACAGCACCCCTTGTGCCACTCTGCCACCCCAGCGGCACCCTCCTGTCTGGCAGGATAAGGCTCTGCCCAGGGCAGAGGGCTGAGCCAGAGACCACGGAGCCACCGCCTGCTTGCCGGCACCTGCGTCATGCCACAGAGTTGGCATCCGCTGCCACGCTCACACCTCCTCACGCTCAAGGGCAACGGAGCTGGTGAGGGGTCTGGAGCGCAAATCTTATGAGGAGCGGCTGAGGGAGCTGGGGGTGTTCAGCCTGGAGAAACGGAGGCTGAGGGGAGACCTTCTCACTCTCTCCAACTCCCTGAAAGTAGGTTATAGCGAGGGGGGGAGTCGGTCTCTTCTCCCAAGGAACAGGCGATAGGACAAGAGGAAACAGCCTCAAGTTGCACCAGGGGACGCTTAGACTAGATATTAGGAAAAAATTTCATCGCAGAAAGTGTTATCAAGCATTGGAACAGGCTGCCCAGGGAGGTGGTTGAGTTGCCATCCCTGGAGGTATTTAAGAGATGTGTAGACGTGGCGCAGAGGGACATGGTTTAGTGGCGGACTTGGCAGTGGTGGGTTAACAGTTGTGCTCAATGATCTTAATGGTCTCTTCCAACCAAAATGATTCTATGATTCACACCGGCAGGGAGGTTGACTCTGAATGGAACAACCAGGGGTACACTTTGGGCCAGCCCGGCAGGTCGCTGGAAAAAGGCATGTTCGTAGCCAAGGAGCAAGTCAGTTGGTTGGTCACCACTGTGAATGTGGACAGACTACAGCTAAATGAGGTGGGTTTTTTCTTCCCATTTGTAAAGATAAATAGAAGTCTCTGAGCTCCCTGCTGCAAACTCTATGCAAATTTAGACCTGGCGCAGCTGAGCCCGTGGTTCTGAATGTCAGCAGATGTCCCTGGTACAGGATCAGAGGTTTGCAAGCCTTCGGCACTTCTCGCCCCTGGAGCTGCAGAGCGCGTGCCTTCTCAGCTCAATCTGGTCGGAGCACATCTCAAGAAGGTGACTCTGAACACGCTTTGACCTGTGGAGCTGGCAGGAGCAATGTGGCGTCCTGGACGTGGCTCAGCAGCCAGGACCCTCAAGCATGAAGTTGGCCCGAGTCCCAGATGCAGCCAAGCAGTGAGCTGGAGCTGACAGCTGTCTGCAGGGGCCGGAGAGCCTTGGTGAAGGAGCCCCTCGGCCATCCAGGGGAACTGTCGTCATCCCTGTGGCTTCAGGAGTCTCCCAGAGCAGCTTTCTCACACTGTGGGAATGAGTCACCAGTGGTGCCCTGGCCTCCCTTCTGTCCGCTACGTGGGATGTGGCGTGCGACGTTCTGCCCCCAGGGGAGTCTTGACTTGACCTGGCTTTGCCTCGAGTGCTGATTCTCAGGAATTAAAAAAAAAAAAAACCAACAAAACCCGCTGGAGAGAGCTGGAGACCAAGGGCAGCAGTCCCCGCAGGCAGGGCGCAAAGCCTGTCCCGCTTCCACCAGCTAGCTGTGCACCGAGGAGCCCCGCCAGGAGCTGCCAGCGCCGGGGGCTGCCTTTGCCCAGCCAGGGGGGCGAGCTGGGGGAGGCACAGGTCACAACCAATGTTTCTTACAACACCTTTGATTAATGAAGCTGCTATTATGAGTCCAATCAAGCTGTTGGTAAGAGAACAGTGTCACTAACTCACACACAGCAGTTCCCTGGCTGGAGCCCCTGCGGGCAGGCAGGCCCTGGAGGGTCATGGTGATGTGCCAATGATTTTTAGGCTCAGAAAGTCCTTCCGGGGTCCCTGCTTTCATCAGATGTAGACATAACCTGTAGTCATGGTCTGCAGCAGCAGCAGAGCCCAGGGCAGGCAGGTCCTGCGGCCGCCCAGCGCAGGCGCTTGCAGAGAAAGGCTGGTTCCCGACCCCCCAGAGCAGAAGCCCTGCCAGCCTCCACCCCTGCCCGCTCCCCGGGCCAGAACGATGGGGCAGCTGGAGGCGTTTGTACCTGCCTCATTGAAAGCAAACGTATTGTTGACTTCTGTGGTTCTCACCGTGCCTGAGGACCTTCCAGCAGTCCCTGCTGCAGCTCTGACAAAGCACAGGCTTAATTCCTCCTCCCTGCTGCTGTTAGTGGAGTGCTACCGTCCCAGAGAAAACTCTGTACAGGTTGCAATGTGACTCACGAAGTGACCTTGATTCAGAGAGCATGTGTGCTGTCTTCAGATCTATGAACTGTCCCCTTCCAGGTGGCTGGGATCTCCATTTCAGCGTGCTATCGCACTGCATTCCCACGCTGCTCCCAGAGGATTTGAACCCACCCCAGACTTTTGGGCCAAGCTCTGCCAAATCCAAGGTAAAGGAGTCTTTGAGCACGCAGGCAAGCACACTGCTGAGCCGGAGAGGGGAAAACAAGGCGAGTGGTGGGAGCAGCGATGCTGGCAGAGCATCCCGGTACCGCTGCAGGGCAGCCTGCACCGCAGCCAGCCTTGCGCTCCCATGGGCAAAGGAGCAGCTCTGTCACAGCGAGGAGGACAAGGGCAGGTAGGAGGTGGAGGTGAAGCAGCAAACATGTCTCTTTGGAAACAAGGTTCTAGGAGTCAGGAGCAGCTCTAGCTGTTCATCTCCCCCACGATCAACCCAGTTGCACCAGGGAGTCGGACTGTCCTGAAGGACATCTATCATGGCATCTGGAGGGTCTTGCCATTATTAACTTGTTTAGCCTTGCAACTCCTAACCCAGGTCTCAAGTATAAGAGGTCTAGAAAAACCATGCACCTCTGTGAGTCTAACAGCTTGATTGTCTGAGGCTGAAGGTCAGAGAACACCTCTAGCTTCCAGGAGGCTGGAGGCATCATGATAAAGTAGCCAGCGGTGAGCAGGAATAGTCATGAGAAGCTGTGAAGAAGGTAGAGAACTGGGTGTTAAACATCTTGAAGTGAGCCTTTGTTTCTGGTCCACAAAAGGCAGACCCAACAGAGCACCATTGATTTGGAGCCATCATGCCCAGCGATGAAGCAGGGTGTTGGATCTGAGGTGGCTGGAGGGCCTTTTCCCGTTTGATCCATTGGTGCCATGCTAAGGCCGTACAGCGAGTGCCACCACCCCGGAGGGTGGCAATTCAGCGGTGATTGGGTCAGGATTAGGATTCCTGCAATCTGTGGTGGCACACCAGGAGTAGTGATGTCCATCGCACCATCGCTGAGCTGGTGGTACGGCGTGGGGCTGGTGATCCCAGAGCGAGGGGTCAGTCTGGGCCCTGCTCCAAGGGAGAGCAGGAGCGTGAACTAGCAGGGGTGCGGGATCCGTGCAATGCTCCGGCAATACTGGGGGGGCCGCCTCTGGAGTGCTGGGTCCAGTTCTGGGCTCCCCGGGTCAAGAGGGACAGGGAACTGCTGGAGAGGGGACAGCAAAGGGCTACCAAGATGCTGAGGGGACTGGAACACCTCTCTGATGAAGAAAGGCTGAGGGATTTGGGTCTCTTCAGTCTGGAAAAAAGATGGCTGAGGAGGGACCTTATCAACACTTATAAATACTGAAAGGGGGGTGTCAGGAGGATGGGGCCAGGCTCTTCTCAGTGGTGCCCAGTGATAGGACAAGAGGTAACGGGCACAAACTTGACCATAGGAAGTTCCACCTAAACATGAAGAGGAACTTCTTGACTTTGAGGGTGGCAGAGCCCTGGCACAGGCTGCCCAGAGAGGTGGGGGAGTCTCCGTCTCTGGAGACATTCCAAACCCCCCTGGAGGCGTTCCTGTGCCACCTGCTCTGGGTGACCCTGCTCTGGCAGGGGGTTGGACTGGGTGATCTCCAGAGGTCCCTTCCGACCCCTACCATTCTGTGATTCTGTGATTCTGTAATACTTGAGCGTCCCCTGCGCTGCCTTGATGGCAGGGCCTGCAAAGCCCAGAGGGTGGCTGGCAGCATGGGGACAAGGGTCCCAGCCCTGGCAGGGCAGAGGGAGGTGGGGGGACCAGGGCTCACGGCGGCGGGGCTGCGCAGAGCGGGTGCCAGCGAGCTGTGGGCCCCCTCGCGTCGCATCCGTGCGTTCATGAAGGGCTGCCGAGAGGGAGTGAATGGAGGCTGCGTGGTCCGTGGAGCTCTGCCCCTCTCCTCTCCCCTGCAGCTGGCTGCTGAGTCCCTCCTCCCCTGCAAATTGTCCCCAGAGCGCTTAGATTAAATGATGGCGGAGGGAAGAAATACCGCTTCATCTAGGCAGCGCGTCTCAGCCAGAGATCTGTCATCTAGGTGACATCTCCTGACTGGCAAGCTGGCCACCCCGCTCTGGAGAGCTGCTGGGAGCTTTCCCCTGGCCGCGCCAGCTCAGCCTGGGCACCAGACTCCCGTCTGCGCCGCTCTTTCCCAGCGGTCGGGCACTTAAACAGGGATCCACTCACATTTGCTGCCAGAAAAGTATTTAATACAGGAAGAGGCTTTTCTAAGCAAATGAAGAGTGAGGGGTTATTCAGCACTGGCAACGCCACAAACTTGCTCTGTGCGTTTCTGTACCAAAATTGCACAGACAGCACCGGGAGGCTGCAGGCTGCTCAGTCTCCGGCTTTCCGTCTTCCCCAGCCTTGCCAGGCCAGCTGGCCTGCTCCCATCCCGCTCCTCCTCCCCGCTCCCCAGCGGACTGAGGGATCCTGGGTCGTCAAGGTAGAAGCAGAGTCTGGCGCCGTCCCCCTCGTGCTGCCCGTACTCTTTGGGATGCTGGTCCCCTGTTCCTCAGGCGAGGCTCAGGGATCCCCTGCGTCGCTCACCTACCGGCTGGCCGGGTAGGTTCTGCTGCTGGCAGGCTGGAGCCCATCCCGTGCCACGACAGCGATGGGACCCCAGGAGCAGAACAAGCCGTAGCCTTTCTCCACGTGGCCTGCGCCAGCGGCTCTGATCAAATTGGGCTCGCTCAGTCTGCAGTGAGCGGCCGGGGACACCCTGGACTGGGCCACGTCCCCAGCACTGGCAGGGAGAAGGGGATGCGTGGGCAGCGTGAGGCTGGCTGGGCACCGCGACGAGAGCCGTCGCTGGGGAGGGCCCCTCAGCCAAGCTCCCTGGCTCACCCACCAAAGTAGCCTGGAGGTGCCAGACTTTGTCCGCAGGGAAGCGAAATGCCCTGCCTGGTCCGTGCTGCCCATGCTGGAGAGGCTGGCGGCAGAGCCGGGGGCTGACGGCGGGGACAGGGATGACTGTGGGGACAGGGATGATGGCAGTGCTGGGGATGATAGCAGGGCTAAACCGGTGACAGGGACATGGCTGATGGCAGGGACCACGGAGAACCTCTTTCCTGGGTCCACGTGCCCTTCCGGGGCAATAAGGGACCCTGCGAGCGGCAGGGAGTGTGGCTTCGCGAAGGGGCACAGCACCGGTGCTGTGCCAGGTCACTGGGGAGACAGCCAGGAGCGCGTGTGCTTCTTTGATGAAGAAAAATGAGCACATTTATGTCAGCTCCAGAAAAGTAACGTCTGCATGGGGCCTTAATGAAAAGCCAGGTACCTGGTAATATAATTACCGCCTGGATTGTCAACAGCAAATTAAACCTTGTTTAGGCTGGGTGCTGCCGGTCCTCTGGGGGTTATTTTCCGCAGGTAGGAAATCAGCAGAGCTCTTGGGGCTGAGGGTTTTGGTATTATCTGGGGGGGTGTTTACTCTCGTTGACCCAAATTTCTCCTGTCCCCGAAGCATTCAGCCTCTTCTGGTGCAGCACAGGCACAAGAGGCAGCTTCACCCTCGATGCCCTTCCCTGCAGAGAGATGTCGCTGCGGGGGCAGCCGTGCCTCTGTCCTTCGAGGGGCCAGATTTGCCGATTCAAACCCTGCTCCCAGCCTGGGCAACTGGTCAACTGCAGGAGAGGCCTCAAGGCAGGTCCTGAAGGATGCTGAGCACCTTCTCCCCCGTGAAGGCAGAGGCTTGGTGGGCACCGGAGCCCAGAGTCCGGGTGCTTACACAGAGAGTGACCCATCTGCTGCCTCCCTGCCGTGCCCTGCAGAGAGACTTCAAAGCAAAGGAAGGTTTGATCTCCTAACTGGGATTCCAGTAGCTCCTGGGTCACGGTGACGCCAAGCCTAGAGCAAGCTAAGTTCTCCTAGCTCCCAGGGTGCTAAGTTAAAGCTGGCACCAGCGTCTCTCTGGAGTGGAGAGGAGCCTGAGCCGGGGCCGTACAGGCTCCCAGACAGCGCTGAGCCCCGTGGCAAGACCGCGCCAGCCTTGCAGAGCCGGCCACGTGGCGTTCCCTGTCCAGGAATGATGCTCATGGGCTTCCACTGGGCTCAACCTTGCTAGACCTGTCACTTCACTGTCTCCACTTCCAACATCAACACCTTCAATGATAGGGGATCTCAGCAGGGGGCCTCAAAGCAGCAAGGGACGTGCTGCAGCTTTGCTGCCGCTGCTTGGGGAGGTAGGAGGAGGCGAGCGGGCAGCGAGCGACAGCACGTCTTTGCCCCTTGCACTCATCCATGCTCCTTCTTGTGCTTCCGACTCCCGTTTTTGGCCACGCATGACATTAACAGCTGTTCTTAGGTAATCACAGATGGACAGTACAGGCTCTGCCCAGCACTTTTCCTTCCCCTGCCTGGTTCTGCTCTCCGTTCCTCTCTGAGGTGGAGAAGACCAGGGAGCCCTCACGCCCTCCCTGCCAAAAAGCTATTTCATCCTATTGATGGTAAAGAAATACTTCCAAACATGCCTTCCAATGAGTCAAGCAAGGTTTTTAGAGTGGGATTCAGTCCTGGGATGAACGAGGAGGGCACAGTACGGCCTGTCCCATGTTCTGGAGACAGAGCGTGCATGTCCCCAGGTGGTATGAGTGGGGTGGCTCCGGCGCTCGCTCGTCACGCAGAGTGTGCTTGTTCTGTGAGGTTTTGCTGGCCAGTCACTGCTGACCACGTTTTCCCAGAGGAGCTGCATTCATAAGTGCCACGGCCTTTGCCTACGTCGCCCGCCAGGCCTCGTCCCCAAGTGCCAGGGTGAGAGCTGTCAGCAGGAGCCCAGGCTGCAGCAGGTCTGGAGAGAGCAAATCATCGTGTCCCGCTGTCCCTTCCGAAGGGCTCAGAAGCACGTTGAGATCTGTGGATCAAAAGAGCTGGTGGGGAAAGGCCAGTGGGGGCTGCTGCTGCAGAGCAGGGAGGGCTGAGGTGCCCCCCCGCAGGGTGCGACGTCCGTTCCCCTTCCTTCTGCTGCTTCTCACTCAGGCAAAGGCCCCTCTCCCGACCCTCTGAGCCCCTGTGCTGGCCCACTGAGCCGGCCTGTCCTGGGTTGAGCCACACAGGACTAATTCCTCTTCTAATGCTTGGGAAAACTGCACTTTTAGAAGACCCTAGTGTCTGAATTCGTGAAAATATTTACTTTACAGCCAGCTAGGCTCTGTGAGATTCAACATCTCGGTGTCTTCGAGCCTCGCCAGGTGCAGGGATGAGGAGGAGCAAGACCCGGGCACTCGACCAACCCAGGCTGCCAACAGGATTATTTCATACCATGAACGCCACGTGCAATATAAATTAGAAAGTTTGCTGCGTTGTCTCTCTCTCCCTTGATGGCTGTGATCCAGAGAACTCCTTGCCCCCGTGCCGGAGCCCTGAGCCCTTCCCTTCCTCCCGAAGCCGCAGCGCTCGCAGTGTCCCACATTTGCTGGGAGTCCCCTGCGGGGAGTGCACGGCTTCTGCTGGTGGAACGGGCTGAGCATAGTCCTTGTGTATTTTATATTGGTATCGGGATCAATACTGGTTCTTTAGTATTATCATTGTTAATTATTTTCTCTTATCCTATTACATCTATTTATGTTTCAACCCTGGTGTTTCCTTGTTTTTCCCCGATTCCCCTTGCCGGGTGGGTAGGCATCGTCGGATGATAGTATAATTGCCTAAATGGCAATAAATTGTCGTGGGTTTCTCAAACCCTAACACAGCCCAGCCCAGGGCAGCCTGCTCCGCAGGCACTGTCTGTCCCGGAGAGCCCGGTGCCACGGCACAGCACCGCAGCGTGACCCCCACGTCCGGACTTGGGCCAGACTTGGGTGCGGGGGCATGAATTTATCCTCCTGAGTCCATCACGTACTTCTCATGGGGATCTTGAATGAGCCACTTGCCACTAGACCTGTGTAAAGCAAGGGTGCAGCATCCCTGCCCCGTGGAAGAGCTGAGAAAGAGAAGTCCCGGGTACTGGAGTGCAGTGGGACGGCCACGCCAGCTCCCACGGGGACGGTGCTGCATGAGGAGGAGCGAACAGGAGAGGGAGGGAAGCCATTTCAGGCTGGTGCTCCATGGCATCCTGATGTTGCCTTGTCTCTGGAGGTGTTTCTGACGCTGTCGGCTCATCCTGCCTGGCAGTGCATCGCGCTCCCCAGCCAGCAGCACAAGATGCCCCGACGATAAATAGTTTCAAAGGCAGGACTAGGTAGGGCTCAATATATTATCATCCTGCTATTAACGCGTAGCTTTGGGTGCCAAAAAGCAGCTTTCCTGGCATGCCTTCAGGGTTGTTATGCCAGACCTGCATCCCAGCTCCAACTTTGACAATGACGCTCTTGAGCTGTACTTGCTCAGGTGCAGCCTGCAAACAAACCACAGAGCGACCAGGCAATTAATAGGATTCTCAGCCTGTCCTGTCCCAGATGTTATTTCTAAGCCTGTCCTTGGCCAGAACAGGTCATTCTACATACAGGGTCTGCAGCTCTGAGGAGAAGGACCTGGGGGTCCTGGTAGACAGCAAATTATCCATGAGCCAGCAGTGTGCCCTTGTCGCCAAGAAGGCCAATGGCATCCTGGGCTGCATAGGAAAGACTGTGGCCAGTAGGTCGAGGGAGGTCATTCTCCCCCTCTACTCTGCACTGGTGAGGCCACTACTGGAGTACTGTGTCCAGTTTTGGGCTCCCCAGTTCAAGAGGGACAAGGAACTACTGGAGCGAGTCCAGCGAAGGGCAACCAAGATTATTATGGGACTGGAGCACCTCCCTTACGAGGAAAGGCTGGAAGAGCTGGGACTCTTTAGCCTGGAGAAGAGAAGGTTGAGGGGGGACCTGATTAATGTTTACAAGTATCTAAAGGGTGGGTTTAAGGAGGACGGAGCCAGGCTCTTTTCAATGGTTCCCAGTGACAGGACAAGGGGCAATGGGCACAAGCTAGAACATAGGAAGTTCCGTTCAAATACACGGAAAAACTTCTTTACAGTGAGGGTGACAGAGCACTGGAACAGGCTGCCCAGGGAGGTTGTGGAGTCCCCTTCTCTGGAGATTTTCAAGACCCGCCTGGATGCAGCCCTGAGGGATGTGCTCTAGGCAATCCTGCTCTAGCAGGGGAGTTGGACTGGATGATCTCTAGAGGTCCCTTCCAACTCTGAAGATTCCGTGATTCCGTGATTCTATGCCGTGAACTGAAGGTCCCAGGGATCTGGTGGAGGTGAGGAACCGCTTCCTACCACTGTTGCCAGGTCCCGGCAGCAGCAAGGGGGAGCAGCACCCAGGGCAGGGAGGGATGTAGGTAGCATGAACAGCCCCATCCTGCTCCTGAGGCTCAGAGCTCAGGGAAAAAACCCTTCACGAGCCACCTCGGTATCCACCTCCCAGACCCTCAGTCTCTCCAGGATCTGGCTCCGGCATGGCCCGTTGCCCTCACTGGTTCACCTGGCTCGGAGTTCACTAGCGGATCTGGATCACACGCACGCACAAGGATGCGCCACACAGGAATGTAAGAAGGCAGGACAGACTGCGCGCTTGTTCCTCCCTGTTCTACCCGGATCCTTCCCTTTCCCCACCTTTGACCTTTCTCCAGACCATCCTGTAACAAGTATTGTGCAATCCCCAAATTCCCTGGGTCAATCCCCAAACATCCCCTGGGAGCCCCCCCAGGAAACCCTGGGCATTTTATGCATCGGCCCCGTTAGCACGCACACCTTTCCGGAGAGTTTCTGCTGTGGAACCCCCATGAGGGGGGTCCCACAAAGGTGTGAACCGTGAACCCTAAACCGCCGTGCTGGTTTAGGGGTGCCTGAGGGTTAGCCGAGGCCGGCAGCGCCCCGTTTCCTCTGGTCACTCTCTGTTTATTTGCGTCGTCCTTACACAGCCAGCCTTGAAGGACAGGCACAGGGACACAGCAGGGAAAGTGCGAAAGAAGGATGTTCGTCGCCGCTTTAGGTGAGCATAACTCTCATTTGAGGTGTTGCGCTTCTGCATAGCATAAATATGTGTGAACACACAAGCACCACAGCAGCCCTGTCTTTGAAGGATATCTGTGGCCTGTCCTGACCCCTTGGCAAAGAGTCTGCGGTCAAATAACAGCACAAGATAATTGGTGTCTGTGGATGCCTGAGCTGAGACCACCACGCTCGTTACATGGGAGTGCGATCTGGAATGACACGGCAGCCTTGGGAGCGCGTGTTGTGTCATCCCTGCAAAACTCCCATCGCTGAGCAGCAGAGCAAGTACCCACAGCATCGCGTTTCCCCTCGCTAGACACAGCACGAGCCATCGCATTAGTCCCTAACGAGCCCAGGGCCCCACTTTGCGAGCCAGACACAAATTCATATTCAGAGACTTTTCCAGTCCCAAATGGCTTATGAGCTATCCCGGTAAGACAGACAGAGGAAATATCATAAGCCTTGCTTCACAGATGGGGAATTGAGGCGCCAAAAGGTTTAAGTGACTTAACAGGGATTCAGAGAGGAGTATCTCCAGAGCCCGAGCACAGAAGCGTTCGGAAGAAGGCCTGACCTTTCAGTGTCCACCTCATCAAAAATAGCGGGTGGCACAAAAGGAGAGGTATGGGCAGCTACGGATGAGCATTCCTGCTGCCAGCCCAGCCCAGCGTGGCCCCAGCTCCTCCGCGCTGCACCAGCCTGGTGGGATGCCGACAGCCCCCGGGGACCGTGCCCTGGCAGAACCCTCTGTCCCCTCCTGCTCCACTGCGGTGGGGAGAGGCTGTCCCCACCTCTGGGCAGGGCGTGCAGAGGCCGCAGGGACCAGCACACGGGACACACACAATGGACCGGCACACGGGACACCAACAATGGACCGGCACGGAGGAGACGGTGATGGACCGGCACACGGGACACACACCACGGACTGGCACACAGGACACTGGCAATGGACCGGCACACAGGGCACACGCGACGGACCAGCGTGCAGGACGCTGTAACGGACCAGCACACAGGACACCAGCGATGCTGGCACAAGGCAGATGCCGAGGTTAGGAAAGCAGCTAACCTCCTGACAGGAGTGGGGCTTGTGAAAGCAGCCCACGTGGCCACACGCTAGCCTCAGGAGCCCACTGGCACACACAAGGAGAGCTGTGGAGACGGAGAGGGAGTTAGAAGCTCCCAGGGAGCTCTTCCTTCAGGGGCTCCGAAATCCTGTTTGTCACCTGAGCGCTCCTGGGGTCTTCTCAACAGGTTGATCTCCCTCTTCTTTGCTCTTCCTTCTCTTGGGTACTTTCCATGGCTCTGCCTTGCCACGTCGGAGCCTGGGGAGCGGTGTCAGCACATGGGTACGTGTGTGAGTGTCGGCACGTGCGTGCAGGCGCGTGCGCGCTTGGGAGGGGAGAGGAATCCTCTAACCGAGATAACCCAGCTGAGCACCTTACCGGCTCTGCTCCTGAGAGCAACCGGGCTTTGGAAGAGGCCATGGGGAGCATGGGCACGAGAGTCTGCAGGGGCGTAGGAGCGGGAGCAGCTGATGGAGGGCACCGATGGCAAGTGCCACCCGCGCTCGCAGCTGGCCGGGGTGAAGTCAGTGCTCTGAGGCAGGAGCTGTGCACCGCCAGTAGGATCCATCCCTGAGGACGCTCAGGTCAGGGCTGACCCACCTAACTTGCCCATGGCTCCCTCCATTTTCAGTAGTGTGGGGCACACCTGGACTTGCGCCCCCCACCCGGCACCCCTGGGAGCCTGTGTTCCCCCAGGATCGGTCATGCAGGCACCCTTGTTAGCCCTGCCTTCCTCCATCCTCACTGGCACAGATCAGCCCATGGCCCCAGGCTCCTCCACTCTCTGAGACATCGGGAGGAGGTCTGCAGAGAGGCACTGAAGTGGTTTTAGAAACACCTCATGTTTCCAGACATGGGAGACCAGGACAATCAATGTTGGATGCTCCGATGTCACGTTTCGCTTTCTGGAAAGCCGGAGATTGAAGATTTTGAAAACACCACATGCTGAGATTTATTTGCTTCTTTCTGATTTTCCAAGCTGTTTGGCATGCCGTCGTAGCGCTGCAATCAGAAGGCCAGAGCTTTGCTAGTCGAAATACAGGAAAGCAAGCTGGGTTTTCGCGGAAGCCCGCGGCTCCTGCAGCTGCAGCGTGTGGAGTCCATGGCGAACACAGCGAGCCGCAAAGTTCGCACGAGCTGCCCAGGTGCTGCGCTTGTCTGTGGATGAACAAACCGGCCGCTGAACTCCAAGCTGGGGGCAAAGCTCTGGAAATGTCCTGCAGAAGTGCCAAGTGGCACCGCAGCCTGGGCCACCTGGGCTGGCTGAGAGGCTCCCGCCTTCCCCTTGGGGGGGTGCAGGGGGGAAGCTCTGCCACCCGCGGGGGCCCCCAGGGGCTCCTGTGGGCCCAGGTTAGAATTGCTGTGCGGCAAAACAGCCCCCGACCTGCTTCGCCCCCTCCCCAGGGGTGGGAGCTTGGCCAGGCTGGAGTGGCCTCAAGGCTCTACAGGTGCAGGGTCGTGGGCCAGTTACCCCATCACCCCGGCGGCGGCAGCAGGCTTGGCTCTGCAAACCGGGATTTCCAGGCAAAAGAAAGGTATTTGCTGCTGTTTTGTTTCTCTTTTCTTTTTTCCAAAGGAAAGGTGTAAGGTGCTTTAGCGACAGCGGTGAAATGGGGACTTGAGGAATTGCTTATGAGAGCAGGTGCGCGGCGGTGTCAATTGTAGCTGTGAATCCCGCTTCTGTGGGCAGTGTCGGGGGGGATTTAAGACACATCTACTATCAATTTTGGTTAAAAGGGCTTTGATGGTTTATAACCTCCTTCTCCTGCGACTAGTTTGTGCCTCGGATCTGTCTCGGCGAATGTGCGTTGTCCCTGCCCTGTTCGTAGCGAGCCCAGGACTGCTTCTGGTAATCCCTTTCTGTCTTGTTCTCTGTGTTTCTTCAGGACCGAGCGAGTGTTTTTCTCCGTGGCTTGCCATTAATATTACATACTCCATGCTTTTGAAGGTTTGGCTGAGGGCCTCGCTTAATACCTGGCTGATCTCCTGGCTCAGAACGATCATTGCCAGGTTTGTAGGCATGCGGCTCACGCTAGCACCGTGCTGAGGAGCGGCGCCCTGCGTTCGGGGGATGGATGGGGTCAGAAGTGCTCTGCAGTAGGGTAAAGTCTGAGCCCCCAGGCACCAGGGGCAGATTTTTGCCTTTCGGGGGAGATGGCTCCACAACGAGCTCCCAAAGCCTTGGCGCCCTGGGAGGTAGGGATGGGTGCAGGATGCTCAAAGCCAGACGTGGTGAAGCCCTGGGCAGCAGCGCTGCCAGGGAAACCCCTCTGCCACGACCCCGAGCTCTGCTGAGACTACGCCCAAGCACCCCAAGAGGGAGCATCTCACCGCACTGCCGAGACAGGCCGGGTTGTGAGGGGTTACGTACATTCCCCACGATTTACACTGCAACGCTCTCCTCGCTCTGGGCTGCAGTGAGTCGTTCCCAGGGCTGCAGCCACCAGCGCTGCGGGGTTTGGGGAGGGACTGCCCCACAAGGAGCTGCGTGCGTGGTGGGACAGCCACCATCCCGCCTTCATCCAAAGCCCCGGCTCTCCGAGCTTCGGCTCACCCAGGTCTCCTTCCCTCCCAAAGCGATGCAGGAAAGTCCTTGTGAACTGCTTTCAGGCTGCTGGGTGCCCACCACAGCCAGGGTGTCAGCGTGCCCCTGGCTCCCTGCTGCTCCCACTGACTTGTCCTTGGGGGGTCTTGCAGGATGTTAACCCCTGGGGAGCCAGTACGGGGAGATGTGATGTTCATGCAGGGAGTCAGCTGGTGGTAGCGGCGCTGGCCCTGCTCAGAGATGTCTGCAGGGCACACAAGCCCAGCGCAGCTGCCCGCCTGTCCTGTCTAGTTTTATGTCTCAGAAACAGGGAAATAAATGACCCAGAATGAGATTTTTAAAGCTGAAGGGCGAGTGTGTCAGATCTGGTCCTTTTCGAGGCATTCGTGACATCTGCGTCTCGGCGTGATGGCTTTCCCGCAGGAGCTGCTCCAGCTCTACCTGGTGGGTGGCTGTACCCCAATTTCCAAACCAGCGCAGCGTGCCGGGCTGGCTGCCAGCAGCTGGGGCCACCCGGCCATCCCCCAGCTGGAGACCGTGGGGCTGCCGTGCCGGGGCCGGGGACCAGTGCTCGTCCCGGGGTGTGGTGTTCCCAAAGCACGAAGGGGTGCACAGTCCACAGAGGTCTGGTATCTCCTCTTCAGGTTGTTCTCCTGGTGTAGGTAGCGCTCTAGATGCGTTTCTGTTGCGGAACCCTGGGCTTTCCTCAGCCTCCCAAATTTGCTTTTCTCTCTGCTCTACCATGAGCCGCAGACATGCGCGGCTCTGCTGGGATCGCTGGGGAGCCAACAGGGGGGCTCATGAACCCAGTGTCGGTGGACCCCACAACAGCACGTTGGGATCAGCATTCTGGTGGACTTGGTTTGTCCTGTTTCTTGCCATACAACAGACTGAAAGCAGAGTTTTCTGGCGTCCTGGGTTTTGACAGTTGAATGATTCAACCAGACAGGGGCAGGGGGAGAGCTGGGGTGTTGGACGCCCAGTTGCAGCCCTGCAAAGCATGTCTGGGGGTGCTGCTGGGCCTCAGTTTCCCCTCTGTGAAGAGGGGATGGTTGTTCTTAGCTGTTTGCATGACACAATGCTGCCAGACAGGCACGCAGGAGCAGGGGGCTTGCGCTGAGCGGAGTAAATGGGTGACTTTAGCCACCCAAAGCCCTTGATACAGACCTCTGAACCACCAGCCAACCTGGGAAAGGCTCTCATTTTCCTGCGTCCCCTTCCAGATGGGACACAGCCGGTGTGAGCGGAGGGGAACGCCAGCGCTGCAACCCCCCCTCCCCTCCCCTCCCAGGGCTGTGCCTTGCACCGGGGGACGCAGAGAGGTTGCAGTGGGCCCACGGGTCTGGCTGGCGGCTGGGGACGGTGGCTGCAGCACATCCCGCTCGCCGCTGGAGAGGCGTGTGCTTCGTGTTAGGAATTGGCAAGAACGGGATCAGGCTGCTAAACAGCGACCTGTTAGAGAGAAAGGGAAGCCCACAGCTCCCTCGAAAGAGCCCTGGGTGCCTGGAGCCTGCTTGCTTGCAGTCAGCGTTAGATGTCCTTTCTGCTCGGATTTTTCTTTAGAAAGAGTCAGGATTTCAGATTTCATCGCACTCTGCTTCGGTGAAGAACTTCTCGGGCTGCCGGAAGGTTAGGGCACAGCGTTTATCGCCTGGCAGCCAACCGCCTGTGGAAAGGGCTGTCCTGCCACCCCTGCTCATTTTATCCTGCTCTTTCCCCTCTTGGTACCTGCCGGGGCACTCCCCTGCTGCACCAGACCAACCAGAGAGTTAAGATCTAACCTCATGGGTAAAAAACCAGCACTTTCTGGCAACCTGGGTCCCAAACCACCTCCCTGGGGGATCAAGCAGGACCAGGCTTTCTTCTCTCCCCTTGAACTCCTCCCGTCGCTTGGTTTGGGATTTTCCCAGGGCTGTCCGACAAGGGCAAAGCATCGGGACAGCCCCATCTCTGCGCGAGCAGCAGCGCAGGCCAGGAGTGGCACGAGGTCAGAGCAAGGCGTGGGCTTTCCCGGGGAGGGGCTGCACGGCAGCGCTTTGGCAGGATGGTGGACACCTGCCTTTGCAAAACGAGCCTTGCAAGGCCACTGTGAGACCTGGCTTGGTTTTTGTCAAGCACAGCTGCCTGTGTGACCATCGCCGGAGTGTTTCCCCGACCTCTGAGGGACAATGCTACAAGGCCGGGGTGGGGGGATGGTGGCGAGCCCTGGGCATCGCTCCTGCCCTGCGGCAGGTCGCTCCCGTCTCCATCTCCATCTCCCTCTGGGTGTTGCCGACGCGTGCTCGCAGGCTCTGCGCGGGGCGGCACTCGCTGCCGCCAGCTCCTGCCAGCCCGACCCGTGCTGCTGCGCTCGCCTGATGCCCGGGAGCCGGCACGGGGGGTGGCTGCCAGCCCTGTCCCCGCTGCCACCAGCCCGGCCGGCGGGGCTGGGCGGGATGCCCGCCGCGGGGATCCAGCGGATCCAGCGCCTCATCTCCTGGCAACAGTCCTTCCGTAGCAACCGCCGAGCCGCCGAGGGGAGCGGGAGGGCTGCGGACGGGGAGGATGAAGAGCGGGAGGCCTCGGCAGACCCCCCAGGTACGTGTGGCTCTGGCCGGGCCGTGTCTGTTGCCGGATGCTGGATGGGTCCTACCGGCATCCTCCAGCCGGCCCTGGGGGTGCTGGGGGAGCATGGGGGCAAGTACCACCCTGGGCTGGGTGGCAGCTTGCCCTGCGGGTGTGTGGAGTGGCCGGGAGTGGGGACTGGCGTGTGCGGGGGGGTGCTGGGACCCGGCCATCTCTTGCTTAGGGGAGGGCGGGTAGTGGGGCCAGCGGGGGCTCCAGCTGGCGTCCCCCAGGCATGCCCATGGCCTGGCCAGTCTGCCCAGTGGAGCAGGCGCTGGGCTGGTGGAGCTCCCTCCGAGGACATCCTTCCCTCAGCTTTGTCAACGGGCCAAACCGCCCGTTGTACTGACCGGTGGCCCCAGCGCCTGCCCCGGTGGGGTCTTCTCCAGCTGCCCCTCGGCAAGCAAAGCCAGCGCCCGGGGAGCAGCTCTCCCAGCAGCCAGTCCGGCCCGTGCCCCAGTGCCTGGGAGCTCCCTGCCCGGTGCGCCCCAAGGCATGTTCCTTCAGCGCTGGTCCTCCTCGGCCCTCGGCCCACCTTATTTTTTCAGTTGCATGTGAGTCACAGAGTGAACGTCTCCGTGACTTGCCTCTGCCCTTGTTCCTTTTTTTTTACCGCCAGCCTATTTTAAGCGGCTTTCCTTCGCCCTCCTGCTTGCCCCCCCTTTGCCTTCGCCGTGCCTGTACCTGTTGATGGAGACTGGTGCACTCCGACGCCGTAGTTTAAGCCCAGCCTTTTGGTGTTCCCCCCACCTCTCCAAAACCCTCCCCGTGCACATTCCCTCCACACCATGCCCATGGCGGGGAGCTGGGGGGCGGGGGGTGGCATCTCTTGAGCTGAGGCCCTGGGAGCAGAGGGACGGTCACCCCAATGTCTGACAAAGGCTCAGGGCTGGGGTGCAGTATGGGGATGGTGGGGACACGGCCAGGTAAGCCATGGGGAACTTTGTGCCCTTCTGCAGAGCATGGGGCTCACACACAGGACAGAGACCCTTGCTGCTGCTCGCCTTTGGGCATATTATTGCCCTATAGCGTCCCCCCGAAGATTTGCTGTAGAAGGTGCCTCTTCATTAGGTCTGTGGTTCCCACCCGTTCTGCCACTGCTGCGCTTTCTCCATCCCTGACGGCACTGCTGTGCCCGCGGGGCGCAGGAGTGTCCCCACGGGGCTGGGGGGGGTCAGGCTGCCCCATCCCTTGCCGCAGCCAGGTAAATATGTGCGAGGAGCTGGAGCGAGAGCTGCAGCTTGCACCCACCCAGGCCGCCGATGTGCCTCTGAGGCAGACAGCGCACAGGCCCCTGCGGCAGTCGTCAGGGCCAGAAATGCTGCTTTTTTTCTTCTGTAGCAGCAAATGGCATTCACACGAATACAGTGTGCAAATCGGGCACTTGGAGAATCAGGGCCAGAGAGTGCAGGCGCTGGAGGACACGGAGAGAAAGCATGGCTGGGGGCGATCCACCCGCAGACGGTGGGGGCAGGAGTTAGGACGTAGCAGCTCCCGCTGGCTGGAGGCGGCTCTGGGCATGGGGGGGGTGGGAGCAGGACTGAGCCAGCTCACCCCCCTTTCTCCCACCCTGTGCCTCTACCTCCTTCCAAGAAAAGCCCCGTGGAGCCAAGGTGGACTGACCGAGGGATGAGGGTGTAAACAGGCAGTGAGCGATGTCTAGCCATCGCTCAGTGCTGCTCTGGGGCTGCTGTGTATCTGGAGAGCATGTCTACCAGGAGGACCCCTGCACTGACTGATGATGCTTTGTCCCACTGTCTGGGGACAATAGGACCTGCCTTTCCCTGGGCCCTGCAGATGCTGGGACATTTGTCAGACACAGCAAGCCCCCAGAGACCCAAAACCTGAGCCCGGGTACCCTGACCACGGGGAGTTTCTTCTCAGGGGTTCTGATGTCATCCCCGAATGACACACTTGGTCCCACTCTCCAATCTGGAGATCCCCATCTGGAGGTTTCCAACCCCAAAAGTGACTTCCAGGACACCTCAGATATCTTGAAGTTCCCTGCCCATCCCAGGTGTCCTTGTGACTCACTTTGGTTCTGGAACTTTGGGTTGGCTCTGCCTGGAGCAGGGAGAGCGGTCAGCTCAGCTTGCGGAATGCAGTCTACCCCATCAATTCGGTGGCTTCCCTCCCTTTCTCATCCTCTGGCCTTTCTGAGTCGGAGTGGCAAGGAGCTAATCTCTGCCACTGGCTCAGCAGAGGACAAGGCAAGACGGGGCATTGAGGTCCTGTCCCCACGGGTCCCTTCTCCACAGCTGAACGTTTGCACAGTCCCTTCTCCAGGCAAGGAGAGATGGAGGCCATCAGACGTGGGGCTGCATAGGAAAGACAGCAGAAGAAATAGTGAGGTATGTCTGGGCTAGCGGCAGCTGACCTGAAACCTTCAATTAGTGCTTGACTGGTGTGGGGCCCCTTGGAGAAACAGGAACTAATTATACTGGAATCTGTCTCTGTATGCAGAGGGACCAGGAAAAAAAACCATTTTTTTCCTACCAAGTGCATTTGTGTCTGTATGAGATGAGTCCAGATCTACGCCAAAAGCACAGCCTGCTCTGTGGCAGGTTTTCTCCAGCCTTATCGAAGGCTGAGCGTCCCAGAACTAGACGTAGCCATCTCCAGAAAAACTCCGTGAAGAGACTGTAAGATCTCATGCGGATGGACTGTGTCTTTCCAGACCCGTGGGCAGACGAGTGGGAAGAGCCTCTGATCTCTGTTTTTGGCCTTCGTATGCTGCTATGTTTAAAAATTTAGCAGCTATAATTTCAGGCACAGCAGGCAAGGCTCTCCATGATGCGATTGGACTGGTCCAATTGAACTCAACTCCCGAGAAAACAGCAGGACCTTGGCTTGACTTTGGAGATCCCAGACCCCTGGGGATCCCCTGAAACAGTTCGGTTGGAGAAGGCCAGGAGGCCAGAGGCAGAGAACAGGGGCCGACACCGGCTGTCGGCAGGTGGCCCAGTCCCTCGCCAGCCCCAGTGGCAAAGGCGGCACAGTTCCACAGATGGATCCGCATTGCTTGGCACGGGGGGGTTGCATTGCAGCCAACGTCCGTTCTACCAGCCGGCTGCAAGGAGCGCTGAACGCAGGTCGCGCTTTACAGGAGCAGGGGATGGGATCCTGGCATGCAGTGATCTCGGAAAGGATTTAGGAATGAAGGTTGCAGAAGCAGTAAATGTAAGATCCCAGCGAGGCCAATCCTAAGGGAGCAGAGTCAACCTGCAAACCCCAAGGATGCCAGGCGTGTTTGGACTGGTGAAAGAGAGGGGATGCGACAGCTGTCTACTGATGCATTACTGGGTAAACACTGGAGTAGAGAAGAAAGACAGAGTTCAGCGAAAAGACACAAGAAATGGTGCAATGTTTGGAGGTGTTCAAGCTGGAAATTCAGACAAAGGCACAAATCAGCACTGTGGGGAGCTGCTGCGGGGAGAGCCCGGCTGTTGTGCCCGGGAGCTCCTTACATCTCTCCCCTGCAATCCGTAACGGGAACGGAGAGATGGCTCCCTGCCCACACCAGGTCTCTCAAAATCACTGCTAAAGCAGCCGCGCTTCTTTCTGGGCTCTGTGTTTCAGATGGGACACTAAGAAATTGCAGACAGAAGTTGCCTTCCAGAGGGAGAATTAAGATGCTTGATCTATCTATTATGTTCCAGGCAGGATAAAGGGTGTCATGGTGAGAAATGACAAGAACCAGCAGGCAGACAAGATAGTTGGTCCGCACGGCTCAGGAGCGTTGCAGAGGGCTGCCAGAGGGTGGGTGTTAGGAGGTGAGGCTAAACATGGCCGTAGCTAGGGGTATGGTGACTTCTTCATATAACATCCTGGCCCAACCCCGGCTGTGGGCTTCTTGCAGGTGTAGATGGGTGGCACCTTCCAGCCCATGTCCCACAGGACCAGCTGTGGGAGCAGAAATGGTCCCCCTGTTCCCGCTAGGTCTTCAGACCTTGGGCATGGAGGCCAGGTTGTGTTATTGCTTCATGAATTCATAGTGCCAGGATGATCGTGCTCCAGCAATAATAAACTGCAGCAATAAAGGAGGGATAATTGCAATTAGAACTACTGTGCTGTAATTAGGATGTTTGATACAAAATGTCAGCAGAAGAGGCAGGGCTGACGGCATGGGGGGGCTCACTCTTGAAGCCACACATGACAGACGGGACTAGAAGGACTAGGAGGTTCCCCTCAGCATTCATCAGCCGTGGAGAGGATTTGGCAGGTTCTCCAAGAAGTGCCAACGACCAGTCTGCTGTAGATGTTGGAGAGGCCTGGCCCCTGTCACCCACTGGTGAGTGTCTCCTCTCCCAACCCTTGCTGCTGGCCTCGGGGAGCAATGCTCCATCTCTTCGTCTGAGCCCACAGACCAAACACCAGCCGCTCTGCCCGCAAGGGCTGTGAAGCAGCGGGTGGCCTGGGGTTTGCCAGCCCCGGTGCCCACGGGACCAGCCAGCAGCTTGGGAGAATCACAGAATCACAGAATGGTAGGGGTGGGAAGGGCCCTCTGGAGATCATCCGGTCCAACCCCCTGCCAGAGCAGGGTCACCCAGAGCAGGTGGCACAGGAACGCGTCCAGGGGGGTTTGGAATGTCTCCAGAGACGGAGACTCCCCCACCTCTCTGGGCAGCCTGTGCCAGGGCTCTGCCACCCTCTGCAGGGTGCCCCCGTGTTGCACCAGGTGGGAGAGCTGCGAGGAGTGGAATTTTGCAGCCAAAAATCATTTTCTAAGTAAGTGGGAAAAAAACTTCACCTTTTGACTTTTAGCTCTTCTAGGGAAACTCACCTGCCAAACTGAGCAGGTCAAAATCCTTTTTTTTTTTTTCCAAGTCAAAACGCTTTATCTCAATACTTTCCTCCGGGATGCCTCGGCGGCAGTGTCAGAGTTTTCCTTCCATTTTAGTCTAATTTTATGATACTTATAAAATTCTGTCAAGCTGGAATTGAAAGCTCTTGCTTGGGCCCAAATAAAATTGGTTTGACTTTCCAGGTGGCTTTAAAAAATGTGAATTTTAGTGCTGCTCAGCTCAAAATTATTTTTTCCCTGATTTCTGGCTGTGCACCTGCCCCCCTTGACCTCTCCCGCTGCAGGAAGAGCTGCTGGAGTGCCAGACATCCCTGGGGCGAGCCCCCGGGTTCCGAGCCAAAAGAGACCCTGTGTCCCGGTGTGCTGCACCAAACGCCAGCGTCCGTCTGCTTTGGCAGTGCATTTTGCCAGGGGAGGAGGGAAACCACTGGAGATGGATAACTCTGAGAGTCAGACTGAAGATGAAGGGTCTTTTGGTGACGGCTTTCTGCCGTGTCCCCAGCTCCGGGGGTTGTCCCTTGCAAGTGGCCCTGCAGGTTCCCTTCTCGCCTGTCTCTTCTACCAGGGGAGCTGCTGAGCTCCCCATCCTGCGGCATTTGCCTTTACAGCAGTCTGTCCGTCCGTCCATCTGTGCAGACGACAGGGCTCATCGCCTTCCTCCCGTTTTACCGTCTCTTGTATTTCTGCAACGCTCCCCCTTCTGCCCTCCGCTCCACCTCCTCCGCTTCTGGCCACCCCCCGACGCGTGAGTACACCCACTAATTGCCTGGGACACATCCACTGACTCACAAACCCCGCAATATTCAACAGGAAGAACGGAGTAACTGGCGTGACCTGCCCGTTTCGCCTGTCTGGTGTCTCCTGGCCCATCTATCCTTTGTGTTTATCGGGCGCCTAAAATAAGAGTCATGTTAATATGTCTCTTCCTCCCAGGAGCGTCGGGAGGATTAATTAGTTAATGTTTGTACAGTGCTTTGAAGATAAGTGCCAAGCGGGATGATGATAGGAGTAGAAATGGATTCTTTCATCTTGACTCCTTCCTTTTTTCACGTGGGCTGATGCTAACAGCCGATGCGCTCTTCCTTCGCCAGGTCACCTGGTGGGGATAGTGTTAGCTCTCCTTGCAAACCGGGGTGAGGAGGCAGCGGGTGAGCAGAAATCACCAATGGGGAGTAAAAGAAAAAGCAGAGAGAAGGTGGCCAGCTGAAGAAAGAAGCAGGGTTCAGCTCTGGTGGGGTCTGAGCAGTCCTGGGAGGTTGCCACCGGCTTAGGCTAGCTCCCGGGGTATGGGCTGTGCCTGGGATTCCTCTGGCTTGGGTGGGAAGGGGGATTACAGCACCGACCCCTGATACAGAGCCCGGCTCACCGGCTGCCAGCACATTTGCTACCAACCGTCTACCCTTTGGATGCAGAAGAAGAGGCGAACCCTGCCTGGATGTCTCAGGCCAGAAGGGCATTTGACATTCCTCAGGCAGGCAAGGGGTCGATGTCTTACAGTAGATGGGCTGGTGCGGGGCCTCACGTGGCTTAAAATTCTCCCAAAACCAAGGGAACCTCCCAGTGTCATTCCCATCAGGGAACAGGCCGTTCTTGTCCCACCGGGAATGTTCCATCCAAGATGCCTCTCTGTCGTTGTGGGTCTTGCCGCCAGCCGGGATGGGTTTCTACATCCCATTGTCCCCTCTCTACTGCTCAGTCTGGTCTCCTGACTCCTTTCCCTGGCTTTCCAGCTGAAACAGGTTGGTTTTGCTTTAAGCCCGCCTTTCTCATAAAACCCACATAGCAAAAGCGAGAACAAGGGGCTGAGCGGGAGACGCGACCCCTCACTTTCTGCCTGGCGCGGCGGGAGAGCTGGGCCAAGGTGTTTCTGCCAGGTGGGCCCTTCCCCAGAGGAGAGATGAGACATGCCCAAAATGTAAGACAGTGCTGTTCCCTGAGCTCCCACTCCTAAGGGGGTGGTTTGGGTCTGATACGGTGGCAGGGAGGGCTGGAACAAGAGTGGAGGACACCGCTGGGATGGACATTTCCTGAGCATAGCAGGAGAGCGTGATGCTCATACTCCCTTCATGACTTGCTCCAGGGACTGCAGGCAGCGCACCTGGGGCACACTCCCACCCTCACACCTCCTTCCCCCCGTCAGCTGCACCCAGAGCCTAAACCGCCCAAGCAGGTTTAGGACAGGACCCAAGCAAGAAGAGCACTCGATGTTCCGCACGCTGGGGAGAGGGAGCCTCCAGAGTCGGCGCTGAGTGGCGGGGCTGGCCACGCCGCTGGCCCTGCCAGCCCAGGGCTGCGCTGGGCACCCAGCAGCCTCCCCAAACTGGGGTGGCTGGGACAGGGCCTCCGTCACACTGGGGAAGGGGAGGCCCCAGGTACCAGCAGACGGCAGCACTTGAACCCCAGTGCCCATAGGCTGCAGCCCCGCTTCGCCGGCTGGTCTTCATCAGGCGGTGGGGCTTTGGCAGCTGGGCTTTGGTGGCTGCGTCTTGTTAAAACTGCTTTTGGACACGGTGGCCGTTTCCCATGACAGCTCCAGCACGCTTATTGTAAATTTTACCCAAATCTCTCTCTGGAATGGCCAACCCTCTTCACTTACCAAAACCACGCTTGCTTATGGAAAACTGAGCATGATTTTCTTGTGGGAAAAACGAGATTTTCTTGCGCAGAGTGGTAGCGCAGGGAAGTGTTTCACCCACGGGGCCACCTTTCCTTCTTTATTCCAAACTGCGCAAAAAGGAAACAAACTAGAGTTGTTTCACCAAATTTCTTTCAGTCATCCGTGCCAACTGCCACCAAAAGCAGGCAGCTCTGGGGAAGACCACAGCAGATATCCCCATCCCGGAGCAATACGTGGGAAGCTGAGGCAGAGCCTCCCTGCCTGAGCAGGACACATCCAGCATGTTGGGCAGCGGGAATGAAATTTCGGGCTAGAGAATTCCCACCAGCTGTGCCCCAGCCCCGGCTCCATCTCATTGTACATCAATAGTGGATGAGCTCCGGCTTTGTCTGGGCTGGGGAATACATGTTGTAGCTAGTGATGTTAATTAAGCGGTAACTAGACTGATGGAGATTTATTTTCAGGCTGCCTGCTAGAAGAAACTGGTTATATACATCTGGGAAATTGAAAATTGACCTCCTGCTCATTTCCTGTCTTCTCCAAAGCAACAGTTAATTATCGCGGTAGCCGGCAGAAGCCGTGGGGTAGGCTCCTCCAGGCAGCGCTCCCCGGGGGCCGCCCAGACGGGCCTGGCAGGAGGCATCTCTGGAGCCTGGTCCTCATCGTCCTCCATCCCAGATCCTCATCCAGGCCATCAGCCCTGAGGCTGGCTGGGGGTGGCCTGGCGTGGTCTCCCAGTGCCCCTTCCTTGCCTTCCTCCCACTCCCAGTCAGCGCAGCCCCGGGGAGAGGGAGGCTGCTCATGGGAGCAGAGATCTTTAGGCCTGGAAAAGGGGGGAATGTGGTCGGCCCGGGGGGCAGATAGGACATCTCAGGGCTCAGCTCAGCACTCAGGGCATGCGACACTACGTCCCTGGGAGCAGTTTCCACAGTGGGGACCGCAGGAGCTGGCTCTGGGTTCTAAAAGACCTTCTTTTGGAGGTCCAAAAGACTGGAGGTCTCTCCCTGTCTCCATGGCTGACCTTCCCTATCCCGTGCCTCAGTTTCCCCTGAGTGACAGTGATGACTTGAGTGAGGGTGATGGATTTTGCACTTAACAAGGTCCATCCTTTGGCCACAGAAGAGGCCAGCAGCACTCGCTCTAGAACCAGTGGCTCCAGTTGGTATGGGATGCTCTGGTTTCCCACACCTGTGCAACGTGAACTACTCCTTGACAGGTTTTCCTCCATCTGGCTTTGCAGACAGCCTTAGTCTCTATCCGGGCATTGCGCAGCGGGCTGGAGCATGGAGCCGCCGGCCTCCTGAGACCTGCCTGCATGGAGCTCACTGGGCTCCACTGGGCCACGCTGGGGAACTCCCCCGTCTGCTGGGCTGGGGGGCTGCGAGTCCCTGGGGTGGGACCAGCCCCGCGCCCCACACCGCTCCCTCCTCGCAAGAAGGCAGATGATGCCAAAGGGGTCCGGGCTTGGGGAGAAGCAGCAGCTGCCTGGAAAAGCACCAAAGGGCTTTACAGCCTGTCTGGCTTAGCGCTGGGGCTACGGGCTCCATCTGCTCCCATCTCGGCCAGCAGCAGAGGGGAGGCCTGCATGGGGAGCGGGGAGAACAAGCAGCACTTCGCTTTTAGGTACTCTTAACCCTTGAGTTTCAGGCGACCTGCAAACAAAGCCCACAGCCCCCACACAATCTCCTGGTTAGCGCCAAAAAACAGCACAGCAGTCGCCCATAATGCTTTTATAATCTGCTTTCTTTAAGATGACTGTTCCCACAAGAAAGGGAGGGGGAGGCATGATTAATTTTCATTAGCCTTGTAAATAATAAGCTTGTTTCCGCTAGTCTTGCCCTGTAATTAGGGCTCTGGTTCCAGGGCCCTGCAGAAGGAAGCTGAGATTTGCTGGTGACTCACGGGAAGCCAGGCCAGCCTGGATATCCCAACCTGGGCCAGGAAAAGGAAAGCGGAGCCCCCTCGGAGCTTGCCCTCACTCCAGAGGGGAAGGAGGCAAGGGATAGCGGTCCTCCGAGGCGGGAGGGACAGGCCCACCTGAAGGAAGCGTAGGCTGAGGTTTGCACATCATTATTCAAACGAAAATGAAAGCGAAGCTTCTGCCAGCGCCTGCCCCAAGAGCTGGATGTTGAATATGGACGTGGGATGATCTCGGGAGGAGCTCAGTGCCTCGGAGACAGGGCGAGGAAGGAGCAACCTGGGTATTTGCGTTGAACCCGGGGCCGACCCACGGCCGCCAGCGCCCAAGCACAGCCTGTGGCCACAGCGCCGTGGAAATACCCGCTCTCGAACCACGGAGCGAACAAACCTCTACAGCTGAGGGCACCGCGGTGTCTCCGCGGGAGGGAGCACACGACGGTGACGTGGGATCTTTCAGGTCGATATGCAGTTGGGGGGACTCAAAACCTCAGATGGACAAGAGGGGGAAGTTTTGGAGCCTCCATTTCTATTTTGGTGCCTGCCAAGCAAAAACATTTCAGGTTTTAACCTGAAAATGCTGTTTGGATATATTTTAAAGAAAGAATGTTATTTTATAACAAAATGATTGAACAGTTTGAAAAAAAACGAACCAACCCAAAAAAGGATTTTTATTATAGATGCCAAAAGAACCGTCATGCTGATCCCAAAACACTTATGCCAATTCCTCTGGAAAACCGAACAAAAATTTAATCGCAGGAAAGCCTGAAAGAAACAATCCTTTTGTAAGTTTATCCAGAAACCGAAAAACTTCTGGGCACGCAGCTCCCCTGCCCTGGTCTCTGGGAGCTGTGCCGTCTGTGGCGTGACCTTCCTTTCTCAAAGCTCCCGTGGACGAGGTGGCACTCAGCAGAGAAAGGAAGGACCTGTCGCACGTGGTCCTCCAGAGAGGCTGCATGCGAGGCAGACCTCCAACCCAGCTGATGAAGACCAGGGCTGGAGCCTCCTCCCTGGCGCACGTCTGTGGAGCCCATGGCACAGGGCTTTGCGCGGAGAAGTGCCTGGTTGTCCCTCATCAACCCCGCTTGTGCGGTTTCACGCCAGAGCCGCGGGGAAACAGCCTCCTCCAGAGCGGTTTTCTCCTCTGCTGGCTGCTGCCCTGTCCCTGAGCTGCCTGATCCGTGCCCCTACCCCAGGCACCCCGGGGCACGGCAAAGGAGCGTGGCCTGGCACGCAGTGTCCTTCATCGCTATGTCCCCAACTCAACACCTTCTTTTTGACAGGATGAGGCTTGGCCCTACCTTGCCACACGCCCTTGTGCCAACCAGTGGCGCCACGCTGACCACAAACTCCTCTGTTCTCCCCTCCCCCGGGGAACACGTATTTCACTGCCACTCCAATTGTATTTTTCCGTAGCTTTACCTAGGTTGCGTTACACCCTCCCTTGCTGTAGGCTGGATCCTACACTTCTGTGTGCCCCAAAATGCCTGCTCGCCGGGACGTGTTGGGACACAGGGTTTTTGGCTTAGCCTGAGGTGGAGGTGGCAAGCGAATGTCTCTCTGGCGGTATTTGGCAGCGCATGATTCATTCCTTTCAGCCAACGTACTGATATTGCTTGGGACCAGACCTCGTGCCTGAGCATCATGTTCCCCAGCTCCATAGCTCCCCCAGGGGCAGGGGTTGCGGGATATTAGGCCAGAGCAGAGGTGACACAGCCACCTTGATAGAACTTGTGCAGGGAACTGTAGTTGGAGAATTTAGTGACTTCTAGGAGGGAGCCGGCTGTTTTATTGCAGGGGGGTCATGGACGATCCCTCCCCACCGTGCAGCAGCACCAGAGAGCGTGTAGGTGGCGGGGGGGGTAGCAGTGCTAGAGGCAGGAGTGCTGTCAGCTGGTGCCGGCCCGCGCTGCGGGGTGGTGCTGGGCCCATCTCGCCCAGGGCAGCTGCACAGTGTCGGGAGGCTCATGGCCGAGCAGCGGCGCTTTGTCCTGGCTCAAAAAATTCACATTGGAAGAAATAAAGAGGGACTCGTGGGGCTGAGATCTGGGAAACGGAGCATGCACCAAAGCAGGGAACTGCTGCTTCGGTTACTTTTCTCCCTAATGACAGGACAAAGCGTCACTGAAAGTGATCAAGGCAGGATCATTTTTCCACAAGCAAAACTCACTTGTGGAACTCACTGCCAGGAGACATCAGAAGCACAAAGCTAAGGAATTTTCAAAAGAGAAAAAAAGAGCCGAAAGGGATGTGGGTAAGGACAATGTCTCTGCCTACAAGAGGGGAAAGCCAGTCTTTGGGTCCTCTAGAAAATGCAATGCCCAGGATACCACCGGCACGGGGCACCTCCAGGAACGCCTCCATCACGGCAGGACGCACATAATCCCTCCTTGGGCTTTCAAGGTTCTCCCTTACCTGTGCACGCTGCTCAGCGCAGTGGGGAGGTCATGCTGCCCGGCTCAGGCAGCCTGGGAGGTGAACTGCAAAGCCAGGTGGGAGCCACCGACGAAGGGCACATCATCTTCTCCAGTTTCAACGTGCGAGAAGATGCACAGCTTCAGCAAGACCGTTGTGGCTAAACACTACTGGAGTCAGGAAAATAGTCATCCTGGCTCGGGGTGACCACCTATTTTACAGCCACCCAACGGTCTGAGAGCAGCCAGTGGCTCCTCTGCTGGGTGCTCATCCCCGGTGTGGGCAGGACCTAGGCCACGCTCTGCACATGAGCCCATGGGAAGAACCTCCTGCCGAAGAGCTAAGACACAGCCCCTTCTGGGAACAGTGTTTTCCCAACCTAGCAGATGCAGCAAAACCCCTTCTTGAAAGAGCTGTTTGCTAAGGAAAAAACAATTGGCACACTAATTAGAAGCGACTGATTAAAGGACTGAAAGGGGATTACTCATCTTGTTAAAGGCAGGCACCTGCAGAGCTCTTCTTGCTATGGGAGCGACAGCATCCTCCATACCGCAGAGAGGACACCGCTGCTCAGCCCTGACCAGCGTAGCGTGTCCTCTCGCCCAGCGCAGACCTGCAGCCGCCAGCCCAGGGCATCCCGAGGAGCTGCAGCAAATGGATCCAGGGCCGGCGGGTGGCTGTCGGGATGACAGCAGCGCGGCGCAGCGCCGCAGAACAGCCAGGCTGGGCGAACACAGCACCACCCGCTCCCAGCCACGCGACCCGAGCCCCACCACAGGCAGGGGGTGTCTGCCCGCACACAGCCCCCTCGCTTTCTGGGCTGGCTCTTCTCTTCTAGCACCAGCACGGTCTGCCCTTACGTGGGTTCGCCACAGACGGCTTCTCCACGTGCTTCATCTTTTCCATCCCTTGCAAAGACACAGCCACGTCAGAGCAGGGCTCAGGTGAGAAGCACGGCGCAGAGACCTGCCCCAGGAAGGTCCAAGTGGTTCCGCCTCAGTGGCACCCAGTTAGGCGATGCAGATTATCCCAGATGTCGTGCCAGGAGCTTTGCTGGAGCGCTCAGTAGCAGAGCAGGTGAAGGGACAAGGCTAAGGGCTTCTCAGCGGGAGCTATGCAAGCACGGGGCTTTGTGACACGCGTGGTTGTGTGGCAGACCCGGTTTAGAGATTTTTTGCTGAGATTTTGAGTGTCCACATCAGGTTTTGTCCAGCCCCAAAGGGAGGTGCTGCTCTTTGTCTCTTGTTAGCCTGAGCAGACAAGCAGTGTCAGGGAGGGAGAGAAAGAAGCAGTCAAGGACAGGTCGTTCAGATCTCCTCTGCCACAGGAGGGTAGGTCTTCCTCCTGTGGGGCTCAGTCAGCGTGGTCAGGACACGGGCACTGTGCAGCAGGAAACCCCCAGGAACCAACCAGGAACCGGCTTCTCAGTTCCCTGGGTGAGAACAGCGAGAACAGACCCTGCAGAGCCGCAGGCTGGGAACAGGCTGGGCAGCAGACGAGGTGGCCCCAAGCCAGCTCTTCTGGCCTTCTCTTTACTCTGTAGCCACACTTCAGCTCTGGCTGGCTGTCCCACCTGCGCAATCAAACCCTGTGTCCTCTGGCTTTGCACGATCGGCCAAAGGTTAAAATAAAAGCCAGCAGAGACAGCGAGCATGTGCCAATCCATGGCTGAATTGCAACCGTAGGCACCGGGGAATCTGCTCTTCCTTGGCTTTGGGTCAATGTGCCTCCGTCCTTTTCCACAGTCACGCGTAACCTTCTTGGAAAACCTCTTCCAAGTGCACAGCCGTCACTGCAGCCCACGTCCTGCTTAAGCTTGGGCTGTAGCCAACAAATCTGTGGCGCCCTAAGCCTGCCCTGCAGCCCCCAGAGGGGTTTCACCTCATCCTTCCTTCCCCTGGCTCAAGCCTGGCCCTGCTGCGCTGGTGAGTGCAGATCCCCTTCTCAGCCTGGTCCGTCAGCAAGAGGCTGGAGGTGTTTTCCATACACACCTGGTGTTACTGCTGGCAGTGTTCACACCTTCCCTCTAGGTCGGCCAGGTGGTAGTTTGGGTGGAACATGGAGTTTCTTGGAAGAGGTGATGTCCAGGTGCCAGATGCCAGAGCATCACCAGTAATGTTCTCCCATAGGGCCAGACACTCTCCCCTGGCCTCAGCTCAGGCTTTAGGGGAGGAAAAAACCTGCAGGAGGGGTGGAAACTATCATGGGAAAGCATTCAGCACACGAGAAAGGCTGAGAGCTGGCATGGAGGTGCTGTCTGTAGGGTGAACAGGTCAGCAGGGGTCACCTGGGGCAGTGGCCCATCTGTGGCCCATGCCAGGTTCCTAGGAGAGAGCCAGCCGCCTGGGCAAGGGCAGCTCCCTGAGCCAAGCTGTACCTGCACCCATGCACTTCCCAGCCCTTCACAGGCTTTCTCCTGGGCTGCTGGCTGCATCTCAAAGGCAACTCACTCTCTACAACATCTGTCTCCTGGAAGAGGTAAAGCATGAAATCGAGGACCCTGAACATGTGCGAGTGTCCCATTTCTCTCAGTGTCCCAAATCAGAAGTACGGTCACTTCTAGAAAGGCAATAGCAACTGAGGAAGAAATCCCTAAGTTTGTTTACCCTTCGGGTCTCAGAACTGCATTTGAACTAAACATCTTGGGAAGAACCTCCCAGGTGACTTGAACTTTTGCCCATGATGGAGAATGTATTGCTACGCTCAACGGAGTGTAGTCCTTTTAATGGCTGATTGCTCTTGTTTGTTAAAGATAAAACCTTTCTTTGGCTGTGGTCCGGACTGACCCATCTTCAGGTGCCTGCCCCTGGGCGCGCGTGGGGTGCTGGCTGCCGCGCTGCAGAGCCCTCTGTCGTCAGCCTGCTAAGCACTGGTGGTCTGCAGTTGTGTTCCTGGTGTCTCCCGGTGTGAGCCACATCATGCAGTCCTTGTGGCTCTTCTATAAACCACCTCCAGTTTATCAACATCCTCCCAGATATTGAGCTGCCAGAAAAGGACCCTCTTTTCTAGTAAGATACTGTCTGTGCCACGCACAGGCCCTGCTTCTGCTGCAATGTCCTACACTGATTGAAGCAGTCTCATTCTCACCATGATTTTGGACAGAGGTCTTACGTCCAGCTGTTTAGCCACCATGTCTCTCGAGTCCGTCTTGGAGTCATACTAGGATACAGTTCTCAGTACAACTCTCCAGTTAAGTTCCTCACAACAAGGCAACCCCATTTCCATGCATGACACAAAGATGCAGGTCAAGGCCGTCAGGCTCAGCAGGGTGAGCTGGTGTGTTGTGGAAGGCCCCATACCTTCTCCATCTTCTGCTTCATCTTCTAGGACACAGATCCGTAAGCTTTACAGGTAGATATGACTCAAAAAGCTGACCTTGCCTGCCATGACATTCAGTGTCCCTCTTTGCGCCCTCATTCCTCCCTGAAGGTGTTGATTTTAACATTTGCTGATTTTAACACTCCAATTATGTGACTCTCCAAGCCAGACTTTGGGAGCACAACTAGGTCGAATCTGTGTCCATACGTGAGCAGAGTGCATTATCCAGGCTCCCTGGCATCGGTGTGAAGGCAATTAAAGAATTTCTTCTCTTCAAGTCCCTTGCTGTCTGGACCAATTTTATTCTCAACATCACGATGTCACACTAATGAAGTCTCCTCAGTCCCTCCTACTTGCCCTTCTTCTTCATTGTTTCATATCCTCCTGGGTCTGTCCCACACCCTCCGTGCTCCCCATGCCCGCAGAGGAAGGTCTTCCATCGGGAACAGCATCTGATGGACCGCTGCACCGCACCGGACCCTGCCAGCTCACACCCCCACGCTGACAGCTGGGCACTGCCACAGGAACCTTCTTCTGCCCCAGCAGACCCTCCAGCATGCCCTGCCCCACCACCGGCCTCTGCATGCCCAGGACCTCTTGCCTGTGAGGTGCATCGTTAGTGCAGATTAGCGAATCCCTCCGCAGCAATTACAGGCTACCCAGCCTTGGACACCCAGCGTATCTGGGCCCTGGGGAGGGACCGTGTCACCCACCGGCCAGTGACATCCCTCAGTAAGAGGGATCTTCCCTGCTGGGTGTGATTATCTCACTGCGTGGACCGGAGAGGCTCCGTTCTGCTCCACCCAGCTCCATCTCCCATTTCTCCACCGGGGACCTCAGAGCTGTTTTCTGCTGTTCCTGTGCTAAGAATTGGTAGCCTCCATCTGCAGGGAATTGTGTCCTGTCCTCTTCTTTCTGGTGCTGCTGGCCTGCCCAAGCTTCAGCCTTCAGTCAGGCAGAGCAGACCCTAGGTGTCTGTGTGTTTATTCAGTAAAATAATGAACCAAATTTTAATATAAGATCTTACCGGAAGGGAGGGTGGTATTTCTTACAGATGAAACAGATTTCAGTCACTCAGACTCATTCTCTCTGAAGTCTTTCTCCTTCGTGTACCCACAAGCTCCAAGGCTTATGGCCGGGAGGCTTTGCCAGGCTTAGCTGTGTACAAAATTAAAGAAGAGGAGCGCTGCTGTCGGCTCCCCACTAGGTCTCTGAGGTTCCTCTTGATTGACAATGATATGGGGTTTGGATCAGTCTTTTACACCCTCTAGGAGCTCAAGGTCACAACGGGTGGGTCTTTCGCTTCGGCTTCTTGCTGACTTCAACTTCCATAAATCTTCGGCAAGATTATCGTGCATTGTTCTTGTGTTCAGGGTGCCTTCCTGTTGGGAGAGCAGGAAGGGGAACAGCACAGGCAAGAGGCTGTAACCTCGATTCCCTCCTCCCGTGACCTAAACAGAACTTTTCTGCTGACAAGTCGTCCCTGCGGCACCTTTGCGGGGTGCCAGCCTTCTGGGCTCGGAGAGAGGAACACGTTCCTCACGGTTCAGCAGGACTTTGCCACTCTTCCCACCTTTGCTCGATCCGTTTCCTCTGGTGCTTTCACAGCCATATTTTCCCATTCGTACCTCCTTCAGGAGAATCTTAATACTGGCTACAAATCGCTTCGCTTATGAACAGCCATATCTCATCTGTGCTCTCCGCTCTCTCCGCAGTGTGCTTTATTCCCTTCTTGAATGTGAGGCAGTGATAGCTCTCAAATCAGGCCCCGAGCATCCTTCACACGAAATTTAATTCTTTTGGGGAGGCCCAAAGGAGCTAAGTGTATTTGTTTTATCCAGAGAAATGGTTAGGAGATTAGAGGTACAAGAACACATGTATATTTATTTTCATTATTTCTGTTGCTGGATTTGCACAGAACGATGCGATGGCCTATTTCATAAAGGAGAGCAGGCCAGAGGGTTGTGATGACTCTATCTGAACTCACACTCTGTAAATCTATGTATTAGAAGGCTCTCGAGTTAGGGATGATAGCAGGAGGAAGGGAATATTGCATTCAGTAGTGCTTGCCGTCACTGGCAGCCTGCATGCCTGGCTGTGCTCTTCACCCGTTTCTCACCGCCCTTGTGCTGGCCCTGCTCATGCCCTGCATCCCTGTCCACGCTCCTGCTGTGCTTGCAGGATCTTCACTGGGGCTCACGGCCTTTCTGCCCTACCAGAGCTCTGGGGCCGGCATGGGGCTGGCTGCGAAATAGAGAAGCCCAGGCAGATGACCGTGCTGGTTCCCCGACACAAGGACTTCGTTTCTTTTCAGGTTTAACAAGAAGCAGACACGGGCAGTTTGCTGAGGCTCTTTCAAGTTTGGAAGACAAGCAGAAAGTCCCTGCAGCGGGAGGTGAGGGACCGGCCAGGGAGGGACCTCCCTTTCTCACACAGACCCAGCCCAAAATGCTGCTTGTTGAGCCTGTAATGTTTCACGGTATTTTCACTAAAATTAAGTCCCGGCATCATCTGCGCCTTTCCAGGAGCACCCACCACGAGTGCTCTGCTTGCCTTGCTCTGCTCAGGTTATGGCCACACCAGTGTGGCCCCAGAGGTGGCCGGGTGGAAGGGAAAGACCATCCTGAGCTTCGCATCGTGCTGCCATGTGAGCAGGCTGGGCTTTCCACTGCTCAGTCGTGACTGAAACCCCCGCTGACTTTGTCTGGAGGCTCCAGCAGGCAACAGGATCCCTTACTCAGAGTTGCCTCTTTCTATCACTTAGCTGCAGTCATCTCTAAGGGGTCATGAATGCCAGATCAGTCTCTTCAAGGCCTTCTCCAGCCACACTTCAAGTCCAATGGAACCGCATGGGCTACAGAAGGCAGGCTGTGCCCCTCCTCTCCTAGACCAAGGCTCAGATGAACAATAATCATGAGCTGATTCCCCGATGAAGTGTGGCTGCAGAGCATCTGAGGCCCTAGTTCACCAAAAGCGTCTTGAATCATGTGGGGAAGTGACATCAGCTCATCAGCAGGACAGCCCTCAGCAAATAACAGCACGGCAGCACGCAGACCACCCTGGAAGGACCCTTGGCTTCTTCCTCTGCCATCCTGTGTCTTCATCGCTTGGAAGTTGGGAGACCCCAGCTCCCCACCATTCCCCTTGGTCTGCAATCCACTTGCCTGAGGTTCCGCCACCTCTCGTGGCAGTGTGTGTCCTTCCTCACATCGCCTTCAGTCCCAGCCCCTCCACGCAGCAGCCATGACGTGAGCAAGCTGCTCCTGAGAATGGGAGAAAGAGGGGAATGACGGAGGTGGATCACTGGTAGTTAACGTAACGTAATTGTGCTGGTGGCACAATTGTTCATTTGCATTTCCTTGGGGCGTTGATGCTGATATTAATTAAAGGTAATTATAGCACTGCTTTCTCAGTGCAACAGTAGCATGCAAAGACAAAAACAGTATTACAGACAGAAAGGTTTGCTCCTCCAGAGCTTCAATAGCATCTTTTACTTTGAGAAATCTGCCAGGTGAGTGGAGGCCTGGAGCCCAGGCGCTGCTCCTCCCACCCATCAGAGTCACCGTGCCAAGGGGTCCCAGGATCGACACCGTTCCTAGAGGTACTCCAGGATACGCTGAAGGTGCTGGTGACGGTCACAGACATGATGGGTGGTGGCAGTACTGAAGAGATACTTCCAGTGCAAGTAGCTACTGGTGGTGATATGGGATGCTGGGCACTAGTGTTGAATACTTGTGCACACAGGAGGGATGCTGAGAGCATTGCTAGCAGAGGCCGGTGCCTCTCGTGATGGACATTCGTGGTACGTAGTGTTACCTGTCATGACAGTACTGGTGGCATTAGAGCAGGAGAGCCATAGCTTTGCTGCTGGCAGGTGGATGCTGATGCTTGGAGGGCTGCAGGTAGCACTAGCCATGGATAGTGGCTGTGCTAATGGCTATTGCAGGCTCTGCACATCTGAATTACTGGCTGGAACCTAACTCAAGTCACTAGTAGGTGGAATTCACTTTTCACACGAGGAGAGCTGTGAAAGGGCTGCGTGGTGTCAATGCAATTATCATTGCATGGCTACCCGCAGCGCCCAGGCTCATCGTACCGAGTCTTATCCCATTCACGCAGCGCTATATTTGGTGCTGGGAGCAGTTGCCTTTTGGCAGCAACCTACAACCTCACTGATATCTCTGAGTTCCGGAATGTTTGAGCCTGGGATGTGGAATTGTCCCTTGTCTTCGAGAGCTGATGCCTCCAAAGCAGAGGCTTCCTCGGTTAGGTGGAAGTATGTTTACTGTACCTTCTGGATAGAGCATCTGTCTCTGGTTTTCACAGCTGAGTACCGATCAGCAGCAAGAAACTCAAAAAACGAGTGTTTTAGTGTGGGAGGCAGGTGAGCTCTGGGGACAGATGTGACTGCCCTGTCTGAACAAGGGATGTCTCCTGCTTGGCTTTCTCAGGGCGTGTGCCTTTCCTTTAACCATTTCCTCTGCGTTGCTGTTCAAGTGGTACAGAGCCAGTGGGAAGGTGAAGAGGGTTGGTACCGGCTTTAGGAGGGCAGTCCTCTGATCTTTCCACGCTTTCCATTTGTCTGTCTGTTGGGATATCCACCGTGAGAGTCTCTGAATGCCTCTTGAACACCAAGTCCTTTTATTCTGTACCTGCGCTGTATCTGTCCATCTATCCAGTCTTTGCTCCCTTGGGACAGATTGTAAGGAGGGCTGTTGAGCACGTTTGGAAGGGACTCTGTCATAACCCAGGCATACGTTGCACTTGGCGTGTTTGTAAAGACCCCCTGGGCACGAGTTAACCTGGGGAGAAGGCCCCTCTTGCGGGGCGGTTGGCAGGGTGAGAGCAGGATCTCCTGGGCACTGCAGTGCCCATCTCTCCTCTCTGGGGACAAAGAGCTCCTGTCTTGTCACTGGAACTAACGGCACCGGTTTGGTCGTCTTCTGATTCACCAGAGAGGGAGTCAAACCCACCACTCAGATCCAACTTTCCTAGAAAAATTGCCAAGGTTTGTATCCTTGTCCCAGCCTTCCGTATGTCCTCCCAGTCAAGAAACTGGGGTTCGCCTATTTTAAAACCCCCTTGAACTCCGGCAGGCCTTCTCAAGTCCCACGTGGCCTCCCCTGTTCAATTAGGAATGAAAAAAAAATACCATCATAGGAAGGCTGACTCCTCAATTTGAGTTACCGTGCCATTCCCATGGCTTCTCAGCAGCAAAAGGCTGAATTCCCCAGGTTGTCCCAGCACCGTGCCTGCATCTTCTCAGTGCAGAATTGATGTAAACCCCAAGTAATATTTAATCGCACTGATAAAATAATTCAGGCTGTGTTCTCTGATGTGACGCGTAGGTTTTTGAGGGCATTAAGAAACATGGCGGGGGGCGGGGGGGGGGCTTTCCCTGTATTTATTTACTTTAGTTTTCATACGGGGAGCGTTTTTTGCAGTTGTTTGCAGTGTAGCTGGTGGTGAATGACAATGAAGAAAGAAGTACAACGCTTTAGCTGCAATACAGTAGCACCTAGTGACCAGAGGGAAGAGATTTACAGTGTAAGCTGCTCAAACGAGAGTTTAAGGAGCAGCATTGGGAGGTGAAAGCAAGACGCAGATTTTGGCAGGGGTATAGCTAGGACACACCAAAGGTAACTGGCTGCCATCTGCCACCCCAGTCAGGGGGGTTACCCCCAGCATTGTCCTTCCTGCCTTACCAGGCTCTGTTCTCCCGTGGCAAAGATGAGGCACGGAGGGTTACAGAATCACCCCTCCTCAGGGCAGCAAGCTCCTGGCATGGCCAAAAAACCGAAGATGCAGCCACAGGCAGCAAGGGGCTTCCTTGAGGGATTATTTCATGGCAAAGAAACAAGGGAAGGAAAGTCAAAGAGCACTTTCCCACGAAGGGCCTTGTCCCAGCCCTCTGCCCCGAGCAAGGAGCCCAGGCATTTTGCATGTTCTCCTCCCCACGTAGCTGATTTCCAGTCCATCCTTCCAGTCCACATGTAACGCAGAGGGACGTGGGACCCACTTCTGCACCTTCCCCCTCTCCCACGGACATCGCCTCTGCTCCTTGACATAGGATGCTTTCTCACATTTGCCCTGTGCCCTTTGCTAGGACTTGATGAAGAAAACCCAGCTGTCAAATCAGAGTTGTTGTGCCTTTACGGCACCAGGGTTACGGCCTGGGCCATTTGTCAGGAAGACACCGCTCCGTTCTTTGTGACCTGAGGACATTTTCTCTTTTCTCTCTGCCTGGCAGGTCTTCATGAGGGACAGCTCTGGAGCCCAGAAGGACACAAGGTGCACAGGATGCTGAATCTGGCCTAGTCCCCAAGCCCAGCAAGCTGTGAGAGGTACAGTATAGCCCAGGGACGACCTTGGGACTCTTCAGAAACGGCCCTGGGGGGAACGGGATGGACAGAGACGGCGGTGGGCTCGTGGCATGAGGGGCAGGAGGGAGAAGGAGGCGGGGAAGGGGAGCTGGAGAGGGTGTTTCAATGACAGCCCTCCACCTGGTAGTGAACCCCGCAACACGCCCATCACTAAAATAAAGTTATGAAATCTAATACCGATTGCTATAGTAACGTCACGCCTCCGCGCTGACCTAGTTTAAGACAAAGGAAGTGTTCCCGCAGCTTTGAGCACACAGGAGGCTGCAGACGCGTCTCAGTCTGTTCTCCGGAAGGAATGGCAGAGGGAGCTGCTGGCTTTTCCTCACCTGCTTCCCCTTGCCCCAAGACCCTCAGGCAACGTGAGCTGCCATATCTCAGGCACTGAACAAATCCACTGCCAGAGAGCATCTCCTTCCTGCATCCCAAACGCGGGCAGGGCCCCACCTGGCTTCATCTGGACCCTTCTAGCTTCATCTGGACATTTAGGCAAGAGGAACACCTGCCCTGGAGCAAAGCAACATCCTTGCAAAGCTGCAGAGACCTGATGGTGCAGCAATAGCCATTGCCATTCGGACCACTACTGTGCCACCAACACCTAGGGCAAGGAGCCTGTCCCTACCCTCCCGGCTATCCCCACCTCCTCCTCATCTGCTTAGTCCTCTGTACCCCCAGTCCTGGGGCTGCCGCTCGCTCTGGCAGGCCAGTCGAAGAGCCGGTTGGTGGCTTGGGGCAGGGTGGTAGCACAGAAGGCCAAGCAGAGTGGCCTGCCTTCTTCTGTGTCACAAGTTTTCAGCGCAAGCGCAGACAACCTCCATCCCTGGGAGGCACAGCATAAGCAAGGTTGAGGGCAACAATGTTAAGGGCTTTCCACCCTCTGCTTGCTCCACGGAGGGCTCTGCAAACATACACACACACCCCCTCCAGGCCTCTTGAACGGCACTGACCAGAACAAATCAGTTTTGGTCCCAAATGGTCTCATTAGCTGCTCTTCCAAACAAAAGCTGGAACATGCACCACGTTGTCACCAGCATGTGCCCCGAGTATGAGAGCAGAGACTGCAGGTAGGTTTCAAAAGACGGTGACCCTTGCTCACTGCCCTGGTCCTTTCACTACATCTCATCAGCTCTCCTGCTTTCTTCCTGCAAACTCTCCCTTTCTTACCTTTCCTGCGTTTGTCTCATTTGACCTACTTAATGCTTTGCATTTCCTTCTTCAGAGCAGATCCCATGTTCTGGAGAACTTTGAGAAACTTCTATTTAGGGACAAATAGGTTGTAAAGTTTCCAGGGTTTTGTTCCCTTGAGAGCTGATTATATTACCAGTGACATTTGCATGAAAATAAGTTCTCTGTCTCAAGAGTTCATCTGCTCCTCCGGCTTAGTCAACACCTGAAGTCAAAAATCTTTGTCATGTTGCAGCCATTGATTTTCTCAGCGTTTGGTTGTGTTGATACAAAAAAAAAAAAAAAGAAAGAAAGAAAAAACAAACACAAACAATAAGTAATATCTAGAACGTATAAGGAAGAAAATTATTCTTTGTCTGTTTTGGGCTGGCTCCGGTCAGACCCCCTCCCTCTTCATTACCCCGGCGGGCAGGAGACCACCGGCATGCACCGAGGCTCCCAGGGCTGCTACCATGAGGCCGCAGGACCTGTATGCAGATTCCTCATTAAAAAGGCACAAGTCGCTTATTCAGAGATGAAGTGAGATGTGAGGAGATCCTCCCACCGTTGACATGGGACTCAGTAGCGCCACGAAATCAGTGCTGCCCACTTTGTTGGGCTCATACACCAACGTAGCCTACGCTGGGATTGGCTTCATCCAGCGTTAGCTGCCTGGAAGAGGGATTGGTAGGTGAGCTGGGGAGCCCCTTGGGACACCTTCAGGCAAGGGGCAGCCTGGCCCTCGTAAAGCAATTCACCCGTCTCCTAAGGAGGTGGCCCAGGCAGATGAGCCGCATTGCTGGAAGCCTCTGTCTCCTCCCCGTCGCTGTATGGAGAGTGAGGGGCAAAGGGCGGGGGTGCTTCGGTTCTCCTGGTGATGCCGTCACACGTCTCAGAGGGAAAGTCCAGGTGACCTTAGCCCCACGGGTGCTCCTCAGGAGACCTGGCTTAAGCTCTTCTCAGCAGCCCAGGGCGGGCAGCGTTGCCCGCTGCTCGGACCTCGGTACCCGCTCTGCCCCTGGGACGAAGCTTCCCCCGGCAGCGGTGGGAAACTTCCCGGGGAGAAGCGAGCGGCAGAAGGAGGCTGGAGGAAGGTCTGTTGTATAATGAATTGTGCTAAGCAGAAGCCGGCTATTTTTATCCCCCGCGATTAGATTCTGAACTCTTTGAATCATCATTAATGCAACGCCCTGGAAGCCAGCGGCCCCCCTCGCTGAATGCCACATGAAGTGTTCCTGCTAATTCAGGGAACATTTGAATTCATGCGTGTAGGCAGACCGACGTCACCTACACCACAGTATACAATTTTTTAAGCTTCTTGCGGCAGGGCGAGGAGAGTCATTTTTCTTCTGCAGGTTGCGAATCATTTATTCCTTATCTAGCCAGTTATTAGCATGCTGCTAGGTTTCTATATATAAAAGCCACCCATGTGTTTGCAGCCAGCTTGGATGGCTGGGCTGAGGTTTACGTGGGAGATTATGGTACGTGGAGCCCTGGAAGAGCTGATCAGCCGAGGGCAGGCCTGACTCCCGAGGGTGCCTGCAGCCCTGCCAGGACAGGGGTTTCTTCCTTCTGGAGGACTTGCCCCCTAAGCAATCCCATTTTACAGGCTGCCGCTTCTCCTGGTGCTTCTACCTGCCTCTCCCGAGCAGCACCTGAATGGCCTCCTGGCCCTTCCTGGCTGGCCCTGCCTCAGTAGTACACGTCCCCCCCCAACCAGATCTGTTCAGGTGAGCCCTGATTCGAAGGTTATGATCTCAAGAGATGCCTTCCAACCGAAACAAACGGTTGTTATACAAACGCCACCTTCTTGAAGCGTGCCAAGAGGCTCTCCGGCTTCTTGCCAGCACCACCAGGACCAAGGTCTGGCTGTGTGTCTGGTGCCTGGTGTTTTGCACAGGTGCGGTTGACTTTGTGGTGCGTTATGTTCTTCAGATGGGACACGGCAGAGGTTAGGATGAGAGAGACGAGCTCTCCCGGGGAGGTGGTAGGTTCCTCCCTCCATTCGCAAGGACGAAGGGCCCTGGGCTGGCATGCAGCGTGGGGGCAGCAGCTTTGGTTTTTCCACAGGGAACAAACTCAGAAGGTGTTGGAAAACTCTGCTGGTGGGAATAGCAGGAAATGTACGGCTAAGCTGTGAGGGGGAGGCAGAGAAGAGAGGAAAGCAAGGGAAAGGGGGAGTGGTGCTTTTGGCTGTGATTTTGGGGAGAAAGAAGAGCCCTTCAAGTGCCCGTTTCTGGACGAAGGCACCGCTCAGTCAGGACAGCTGTGGCTGCGCTTGCAGAGGAGGGCGGCCAGGGAGAGGACACGGACTTGTTGCGTGGAAGGTGTGTGCCAAGGGCACGGTAAAAGGGAGGGAGGCAGCACAGAGCCTGCGCCCGTGGGAGGTGAAACGCAGCCACCAGGCCAGCGCTTGCAGCTCCCCGGTTTCTCCAGGAGCAGAAGCTCTTGGAGGCTTGATGAGAAGGAGCGAGCCCTGCCCGGTGACCCCGGCACTGACCGCCTCTGCCACGCGTCGGACTTGTCAACGCCAGCTAATTGCAAAGTGAAACCCTGGAAATGGGCTGAGGCAGAAGGTGGCGAGGCAAGGCGAGGCGAGGCCGGCAGGGTACGGTACCGCATCTCCTCCTCCTGTCCCCTCCTCGCAGGGAGAGGGCAGAGGGTTTGCCCTGTCTGCTCCATGCCCTCAGTATAAGCTGTTTTAAGGTGGGTTTGCAGAACTTAAGTGGGGAATTTGGCCGGCAGGAACCCAGAGACATGAGAAAAAGAGCAGTTTCTCCTGGAAATCCACCTCCGCCCCAAAAGTTAAAAAGGAGTCATGGTGGGCAGTGGCAGCTGGTTTGCCCAAGTCCCTGGTGGTGCAGAGCCCCAGCACAGAAGCTGGTCCAAACCAGCGGTCCCTAACATGGTTAGCTTGCAGGAGGTGCTCTGCCCTCTGACAAGAACCGGGGCCTCCCAGGCTTCGTTGGTTTTTGTCCTGGCCTTGAGCCTATTCAGAACAGGAAGGAGCAGCTCCTGTGGAGCAGTGGTCCTCCGGCTGCTGCCCTCACCACATCACAGTGACAGGGGAGGAATTACTGTGGGGAGATGGGGGTGGACCCATGGCCAGCGTCTCCTGGGCAGCCATCCTCTCGAGGACACGATGCATAGCCTGGTGGAGCACCTCCAAGGGGACATGGAGCTAGTCTTCAACGGTGGAAAGGAGGAAGGACATCCATTCTCCATGTGCAGGGTGGACAGGACAAGACATCATCAGAGAGATCCCGGATGGACAGAACAGAATCACAGAATCACAGAATGGCAGGGGCTGGAAGGGACCTCTGGAGATCACCCAGTCCAACCCCCTGCCAGAGCAGGGTCACCCACAGCAGGTGGCACAGGAACGCGTCCAGGCGGGTTTGGAATGTCTCCAGAGACGGAGACTCCCCCACCTCTCTGGGCAGCCTGTGCCAGGGCTCTGCCACCCTCAAAGTCAAGAAGTTCCTCTTCATGTTTAGGTGGAACTTCCCATGGCCAAGTTTGTGCCTGTTACCTCTGGTCCTGTCACTGGGCACCACTGAGAAGAGCCTGGCCCCATCCTCCTGACACCCACCTTCAGAGCTTTATAGGATTGCAAAGGCAGACAGATATATCCAGGAGAGCTCATTGGACTTCTGCCCTGGTGCTGCCCTGGGTGACATTTTGACAGACTTCTCACCCACACTTTCTGCCAGGAGTTACAAACCACAATTTCAAGGACTCACCAAACTGCCTGGCTGGGCAACTGGATGGATGGACAGCCATAAGCTGGGCAGGCACGTGAGAGTGAGGACAGGGCAGATAGCTCAGAAATCATCGCTGTGCTAGTACCTACACTGCATTGCAGATGTCTCCTCTTCTCCATCCAGTTCCTTTCCGTTACCTCCTGCTCTGCCCAGAGTTTGGGCCAGCCTAATCTCTTTGCTGTTAAAAAGAAACAGAAAAGCAAATATTTGCAGTCTTTGAAGTATCTCTTACAACAAGGGAGGCTTTTCAGCTCGCCGTGAAGATGTGATTCAGTCTTCCTGAAGTGGAGTGAACCATCTCCCACCAGCTTTGGCAGCCCCCGGACCGGCCCCATCTCCCAGTCACGGCAGCCGAGCGCAGCAGCTGCGGGTCCTACAGGAGGGAAACGTTGGCAGCGCTCAGCCCGGGGAGGAGAGGAGCTCCTGATGAGCAGGAAGCTTCTTCAGGCAAGGCTGTCATCTCCTGCCTCATTTGAGACCCCGTACACCGCTCGGTGCGTGGAGCTGCAGACCTGCTTTGCAGGAGCTGCTGCTGTAAGTGAATTCAGTGCAGTCGGTCCGAGCCTGCAAACAGGCAGCGGCAGCGCCGCTGTGAGCCGCGTCCGAGGGGAAGCTGAGCCTGGCTGGGTTCGGAGTGTTTGGGACACACAAAACTGCCATAAATCAGGCCAGCTCATCCGCTGCATAGCAGAGACCTCTGAGCATCAGCAAAGCCATTGGGAAGAGGAAGGGCGATCCCAAAAGAAACGCAAGTGAGGGGAAGGGAGGTAACGGGGCCATGCAGCAAAACCAGCCCCTTTCCCTGGGCTTGGGGACACATCCTCTCCACGCCCCGGCAGCCCCTGCTGTGACCATCTGCTAACCCGGGTCTTCTCCTGTCGACCACCCTGGGTGCCCTCCCCGTGGTTGGGGACCATCCACCTCCTCGCCGTGGTGCCTGACGGGGTAGGGGAGACACAGCAGGGGCACCGGGCAGCTGCCCTGGGATGCAGCCCTTGCCAAGTTTGCGAGCCGCAGGATGACGGATTTGAGAGATTTAATTTCAAGCTTTTTCATCCTTCCAAATTAAAAAGATGGCAGGGAAGAGGCTTGTTGGGTTTTTCCCTTCCCTGACCCCACGTCTCAAGGAAGTGCCAAGGATTGCAGAGAGTAATTGAAATGTAATGAAAACAGTTTAATCCATCTTAAAGGGCAAAGAGCTCGCAGGGGATGCAGCAAACACAGCGTGGTGGGCACCAGGGGCTGGGGGAGTCCTGACTGCCCCACCAGCCCTGACCCGACACGTGCCCAGCAGCCGGGCTGGTGGCCCACGCTGTGGCCAGGCATCCGGAGAAGGGATGCCCAGGTGTTACGGTTTGAAGAACCCACAACAATTTATTGCCATTTAGGCAATTATTCTATCACCCAATGATCCCTGCTCACCCGGCAAGGGGAATTGGGAAAAAACAAGGAAAGCTGAGGGTTGACATATAAACAGATTTAATAGGATAAGACTAAATAATTAACAATGATAATACTAAAGAACCAGTATCGATCCCGATACCAATGTAAGATAGACAAGGGTCATTTCCAGCCCGTTCCATCAGCAGAAGCCGTGCACTCCCCACAGGGGACTCCCAGCAAATGTGGGACACTGCGAGCGCTGCGGCTTCGGGAGGAAGGGAAGGGCTCAGGGCTCCGGCACCGGGGCAAGGAGTTCTCTGGATCACAGCCATCAAGGGAGAGAGAAACTACGCAGCAAACTTTCTAATTTATGTCAAAAGTGCCATTCATGGTACGAAATAATCCTGTTGGCAGCCTGGGTCGAGTGCCCGGGTCTCCCTGCTCCTCATCCCCGCACCTGCCGAGGCTCAAAAACATGGAGGCCTTGAAACCCACACACCGGAGGTGGCTGTAAAGTAAATATTTTTGTGAATTCAGACTCTAGATTCTTCTAAAAGTGCAGTTTCCCCAAGTATTAGAAGAGACCTTACTGCAAAGGAAAATTACTGAAAGGGAAATGAATCCTGTGTCACTCAACCCAGGACACCAGGGCAAGCAGCTCAGGCAGGAGGACCAGGACCTGTTGGCAGCCCAGCAAGAGCCCGTAGGAGGAGAAGGGAGCAATAAACCGTCTGCCATATAGAAGTGAGAGCACAGCAGCCGCGGAGAGAGGGAGCTCCCTGCCCTCCCCTGCTCCCTGCCTCCCCATCCCTTCTGCTCCCGCCCCTCCAGCCCCCCCCGGACTTCACTTTTCCTCGCTTCCCACTTCTCCCCACAGCCCCTCGGCCGCTCCTCCTGCCCCTCTGCTTCTTGAGCCGTCCTTAGCCAGTCCAGCCCCGCTCTTCCCCTGCAAGCCAGGCTTTCATTGCATTTCATTTATTTTCATTTCATTTATTTAATTTCATTTCATTTCCCTATTTATTTTGAGTCCTGAGGCAGTTTTACTTTATTCTGGGGCGCAGTGAACACGAAAGCAGCGATGCTGATGTGCTTTCTGGCAAAGCAGTCACGGGGCTGAAGTCTCTCTCAGGAGTGCCTGTGAGATTTCTACTTCAAATATTGATTGCCCTTTGTAGGAAAAGACGTATTTACTATCAATATCCCGAGATCCCATTATAATAAAATCAGCGCTGTGTTGTCTCCTTAGGGACCGTCTGACTCCTGTAGCGTAATGTGTCGGGAGAAGCATAGCGTCCATCAGAGCCAGGATGGCCTCGGGCAGCTGAGTCGGAGAGAAGGACCTTGCTGGGAGTCCGGAGCTGGGGCATGGAAGGAAGGGAGAAAGAGCCCACGGTGGGCGGAGCAGGGCCTGGGCAGATCAGGGGGGTCTTCAGGGAGGATTTGGGCTCCCCGCTACCTGCAGGGCTTCCCCTACAAGTTAAGCAGGGTTGAGCTTGCCCGTTCATGGCCATCTGGACTTTAAAGGACCAGATGGATGGCTCAGTCTGGAGCCTGTCCTTCTACACCCCCGTCCTTCTCTTCTGTCCAGAGGGTTTCCTTTGAGAACATCTCCTGGGGCTTTTTGTCACCGCTCTTTAACCACTGGGCTGATGCCGGCCTGCACAAAGCCTGGCACATCCACGAGTCTCTCTTCTGTGGCGCTTCTCCAGCCAGCACCCGCTGCTGCTCCACCAGCTCACATGGGTGCTGTCCCCTGGGCAAGGGACTCCAGAGAGGCCGAGGCACTTAGCTGCTGAAGAGCACAACGGGAAAAGGATGGCAGCCACAGGGACCATGAGCAGCTGGACACTAGTCAAAGCTAATGTTGCCTTCGGCAAGGAGGGCAGGTTCCCCCCGCTCAGGCCAGGGTAACAGCCATGTCCTCATCCCCAAAACGCATGGCCACCATCCATCTCCCCCACACCACCAAAGCCCAGGACGCGTGGCAGGGCACCAGCTTGCAGGTAAAGGCAGATGGACCTTTAAAAAGCCGGAGACTTTTTAAAACCCATCAAGCTATGGAATATGTTGCACTTCTTTCTTTTTTTTTTTTTTTTTGTGTGCTTCTAAACAATTATTTACAGCCCCAGCTGCCTTTCATTACTAATACATTTTTCCCTGTGTGAGGAAGGAAAACAAGCCCGTCAATTCCTGCCGTCTTTCAGTGATCACTGACGCCGCTCCCTGCACCAGTTGGGCCCTGGCTGCTTTTGCTGACCAGACTGTGTGCAGGAGGACAAGCTCCTCGGGGACACCAGAGTCGAATTTGTGGCTGAACAGGGAGAACCCATCAGCCCAGCCTACCAGCTCTGCTTCTCACAGGGACACATCATTATCCTTCTTGTTCTCTGGGAATAACCAAAAGACGGTTTTCTTTCTCACAAACTCACTGGAGGCTCTGAGGGTCCAGGCTCTATTTCCCCTTCCAGGTGCATGTTGGAGAACATTGGATCATCCTAGTGTTGGAAAACGGCTTGTTGTGCACAGACCCTGCCATCTCAGCTCCCAGAGCGGGATCTTACCAAGGAGCAGCTGTTGAGCCGCGTGTACGTGTTTTGGGGCCCTGGATTTTGAAAAAGTAGTCTAGGATCTCATTCTCAGGAATTCATACACATAGGGTGCTTCAGTGCTTGCTGGTTGCCTTTAGGCGACACTCAAACTAAAACAAAAAGTCAATAAGAAACTAAACTAAAAAGGTGAAAGGCAATAAGAATTAATTTATGCACTACAGGGCTTCAATAGGTTTTAAGTATGGAAAAATCAACTCACTGATTGGCAACTCATCTACATGTTCCTTGGTTTTCTTAAAGCAGCCCCCAAAAGTTTGTCTTTTTTCCCTGTATAACCCCGTGCAGAGGATGGGGTGAGTGCACCGGAGAACCCTTCAGTGAGGAGCTCCCCTGCCCTCAGGGAATCCCCTGTGTCTGGCTGCCCCCCTTCCACCGCCCCGCAGGGATGGGGACAGACAGGGGACAGCAAGGGACAGCCAGCCAGGCTCGGAGGGTGCCACGGCTCCCCCAGGAGCGATGCAGCAAGGCAGGAAAGATCAACTGAGCAGCAAACGGCTTCTCAGGTCAGGCTCTGAGTGTTCAGAAACACCTCTGCTCTCATCGCAGCTAATGAGACAATGTCCTTCGGGGTAAAACATGCCATAAACCGGGGCGCTTGTTGGAGAGGAGACGTTTGACATCATATCGCATTAGCGCAGCTGCACGCAACGCACAGAGCAGGGCTGCCAGCCCCCTTCCGAGATCCCGTAACCACAGAAACACCAAGCATAATGCAGAAGACGGGATGCTCTTCTCCAGACTTCCCTTGGCTCGGGCAAGGCCCGTGTGCAGCGTTTGGCAGCAGCTTTTTCTCCAGCCCCCTGATCAAATGGGACAGGAGCAGTGATTTGCTGGCAGCAGCCCTGCTAGCCTTTGTTACGCTGGCTGGGGAAGGGAATCTATTAAAGAAACATGTGCAGAGACTGGAAAAATAGCAGCAGCGTTATTTAAGCAGCCTGTGGTTGAGCACTGAGGCACACAAGCCCTTAAACTGCAGCTAGAAAGAATGAATCCTTCCCCTCCTCCACTCCTCTCCCCTGTTCCTTCTAGCCTCGGGTCTCATGCCCCTTCTCCTCCGCTCCTGCCATGTCATCTCTCTCCCATTCTGTTTCTTTCCTTCATCCCTTAACCTTGGTGGCATTTGCTTTTAGAGCTGGGGCAGCCCTCGCGAGGACGCCCCGGTGGGGAGCGGGCTGCCAAAGAGGTTCTCGGCAGGCTCTGAGCATCTCTCCTCTCCCCCCAGGTGCAGGGACATCTGCCATCTGCGGGGGAGCGGGGTCGGCGCTTCTGCAAGGGCTCTGCCGCACCATCCCTGAGCGATGGTCTAGGAAACACTGGGACCATGAAGGGCTTAGGAGATAACAGAAGCCGCCACCTCTCTGATAACCTGGACTCCCCTCAAGACTCTCTTTATGCGCCCCAGGACAGGAATCCTTATCTCCTCAGCCCCACCGACTCTTTCACCATGGACCCCCGATTCCCAGCCCAGAACACCCTCCATGGCGACTGTCTCCTTCCTCTCAACAACCAGATCTCCAACAGCAGCACCTTCCCCCGCATCCATTACAACTCCCACTTCGAGGTCCCAGATGACAACCCTTTTCCGAGCCATGCCCAAGCCACTAAAATCAACCGCCTGCCTGCAAACCTCCTTGACCAGTTTGAGAAGCAGCTGCCCATCCACAGAGACGGCTTCAGCACCCTCCAGTTTCAGAGGAGCGATGCGAAGCACCGCAGCGAGAGCCCTGGACGCATCCGGCACCTTGTCCACTCTGTCCAGAAGCTATTCGCCAAGTCCCAGTCTCTGGAGGGCCCCACCAAAGGCAATGTGAACGGGAAGAAGGGGGCGGATGACCCCAAGCAAAACCGGAGGAGCAAGAGCAAAGACCGAGCGAAGACCTCCGAGCCCAAGCGCAGGACCAGATCCAACATATCAGGCTGGTGGAGCTCAGATGACAACTTAGACAGCGATACCTGCAGCTACCGCAACCCAATGGGTCTCATGACACTGGGGCGGCAGCCGGACCACAGCCAGCCGAAGTATTTCATGCACGCTTACAATACCATCAGCGAGCACATGCTGAAATCCTCCAAGAGCAATAACGACCTCAAGGTCACCCCTTGCACCAATATCCCCATCAACAATGACTCCAACTACATAAAGAGGGGCTCCTGGTCCACGCTGACACTCAGCCATGCCCGGGAAGTGTGCCAGAAAGCCTCCGCCACGATCGACAAAGCCTTGCTGAAATCCAAGTCCTGCCATCAAGACTTGGCCTACCACTACCTGCAGGTGGGTGCAGCGGGGGGGGGTTTATGGCTTGCTCCCTGCAGGGAGAGCGCAGGAAGACAGGGGACACCTTCTCGGTAGGCACCCTGTTGCCCAGTAGATGTTCTAAAACTGAACTGTCTGGTTCACCTCAAGTCACACTGCCAGGAGAGGGCGGGGGGGTTACGCTCACCAAGGCCCTGGGGACAGACCACCACCTCTCCTGTGGGGACACGGGTGCTGACGGGGTCTGGCTCCCCCTGCTGCCCCAGGACCCCCCCCAGCCCCTGTGCTGGGCCGTGGCAGCGTGGGGAGGAGGTGATGTGCCCACCCTGCAGCCTCTGCACCCTCTGCTGCCATCCCCCTTTGCTGCGGGACCCAGCACGTCCCCACCGCCCACCCAGACCCTGCAGATGCTGTCTGTGGTGGGGTGGACTCGGGCTCTTGGGCAGCCGGGTGGGCAGTTGCCCACGTGAAGCTGTTTCCTCTCGGTGCCCACGCAGCCGGGCGTGCCGAGGGACCGCAGCTCATATCCCACCCAGGCACAGCCCCATCCAAACACCGCCGCCACCCCACGGTCCGAAGGCCACCAGTAATAACTAATGCTTAACCCCTTATATCCACGCGTCGCAAGGATGTGCCGGCGTGCCCAGTAAGCCCCGCTCTACAGAGCTTCCCCGGAGCGCTGGTAGGACCTGCAGCTCTGCGGGGCATGGCTGCCTTTGCTGCTCCCCCGCGCGCCGGGCAGGGCTGTGGGCCAGGAGGGAAGTGCCAGCCGCCCCGCTTGCATGGCAGAAGCCTGCATGGCTAATGCTGGTTTGAACCCACCCCCCCCCGCCGCCAGCCGCTCCGTCACCAAGAGCGCCAGGTCACTGTGGCGGTTTCAAAAAGCGGCGCTTGAAGAACATAGACCTGGTTGTGCCCTAGAGAGAGGAATGAAGATAAATAAGCCAGGCCTGGATGGGGGGAGGAGGGGGCTAGTCTATGTATATAAATCTCCAGCATCCTTTTTAATGCAAAGGTGTCATGGGCTCCCCTGGCTGTGGCCAGCGGGCTTAGAAGCTTTAAAGAGCAATGAATTATTGAAGCACACTCTGCTTCCAATACCTTGCTGGCCACGGCTGCAAATCAAATTTCAGAGGGACTTATTACATCAGGAACGTCATCAGAAAAAATGTTCTCGGCCTGGTTTCTTTTTCTTTGCCCCCCCCCCCCCTTTCAGTTAAGCCTTAGGAGGTTAAAGATCTGCAGAAAAAACATCCGCTGATCCCCCTCTGGCTGCGGCGGCAGAGCCCGGCACAGGCGGCCCCGGGGGCTGGATGCGACCCCAGCAGCCCCCCAACTCCCGGGGTTTGGCCACAGCCGGGGGTACGAGTCTGCCCTGCTCGTTCTTCCCCACCCATGTAATGAGCCTCCGTTTCTCGACAGCCTGACGGAGGGCTGTGGGCACAGCTGGGTGGCGTGAGCCCGGCCAGCAGCTGGGCAGCCCCACCGCTCGGCTGGGAGGACACGGGTGCCGCCCCGCTGCAGCCGAGCGAGCCCCCACGGAGGTGGGACCAGCCCCTCAGCCCGGGGCCGACCGACGCAGGCAGCGGCCAGGTAGGGATCTTGTTTTGAGGGGAAGCTTTTGCCCAGCTCCCTCCCTGCCCTGACCCTCCTGGGACCGTCGGATGGGGTCGGCAGCCTGCGCCAACAGACTCAGAGCGCAGCCAGCCAGCAGCTCCTGTCGGCATGGCCGGAGGGGCACCGGGGTGTCACCGGCATCCCAAGCGGCTGGGGCAGCCCCCGCAGGCGGCAGCATCTCACCAGCAAAGTCACGATCCGGGGCACCCAGTCCAGAAAACATTTTATTTGGTGCCCCTACAAGCCAACAGGTCCTGGATGCTTGGGCTGACCTTGCCCCAGATGCCCGGGGTGACCCCAGAGGGCAGGGCACAGGGTCCTCGAAGTAGGACGGGGCGATTGTATCCAGACCCCTTCTCGGCACGGGAAGGGGACTAAGCTGGCGATGGAGAAGTGACCTCTGGAACCTGTTGTGTGGGAAATGCCCTTTTGCAAAGCCCCATGTCCTCTGCCACCCGCCCCCCCTCCCCGGGTCAGGACAAGCCCGCTCCCTGCTTGTGCCCCAGCGAGGGACCACGTCCATCTGCCTGGCCGCAGAGCCCAGTGCTTGGGGAGCACGGAGGCCCTGCCCTGCTGTGGACAGGGCTGCTGCGAGGCGGAGAAGCCCGGTGAGTCCCAGAGGTGGAGACGTGTCCTCTGACATGAGGGAGGGCAGGAGGAGTGGGATGGGGACCAAGAGAACCCCCCAGCCTCCAGGCTGGGGTAAGCCCCTTAAGGCTATTCACCTCCCCTGCCCCATTTGCAGGCTCTGGGTAGTCTTGGGACTCATCGGGGACTATTAGTGGCCCATGTGATGTTCCCAGGCCCATCCCCAGACCCCAGTGTTGGAGACGGGAGCGGGTGATGACCCAGCTCCAGGTCCAGCCCTGTCCCATCAGAGGGAGGGGTTTGTCAGAGCAGTCCCCGAGGGGACACAGCACTCTCCTTAGAGCACAGTCCCCAGGTAGGGAGGCTGTGCTCCCCATCCCCTGGTCTCCCCTCCCCATGGGCCCCACAGGTGGCTGAGGGTGCAAGGGAAGAGGCTGAGGGGTCAGGATCCCGATGGGCAAGAGGCTCCTTGGAGTGAGAGCTGCCCCAGGCAGTGGTGGACAGGAGCGGGCAGGGCTGAGCAGCATTTCTGCCCCAGACACAGACTGGGACCCATGTTCGTGGATACCGAGACTACATCGAAGGGACGGGCAGTGTTGGGGCTCCCAGGGGGACAGAGTCATACCACAGGCACCATTAGCCTTTTGCATCATCCGGATTAGCCTCCCCAACCCCACTTCCAGTCAGACAGCACCGAAGCTTCCTTAACCCCCAGTAGCCCCAAAGATAAATTCGTAATCCAGAGCGGGTGGCCCATTCAGTGCCAGCCACCGCACAGATCCTGTCTGCGCTCACGCCAGCCCCACAGAGCTCCCATGGGGCAGGAAACCCGGCCCAGGTCCTTCCCAGAGGGTGCCCTGCCAAAAGGACAGATGGGGCCCGAAGGCAGCCTGGGCTCCAGCTTTGTCTCTTGAGGACGTGCCTGAGACCACACGTTGCCCTCAGGACGCCACGAGGGATCCGGCCCTGGAGGGAGCAGCGGTGTCCCCGCATCGGGCTCAGTCTCTCTGCGTTGGAGCCGGGCTGCATGGCACGTGCATCGCTGCACGCTGTGCGTCCGGCCCCGCGGGCGTCGCGGCGGGTGTGTTCGTGTGTGGTGCATGTCTGTGTGTGCCGGGGCTGGGCTGCATGTCGGAGCTGGCACATATGCGAATGGAAGCCCTGTTTGCTCCGCCAGTCTCTCTTCCCCCAGACCTCACCGAAGCAACGGGTGCAGCTCTTTCGCCCCTGCCCAGCACCCAGGACTGGAGTTTTTCCCTTCTCTCCTCTCTCCCCTCTCTTAATGCTGCAGGTGACTGGGGAATGCCCCGGGCAGCATAAGGGTAGGGGGAAACCTTTGTGTGGCCCCTTCTTTCCTCTTGCCTCCACGCTCAGTTTATGACACAGCGAGCAGAAGACGCTGCTTCTTTGCAGCGTGCGGCATTGTGGCAGGATGGTGTCAGTGGAGCCCAGCTCCCAGGGGTGGCACCTGCCTGAATCCCACATACCTGCGCCATGGGACACCGCATGGATGAAAACCAGGCGGAAAGGATGATGCTGAAGCCTGGCAGAGCATCTCCGCTGCCCATGCCTCCCCTCCTGTGCGGCCACTGGGCAGGGCGGATCCCCAAGCCCTCTGTGCCAGCAGCCACCTGCAAAGGCTCTTGACCTGGGCATCCTCTTGCTCCCACCCCTTTCACACCAACCAAACAACCATGGGCAGAACCAAGCCTACATTTGGGGGAGCAGCATGAGGAGGAGCAGCAAAACTCTCACAGCCCGTGAGGAGCCTCCTGATCTTCTCTGTGCCAGGCCCAGGTACAACACAAGACACAGGCTGTGTTCAGTTCCCAGGGGCTCAGCTGCCAGGGAAGTTGCTGCCATCAAGGTGCTGCACTGGCCACCGTCGAGGTCTGCCCCTTGACGACAGGAGGTGCTCTGGGCTCTTCAGCCCCATCGCAGAGCTTCAGAGACTACGGGACAGGCTCCTCAGGTGCCTCAAGCTGCAGAGAAGCGCCCTGGAGGACCCTGAACAGCACCTCAAGTACCTGCACTGCTTCCAAAGATCCCGAAGGACACCTACTTGTCAGGTGTGGCACTTTTGAAACGCTCGTCCTGCTCTGTCCCACAGGAGCAAGAGCTGTGGGAGTCCCTGTGGACTCTGTGCGCAGACAGAGGCAGGACACGCTCCGAACTGGGGCACCAGATTCAAGGGGTGTCCTGCCAAGCATCTTCCTTCCCCTTGACGCTGCTAAACTCGAATGTGGAGCACCTTGAGAGCAGCTTTGTTTCTTGCTGCCTTGGCAAGGCACAAAGCAGAGGAGAGGCAAGGGAAAGGAGAAATAAGGCAGCTGAGTGAGGACTAGCGGGCTGCCGCAATGCGGTGGGGAAGCTGGTGGAGGCTGTCCCTAGGAGAGGGGCAGGGATCGTACGGGGCAGGCAGTGCTGGGGATGCTCAGCTCAGGCAGCTGTAGGCATTGCTGCACCAGCAGAGACATACCAAAAACCCCGTCTTCATGTTCCTGTGCCGAGAGCCAAGAGTGCCCACGGTCGGGAGGCAGATGCGCAAGCCCGGGCAGAGCTGAGCAACCCGCAGAGCCTGCCCTCGAGCAGCAGCAGCAGCAGCAGAGCGGCCACGGGAGCCTGAGGTCTTAATGACCCCTCTGTCCTCGGGCTCACCGAGCTGAGCCCGGCACCTCCCACTGCCCCACAAAATACAGCATTCGCCTCTGCGTAAGACACGGCTGTGTAGTCCCCTGGCCCCCATGCCTGGCTGCTGGCAAGCTCTCACCTCCTTAGCCAGGGGCTGCAGACCCCAGCCCTGTCTGTCCCCTTGCCCCAGCCCCTTGCTGGCCCAAGACCTTTGCAGGCAGGAGGCTGCGACTCGTCCTGAGCCGAGGGCAGGCAGCAAAATGCAGTGTCAAGTCAGACCTGATGCCAAGATGATGGGTATAGAAGTGCTTCTCAGGGCCCCTGTCTCCTTTAGGAAAGGTCAGAGCCAGCCACCACGGTGACCTGTGGGATCCCTCCCATGGCAGGACTCAGGTGGAGCCAGCAGGGTCCCTCCTGGCTGGCCACAGGGCCACCCAGTGCAAGCAGCTGGAGCAGAGGGAGCGCTCACACCCAGGAGAGAAAGGGTTCTCTGCTCTTACTTTTGTAGGAACCTGCTGGATAACACCCAGTATCTCCTGAGCTGGGCAGTCTTGCAAGCAGCCAGCCCAGAAGCCATCGCCAAGCATGAAGTTTGCGGGAGGCAGAGTGGAAAGAGCTGGGGCAACCTGCAGCAGCGGGGCGCGGAGCCAGGGAGGCCCGGCCAGGCTCGTGTCTCACGTGGGAGACTCGCTCCACGTCGGTCCACAGCTGGATCTGGCACACAGGCGGCACGATGCCTCTGGCTCTCTGTTCCATGTCCCCCAGTAATACGGGTCCTGGCTCATGGGCACACATCGCGGCAGGAGCCCCATCACCGAAGCGGTCCCACGGGCTGTTTGGGTTCTGCTTCACATGGCACTGGGGTCACCCCTTGCCTTCTCCCGAGCAGACACACGACAGCAGCAGGCTGGCAGGACGTGGGGTGAACCCCTCACTCCTGCGGGCAGAAGAAAGCCCTCAGAGTGAGCTACGCTGTCGCGCGTGGATTGAGCCCGCATCTGGCACACCTCAGGCCCTCTCAGGAGAACAAGAAGCCACTGGCTGGAGATCTGAAGCTCACCTGAAGATGTTGCACCCCAGCAGCAGCAGACGGCACCCTCAAGCTGGCTCTGGTTCCCACAGAACATGCCTGCTGTGAACAAGGAGGTGAAGAGGAACCACGCTGTGCTTAACAGCTCTGGCTCATCACAGTTAGCTGCAACACGGCTTCGTGCGTCCCCAAAGCACTATATAAACACTGGCTGATTGATCCACGGCCCCCCGGGGAGCTGGGCAAATCCAACAGCTCCATCCGTCAGAGGCAACGTGGATGCTCTCGCCGGCACGAGCTGTGCTCAGCACAAGACCCTTTGCTGCTCCCCATGGCGGTCCCCAGCCAGCACACCGGGGGGCCTCGGGCTGTCCCGGTGTCTGCATGCTTTGCACATTGCTGCAGTCCTCACATCTTCCTTTGCTTCTCCTTGACCATGTCTCCTTAGCTCAAGGGCAGATCAACGGCCAGCTACAAACCAAGTTAGCCACGAAACCAAGGCTTGCTCCCGGCAACTCAGGTTGCCCTATCTTTCTCCAGGCCAGTCCCACACCGCGCGGGGCTCTTGTCCCGATCAGTCCTGGGCTGATGCCTGGCTCTGCTGCTGGACGAACGAATACCTTGGCTGTGCCCCGATCACCTACCCAAACCCTTCGCAGGACGGGCAGGCGGGGGTGTTGCCCACCTCAGTTGCTCAGTGCTTCAGGCCCCTAGTGGAAACATCAGCTCGTCCGTCTCTAACGAGGCAACGAGACACTATGTCTGCCTTAAGTTAATTGCAGAGTTGTCATCTCGGTGCAGTTAGAAGTACTTTTCTCGCGCAAGGTACTACTCATCTGTGCAGAGAGGCCGGCACAAGGTCTATGTGCCCAAGCTGCTCTAGAGGGACTTCTGAAGGTCTGGTCTGGCGTCAGAAATTAATTTCAGCCACTAAGTGTCACATTCAACTCCGAAACCTTAAAGGCTGTTGGACCTAGTGAAGGTCTGGGCTCTGATCCACAAGTCCTGGTCTACAATAGCTCTTGATTGCCTTGGCCTGAACAGTATGTGCACTTTACGTTAAGTGAGCGTGGGCTTTGCATTGAACATCCGTGTGCCACTCCTGTCCCGGTGCCCAGCGCAAACCTGGTGAGACTCTTCCCTCCCCGTTATGTCTGGCATCGTGCAGCTTGTATCGACTGTGTAAGCATGGTCCGGTGTGAAGGTGGTCTGCAGTGGGGGGGGGGGGGACGGGGGTGAATGGCTGTGGGTAGATGTGCTAAAACAGGCGATCAAATGCAGGGCTGCCTGGCATGAACTGGTAAGGGAGGGTTGGAAGGGAATTGCGTTGCCCATTCCCACTCCACTCCAGCTGAGGGTCCAACAGTTGTCCTCACCACCAGTCCCCCCAAGTCCCCATGATCCCGTTGGTCCCGGGGGTGCTGTCCCTCACATCTGCTCATACTCTCCTTGCTCTTGCAGGTGCCTCAGGGGGAGTGGAACAACACGCTGTCTCGGGACAAAGACAGCGAGATCCCGTGCCGGCGCATGCGGAGCGGGAGTTACATCAAAGCCATGGGGGATGATGATAGCGAAGACTCAGAAACCAGCCCCAAACCATCCCCGAAAACTGCAGCTCGGAGGCAGAGTTACCTCAAGGCCACCCAACAGTCCCTGAGTGAGCAGAGCACCACACAAAGGTAACGCTGGAGCTCCTCTAGGAGCTCTGCACAGGTCTCCAGGGGCCACCCCAGAAGCAGTCCGTGGGGTCTAGCCGGCAGCGCCCACATGGAGACCCCATGTGAGGATCAGAGCCCATCAGGGCTCCTGCACACCAGCTCAGACTGCCCGTGGGGCAGGCAGAGGAGGAGACAAGCAGGACAGGAGAAAACGTGGCAGAGGAATGGAGAGACCTTTCCATCCCAGTGACTCCAAATAACCCTGGTGTTAGGAACCTGCTCCAGGTCCCTGTCCCCTCAGTGGTAGGGAGGGCAGTCCTTTGATGGAGCTGTGTGGATTTCCTCTCTAAGCATCTGCTCCTCTGAGGGAGTGCGGAGATCCCAACCCCATGATGCTATTCAGATGTAGAAGATGCTCAGCCAGCATGGCTGAGGACACTCGGCGCGCTGCTGGGACTATGTCACCTGCTTTGCTCCACAGGTCTCCCAGGGACTCTGGGACCAGCCAGAAAGTGCCCCGTTGTCACACTAGGCTGGGTAATACCCTGAGGCCAGGAGAGATGACCTAAGAGGTTTGAGACCAGGTATTGAGGGAGGAAGACCCATGGTGGCTTGAGCCAGACAGACAGCAGAGGAAGGGGAACACAGCAAAAGCTTGCTGGGCAAGAGGCTGGTCCCTGCAGGACGGGGTCTGTGTGGAGCACCTGACCAGCAGTGGTGCCGGTGATGCTCACCAGCCACTCCGCTTCTGGGGACAAGGCCATCAATGTTTCAGATGCTGCAGCTCGGGAGGACGTGAGCAGCACAGAGGGGCAGGAGGAGGCGGGAGCCACCGCGGCTGAGCCACTGATGTTCAGCAGACAGAGCCAGAAGGAAGTGAGGGTGCAGCAGGCAGTGGGGAGACCCCTCATGGCGGCTTCAGATTGCAGGCCAGATGCTGCTTTCTGCTGAGAGATGGTGACAAAATTAACTGCGGGGAGCCCTGGAAAGGCCTGCTCTGAATCCATCCCTGTTCCCTGCTTTCACATCCACTCCAGGGGGAGCAGAGTTGGCTACAGGGGTCTCTGATGCAAAATACCCAAGTTGAGAGACTGAGGTTCTTCGTATCTTGGGCTCGTTGTCCATTAGGTCCTATGTCCGTCAGGGTATGACCTCACCTGGGCTGCTGGGGTCCAGCCGGAGCCCACGGACGGGCGTCGTTGGGGAAGGAGCTAAGTCAGGGCAGGGTGTTGGAGCAGGAGGGGCAGAGTCGGCCGAGCCGGGGGTGCAGCGACCCGGGAAAGGAGGGCTCCGGGCAGGGCTGGGCTGGACACGGCCATTGCTGCCAGGGCTTGGTCACCAGCAGGAGATTTGCTGGAGGGAAAGAAGGGGCTCCACAGCTCTTGGGACGTGGCACCCTGGCCTGCCCGTGTCCCCTCTGGCGCAGGCTGGCGAGGGCTTGTGCCGGGCAGAGGCCAGGCGGGAGCAGCGGCCGAGAGCATGAGCACGGCTGCCATCTGCCGACCACCCCCTCACCTCTCCCCCCTCACCAAGGAGCTTTTCGGATGCTGTGGCCGCTTTGATTGGTGTGGGGCTTCCCTGGGGTGCCCCGCAGGCCTGGCGCAGCCTTTGGGACCACAGTGGGGCCACCTTGCCTTGGCACAGCCCCAGGCCAGCCCTCGCCAAGATCCTCGGTCTCCTTGGCCAGAGCTGCTGGGGACATCTCTGGGGCACCGGGCCTGTGGTGCGGGACAGGAGAAGGTGCAGGACAGGAGAGACCACAGGGAGGGCAGCTGCAGCCTTAGCCAGGACAAGGCGCAGAGGAGTGAGACGCGATCCGTCCCTGTGAGAGGGTCTCTGCCCTTCCAAAATCCGTTGCCCCCTTTGTGACTCGGTTTCCCCGCAGGCAGGCAGGCTGCGAGGATGGGTCGGGGTGAAGGCCAGTGGGGTGGGCACGGGGAGGCTGTCAGGGACACTGCCTGCCCGAGGACACAACTGACTCACGCCACGGGCGCTCGGTGAGCTCACGGACAAAACCCTCTCAGGCTGAGGGAAAACAGGTGATAAACAGATAGCCCGGGGCTTCGGGCGCCATGTTGCCCTTGACCACTCAGCAGTGGGTCCCCTGGAGGCTGGGTGTCTCCTCCGTCACCCGCGGCAGAAGAGACTCCTCCCTGCTCTGACCGTGTCCCAGGATGGAGGCTCAGGAGGTGCCACAGTCCTTCCTGGAGGTCCACAGGCTGCACAGGACTCCTGCCCAGGTGGGACGCACCCTGCCCACAGCTTCGCTGTTCCCCAGGCTGAAGGACAGACCTCTGGACCCACAGCCCTGCTGGACATGGGGGAAGCAGCACCCCAAGGGTCCTCTGTAGGGACCGTGGGCAATTCAAGAGGGAGAGTCCCCACAGCTCTCCCAGGCTGGAGCGGATAACCAGGTCCTCCACCATGACCCACCTGGTCTGTGACAAGGAATCCTTTACGCAAGGTCTCATGGTGGAACAGAAGAATGGGGGAGCCACATCCTTCCCACATCCCTCCTCTTCCTCCCACGTCCCTCCTCTTCCTCCCACATCCCTCCTCTTCCTCCCACGTCCCTCCCATCCTTCCACATCCTTCCCAGCCCCTGTGTGCCTGGGTCTCAGCAGAGGTCGTAGCCGTGGTCTTGGCTGGGTCAGGCTCAGTGACAGCCCTGCTCTTCTGCTTGAGAGGCTGCTGCTGAGCCCCCGGGGCACAGGGACAGTGCTTCTCCCAGAGCCTGCAGCCAAAGCTGCTCTGGAAATCCCAACACACCCCCTGCTCCCGCAGCACTGTCAGCCAGGCTTGGCTCCCCTTCATCTTGTTCCAGATAAACTTTTGGGTTCCTCTACACAAATAAAAATAATAACAATAATAATAATTTAAAAATATCCTGCAGATGTTTCCAATTGGAAAGTTCACAAAACGCTATTTAAAAGCCATTTCTCACCCCACCTTTCACACCCCCTCCCCACCAGTCCAGGCAGGGAAGAGCCGGCTTCCCTGACCCCTTGGCCCCCAGCATCAGCCTGTGCAAGAGCTGGTCTGTCACCAGGACTGTGCCTCTGGGGGCTGGCACTATGCCATCCCATGTGCTCCCTGGGGTTCGGCTGGACTAATGGCGTCTGCGGTGCATTCTTGGGGGCAGCAGAACCCGAGGTCTTGTCCCCTCTGCTTCCCCTGCACCCCACAAACCTTCACCCGTGTGCCAGACTCAATAGCTCAAGCCAGGGGCCAGCAAGGTGAGAAAGTGCTTCCTCCTGCTCCAGGAGTTGCAACCGGGGCCGAGCAGCAGACTCAGTGCCCAGCATCGTCTCCATGCTGCCATGTGTCCCTGTGCCTGGCAGAGGGTGCCGCGGGCAGGGGTGGTCTGGCTCTCCTGGCAGGGCGGCAGCTCCAGCGCGGCCCCGGCGCTGCCCACGCCATGGGGACACCCCTCACGCCCTCTCTCTCTGCTGGCAGGAGCCTGGACCGCCTGGACTCTGTTGAGATCCTCCTACCTCCGAAGTTCCCAACCTGGGAGGAAGAATACAACCAGATCCCTGACAGCGTCAATGAGTCCAGTTGCATCAGCCAGGTGAGATGCTGGAGCGCTGAGCCCCACTGCACCAGCACGCCCCCGTGAGAAAGGAGGCCAGCTGGGGGGAGAGGGGGACATCTTTTTCCCCCTTCAAAATAAGGCACTGTCCGCGTTCCAGGAATTGCACACCCTATTCTCTGGCAGCTTTACCGAAGTATCAAGGCCGGCTCCTTAATTCTGATTCGTATTATACCCCCCTTCCTCTAGCTTTGCCTCCTCTGGGCACTGCTGGTGCAGCTGAAGTCACTCTGCCATGGCCACAGGTATGGTAGCCCAGAGTGATGCTTCACAGCCAGGGGTGAAGCTCAGGGCTGCTCTAAACGCAGAGTCCCACCGTGTCACCACCCAGAAGCCACCTGCAAGGCTGCTCGCTCCTGCTGCAAGCTCCTCACGCCCGCTGGGTGGGTACAGAGCCGGGGTAAAGGCTGGCGTCCAACCTGGGACCCTGCAGCGGGTCACTGGGGACAGTAACCCTGCTTAGCTCTGAGGACCTCGTCCCTCGTGCAGCAGACCGGACCCAGGAACAGGGTGCCCATAGTTCTGTCCTGCCAGCTAGCTGGGGACGTCTCCCTTGGATATTCCTGGTGCCCTGGGAAGGGCAAAGCCAAGGATGCCAGCGAGGCACTGATGGTGAGTGGCAAACCCCCAGGGTGGGCTCATGCCCTGACCCCGACCTCTGGGATACAAACGGGGTTTAACTGCCCATCCCACATTATGCCTCCCCTTGGGATTGCTCTGGAGCAGCTCAGGGCTTGGGTGGTTATAAGCCGGCGGCTTCAGAGGCCAGGAAATAATCCATGCCTGGATGAGGCCTTTGCAGAGGTCCCATGTGCTTATCTCAGCCCCGGGACGGGGACCCGTCCTTTCGGTACGCAGGTTCCCAGGGCAGCCAATGGAGCAATGGCTCCACAAGCTTCACCCAGCCATTTCACTGTCACCCTGGGCCTCTGCCATGTCCCGTCTCTGTCCACACGTGTCCGCATGGAACACACGCACACACGTGCCCCTGCGGTGCTGCTCCGCTCTGCCTGTGCCCAGCGGTCAAGGGTGGCGGCGCGAGGCAGCGCTCAAAGCAGCGGGATGGGCATCACAGACCAGAGCATGGAGGAGGGTGAGCGGGCTGTGCTCTCCAGCGTTCCCCTCCAGGCCTGCGGGGCCCTGAGCCCTCCTCTGGCCCAGCCCAGCCTCTCCGGCCCCATGGCTGGTTTCTCCTGCTGTCACCGAGCAGTTGGAGCCCCTGGTGGAGGGCTTTTGGGGAAGGGCATGGGGCACCACTCATGGGCGTACGTGTTCCTTGTGGTCAGTCTCGTTCCTTGTACCATCAACAGCAACGTGCCGGGTGTCTCATTGCACAGAGAAGGGGTCAGGACCGTCGCGTTCTTGTCTTTTGCGTGTAAATCCATGTCTGAAGCCAGGTCTCTGCGTGAAGACAATGGGTGGGCTGAGTTTGTGCTTTCTCCCTGTCTAACGCTGCCACTCAGCAGCTGAGTGCAGCACCCCCGTGAAGACATCCGAAGGATCTTGGAGCTGGAGGATCTGAGCGGCCCACAACGTGCCCAGGCAAACAGCCCAGCTCCAGACTGGCAGCACTGTGACGCTGGGGGCACGCTGGCTGCCACAGCACCCGCACAAGTGGGGGCCGCTGTCACCATGTGCACTCTGCCCGCTTTCCTCCACACCAGAGAGAGTTCGGTTGCAGCTGGGTTGGGATTTAGAGGCCTCCCACGAATTGCGTATGTGTTGATCCAGGATGGAGCGGTACAGACACCAGTGTGTTCTGGTCTCATCCTCTGGTGGGTCTGACCTGCGCTTTCCTCCAGTGCCAGAGGCAGCTCCCACTCTGCCCTCACTTTTGTGTGACCTCCAACACCTTCCTTGTGTGTCCGGCAAGACTCTAGTGTCCTCCCACATAGAAGCATCCTCAGTTCTGCAAGACAAGTCCACTCCGCTTGGTTTTGTCCCAGGTGACCTCCACCTTGCAAACCTCTGGAAGTCCAGGGTTCACCACGTGTGCATGTCAGCATCCCCCTGTCACACCAAGGGGACCAGTGGCCAGAGAGAGCCAGCTGGTGGCCCCCAACACTGCTTATCCATGCTTTGAGCTGTGCCCTGTGTAGAAGGGCCAGGCCCAGCCCCCGGAGCTAAGCCTCTTCCCTCAGGTACACTTTGAACTTGGATCCTTCCCAAGGTGGGTCATCTTGGGCAGCTCGTGCAGGACAGAGCTAGAGGGTTGATGTGCTCCGCAGACCAGGGGTGGAGAGGAGGAGAAGGCATTCCTCCCCACAGGCAGCTCAGTGTCTGTCGGGCGTCTGTCCTAATGCCGAGTGTGTGCCGTGGTTTTGCTATGGAGGGAAGGCAGCACCGCTTCTGTGTGGCTTCTTCCTGGTGTGGGAACAGAGGAGGCAGCAGTGAGGTGGCCAGTCCGACCCCATCAATGTGCAGGACAGTTTCCCCAACGTGGAGCACTCCGACCGCCCATCCACCATGGCTCTGCGGGCTGTGGAGGCCCGTCGCTGCTCCTGGCCATGTTAAGATGTGTTAGCCAGTGCTGAGGGCTTTGCAAAGGTGCTAAGTGGGAGCCACACCAACCCTCGTCCAGCAGCCGCTGGCAACCCATGTGTGCCAAGGGGTGTCCCAGCACTGTGTGTCCCAAGTGTGCCCTGTGTATATACACTGATATATGGTGCATACCACAGGCTGAATGCATCAGCAGCTTCTCTCCCTCTGGGAGGCGTCCCGTGGAGCTTTGCCATGCCGTGTTTGTGCCGCTGTCTGAGGGGCCTGTGCGGCATCTTGCTTGGCATCTTATGAGCTCTGAAGTTTGTACTGAAGTGTCAGCAGTGGTGGCCCTGGGGGACGGGCCGTCCGCTCCCCTCGTCCTCAGTCCCTGTGCAATGGCTGTCTGTGTGAGGGGCTCCCCCATTCTTGGCCTTTAACCTTCTCCAACTCTTTCTTCCAGATCTTTGGACCCCCCTCACTTATCCCTCAGATATTTACCCATGGAGAGCAGGTACCGTCCCACTGGCGTTTCCCTCTGCCTTCCTCATGGAGCTTTCTCGGGTCAGCCTGGACACCCATGGCAGGGCGCGAGGCAGGCTGTGGGATCAGCCCACACCTGGGACCAGCGGCAGGAGGAGGAGGAAGAAGAGGAGGAGGAGGAGGCAGTGCTCCAACTGCAGGGCAGCTGGAGAGCTTGGTTGTCCCAGCCCCGGCAGGGGGTCAGGGACTGTCAGTTTTAGGGAGAAAGTAGGTGAAATTTTTGAACCAAACTTTGTGGAGCTCAGAGGCCAATGCTGGGCAGAAATACTGTCCTTGAGGCCAAAGAAAGGGCCAGGAGAGATGGAAGTGGGCAACAGGGCCAATCTCAGCACCTCTCGTCTGCGTTTCAGAACGCTCTGCTTTAGGCTGGCTCTGGTTTAACCCGGGCGAGCCTCTCCCGAGTCCAGGTTTGAGCAGCTGCTGCTCCTGGAGAGCTGGGCAGGGCCGGGGGTGTGGGTGGAAGGGAACTGGGGGCAGCAGGAGAAGCAGGGAGCCCCTGCTCGCCTCACGCCTCACCACAGCCTGACGCCAAGCCCTCTCCCGGTCCCCCACCACGGACGGGGCTAGGATGGGTTCCCGAAGGTGCGAGCCAGAACTAGTCCAGGCAGCCTGTCCCTGGTCAAGCATGGAGGCTGTCCCCCCAGCCCACACCTCCCCACCTTCTCTCTGGTAGTAGGGCCAGGCCGTGTCCCCCCACCCAGGAGCACGCTTGCCCCGGCAGGGTCCTGCAGCTGAGGCTGGGGTCTCCCAGCTGTGCTGGTGGGGCAGGGGCACCGGTCGGAGGCTGGACAGGGATTTCAGCCTCACCGTGCTCTCAGCCTCTCCGTCAGAGACTGGGGGGTGTTTCACAGGCGCTGTGGTGGTAAGTCTCTCCTACTCCACAAGCAGGGACCCTCTCGCCTCCAAGGAGGGTCCTCTCTTCCCTCTCTCAGCAGAGAGTCTGGGCATCCTGCACTGCACCAGCACTGACCCGGTCTTGTCTGCCGTAAGCGGGACCATGCAGGAGGGGCAGCAGGGCGGCTGCAGGGAGAGGGGCAGGAGGGGAAGGGGAAGGGCTGCCTGCAGGCAGGGGGGTGACTGGCTCTGCCCCTCTTCCCGTGCAGGCGCCAGAGCCGGAGCTGGGGGAGCAGTACGAGGCGGTCTGCGACTCTACCTACAGCGAGGCCGAGTCGGCTGCCGCGGAGGTGCTGGACCTGCCTCTGCCCAGCTACTTTCGCTCCCGGAGCCACAGCTACCTCCGAGCCATCCAGGCGGGCTGCTCCCAGGAAGAGGACACGGGCTCCGTCCGCTCCATCTCCCCACCACCGACGGGCAGCCTCAGCGGCAGCAGGACCTTGCCCACCAACAGCAGTGAGTGCCCGCGGTGTGCGGCAGAGGGGGCGGAGGGGAAGGGGCGCGAGGCCAGCGGGGACAGGGGACGCTGCTGCTGACTGCCCCAGAGGTGCCAAGCATGTGGGGCGCTGGGCTTAGACACCTGTCTCTCCAACCACGGTTGTCCAAGACTTCTGTGGGCTTGTGTGGGCTTGCTCTGTGCCGGAGAGGGAGGCCAGCAGCCAGGCGTGCTGCTAGGATGGCTGGGGCTGGATCTCCGGATGCGGGCGCTGAAATGGCAGAGGGGCTCTGGTTGCTGGGATCTGGCCGGCATGGCTAATGCGATCTGCAGAGGCTCAGAAGTCTTTCACTCGGTCAAGCCAAACCCAAGGCTGAGTGCTGTGGCTGGGAGCACGCCGCGGGATGCCCACCTTGCACAGGAGCACTGCCTGCCCTCTCTGCCTGGAGTCCTGCGGGCACCGGCAAGCGGGCTGCTGCCCTACACTAGCAATAGCTTTAGCTTCCACTTTCCTCCTCCTCCTTTCCACTGTGCACCTCTTATTATCCCAATCCAGGCAACAGCTGACAGGTTTGACCTCTCTCACAAACTCCTGGGAAGAAAAAAGTCCAACAGGGACTCTGGCAGCTTCCCCAGGCTCTGAGCATATCCTGCTCTCTGCAGCCCCTCAGCCAAAGGCAGGAATGGGGGCTGACGGGAGGAGGGAAGGCAGAAGGCATCTGCTTCCGTCCCCTCCACGATGGAGGTGCGACAAGGCTTTGGGGTTCACCATGAACTTCTTTGCAGGTTCCCGCGCAGGGCAGGACTCCTGGACACAGGTCTGGGGGGGGTCAGATGCGAGGGAAAAGGCGAATGGTGCAAATTTGCCCCCTCCAGATCCACAGGGTTTGTGATTTTGCCCGGCAGAGTCGCAGGCAGGTCTGACCCTGCCCAGCCAGGGCCCTGAGCCGTGGCCGGTGAGGACAGGACCCCAGCTAGCCCAGACCTGAGCAGCACAGCCCAGGTGGCGGGGTGCCATGGGGCTCGCCAGCGCGGCTCCTGTGCCAGCCAGGCAGCAGCCCAGCTCCGTGCAGAAGCGGAGCGGTGCTGTGTGTCGGACTCACAGCGCTGGCACCCTGGTCCCGTCCCCTGTGGGCACGGCAGAAGAGGTAACGGGCAGAGAGGGTCACCCTGGTTGCACCCAGCCCTCAGGCTGCTGCCTAGAGACGAGTCTTTCAAAGTCTCCTGACGGTGAGATGCCGGGAGTTCTTCCTTTGGCTAGGCTGGCTCCAGCTGTGTTCCCTCCCCGCGAAAGAATTGCAGCAGCCACGCAGGTGCCGAATGCGTCAAGTCCTATTTGCCCCTCTCCATCGGGTGTACGTAGACTAGAGACCCCCAGCATCCCTGGTGTGGGGTAAAAACAGGTCTTGCGCTGAGTTTCAAGGCACTAATGAGCCTTCCCAAGCCCCAGAGCCCAGCACCCTGCACCTCGGTGCACTGAGCTGGCTCTCCCGCCTGCCAAGCCCTCCCTTCCCCGATGGCCGGAGAATCCCAGCACCTCTGGGATGAGTCGGGGCTGCCCATGCTCCCAGCAGGACTGCCGTGCCCCCCTGCAGTGCTGCCGGAGAGGCTCCTGTGGACGCCCCACGCATTCAGCTCCGGGGCGGGAAGCAAGGAAGGCGAGTGCTTTGCCTCAGGATGCCATTTTGCCAGGATGCTGGGGGCACCGGCTCAAGACAGCAAGGAATGGCGAGGGCTGCTGAGACGTCACGGTGCTGAGAAAGCCCAGGAGGAAAGAGTGGCAAGAGCTGGGTTTCTGTTCAAAAATGAGCTGGTGCTGGCTCCTTGCTGCAGAGACCAGCACTGCCCCGGCCCAGGGACGCCTTAGGTGCAGCCAGGCTCCACCTACGGCTGCCTTTACCAAAGCAGGATCTGCAGCAGAGGCTTCACTCCACAGCGGTCCGTGCGTCTGCTGGAAAACACATGGAAGGGCTGTGGGCGGCAGGGAGGAGCATTGCTCTGGAGATGCTGCTTCTGCAAATGGCTCCCGAAGGCCTGAGCAGAGCCGAAAGGTTCAGCTGCGCGAAGCTGCGGTGTGGGGAGCAGCTCTGCTCTCACTGCAGCATTTCGGCTGGTGTGAGGACTTCCCGGGATGCTGGGTGGTGGGAGCAGGCTCCAGAGAGATGCTCAGGGAAGTTGACTGGTCCTTGCCAGAAGAGAAACCCACTACCTTTCCATGATGTTCCAAGTCACTTGGATCTGCATCACTTCTGCATCATTTTCTTCAAGGCAGCCTGTGTCCTTCCCGGCTCCTGGCCAGCTCTGGTGCCCCAGGTGAGGCTTGGCTGTAGCACAGGGCACAGGGAGCTGAGAGGTCCCATCCCAGGAACAGTTTTGGAAATTGAGGTGGTGCCTTAGTGCTCCCAGACATGACATCATGCCAGGCAGACACCAGAGCGGGCAGGAGGAGTCCGGCATCTCACCAGAGCTGTAGGGTGGAGGCAGATAGCGAGCCCCGTCACCCACGGGGACGCCAGGGTCAGGTCCAGCGGGGGTAGGCTGCTCTTGGCATAAGCTCTGGCCCCAAACCACAGAGCTATGGGGGGCGTTTGGAGCAGCCTCATCAGATCTGCCGCGGGCAAAGCTGCCAGAGCACCCAGGTGGGCTGTTGGTGGGAGCCAGGTCAGAGCCCCGTCCCAGCAGCGGGGAGAAGGGGGAGCAGGAAGGGGAGCATCTTCGTGCCCAGCTCCAGGGCTTCCCACCCAGGAACATGCCCGTGCCCTCACATCTCCCCTTCACGTCCCCCTCTGCGCTCCAGGGTCGTCACAGCCAAAGTCCACAGGATGAGGCAGGGACTGGAAGAGATCCGCTGGGGGAGACGGGGTACTTGCTCAGCCCTCTCCCTCCTCCCTACCACCCTCTCTGCCCTGCTTCTGCCCCACGCTCTTCCCACCCTGGCTCGCCCTGCTCCCCGCCAGCCCACCCTCTCCTCGCTGGCAGCGCGGCCGATGCTGAGCTCAGCGCCGCCGCAAATCCAGGCTGACACCGGGAAGCAAGAGCAGGCGTAGCACAGAAGGGGGCTTTCAAAATGTCTGGTTGCAAACTCTCTCTGACGTGACCCAGCAGAGATCTGCTGATTTCCAGAACATCCTCCAGCCTTTGGCATTGGCTGCTGGGGCTCGGGGAGGGAAATGTTCTTGGGGGGGGGGGGGGGGAGTGGAGAGGAGAGGAGCATCTGTGTTTGTGCGTGTGCATGGTGGGGAAGGCAGGAGGCATATCTAGATGGCAGTCACACCTTTAATCAGCCACCCAGGCTCGGTTCCCCCTGCAAACGTGCATCCCTGAGGTGTTAATTGGTCGGTGTTGTACGAGAGGGGCCTCCCCAGCAGCAGATTGGTACCTGTCAGCTTGGTGGGGTTGGTCTGGACCGATCGAGAGAAGTGGGTGCACCATCATCTGCAGGTCTGGTGGTCGCTCATGGCCTCTGCTCCACGCAGGGCTCCAGGGTGAAACAACTGAGAGCCCTCACACGTTCCCGTCCCACGGACACTCCGTGCACCAGCATCTGTGCACCAGCCCAAAGGACCTGTTCTCATCAGGTACCCGGTCCCTGAGAGGGAAATTAGGTTTCTTCTCTGTAGGGACACATCCTAAAGAGGCACCAGCAACAGCAACGCTGTGGCTGACACAGGCATCTCGTTCCTTGAGGACAGAATGGGGGTTGAATCATAGAGCAAAGGGGTTCAGCCACCAGCTGAGGGCATGAGGAGGTGCAGCCAGCTCCATTTCCCGGAGGGCTGCCAGTCTCGGGGTCTGTGTGGGGAGCACGGCCCGGTGGGAGAGCCCTGACAGCTGTCACACCTCCGACAAGCCCGTTCCTCCCACAAACGCCTGTGTCACCGGCGCATTACAAGGCAATTAGCTCCCATTTGACAGCCAGCGAGACAGATGATGAGCTGCCCTTGATCAGCGTTAAACAAAGCTTTGTGCCTTGCGAAGCTGGAGGCTCGAAAGCCCCAGTGAAACCTATTCGTCTAATTGCCAGGCGTTCTGCCGACAGCCGCGCACGCCGCTCACGAGCATTACAAAGGGCTCCCCGGCCCCAGCTCCTCCTTATTAGAGGCAGCACTGGGAATCGCTTGCTTAATAAACTGCTTGCGATACAGAGCTGAATATTTGATGTCCAAGGGAAACAGGAAAGCCGAGGTGAGCCACGCACAGCGAAAGGAGGTGAGAATCCCCAGCGGGGAGACCCCAGCCCAGCCTCAACCCAGGGCACCAGTGAGGGCAGGGAAAGCTCACACCAAGCCAGTTCCTGCTCGAGCTCCTCCCAGTCCTCCCTGTGCCATCTGGTAACATCACCTTTGCTCAGACCATCCCGCCTTGGCATTCAGCAGCCTGTTCCCAGAAAGCCCAGGTGCCCGGCTCCTTATCCTGTGCCCAGATCTCTTCCAGGGAGGCCAGGGAACCCAGCTCTGCCTCCCCCAGGGCTGGGCTGTCTTACCAATGGTTAAGACGTCCCTGAGAGTGTGAGCTCTGGAGGGCAGCGACCCTCCTGACCCTCCGGTTCTCCCTTTCTGCTGACCCCGTGACGGCAGCTCTGGCTGCAGGCCCCCAGCCCAACACAGGAACCACAGCGCCTGGAGCAGAAGGAGCTGGAGAAAGTCTAGTCCTTCAGGGCAGCCCAAACTTGACCCCAGGGAGAGCCAGGCACGAGGCTCGTCCTTGAGAGCCACCAGCGCTCCCATAAACAGCTGCCAGGGCTGCACACACCTCGTGCCCATCCGGATGCCAGAGCTTTGCCAAGCCCAGGCTGGGCATGAGAGCACTACCTGGGAGAGATACTCCCCAAAGCCATGACAGAATTGCTGCCCTTCTGCCTCCAACCTGTTTTCTCTCTTCTTTGCATTGCTTATTTTTTTTCTTTCCATCACTAAATTAGAGACGGCTCCCAGGACCGTTGCTGTGCTGGGAACCCTGCCCCAGGAGAAGGCAGGTGCCAGCCTGGTCCCCGGCACGGATGCTCTTGCAGGGGGAGCATGGTTGTTCTTAGCGGAGGAAAGACAAAGTGCCTGCACACCTCCGTGCATCGTGCTGACCAAATCCCCAAGGGCTGGTTCACTGTGGGATGAGTTTCCACAGCTTCTGGGAACGTCACGTAGCGCTGGCTTGTGAGGGATGGGTACAGACTCCCTTCCTCCTCCTCCTCCTCCTCTTCCTCCTCTGTGCATGGTGATTACCTGGTCTCTGGGTAGGAAGGCAAATTCTGCTCCCCTCCTCTCTCAGCTGTCATGGCCTTCTCTTCTGTGTGGGGAAAAAATGTAGTGGTGTGAAGGCAAAGGAAAAACCAAACCAGGCCAGGAAACATTGTTCAGCCCGTGCGTGAGCGGCCGCAGCTGAGGAGCAAGGCACGACTGCGGCCCCCTTGCTAATCGTATCAGCCAGAGCTGACCCCGTACGGCCTTTGAGGAGAGAGACTGTTATCATTCCCTTCAGATTTTCTCCTTCTTTTTGACCTAGATTTCACGTTCCAGAAATAGCTTTCTCTGACATACCAGCAGGAAAGGGATTAGAGAGAGAGAGAGAGATTGTGTGTGTGTGTGTGTGTGCGCACCAGGGAAAGATTTCTGTTGCATGCTCCGCCAGTGTTTGTAAGGGAAAAAAAAGGTACCTATACACGTTCCATGATCTGTTCATATGCCTGTAGGACACAAAGAAATCTATGACAGCTGTTCCTCTCCATGCTTACCTGCTCGTTTTTCACCTCTGATCTTTTCCTTGTTATTATGGAAACTCCACCACCAAGCCCCGTGCCCAGCCAGCACTCCCTTTTCCCCAGGAAGCCCATACCTTGGCTACAACCCTGCTCCCAACTCCACCACCAAAACCAAAACATCTCTATCCTCCTGCCTCAGCAAAGCTGGCGCTGGGGGCTCTTTGCTGCCAGGTTACAGCTCTGCCACAGGCAGCGCCCAGTGCAGCAAGCTCTCTGTCCGCTGCCTGCTGCGCGCGCAGGTCTCCGGCACCCAGGAAGGACTGCAGTGGGCTTGAGCCCCTCAGAAACGTCACTTGCCCGGATCCCTAGGAAGGGGGGAGCTGCAGCCCACACGTGACGCTGTGCAGACACAGGGGAGGTGGAAACGGCTGCCCATAGACTAAATACTGGGAAGCGAGCACAGCTCCAAGGTCCTGGCCAAGCCTGCCTTCTCCCAGCAGGGGCCATCTACAAAGGAGGGGAAAGAAAGGCAGCTGCCAGCATTTTCCTTTGGCAATACGGTCAGAAAGCCAAGTCCTTCTCGTTGCTTGCTTTTATCAGCCTTGATGGCAGGAAAGGGAGTCAGTAGTGCTGTCCTCGTGGGAGAGAAGGAGAAACCGAGGCACCAAGGGGTGCCCTCCTCAGCAGCAGGGAGCCCATACGTGGCGTAGTGCTCTGTCTGTGGGGCCGCACTGGTTGGAGAGCCATGTGCTGGGCACAGCAGACCACCTCCGGTCTCTTCTTGGGCTGAGGGGCCTGGTAGTGCCCCAGCACGCTGGCCCTGCTGCCATCCGCGTGAACTGGGCGAGCACAGAGCTGCCCTGGCACCAGGCAACCACAGATGCCGCTCTGTGTCCCTGCTGTCGGCGGTGCTCAGCACCTCTCCGCACCTCCCTCCGTGGCCACGGGGCTCGTGCCATGGCTGGAGCAGCCCAGCAGCGACCGGCGATGGTCTTAGCTACGACACACACGTGCCAGGGCAGCGGGGATGGACGAGGCTTGCTAAGGCCGTGCACCCGGACTTGAGCAATGGCAGGATTTTGGACAGTGCAGGCAAACGAGGATTTCTTTGTGCGTGTTTCTTTTGTTCTGGGTTGCTTTCCCTCTCCTGCATGCTTTTCCATTACTTTTTCCATCTCCTGAGCTATGGCGTGGGTATTCCCGAGTATCTCAGGAAGAGATCGGCTCAGAGCCTCGCAGAGCCACACTCGGTGTGGCTGAGGGGCTCTCAGTCCAGAGCTGCTCACCACTCCCAAGCCCGAAAGCAGCTGGATGGAAAACAAGTTTTCTGGTTTTCCCTTGGCAGGCAGCGGAGGGGAGAGGCCCCGGGCTGCAGGTCCCAAGTCTCAGGGCTGACTCCAGTGAGATCCTCCCTCGGCTCCACTTTGCTGCTCTCTTTCCGAGAGCAGAAGCAGCACATCCACAGCGATCCCATCGCTGAGCACCAAGGGCGGCGGCGGCCCAGCCCTGCTTGCCGGAGCCGGCAGCGCGTGAGCCGAGTGCAGTGCTTCCCCACGGCGCTTTGATCTCTCCTCGCTGTAGACCAGCCCTTCTCCTCGCTCCGCTGCGAACCCAGCGAGTCATAAATAAACCAGAGCATCCAAGGACTGACGGGAACAGCGAGGAGCTGGGGTGGCACACGTGCTCCAGCCAGGAGCCACGCGTCCACACCGCTACCTGCAGAGCCACAAGCGCTGCCCGAGGGCCAGCACTCTGCAGACAAACACCCCGAGGCAGTGTCCACGCCGTGCCCGGCCTGCGGGCACCCATGGCCCCTGTCTTGCCTCAGCCTGCCGTATGGCGTGGCTCTAGCCTCCCAGAGGTCTCCCCCCACCCCGCAGCCTGGGCGACCTCACGCTCTTGCTCCGCATGTCTCAAGGCGGGATCGGAGGCTTGGAGCTGGACCCAGGGCGGCTGTGCCTGCGGTCCCACAAGCTGTACCAACCTTGCTCCCCTCCACACATCCATGCTCCATCACTCCTGCTCAGGCAGCCTCACCGGGAGGCACAAAACACCGGCATCAAGCAGAGCAGCAGCACCCGGTGACGGGAGTCCCGGCTCCCTCTCCCCGTGCCCGGCAGGAGGGAGGTCAACTGGCAAATCTGTCACCAGCGGCAAACACCCACCCAGGGAAACGTCCCCTTTCCCCCCGCTGCTTTCCTTGTCTCCACACTGGAGAATTCCCTCCTGCTAACACCGCACTCCGCCTGGGGCCCGGCGAGAGCATCGGCCGCAGCACCCGCACCCACCGCCCAGCTCGGGGTCCCCGGGGCGCCGGGTGCCGGGGGCGGTGGCAGCACGGCGGGCTCTGTCACCCAAACCCACTCCCGCGTGGGGGCGTGCGCCGGGGAAAATGTCACCGTGGCAGCGGCGGCCGTGACGAGGAGACAAAGCTCCCGCGTGGGGGGGGGGGGGGGGAAGGGGAGGGGAGGTGCCCGCTTTGTTCAGCGGCGTTCGGCTCCCCCCGCTCCTGCCACGCACGGGGCTGCCACCGGCCGCTGTCCCCGCGCCTGCAGCGTGCGGGGACCCTGCTCCCCGCCGAGCGCCCGCGGGGGGCATCCGCGGAGGTGGAGGGGGGGGGAAGACACGCGTGACCGCGCCCGGCCGTGGGAGCGCCCCGGGGCGGGGCCGCGCGTGCGCGGGGCGTGGTTGTGACGCGCGGGGCGTGGCGGGGCGTGGCGGGGCTTTAAGGCGCGGCCCCGCCCGCGGCGCGCAGCCGGAGCGGCGGGCGGGCGCGGTGAGTGCGGTGGCGGCTCCGCGCGTCTCCTCCCTCCTCGGGCCGCAGGAGCAGCCGGCGCGGCCCGGCCCGGCCTCCTCCTTCTTCTCTCGTCGGGCACGGCCCGTCCTTCCCTCCGCGGGACCCGGGCCCAGCGCCCCCGCCCCGCGCGTCCCCCCGTCTTCCCCCCCCCGACGCGTTTCTCCGGTCCCCTCCGCCCCTCCTTTGTGTCTCCCATGGCTTTGTGTCTGGAGCTCCTCAAGCAATGTGAGTGACCGCCCGGGGCGCGGCGGCGGGCGGGCGGGCGGGGGGCCGGGCCGGGCCCTGCATGGCTCCGCGGCGGGGGTGCCGCCGCCCCGCCTGCCTCCCTGCCTGCTGCTGCCGCCGCTGCTTGCCGGGCCCGCCGCCCCGCCGCGATCGCAGGTGGCGCTTCCGCTTCTCACGCGCGTCTCGGCCCTCCGTGGGTCGGCGGGGGGAGGGCTCCGGGGGGCGGGGGGGTGCCCCGTCCTCCCACGCATGCCGCCTTCGCTGCGCGGGGATCCGCGGTGGTGGGGTGGCGGGGGGAGGGCACCGGGTTCCCCCGGCACCGGGTCCCCCCGGCGGCGCTGAGCCCCGCTGTCCCCGGCCCCGGGAAGCCAGGCGGGGTGGTAGCAGGTCAGGCCGGTGCTGGAGGCCTGTAAGGGGTCCCCGAGGTGCTGGGGTGAAAGAAATTGTGCTTCGCTAAATGTCTTCTCCCCCAGGGGACCCTGGCCCTTTTTCCCTTTTTTTTTTTTTAAGGTGGTGGTTGGATTTTTCCTCCTCTCGAGAAGAAAAGGGTATTGTCTGGGTGAGGCGCAAATGCTGCCCAGGGCTGATATTGAGCAGCGCAGCGAGCTGGCACCTCCCGGCCGGAGCAGGCTTTAAAAAGTCTCTTTTTTAAGCTGGGAGAACAGGTCCTGGCTGGGGCTCCCTGGTGTCACACCCAGCCCAAGGCTGGGCTGCCCTGCCCTCGCTGAGGGTTTGGGCTGATTGTCCCTGAAGTCAGACGCAGGTGTAGGTCAGTACTGGTGTGCCGCTTTTGGGGGGGCGGGAGGTGTTATGGTTAGTTTTGAGCAGTAAGTAACTGTAGATCCTAATTGCTACTCCAGTCTTCCTTACGAGGTTCAAAAAGCAGGATTATTTCCAGGATGCTGTTGATAGGACTAATGTTGCTTATTGTGCAGAGGTATGGATCTTGACCCCAGGCTGTGCAGGGACAGCTCTGGTTTGAGACAGGAATGGCATTGGGATCTCTATAACTCCTAGGCTGTATCTTGCCACTTGGGGGAGGAAAAGAAGAAAAGAAAAAAAGAAAAAAAACCCACAGCATGTGGCATCAGATCCTAAAATAAATTCCAATCATGTGGGATGATAACAAGCCAGATTGCCAACTCGTGTAAATTGGCAGACTTGACTCCAGAGGGTCCAAATTACTTAGCTAGTAATTGCTCTTCCAACAGGAATTTGGTGCTATGAAGTTATGTGTTCTTGAAAGTGTGGAGAAAAGTAAGCCTAACTAGCCATCAAATCCAGCCTGCTTGTCTTTCAGATTAAGACAATTTCTGTGTGCGTACTCTGCAGTGGTACCCAGGTATTCCGGAGGTTATCTGCAGAATTGGTCTGACACGTTGCAGTCGTGGAAAACCTAAAAGCTCATCTTTGAGGTGCAAGTGCTAAACTGCTATACACTGGGTTTGCATCTATAGCTTGCTACTTCTGCTCCGCCTCCGTAGCGACAGCGTAAGAGTTTTTGGTGTAGCTGAGGGCCGCGGGATCTGTCACTTGGGCCTTGAAGTGCTGGGTGTAACCGCTGTGCAGTGTGCTGGTTTTGAAAGGATGAGAAGAGCCTGTGCAGTCCCTGCCAGATCCTCATCAGCAAAGGTGATAATGGAAGAACTTGATTTCTGTTATCTGTGGATTGACTATGTGGAGAATACTGAGAACGCAACGGGGTTCGGTAAACCACGGAGCACTCTGAGGCCAACAGGTACCTTTGTGGAACTTGATCGGCTGTAGCCGGTGTCCCAGCCCTCTTGCTGACGGGGCAAACGTGGTCAGCTGCTGGGGAGAGCTTGCATTGTGCTTCGCAGCTGCGTGTGAGTCAGTAGTTGGATACCCGGTTGCTTAATCTGTGCATACAGTTTAGATTTGTGGACACTTCTGACTACTTAGCTCAAGGTTATTCATCTACTGCCCCAGCCTAATGTGTAATGCATGGGAGACCTGCTGTTCCCTGAGCTCATCCTTAGCTGCGCATGCTGCCAGAGCAATATAATTTAAAAAGCTTTTAATGGGTAACTAATAACTGCCAGGCGCTTACAAATAACTGTATGTCAGTTCTTGTCTCCTGTATAGATTTTCCTGTTGTTTGAGTCCAGCCTCAAATAGTTTGGAGTGAACTGTTCACCGGACCCTGTAAAAGTCACTCTGTGACACTTAATTTTCCTAATCACGCACTACATGCCCGTCTGCAGGAGTAAGGCGGCAAAGCCATACTGCAGCAGGGCTTGGGTTTGTCTCCTCAGCTGATACTTTTGCTCTGTGCAACCTGCGCAACAGCCTCAAATATTCTTTAATGAATTGAGGAGCCATAATTGGATTCAGTGCAGTGCAAGTTACAGGAACATATGTGAGCTGGAAGGATTAAGGCTGTGCAGGCGGGTGGCCTTGTTCAAGAAAAATCCACTTTAATTTCTGCAGTGAAAAGTTGTCAGTGTGTTTCCTATCAGAGCAGATTTAAGAAGGGAGGGGAGAAATACTAAGTATGATTGCTGTTTGCTTTGAAAGGCGATTAGAGTTCAGGCTGTGGGATAAAGTTCTGTGAAGGCTGTAGTTGGGGCTCGGGTATGAGAACGGCAAAGTCGGGTCCCTCTGGAAGAGCTCAGGAAAGAATGAGTTGATCCTTCCCTTCTCTGTGCCGGCCTGACACCTGGAGAGAGGGAGAAGCGGGGGACAGAATGCCACCAGGGTGTTTGACATAAGCTGCCTTTAAACAAGTGGAAGTTAAACTATTTGCAGATGGGCTGCTTAATGAGGAGAGTGGGAATTCTGTCCACTTCAATTTGTCTTGCAAAATTAATGAACTGCTGGCCCTTCGGGGCAGATGGGAACACTGTCAGCCTTCTGTCCCCCGGAGAAGCAGTGGGCAAGGGCAGCAACAGCCCCGTGGCTGAAGTCCTGCCCTGGGCCTTAGCCCTGTGTTTTGCTTCTCTGCTCTGCCAGGGTCTGGTTGTAAACCCCAACAGCGCTGTTTCAAAAGCATTTGCGGTTTCCACCGAAGACAGTGAGGTAACCGCTCAGATGCATCTGCCCATGAGAGCCTGGTCTCTAATTTTATGGGCAACATAAGGTAGGGCAGTACCGGTGTCTACATACCGCGGTGCGGGCTGCTGGCCTGCTATCAAGGACAGGTGACAAGCAGTCCGGGGGCAAGAAACGGTCCCCCAGGAGATTCTGTTCCATTTCTGTAGGAGGGCAGGGCGGGGGGTTATGCACTGCCAGGCCTCTTCCCGAATTTCCTTGCAGCATTTAAATAATGTGGAGGAAGACAGCTGAGTTCTGATTCTCTCCTACTTCCCCCATGGGGTTCTTGATGGTGGGCTTGCGCTTGCACTGTGAAATTGCCGGTAAAGGCACAGAGGGGCACATACACGTACTGGGATGCGAGAAGGGCATCCGATACCTGTATGAATACTGCAGCCTGCCCACTGCTGCTTCGTCTTAGCAGATGGCGCACACAGCAACCTGGTTATCCTCGCGGCTGTGCCGGGGTCTCTGGGGCTTAAGTTTGTCAGCTCTTCTGGCAACACCAAGAAAATTAAAACAGTATCTTTAAAAGGGACTCGCCTGAGACGGGCAGCAGCTCGCTGCATCAGACAGCAGTGCTCAAAAGGGGAACAGCGTAAGGATGAATAAATTTTAAACATTAGCCCTAGTATTTGCATCAAGGGCATATTGACTATCAGTCTTGTGTATCTTATTTAGTACTCTTCATTAAGACAGCCAGGTTTCACTGCAATGATCTTCTAAGAGATCAAAGCTTAAGCTACTGTGTTGTCTCACCAGTTTGAAGCTGGCCGAGAAACTCGAGCGGTGAATGTTTCAAAGGTAGATTCTTACTTGTGGTGCAAGTCTGTCAGAGCTGGAATTAAAGCAAAGATTAGAAGTTGCATATGCCTTTCTACTGATGCGCTGTCATAGTGCGAGGTGATATTTGATGAAAGCTAAAAGGTATTTAAGAGTTGATAAAAGAGAATTTTTATTGCAAGTTCTTGTCATAAGATTAGTCAAACTTCTAAGAACTGTGCGTCTTGTTTTTTATATTCTGGGAGTGGTTGAGGATCTCACTGAACAGAGCCCCAGCAGGGCATTTGCTGTGCAGAAGAGGCATCTCCAAGCCTAAAACTTCCTACCCAGGGTGGGCATATCTGCAGCTGCGTTAAGTTGAAAGTTAAAATTGGGAAGTTAAAGCATGGATATTACATCCCTCCTAGGCCTGACACATAAGAGAATCTGAAGCTGGAGAAAGTGTCCCAAAGGGTCCTGAGGAGTTGTCCCCAGGGGGGTTTCTGGACCCTCTCTTGAAGGCCCTTGTTAGAGCTGGGCCGCTGCCTGCTCGGCTGCCGGATTAGGCAGTGCTGCTCTTGTGGAGAGCAGCGTGTGTCGGGGCAGCTCGAGAGCCAGCACGCTGTTGTCCAGCTGGCCTCCCTCGCCTCTTGTAAGGTCACTGTTTTGTTGGGAAGCTTTCTCTTTTCTTGTTTGAACCCTGAGGCTTTTCTCAGCCTCTCGGCCTGGCTCAAACATGGGGTCCTGAGTCACAGCATTTCTGTCCAGGAACTCCTCCAGCTTTTGGTGTGTTCTATTGAACGGATAGCAGTGCTTTCTTGTCTGACCTGCCACTCCGGCGGTCCTGGGCTGGGGATTTTGGCCTCTTAGCACTGCTACTGTGAGCAAAGCGAGTTCCCTGGCAGTGCGGAGCTGGTGTAGTGCCCAGCCTTGTACAACACGGACTGGGACTTTCCAGGGGAGAAGGTGGGTTTGGGGAGGGAGGTACTAGTAGAATAGAGCTTGAGAACTTTTGCCAGTGCCCGAACAGCTGCTTATTCTGATCCCTTGGAAGAAAAAGGGTATTGGATGGTGCTTCCACCTCCTCAGCTCAGGTCCTAAACAAAGTAGCTACTTTGATTTGAAAGCATTGAGTTTCAGCGACCCTCAAGTTCGCAGTGTGCCAAGAGCAAGGCCGTGAGCAGGGAAATCCTGGATGCTGGAGAGCAGGTCTCTGCTTCCCGGCAGCCTGTTGCCTTGGCCGCAGCACTGCTGCCGTTGGCCTTTGCACTTGGTGCCAGGCTCCAACGTCTGCATCTCACAGTCACCCTGCAATCTTCTAGGGCATTCTGGAGGCTGCCGCTGCTAATAGCGGTATTGTGCTGCACATTAGCTTTTATCGCTGCTCTGTTAAGGTGCTTACTGGAGATGAGTGCTGCAAGACACCCGGGGTTGCTAAGCCAGGCTCTTACAGCCCTGCTCTCTCACTGGAGCCCTCCTTGCTCAAGCCAAACCCTGAATCGGGCAGAAATCAGGCCTTTGGGGAAAGGGGAGCAAAAAGCTCGTACAGATATCCATCTTCAGTCCTCTTGCCTGTGTAGCTCCTGGTGTGGATGCTGTTCCCCGTCAGCTGTGTGTGCTGCTGGTGGACGTGCTGGGCTTGTGCCAGGCCTGTGTCTCCCCAGGACCCACTTGGCCGTGGGGCGGTGTCCCTGATTTTTGGCTGTTCATCTGTGTGATGCTTTAATTCCTTCCCGTAGCCCTTTGTGGGGAGCAGTGTCGACGTGGTGTCAGGACTGAAGAGATTCGCAAGCCGAAGAGATAAAAAGGGAGGCAGAGCCTCTGGAGAATGCGCTTCCCCAGAGCGGGTGGGGGGCCCAGGACAGCCCCGCAGGAGCCAGCAGATGCCCAGAGCTTGTGTGCCCCCCGCCCTCCCCCTCCCCAAAGCGGGTTTCTCCCGGCTGCGTGGACCAGCGGCGGGTGATCCCGCTGCCCCCGGGGTGAGTGGGTGCTGCCGCCGATGCCGTGTGGCCCCGGCGGGGGGAGGCGGCCCCGGCCCGGCCCGTGCCGCTCCCCTCGCGCCGCCCGCGCTTTGCGGCCTCCGCTCTTTGCAGCAGCCGTAGGGCGAGGTAAGCGGGCGGGCCGGGGGCGGCCCGGGGCCTGCTGCGGGGAGGCCGTTGCCGGGCCGGGGCCGGCTCCTGGCGGGCGGCGGGGAGCGCTGGTCCGGGGACGCCCCGCGCCTCGGCCGTTTGTTTTTTTCCCCTCTGGGCCGGAGCGGGTACCGGCGTGAGGGCGGGCGGAGCGGGGAGCGCCAGCCTCTCCGGGCCGGTGTCTCAGCACCGCTCGCCTGGAGCGGTGCCGAGGAGCACAGCAGCCTGCCCGGCCGGCTCTGTCCCGGGAGGCAGCCGGAGGAAACTCTCCCTGAGCCGTCATCCTGGGCGCTGGTAGCGGCGAGCTTTAAAAGGGAGGGATGAAAGTGTCCGTCTGGCTTTACCCGGCTTGAAAGCGCTGTGCTCAGCCCTGCCCGCCGGCGGGCTGACAGCCGGCCTGCTGCGGGCCCCAGGCACCGAGCAGCGCCCCTTGTTTCCCCCAACACGCGAGTGGCTCGACTCCGGTGGAGTTGGTGAAGTTCCTGCGAGTTTGCTATGGTGGAGCAAAGCAGAGCTCAGACTAATGAGGCCTCCTCGAATCAAAGGACAGAACTGGGCCAGCCATTTAGGCTGCCGGTGTTCTGACAGCAGTAAACTTTGAAGCACTGTCTGCTTTCTTCTGGCACTGCTATTTGTGCGCTTACCTTTGATTGATTTTTTTTTTTTTCCAAGGGCTCTGAATATCTTGGGTGCTGGGGGAGGCAGCTCTAAAAATAACTTTAGAGGCTGGTTATTTCCAAAGCCATTATTTCTGCTTCTCTCAGGTTTCTTTCCCTTCGGTAGCTGATGTCTTTCTCTAGTGCTGCAAAACCTGGTTCATGCTTAATCGTGTTGTCTGCTCTCTTCTAGTTCTTGCTCTGTTGGCAAATGTGCTTTGGGTATGGGTGATGGTATGTGTTCGGACAGCAGGTGGATATGATTGCAGTTCATGGTGAACAAGTTCACATACCAGGAACACTGAGGCCAGAATGAACTAAAACCAGGTGACTGGCTTGAGGAAGTCCCATTGTCCCATTTCTCAGAAGTGTGCCACAGGATGGCTCAGTTCTAGTGGCTGAGGGACTCCTAGCAGGAACCCTAGTCACTGTTAAATGCCTTAACTCAAGTGCTGCTGTTGCATGTGAAATAATGTGACCAGGCTGAGGTAGGAGCTGGCAAAAGTGTTGTGTACAAAGACTCACTTGGATGGATTATGACTGAGAACTGCTTCTGCTGCAGTTGTTGAGGGTACCTGATAAATCTATCTTATGCTAATTCTTATGGTGTGATGCTGTTCAGCAGCACTTTTTTAGGCTGGCTCAGTTAGAGTTTTAACCAGCTTGTCACAAAAACACCCTTATCACAAAACAGCTGCCAGCCTGATTGCTGCCCAGCCTCCACATGCCACGATCTTGCCAGTACTAGGGACCTGTGTGTGGAGAGTGACATACCTCTTTCCCATCGGATTGCAGGAGAGGAACAGAACAGGTCTGCTTGCCGCAGCTCTGGGAAGCAGCGTTACGCTTGAAAGTTTAACCACCAGCCATGAGCCTGTTGGGTACGGCCATGCTCGAGCTGCTGTGTTGGGTGCAGAGCTCCTGACTTCATGCTATGCCTTACACCTCCACACTTGCTTTCTTGGAAAGTGTACCTTAAGCTTAATCGTGGACTGCTGCAGTGCTTAGGCTTGCTTGAGAAAAGAAAAATGCTGTAAACTGTACTCTTGAATGTAGCTAGTGTTTAATGGGCTGAATCTGTAGACAAAGGAGAGTTAAAGCCCAGTTGTGGTACACTCTAAAACAGCTGCTCTGCCCTGGGGACTTCCAACTAGCTTTGTGTCGCTCCTGGGCACTCTGGAGCGATGCAGCAGTTGCCTTATCTCTGGGACTGCAGCAAGTGCTTCCTGATTAACGTGCTCTGTAGGGTGGAGTGTGGAGATCCATCAGGGAGTCAGATTTGGCTTAACATGCCCCCAGCAGCACCTTAACAATTTAACTTGCGCTAGCAGAGATTGCTCCTGTATGTCTCTTGCTGATTTGGAGGTTGAAAACAACACGGTGTAGATACCTAGGGGGTCCAGGGCTTGTTCACGTAATCTGTTTCAAATCCTGAGCGTGCTTCATCCTTGAAGGTGGAGTCTTCGCTGGCGTGAGTCACTATGGATTGGTGGCCTTGGGTTGGTTTCTTCTGTGTGTTCCCACACACATGCACACATGTGTGCGTGCTAATTGTAGCAAGTTGAAAAGCAGCTGGGAGGCTTTGCTTGAGTGTGGTGGGCTGAGAAGCCTCTTTAAGCATGTGGGCAGGCTACAATGGAAAGGAGAACTTGACGTGAGGGAGAGGAAAAATGATTTCTCCGATCCAGGCTGTGCTGAGAGTTCGTTAGAGCTGGGAAAGAAGCTAATGATATCATGGGTTTTCCAGTCTAGATGGGCTTTTTTTATACTTAGCCATGGTTTGGGGGTTTTAGGTTCACCTGGCAAACTAAAAGCAAGGTTTTTATTGTTGGAATGATGTGCTTTCTGTAACAGCTTCTCTTATTTCTGTTAATTACTATGGTTCCAACCACAAAGGAGCTTTCTTGTTCTAATTGGCCTCCTGTTTGGATTCAGTTGTGTTGCCGTGTCACCATGGAGACAGCCGTGATGTCACAATCTATGGCATCACTGAAAAGTGTCCGGGAGGCAGTTGTTAAAATTCCTCCTCGCCCCATCCACCCCAGTAGTCAATAGCTGGGAGGAGAAAGCAGAACAGCTCAATAGGTTTTGGGGAAGACAGCTTTTACATGAGCCTGAATTACAGATGCGGTTTTAAGGCTGTTGCTTCCGTAGTGGTGGTGGAAGAGGCAATATAATCACTTTCTCAAAACTATCTTTGTTGCTGCGTCCGTTGTTGAGCTCTCTTACTTAAATAAACACTTAAATAAATGAATGGCAGGAAGCCCAAAATCTCCAGCTATTGCTGCGCTGCTGTGGTTGAGCCCTGTTAACAAACATTTGTGATGCTGAAAACCCAAGTACCACTAAGCTGCATTTCAGTCCCGGCCTGATGGGCTTGGCGCTTCTTGCGGCCGGGTAACAGGTGTACTGAGCTTGTCTAGCGAACTCTGATGGCAGTCAAAAAAGCTGTTCTATCACCAGGGTGTTGGTTTGGGGAACTTTCTGGGGTCTCTTGCCTTTCTGACACTTCTGAGACAGCTGTTTCCACTGTGGGAATACGGAAGCAAATAATGGGGTAGCTGGGCTGCTGAGAGCTATGCGATGAGATCATGAAAGCCAACAGGATTTGACTTGTATGCCCTCATGTATGAGCTCAGTGGAGAAGGGAATGTAACAGAGAACTGGGCTTCTTTCGTGGCTTAATTCTGCTCTTTGCCAAAATCCTGGGAACTTTCTTCTCGTTTCCTGAAATGCCATGACTTACCACTGCAAAGACTGTGGGGATGCGTTCTGCTCTGTGCGATCTCTTCCCTGCGTTTGTCCTCAGCTTTCTCCACTTTCTTGCCAGGGGTCTGAGAGCATGGCACAGCGTACTGGATACTGTGTCTTGGAGCTGTAACAGCCTACTCAAATATTAACTAATCTCCTGATTAATAAGAGGCAGGACGGTCTTCGGTGCCTGACCTGGCAAGCAGGGAGCTAACACTTTCCAATTGTTTGTCACTTTTGATAAAGGGGCTTTGTCGCAGTTATCACAGAAGCGTGTTATCTGTAACTTTTCTGCTTGTATTAGTCTGATATTAGGGGAGGGGGCATGTAGGTCTTTCCCCTGGACGTGGGGTGTATCTGGAGCTCTGGGGTGAGCCAGGCTGCTGTCACGCTGCTGGGTTCTGGCCCTGCTGCTCCCCAGGGCCCTGTGCACGGCACCTGCACCGTTTGGCTTGGGCTGCTCTGGGTTGTAATCTGTCGGGGCTGGTGCTTGCTTGGCAAGCACGGTAGTACATCTTCTCCCTCGTGCTTTGCTTGTTTTAAGCAGCCTTGTATTCAGACAAAAGGGATAAAATTTCATGTAACAGGCAAGCTGAAACAAATTGACTTTTTCAGTGCGAGAGAAATTTCTGGCTGTTTTCCTGAAAGGATCAAAACTGTTTTCCAGCAGTTCTGCTGACAGACTCCTCTTCTTTTTTTCTAATTTATTTTCTGAATTGCCGGGTTTTTAAGATGAAAGGCTAGAGCAGCTCATAGCATGAAGACAAAGTGTTTTTCCCCTTGTCTGTTCCCTTGGAGGCCTTGATAAGTGTCCTGTTTAGGAGGAGAATGTGACTGGAAGGACAGTTGCATTTGAATCGTGTTAATTTGTAGTGCTGTTGGTCTTAAAATAGCTAGCTGTCTGGCCAAAGATGCTAAAACTTGCTTTTTTTAACCAATATTGGTTAAAAACTGTGGAGGGTAGGAAATGTTTTAGTTTTCTCCTGACACTGGTTGAATCTGTCCTGATTGCTACGAGGGCTGTGGAGCTGCCCACACCAAGGCTACTCTAAGACTTCGAGCACTGTAGTAATTATAGAGGAGGAAATGAATGCATAAAGGGCTAAGATTGAAATTGCTTAGGACTACAGTTTGCAGACAGATGTCATTTAGGAAAAAAGTTAAAAGCTCATCTACAAATTATGCATGGTTTGTAAGTTCAGGTATGATTTTTAGCGTACTTTCAGTTTTCAGTGTGTGTAGAAAACTACCTCATCTATGGGAAGTTTCCCTTGATACAGCAAAACAGCTAATTCCAAAGTATTTGGAGATTTCCAGTAAAGGTTATGAATAGATTGCTTCCTAGGAGGAAACCAGTCCTCCTGCCCTTACTCGTGGGCTTCTCTAAGCACAGTTAACCCCAACAAATTCCTTTACTACATGAGCAAGTTGCTGTGAAATGGCTCGTTCTTTCAGAATAAGACTTTGCATGGGCTTCCTTATCCCCCAAACTTGTGCTCTACAGGGTTGAGTGGGGATAATTCTGTGGATGAGTCCATGACCTGATATTCTTAGTTGCTCTGTTCTTCCGCCAGCGATGGCTTTGGGCAGACTTGAATGCCAAGCGTATGTCAGATAATCTGACCACCATATTATCTCCAGTGCTAGGTTCTATTATATATAGTGAGTTTGTTAGAAGAGGCTGTGTAGGCTGCTTTTGTACCCTTGTCTTTCAAAAATATGAATAACCTGACTGAATTAATGGTCCTCTGGGGGACCTCTCCTTTCCCCATTGCTTCCAGCAGGTAAGTCTTGCTGGTGAGGAATGGAGTCGTCCAGCTCTGGAACGGGCTCAACAGGAGCAGCTCTCATGAGCAACAAATCTCTGGGGGTTGCTGGCTTCCTGCTTGGTTCTTCCATAGCTGCTGTTACAAAGGCAGCTAGGTCAGTTTTGTGCTCCTTTGGGGAGTAAGAGGTCAGCAGGAGAGGCCAAGACCCTCTCCTCTGTCACAAATTGCGCCAGGTTTCCTTGCTGCTGGTCTGCAGCCTGCTTCCACCAGCAGGGCTACAGTCACCAGCTTGGACTTCAGCACGGATGTATTAATCTTGCCAATTGCATTGTATGATATCCTCTTCCCCCATGGCAAACCCCCTTCCCTCGGTTCTTGCAGGTTCCTTGAATCCCTCAGACTGGCTTGACTGGCATCTGTAACAGCTGATGCACTTGCAGAAGGAAAAACTGAGGTGCTGGCCAAGGTGGGAACAGAAACATAAAAACCTAATATCCTGCAAGTCAATGTGGTGTTCTGCTGAGTTCTCTGAAATTCAGACATAAGGGCAACATACCTGTCATTCAAACAAGTTTTAAAAGATATCTTTGTAGAAGATGGTCACCTACAGGATGGTAAGCAGTATCCAAACTTAACGGGGAAGAGCGAGCGCGCAGAATAACTCTGCAAAATATATCTGAGATATGCAAGGAAATGGCATTCCCGCCTGAAAGATAAGGTAGTGAAAATTGTGACAAGTTTGTCTGGGCACCTTTCCAGCATTGAAGTTTCAGGCATTCTTTCGGCAGTGGTTGGTTAAGGGTTGTGACACCAAGTGCTTGTTCAGATCGTAAGTCAGCAGGTTGCATGCCGCAAGCCAGGACCTGGAGACGAAAATCAAGTTGTCTTGTGTGATCTCTGATAAAGATTTGGAAACCAGAGCTGCCTGATCCTGTAGCAGCAGTGGCCGTGTATCCTTGTTGAAAGGTAAACAGAGCTCCTGCGGACATCACCCAGAGATGGAGGTCAACAAGATGTAGACTTGGGCTCAAAGCAAACTGTTATAGAGAAAAGTAGATGATGCAGAGCTGTCAGGTGCTTGTAAGTAGATGATGAAAAGTGGTTACTTAAGAACACCTGGAAGCCTCAGGTTCCCATCTAGCTAAGCTGCTGTGCTTCAGAATGATAGAGCAAGATGTTTTTCTTGGTGTCTTTTCACCTATTATTAACTGCTGGTCAGTGAGTGGCAAGAGATAGCAGGCTCCTTCCCTTTACTTTAAAGAAAAGTGCATTTGCTCTTTGTCTTGTTCTTTTCTAACCCCTCAGCAAAAGGAAGATACCTTAGTGAACCAAGGTCTGCGCTTGCCTGGGTTCTCTCTGCTCGCGTAGAGCTCTGCTTACTCGTGGTGTCACACGCAGGGCAAACACCAAGTGGACATGGGTGGCACTTGGCTGTTTTCAGTATTAAAGATCTCCTTGTCTAGCCAGTAGTGACACACTTCGAGGATGTGAATCACTTCTGTGTCAGTGGCATCTGTATATTTTAGGCAGACTTGCTGCACTGTGGTTTGTGCAACACTGAGAAACTTTAAAGATCGGAGGGAAGCCGAGCTGGATAAAACTGTCAGATATGTTTCTTGATCCGAACGCCTCCCCGGTGCTGAAAGCTGAGCTGTCAGTTTAACTTCAACAGTGTTAAAACTGGCTTATGCTTATTCCTGTTTGCAGGACTGTGAGAAGCTTGGGAAGAGCTTGTCAGTTTGTGGCACGGAGAGGCAGTGTGACTTCCTGCAGTAAGTGTCCCCAGAAGCCACAAGTCGTGCTTAGGCCCTTGCCCAGGCTTTCCAAGTCCTTTGAGGTTTCCATGGAGCGTGGAGCAGGAGGAAGCTGGGCTGTGCTGCTTTAGGAGATACCTGCGCACGCTGTGCTGTGACGTGGGCAGACCTATGGTCCTATATTCCGTCTGCCCTCCCCATGCAGTTCACTTCAAGTTACTAACAGCTTTTCTTATTTGAAGGGGCAGTGGACGCTGTTCAATGGGCCTCTTGTACTGAGGTTCTCCGAGCCTGGTCGTGCGTACCGCAGCTGATTCATGCCAAACTCAGCACTGCTCTTGATTGAGGGTGGCTGCTTTATGGCTGTGTTGACTTGGAGCTTGTCTTCTGTAATGCGTCGAGGTCCAGTGAACACGGTTGGTAGGCTGCCAGCGGAGTCTCTCTTGCTGGGAAGCACCCAGTGTGGTTCTCAAGCTCCGTGGGCTGGTCCATTGGTTGCTGTTTTCCCGCATCTCTTAAGTGGTGAAGATCAGAGCTAGGGGTTTTCGCATGGCTACAGTCGTAAATGTAGGACAGAAATAGCCCAGCAGCATCTGCTGAAGGGGGAACTTTGCATGTTCTGCAGTGGAACTTGTGCACGTGGGAACTCTGGTCTCTGCACAGCTTCTGCATGTTCCAGTATCTAAAAAGCTAAGCATAAAGAGTTCTTTTTCCATACAGGTGAGATTTATGAATAACTTTTGTAGCTGGCTTTATGGTGAAGTCTCATTGATAAAATGAGTGACTCTCCTTAGTAAGGTGTCTCTGAACAGGAGGTCTAATTTTTCTAGTATTGGTAAATGCTTCCAGAAAGCAGGATGCTTAATAACACATCTGAATTGGTACTTGGCAGCCTGGTAGGTACCAGGGCATGAAAAGCTGGGCCGCTGTTCTCAAAGATCCTGGAAATGACAAAGTTCAAGTGCTGTGATTCCGGCTCTGCACGTGCTCCTTAGAGTGCAGCTGCTGAAGTGTTTGTGCGTTGAGGTCGTGGTTATATTCCTTGCCTTGAGAGGCAGTGAGTGCTTGTTGCTCACCTTGTCAGGCTGCAGAGAGTCCTCTGCAGCAGTAGGTGGGACAGGGGTGGGAAGGGGGACAGCGGGGTCGTCTGAATGCAGGGAAGCTTATGATTAGTTGTGGTTTTGTTGTTTTGTTGGGTTTTTTTTTTAAGTGTAATCTCCCTCCAGAGTTTTGGGTTGTGCTGCGTTGCTCTTAGGTTCTGTTTGTCCTCTTGTTCCCTGGCACCTTCCCTCTCTGTGATGGGGCTGAACGTTCAAAACGACAGTGGGACATCGCAGGGTGGGGTCTGACTTACCACCTACCACAACCAGACTGATCACTTTAACACTTCAGAAGCAATTATTATTCCATGCCATTGCTCTTCGCACTGTATTTCTCTCGCATGTACAGACCTAATAGAAACTAAGGACTGCTGTGATAGTAACACACAGAGGATACACGTTGTATATGTGAAATCTAAAGGAAGTGTGAAATAATTTAAGCTTTAATGTTACAAAGCTTCTTGCATCTAATGTGCAAGAACCAAAGCCTAAGGCAAATTTGTTCGTTCTGGCAAGGGCAGCTGAATTAAACCATAAAGCTGTTCTCTCGTCAGTCAGATTCCTGAGAGCATTCACCGGTAACTTCCAGGACTTGGAAGCAGCAAGATCACTTGCCTACCAGACCCCATCTCTGGCTTTAAATGCTACTGGTTTTTGCTCAGTTCAGTGCGACCTGTAGTAATGAGGAGGGCTACTACCCCAATCTGGCCCGACAGGCAAAGGATGTCCTGGAATGTAACTTCCTGATGAAAAAAGTAGCAATCTGGTAAACTGAGGCTTCCAGCGATTGTGTGAATTCATGCTGTGTTAAACTTTCCCTTAAATCACACTCGTACTTCAAGATCGCTGCAGAAGCCAACAGAGACGGGGCTGGAGTCTTTAAGACAATAAATTGAAGGGTGGTTTTAATTTGGATGGTGGTACTCGACTTCGGAATGCATTCTTGACTGCTTCCTGAAATTGTATGTGCGCGTACGCGTCTGAGTGTCTGCAGAACTTGGGCGTGATGATGTTTTTGTGCAAAACTTGTGACTGAAATGGTTGTATCTAGGTGTTCCCTCCTGCACTGCCGTAGCGTATCAACTCTCTCCCTTAATTTTGAACAGGGAGCGCTTTAAAACTGTCACTCAAACTCAGTAGTCCTGGGGAGAGGCTGTGCCGTCCCAGAGACGTGTGTCCTGCCGGAACAGCAGTTTTGGAAGGCGTGCTGTGTTTCAGTTGGAGACGATCCTGGCTCTTGGGAAAGGTGGTACTTAATTTAACACAATACTAATATTTGTACTGCAAATTGCCACATGCTTGGCTTCCTGACCTAGAGAAACCACAAATTATGTGGCTCTTCTGTTCTCTGCTTCATTAGTTGGATGTTAATAAAGCTGGGATGCCGCAGCTGTAGCCCCCAGCCCAGCAGGTCCCTGTCCCCGGCGTTGCTGGGGCAGGGCTGTGTGCCACCACCCGGTGCGTGGCCAGGGGCCCTGACGGGAGTCGTGGGGTGCTCCCCACCGTGTCAAGGAGAGGAAAGGGCTTTGGCTCTCTGGCCTGCTTCTGGAGCCCGGCTTTTTCCGCTCCCAGCTCTGCGGCTGTCCCTCAGCTCTGTTGCTGTGACGCTTGTGTCGCAGTGGGCAGCGTGAGCACACTTGGAGTTAGTATTCTCTGTTGTGCTGCCCACCTAATACTGTCTTTCTATATTTGGTGTTTCCTTTGATCTCGTGGGTGTTGATCGTGGTGTTCTGTTCATGGATCACATCCACGCTGATGCCTGCTCATGTTAACTTGTGCAGAAGATGCTACCTTTAATTTTACTCAGATTCCTTGTTTTCATGTCTTGCTTTTTGGTGCCTGAGTGAGCTGTATGCAACTTGAACCACTCAAAGTAATGACTCCTTGGTACGAAGCCTGCCAGGGTAGGCAGACCACACTGAAATCGGTAAACTGCCCTGGTATAAATTGCGTTGAAGTGGTGGCCTGCTCTGTGTGTAAGGTGACTCACTGCTGCTGTTACGCCCTTTCCCCAAGGATAAGGCATCCCTGCTATGGGGAGTAGGAGGCCCAGTTTTCACCAGGCTCTACAGCAGTTGAGTCAGATCTCTTGTCAATTAATGTAATTAACAATTAGCAGTAGAAATACCTCCTCTAACTGTCCTCATGGTTGTGCCTGTCAGTGGCTAGAGCAGGAGGGGACAGTCCCATGGTGCCCGAGGGAGATGGTGCTTCCCAAGATTCTTCCAGGTGTCTTGCAGCATAAGCTGCTGATGTTGCAGACTCATGGAAATGTACTGTCGGAGGTGATGCAAGCTGCTCAAAGCCTGCAGTTAAATAACTCTGTGAGCGCTCTGCTGCTCCCTCTCAGAGCCTACTCATGTTAATGTTCCCACGGTGAGATAACTGGCCATGCATCTGTTTACAAAACAGTATCCAAAATACTTGTTACTGTTTTGTTTCCTCAGCTCTACTGTGCATCTTGGTTACAGCTAGAAAAATAGGAGAACTGAATTTGTTGCTGGAAGGGGGTTGGACTTTTTTTTGCTATCGCTGCTTTGATGCAAAGTTGTTTTCACCATCTCAGGACTTTGGTTTGTTGGTATGAAGCTTGTCTGCTGTCATCTCGTAGGCATCCTGTGTCTTCTGGATGGCTGGGATAGTAATAGAAACAGAGCGGCTTTATATCCCTGTCTGAGGATCAGGTTCATTCTGGGGCTGATGATCGTGCTGAAGACGCTAGCCCCAGCAAGGGGGGAACGGTCAGTTGTGTAGGAAGGGCTGTCCGAGCCGCTCTTTGCTTTGCCTCCCTGGAAGTCAGCAAGAGAATAATCCTCGTGCAGGCGGCCGCCTCCGGCCGGGTGCTCAGACGCTTGCTGGAGCCGGCAGAGCAGCAGCCCCCCAGCAGGCTCCGAGGCTGCCCTGCAGCAAGGCAGCAGCTGTTTGGGACAACCCCACTTGTTTCTGGGAAGGTGCCAGCACCCCCGACTGGGGGTTGATGCGCAGTCGGAGCTGGAGCAAGCAGGAGAGCTTCCAGCTCTTCACCAAGTTCGTGTGATTGGAAGATGATAGAAACCAGACACTTGAAAATTAAAGGCACCTATGTGGTGTTGTCCCACCTCTTCACTTGCCACAGGACCACTAATTTATCTTCAAAAGCGCTTCTGGTTGGTTTTTGCCTTTGAAAGGCTGTTAGGGGATAAAGGAGATTTTTTTCTCTCGCTCTCATATAGTGACAGAGCTGAGGATGTTGTTTCTTTAGGTATATTGAGGAGGAAAATTAATTTCTGCAGTGTGCACTCTAGGTCTCCATTAACCTGTGCTGTAATGGGGGCGGTTTCAGCACTTCCTTTTTTTCAGCTTCTTGCCGGCGCTGCTCCCTGCTCTGTCATTCTCTTGCTGACGGCAAGTTCACAGTGTTTCTCCTGCCTGGCTGCCAGAAGCTGTAGAGAGGAGACCTCTGGTAGAGTCTTTCCCTTCCACTGACCTTCATCGAAACCCTGGCTGAGCCTTCAGAGCAGCTTTCTCCTCCAAAGGGATGGACCTCTTGTGTTTAGTCGCTTACCATGATTATGAAGTCTCTTCAGTCAGTATCTAGGACGTCTGTCTTCACTCTGCTGGCATGGCCTACGTCCAAGAAACTTGACTGGGGTATCTCTTCCTCTGAAAGTGTGGCTGTGGTACATAAACAACCTCAATGTTTCCTTGAAGTTGCTTTCTAGGGAAACATAGAAGAAGGGATTGGATTGGTTTGTTTCCCAGTCTGGTGTCACAGACATCAGGATTGACCCCAAGCCACCCCAGTGCACTGTCCCCGTACGGGCGATGCTGGCACCGCTGCAATGCGCGTGTGCCGGGGGTCCGCGCTTGGGTGCGGTTCTGTGGTTCAGACTGGAGTGACAAGGGCAGAGCAGTCTCCCTCCCGCTGTGTCCCTCTCCCAGAGGCACTGTTCCCTGGTGTATCCTGCCATATTCTTCCTCTAACTGATGGAGCATCCTTCTGGCAAACGGACTGACCCCTGGAGCAGATGGCTGGAGACCTGCTTCTGCATAAGCTCTCCTTGACCCCAAACTTGCTGTGCCCCACAGATTAAACGCTTCTCTAGGTTTGTGTCTACGTGATCGCAGTTTAGTTATTTTTTGTCTGGTGGTTCTTGGTTTGCAAGGCCGCTTAAGGTGAAAGCACTTGCTGGATGAACCCCCGAGTAGCTGACATGGCGTCAGTGTGTGCTGGTAGCCAGTGTAGCTCTGTTTTCAGCAATCCTTTGGAGCTGAACATGGCAAAGGGCTGATTGGTGACTGCCCTGGAAAGCACTGCGTTGAAAGATTGGCATTTCATTTGGAAGGGTAAGCTGCAGTTACTGTGAATTTCATCCTACAGCTGGTCTTGGTGTTGGACAACTGGCATGACAAGGAGTGGCTGCGTGAATGCAATAACTCGTTCCAAGCCCAAAATTGTTCCCTGGCCAAGCGTGGGGAGATGGCCAAGTGGAGAAATAACTCTAGCCTTGGGCTATCTTCAAAGTGTCTGGTTTGGCTGGGATTCGCAGAGAAACGTAGAGGTGGGATTTTTCACTAAGAGCTGGTGAAAGTGTACTCACCTTGGGGTGTGCGTGGGAGCAAGGTCAGGCCACCTACAAACACTGCTGCGAGGACGGCTCCTTATTCCCAGGAGCTGTTTGGAAAGTCTGAGCTGGTCTTCTCCAAAACCATTTTGTCCTTGGTTGTGTGAGGGGGTCTCTGCGAGGGGCAGTCTGTTTAGCTTGTTCGCTCCATCCTGCCCTTGCAGGAAGAACTTCTTGGCCTGTATGCTTTAGAATCATCTCTAACCCCCATGCTGTAACAGCCGCCCGAATGCTCAGGTTTTGGGCAGGGGGTGGGGGGAAAAAGGGAAGAGATGGGTAGGGACGTGGTTTCAACAGTCCCAGCGCCTGTGTCCTGAAACCTCTTGGTCGTGTTCTGCGGAGGACTGGTAGCACAGATGTTTGGTAGGATTGTGACTCTGAGCAAAAAGCCCCATAATTTCCTTTTCACAACTCTAGGCTTGGTAAGCTCCTGATCTGAGAAGCAGGGCCGTTCCCACTGGAGCTGTTATGTCGGTTTTGGTGCTTCACTGATGTAATCCATCAAAGATTCCAGCAGACCTTGCCTTTTTTCAATGGCACCACTTTAGTTACTGGTTAGGTTACTCTATAATTGACAAAAGGCTTCTGTGCTTCATTGGAGCAGGGGCTTTGCAGTCACTGATCTTTGTGCTGCCTGCTATGAGTGCAGGTGCCCGAGACTCTGCCCTGTGAAACTCTTGTACACGCTAGGAGGGAGAGCTGAGGAGGAACAGGAAAAGGCAGCATCGTGGACAGGCTTCTTTCGAGGCCATTCTCCGCTGCTAAAGAAGCCACCATGGAAAGCCTGCTCACGGCACGTGTTTGCAGCTCTTTGGACTAAAGAATAGCTGGGTGGTGTCTTTCAGCAGCCTCTCCCGGAGGCCCGTCCAGCTCTGGGAGATGGAGTGAACGCTGTTTCTCAGGAGGGTCAGATAGCTGTGCTTTAGCAAGGAGGGGCTTCTTCTGAAAACACCTGTCTCTTGCTGGAATAACTTCAGAACAGGCTGGAGATCATTCTCATCGCCTTCCTCTAAATCAGTGGTCGTTACCTCCTTCCCATCCCGTCGGGCTAACTTCTTCCATTTAGTGTTGCGTAGCAGATGAGGAAAAGCGAAAGTGCCGGTGCTGAAAGCTCTGCTTCATCTGCTTGTTGGTATTTAGTGTTTACACGTGGAGTCCTGGGAGCAACCTTCTGCAATATCCTGCAGAACAACCCTAGGATTTCCGAGTTTCGTTCGGACAGTGTTTATTTTGTGGCTGGAGCTATACAACTGGTAAGTTGAAAGGAGCGGAGGGAGAGGAGATCAGTCATTTGGAAACGGGAATAAATATTAAGCACGGTGGGAAATGAAGCCAAGAAGTCTTCTGGTACATTGCTTTCAAGGCAGGAAAATAAAGTAGTCTGTTCTGCAGTTGAGCAGGTTCCCGAAGCAGCAGGGGATGCTCCAGTGACATTTAATACTTTTTTGCTGGAGACTGGGTTTTACTGTAACCCTCCTTGGAAGGCCAGGGTGTCAGTGTATCAAACACCGAATTCGAGACAGCAGGACAGAAAGGAGTAAGTCCCGAGAGTGCCACGGCAGACAAAATGGCACAAGAACAGCGTAACTAAGACGGTGCCTTTAGTTCTGTTGCCTAGAAACTGAATCCGTTAAATGGATGTGGTAGGGCTCATCCCTAGCCTCTCCCTTGTGTCCCTTTTCTAGTTAATAGTCTTAGATCTTCAAAGTACCTTTATGGCAGGTTCTGCGAGCTGGAGGACCGATGGACATGGGTGTGGGCGAACAAGTCCTGCACGCATGAATCCAGCCCTTCTGCTACCCGTATTTGTGGCTGAAAAGTGGTGGTCTGGGCTCTCGACTGGAAATATTACAGGGACTCTTCAGAACCGTGAACCAGGAACTTGGTGTTTTGCAGCCTCTAGGAAAAGCAAACTGAGCTGTAAAGATGAAGACTTGAAGCTATTTAGGTCGCAGATATTAGAGCCTCAGATGAGCTCGGAGAAGGCTCAGCTCACGCTTGGGATTTGTTGTGCTCTCATTTCAGAGCTGGAGCCTGCACAGTGGCTCCTTTGTCAAATGGCCTGCCTGATTCCTGAAACGAAGTGTTCCAGAAAGTGCTGGGTTTACTCCGGCTACTCTGGGTTTACCCCCTCCCTTGGGAGGATGGGAGAAGGGCCCATTGTTCGGGAAGTGCTTGTGATATTTGAAATTCTTCAGAAATCAAAGCTGGGGACTCTTGGCCTCTGGGAGAACAGTGTGAGCGGCGTCACTGGGGGCATTTGCTGCTGTTTGTCTACGGCCCTCTCTGCGGTGAGCGAGGGAGAAAGAAGGTGGTCAGCTCGCCTTTGCTGTGTACGGGGGTTAGTTTATACGGGGAGCATTCTGAAATCCAAGCAATGATAACAGCTATGCTTTCAAAAGCTTCCTAGTACCCTACCCGAAAGGCTTAGAAGGTTGGAATATTTGCTTAATTGTCTGCTCTGACTCCAAGGGCTTACCAGGCCTCTTCAGATCCCACAGCGTTGCCGGTGCTGGTTGGTGCAGCAGCTAACCACTGTCAGATTTAATGCTAATGGAGAGGGAGCGACCGGCTACAGCCTCTTCTATGTCTGTTCATGTGATGGGTTTTTTTAATCTTATAACTAATGCCACGTTAAATTGTGAATTAGAATATGGAATAGCTTTCTCTAACATGCAAAGCTTGTCCTGTGCCTCAGCGAACGGAAGTTTCCCAGCAATTTTCACTTTGATTCTTCGGGATTAGCATAATGTTGCCACATCTTGGTTTGTACATACTTAAGGGAGGAAATAGCTTCAATTGAATCCGACTATTAAAACCTCTTGATGATTGTAGCTTTGAAGATGTAAATCTTGGGTGCTGGCTGCCTGACAGCAAACGTCCGAGTGGAAAGACAGTCTTAACTAAGGGTTAGATTTTATTATTTTTTTTTCATAGGCTGGGTAAGCGCAGGGAGATGTATGCTCAGCTCGATGCCTTCTCCATCTCCCTTGCGCAGAGCCTGGGTTGCATTGTTGTCTCCTCGCCTGCTGACACATGTGCTTTCTCTGGCCCTGTGGGTACAGGGTGTGGTTTGTTTTTTAGCTTACAAAGAATTTCTAGTCATCTGGGTGTGGGGAGGGTTTTTCATAATGTTCTGGCAAAACCACCTCTGCTGCTCCTGGTGGCGTTGCTGAATGCTTGCCCTTGCTTAAAACAGCTGGAATCTCATCTTGTGAGCGAGTGAGAGTAGCAGATGCCAGCAATTCCCCGTCTGCATTGGGTAAAATTTGCGATACAGTACCTGAAAACTGTCTTGAAAATCGTGACGCTGAATAAAGGGATGGAGAAATTAATTCTTCCCTCGCCGTGAGGTTTTTCGGCAGCGATGGTGGCGATCTCTAGATCTTTTAGGTAGGCTCGAGAATTGCTGGCTGCTTTGGTTCTTGGGGATGAAGCAATCCCCTAGGAGCCCCGTTTGTGCTAGGGGGATCTGGGCTATTGCTGACACCAGCGCAGCCCTGTTCCTGTTATCACGCTCTGTGTTGACAAGTTGCTGGCTGCCATCAGCGTTTTCAGCACCCTCTTGGCCAGCTCTTCTGTGAACAGTGTTTAAATGCTACACTTAAAATAATGGTAACCCATCCACGTTGCTTCCACGACTGTCTGTTGGTGGGACCATGCCAACACCGCCCCGGCAGCTCTTGCAAAAACCTTCCCGCCGCTCCCTGAGCGCCGTGGACCAAACTGGCGTCAATGGGCTTGACTGCCCAAAAGCTTTAGGCGTGATTCTGCCCTTCTAGAGCTCTTCGTGCTCCTGCAACTGTATAAAAAAGGTTCTGGACAAAAAGTGAGAATGGGTTACTGGGAGGGGGCTTAGAGGATGATCGCTGAGCTGAAAGGTACACCGGGAAGCACTGCGGAGGAACTGCTGTTTGTCTGTCCAGCACGGTACAAATTCCCCTTTCTGAGGGCAAGCAGTTGTGGGTTATGGCGCTTACTTTGTGCTCAAGATGCAGCTTATTGCTTGTACCTTGAAAGCCTGCAGTGTGTCTCCTTTGATGTGTGAACAAATGCTTGGGAAGGACTCGATTTTTGTGCTTTAGTGGTCAGCATATCCTAAAATAGTAACTTGTGAGTTGTTGAGCTTTGACATAGACGAGAACAGGCTTGGTTTACCAAGCGGTGCTGCGGGGTTTTTAGCCATATGTTTTTGACTGGGTGCGACTTTGAGGAGGTGTGTTAAGATTCCCAGGAATTCTGCTGTGGCAGAGAAGCGCGTTAAAAGCATCTGCGTATGCCATCCCCCGAGTGATGTGGCATTGCATAAAGCAAAGTGATGGCAAATGGAAAGGGCTGTTCCATGCAGCGCATAATTAGCCGGTTGGAACTCAGTTCTGCAGGATATTCTAGAAACTACTAGCTTGGAGAAAAACTAATAAGACCTGCCTAATTAAACTAGCTTTCCTAAACACTTTGAAGATTAATTCTAATACCCTCAGTGCACTTAATAGTGGATAAATGGAGGAATCTCAGTCATTCCTTATTATTGGTGTCTGCTCTAAATTCCGAACCCTGGTCTGTGCAGCTTTGCAGGGCAGCAGCAGGTTAGCATCCCCTGGTAGGGAAGGGAGAGGGGAAGCAGCCTGCGACCCAGGGGCACTGGCTGATTCACGCCTGGTTCACCTTTATGCCCTAAATTCATGTTTATATTGTCATGATCCTAAGCAAAACTTGCAGGAAGGGTGGCATTAAACAGGGAGAGGAGTACGGAGACTGGTCGCTGTTGTGTGACAGTAATACTGTGGGCAGCCAGTTCAAACCAGTGCTCCCTTCACTGCCTCTCCGCGTCCATGGTCTTGGGTGTCCTGCACAGTCCTTGCTCTTCACAAAGCCTTCCTAATACAGACTTTTGGGGCTGCAGAGCCAAAACTGGCCTGGACAAAAAAGCTTCAGTGTGCGGCCGGCAGTAACGGACTCCCCAGTCCCTTGGTGTGGGAATCGTTATTTCAGGACTGCCACAGTATATATTTAAAAGCAAGGAGGAATGGAGCCTGGCATGAGTGCTGTACCCCAAAAATACTCTCTTGAGTGCAGATCTGTATATGTCTTCAGTTGCTTTTTCTCTCTCCTGTTCTGCCAGTGGATCGGTCTTGTCTCTAATCTCCTGGCTGATGGTGTTAGAGCTACCCCGAGTGCTGTGTGTTTGCGCTGCTGCACTGGCAACCAGTGGGTGGTCAAAGTCCAGCAGACAGTCCCTTGTGCTGGGGTGGCTGCTGCCAGGTGAGCTTTATTTGTCACACCTGGGTGAGGCTGCTGCAGGCACGGCTTTCTGGATCGGGAGGAGGCAGTGGATGATGCTTCAGTGCATCAACATTAGCAGAAAGGGCTGTTGCTCTCCTGTTGTGGCAGCATCTTTCAGTGCAGCTTATCTCATTGTCTGAGGAGCTTCTGGCTGATATGTGGTCGCTAAGCTGTGGTCCATATAATGCTGAAGTGGTCCTCAGACCTCTTGGAGGCCTGCGAGTGGTGGTGTGCTGAGCTGCAGCTCGGCTGTCCCCTGGGGGGGCTCTCCAAGGTGGATGTGCTCCAGTCTGTCCAGTGATGTGAGATGTGGCACTGGCTGCAGGGAAAGTCTGTGGCCTGTCCCGATGGCGCGGTCTGCTGGAAATGTCTGCTGTCTAGAAACCCTCTGACTCTGTGGCACAGATGGTTCAGAGCTCAGCCCCTTCCTGCAGACCCTCTGGAGAGGACTAGCTGCCGTGTGGCCCAGACGCATAGGCGGGGTATCGGCAGGGCTTCCCTGCCTTTTCCAGGGGCAGGAGGAGCAGCAGCACAGGTTCCTCGTGACTGTTGCTGTGTGCACGGAAAGGCTTCAGGCTCCTCTCAGCTAGTCCCTGCTCCCCGGGGACCCTCGGGCAGCCCCCAGTTCCCACTGTGGCTCACGCCTGGGTTGGAGCCGTGTGGTGCTGGGTGACTGAAAGGATGCTGAGGCGAGGGCAGGGGGGATGCTGTCGGTGCAGCCGAGTGGTGAACAGGCTGCTGGTGATGCAGGAGCCCTGCCAGGTCTGCCATCAGCCTGGTGCAGGGGCTCCTTGGCACCGTTGATGCCCCCGCTTGGGTGTGCTCCCCTGCTATTTATGCATCCCTGGACAAAGGCAAATGGGGAGAAATGGCGTAATCTGAGCGTAGCTTTGAAGCCGAGCTGGACTCCCGTCACACTTGTACAAAGCTGGCCATGGGACTAGGATTATGCGGGCGCTTCTGCTCGCCCCTGCTGCCTGCTCTGCCCGCTGTTCTGTGCTGCGGGGCTGCTGCGGGGCCGGGGATGGGCTGGGCAATGGTTGCAGAGGGGCCTGGGGAGGAGGCAGCTCTCTCTTCACGCCCGCCTGCGTAGGCTCGTGGAAGGGGACTTGGCTGGTTTGGTGGCTCTGCAGCCCTGGTTGTGCTGGTGTAGCCGTATCCAAAGACAGGCTGGCGGGGCCGGCGGTGGCAGTCCAGGGGTGTGCGGGGGCACGCCAGGGCTTCCGCCGCTGCCATGGCTGAATTCCTGAGGCAGGGCCCTGGCCTCAGAGCCTGGTCTGGGTGGAGGCCGCAGGAGCGCGTGGGTAATGAGTAGAGATCCCAGGGTTCTGTGGGTTTGTGTTCCCTTTAGCTGTGCTGCTTCGCATCTCTTGGTGTATTAAGCTCATTAAGCGTTAGTCCTCATTAGTGAGGCTGTTGAGGGGGGATAAGCACAACCAGTGCAGAACAAAGGCGCACCGAACTGATGGGCTGTTCCCTTCACCTCATCCCCTTTGTGGAAAAACGTGTGTGCCACCACAAAATGGGCAATGAGGTAGCAGGTGAGAGGCAAGGACCCCTGGGGTCCCTGTCCCCGGGGACCAGGCACCCCCACCCTGTCAGAGCAGCAGTTCTGCTTCTCCTGGGACCATGCTCATGGCTTTCTCTTCCCGGTGACTCCTTGAAGCCAGACGGTTGGTTTTGGGGATCTTGGCTCTTGGTAATGAATTAACATCTTGGGCAGGGAGAGAAGGGGAATGCTCCCTTCAATCCAGCTAGCACAGGACAGGAGCCTGAGACCTGCCCAAGTCCCCGGGACAGATGGACAGCTTGCTGGATGTGTGTCTGGGGAGCAGGGTGGAGTTGCCTATCACTGCTCCAACTTGCTTTAAGACTTGTGCTGAAAACTGCTTTGGGGAGGGTGGGGAGAAATTACGATGTCTCTTCTAATACAAATCGAAGCCCCAGTAATAGTTGCTGCAGATGGCCTTGGGAGTGTCTGTGGCTGGCGTTCTCCGGAGCATCTGTTGTGTCCTTACTGTAAGGCGAACTCCGCCGTAGCAGCCCGTGCCGAAAGGGGGAGATGACCAATTTGGTCAGAAGGCCAGCACTGCAAGATACTGTATTTTTAAACCCCAGCATTCTTGGGTGGTGTCATCTGATGCTTCGTGCCTCTTTTAAATTTGTGACCTTCTACAAGTGGCTTTTAAAAAAAAAAAAGGGCAAGCTGCCTTGCCTTCCCAGTGTCATAGTTTTCAGTGTATAAGTGTTTATTATAATTTCTCTGTTTGGGCATTGCTACGAATTCCAAATCGGAACATCTCTGAGAAGCTCAAACTTTGGCTACATTGAAAAAAATCCAAAGTCCCGCGTGTAAAGAGATCACAACCCTCTTAGCCTTTCCTTCACTGGTTAAATGTTTCTGCCCCCCCCATCCTCCCCCGAAGTATAGGGACAAGGTCTCTAATGAGAAGCGGCTACTAAATCTTGTGGCGTTCAGCTGCCCTTGCCCCCTCGCCTGCCCTGTGCCATCCCCGCTCCACCCAGCGCAGTCACTCAGTGCCGGGAACTAGGGCTGCGCTTCTCCCTAAAGGCATCTCAGTCACGGCTGACCAGAGAACACAAATGGTTGTACAGAGTATTTTGTGGTGTATTTCTGAATGAAAGCTCTACTGTTAGTCTAAAAACACACATAGCTTGTATTCAAGGAGAGAGCCCTTTGCTTCTGTATTGGGGGGGGGGCTCTTTGACTGTAACATTTGAGAGATGTGCCGTGAGTTTGAGGTCTTTTTCCTGCAGATATGTCCAGTTCTTTTGTTTCAACAATGTGCAGGAACTTACTGTACTTGGCAGTGGTCAAGCAAGTGCAGGGCAGTCCCTTGTGGCAGATGAATGCATAGGTGATAAATACTGTCCTGCCAGCGTAGACGTAGAGATCCGCGGGTGTGCTGTGACCAAGGTGGGCGCTGAACCTGAACAGGAGCAGCAAGTGACAAGTCCTTAACAGCTCTGTGCCCACTTGACCAGCAAGCGGTTTCCCAGCTGGGAAGCCAAGACCTGTTGGCACAGGTCTTTGTTCAATGGTGTAGCCCTTGCAAAGATGGAAGCGCTTGCCGCTCGGTGGTGCGGAGGAGGCAGCTGTGTTTGCTTCTTCGGCTGGATTGTGGTGGGGCTTCAGGGAAGTATGTGTTTACTACTTTTCTTTCAGCAACAAAATGCCAGATAGCTGAAATGTAGTCTACAGACCCTGGTACGGGCTGTACCAGCGGGGAGCTGGAATACGGGTCAAGCACGTATGTGGGTTGGATGGTGGGTGCTCCCAGAGGAAGCCAGTGGGCCTGTGTGGGAAGACTGGTACTCGTTAGTAAGGGCATCTCCCCTCTATGTGCTTGTCTCACAGGTGAGTTGATGCCGTTCGCTTCAGGTGGAAATAGCCACTTCCTGTAGCTGTTTGGGTCAGAAGTGACTTGGGTACAGCTCCAAGTGGGGTCTGGTCATCTTCCGTAGCTGCCGGTAGGAAGAGCTGCAGCTTGGTGGGGTTTCAGGGTATGACCCCAGGCTGCTTCAGTGGGGGAGATGGGCCTGCTGCCCCTCATCTCTCCTTGGTCTCTGCTGCAGAGACCCACCTTCCCTCAGTGTGGCCTCTCTGGTGTGCTCCCTGATGTTTCTGGGGTTCTCTCGCTTCTGGCTGGGAGACTGGGGGCTGGCGTGAGGGAGTGCCCCTCTGCCTGTGGAAAGGGTTGGGGCAGAGAGCCCAAGGCCTTGTTTTCTGTCCTGGAAACAAGCGTCTGTCTTCAGCTGGTTGTATGGTGGGAGAAGCAACAGCCCACAGGCTATGGCGTGGCAGTGGTCCCCTTGTCCCAGCTGTCACTCCAGCCGTGCCCAAGCAGGCTGCAGGGCTTGCTGCTCTACCTACTGAGCTGTGCCAGGGCCAAAAGCTGGGCAACGACAAGGGGAATGTGAGCTTGGATTTCTCCACCAACCTCCTTCAGAACTGCTTGAGGTGACGTTGGATGGTCTGGGGTGGGAGCTGGGCTGTAATGCGGAGGTGGTGGTGCTTTTCCCCTGGTGCTGCTGTCTGGGAGGAGCACCTGGAGCACACTCTGTCATCTGACTTACAGGCACAGCCTGGTTTGTGTATCAGCTCCAGGATTATAAGGAAACACCAGGTATGGGGTAAGCGAAGCTGAAGGCTGTGGGGAGCTGGTGAGGTGCTAACGATGTTCCTCTTGATTATCTGAGAGCTTCAGAAGGGTTCTGCTGGGCTGGTCACTCCGTGGGCATCTTTAGCCTCCATGGAGGTGACACACAGCTTGGACTGTACGGTGGAGGAGCTGCTCGCTCCAGGATGCTGCTGGTGAGGGTGTAGACTGCAGCCTGGTGGAGTGAGGACTGTGGCAGGAGAGTCCACACACAGCCCATCCCCAGCTTAGTCCTGGTCGGCAACACGTTTCCCTGTTGGGGGCCTGTTTTCCTCTGCGTGGTATCGAGGTGACATTGTTCTTTTTTCAAAGATCAGCACTACTAAGATTTATGAAGGGAAAACACGGAGGGAGTAGGTATTTATAGCATTTCCATAAACAGTCTCTTTAAACGAATGCAGTCACTTAACTTGGTCTTCCAGGAGTGTGGTTTTGTTTAACCAGTGTAAGACTTCTTTTAAAATTTCTCCAGTGCTCTAAAGACAGTCATTCTTTCCGAGCAAAAGGTGACATCTTCACGTGGATTCCTCATCTTGTCTAGACGGAAATATCTTCCTGTTGATTAATAAAATTTGGGTACCTTTCTCATCTGCGCCTCTAACCAATGCAAGGTATCTTGCCCTTCAGTCTGCTTCTATACATGCCAAATACGGATTTGGGGAGGCCTGCGTGCTGCAGCCGTGGCCCTAAAGGCTAGAAACACTTTGTTTCAGCAGAAAACAAAAAGGTCTGAAGTGATTGCTGTGAACCATGAAATCAATAAAGATCTGTATTGTCTTCAGTAGCAGTTGTAACTGGGCATCGTTTTTACTTGGACTCTCTACAAATAAAACATCCTGCAGTTCATTATAGTTTCAACCTTGAAGTGTTCTGCGAGCTGATGAAAATCAGAAGTCGGGCCGCTTGGAATGTGGCTGTTCCAGTTCCCTTTGCTATTGGAAACTGCCTCTAAATGCAGTCCTCCTGCCACCTGTGAGACCCGGTGGCAAACACCAGCCGAAAGACGTGGGACCAAAATCCCTGAGGGGCTAATGCAACTGGTGGTGGTTCTCGCTTGCTGCGAGATTATTGGCTTGGCTCATTTAAAAGACAAATGAGCTTGTCTTGTAGTAGGAGAGATTATTTCAGAGCGTGTTGCTTTATGCAGGAGGAAATGAGGTCATTTCTTCAGATCTTGGTGTGGAGAAGGCCGGGGGGGGGGGGACATGCATGGAGCGGGAAGGCAATAGCCCTGCCAGTGTGGCTGAGGGCAGCCTGACTTGCCTTCGCACCCAGCTGGGGCTTGGAGCCTTGGAAGTGATTTAACAAAAACGGGGATGGCTTGAATAGGTCCTTGAAGTCACTGGAACGATTAGAAATACCGGGCTGTATGGAATCAGCGATAGCAACAGAATAACCGGGCGCTTCATGCTAGAGGCACGCTTGAGGGCAATTATGATATTTAAATCTAAAACCAAATACCTCGGCTATGATCTTGGCGGTGCTGCCAGGTACTGAGCAGGTAAGCGCAGCCTGGTGGCGTCTGAACAGGGCTCTCTCAAGGCAGTGCTGGATTTAATATTCTTCTATGACTCCTGCATTTAGTCTTCCCAGATGCCAATGCGTGGTTCCCTGGAAGGGGAGAATCACAGCGTGCCCAGCTGGTTTGGGGGTGAGGAGGGCTCTCCAGGCTAAGGCTCTGAAAACAGCTCTTCTGCCCGGGGCTGCGTCAGTGGGTATCGCCCAAGCCCCTGAGGGCAGCAGGTAATGCCATGTGAAGACGCCAATTTGGAAACATGCTGCTTTCTAAAAATAATCATGTGAGGAAGACTATAAACAGCCAGCCCTCCCCCAAAAATCAATCATCCACAGCACAGTTGTGAATGCTTAACAGCTTGCTTAAATAAGCCTGAGCAGATCCTATGAGCAGGAAGAGTCTAGTGCTGCAAAGCTGGAAGCTTAAGCAAAACTTACACGTTTTCTTGTTCTTCCGTACCCTTTTGGAGCGTGGCTGATGTTCACAAGCAAACTTAGCTGATGGTGCTGCAGACTAAGGTGTGTACCTGCTCCAGTGCCCCTATGGATTATAGTCCTACATCATAGCACAAGCTGATTTTAAAATATAATTTTAAAATTTGACCTGCAGCGACTCGAGCGGGTTCATACCACGTGGAGCTGTAGCCCTTTGAGGGGTACGTCAACAACCAGAACACTTGTAACTGGTAGGACCGGCCTCTGAGCCATGAGGATGTGCTGCCTGCTGGGTTGGTCCAGTAACACCTCTCCTACAGAAACAGCAGGGATGCTCTTGGCTTCCTCAACATCTTCTCTCTTCCCACAGATGCAAGAAATGCTGGAACTTAGCTCAGAGTTGTACTGAGGGAGAAGGGCGGATTGTTCTAGGTGGGCTTACTCCCCCTTTTGCTTTCGAAACCCATTTGAGGTAAGGTGTGGTTTCTGGGCTTGCTGCACGGTCAAAAGTCCCTGTTTTCTGGTTGCAGAAAGCTTCAGTGGGGTTAATTTGTAATTGCACTGATCAAAGTATCTGCAGTTCTTCAAGGCTTCTGATCTTTTTGTGTTTCTTTCCTTTGCAATGGTTCTTAGAGCCATAAACTTGTTTTCATAGCTCACATAGACAACCCCTTGGACCACATGTACGTTAACAGGGGCATTTTTTTTGTTGGTGCGATGCGATTCCCTTCTAGCAAAATCTGTGATGCTCTTCAGCTGCGCCGAATGGCATGAAGGCATTCCCAGGAACAAGACAAGGGGATGCTGCAGTTTCCCCCTGTAAATAGAGCAGCGCGAGCGGTGTTTGTACTGTCTGCTGGGAGGCGGAAGGATGAATTTGAATCTGGCTTATTGACCCTGAACACCACCGATCTTTCCCAGGAAACTGCTGCCTTTCTGTGCCGCTGTGCTGCCCTCCCCTTGTTTTGCCTGGCTGCGGCGTTCGATATCAGATAGCAATTGATTTACTTTCCCCATTTACATTGCAGCCCTGCGGGTGTAAACAGCAGCTGGGAAACTTGAGCTGCGCTGCTGGTAAACACGTCGGCAGAACCACCGCGCCCTCCCCTCGGCTCAGCTCCCAGCAGGACGGTGTCGCGGGCTCACGGGTGGGTGGCAGGGGAACGCCAGGCGGCTGGTGGGCCGGGCTGGGCGCTCTCCTGGGGAAGAAGAGAGGCCGTGCGGAGTAGGGAGACAAGGGATTTAACTGGAGGGCCATACAGCCAAGCTGTCCTCCAAACACTGACAGTTTGGGTGGCCCTTCCTTCTCCTAGGTAATAGCCGCTGTAGCGCCCCGGTACAGTAATGCAAGGCAGCACGGGCGTCCTGTGTTATGGTGGTGCAGCCGCAGCTTAGCAAGGGGTGCTTCTGCGACCGCTCTCTTCAGCTTGCTCCTACGCTGCTCTGGGATGAGCTGCGCGAGGCCAGGCATGAGACTTGGCCTAGGAGTTTCTGTAGCTATTTAAGATGGTGCGCTCTGGTCAGACAGCCCTGGCAGAGGGGCTGTGGGCACCCCTCAGCCGTGGGGGGCTGCCTCCTCTGTGACTGGCAGGGCTCTTCCTGCCCACGGCTCCGCTCCGGAGGGCAGCCAAAAGCAGCCCTTTGGCCCGAGCAGCCAAAGATGTGGGCTGCTCTCCAGTGCATGTCAGAGTTGAACTTTTTCCTCCGTCTTCAGCGGTGGTGTCCTGCCTGAGCAGGTGTTGGTGGCAGATGAACCATTTCAGCACGTGGCCGAGAGGCCGTTCAGCCGTACAGCCAGGGGCGCTCGCTGGGATGGGGCAAAGCTCCAGTGAGGAATGCTGTACCTGTGTAGCATGCTGTGCTCTGTGTCGGGTAGGGGTAGTCAAGATTTCTGCTGTAAGGGCAAGGAGCAGGCAGGCATCCGAAACAAGGCAAGTTTTAACTTGCTCAGATCTACAGTACACCTAAGGAGGCTTTTGGGGATGTCCTGCAGAGAACACGGGGAAGGAGAGGGAGCGATCATGCGGTGTCTGTTGCTTAACGCCTCCATGTCTCCTGCTGTGCCGGCCGTTTGTACATTGACACAAGGAACCAGATTCTGTAAAGCGACATCCCATGGGCCAAGGTCAGCTCTGGGGTGCAGCTCAACCCACGCTTGCACGAGTGGTGCCATCTAATCTGGTACCTCTGAAAGAGGCATCCCAGTGGTGAGCTGGACTTGCTTGGAGATGCTGAACACTTCCGAGCTGGTGCTGCTTGAGCACCCGCACAGATCCTGCTGCTGTTGTGAGAGTAGGGGCTTCCCCTCTGCGTGGGCAAGGGGACGAAGTGGGACTGCAGGTCGGATGTGAATGCCTCTGCCCTTTTAGTTGTCCGTTAGTGAGGACCTTGCAGTGCAGTTGTGCAGTATTTACATGACCGAGTAAGTATGGGATGAAGGATGCGTGTAGCTGTGTTTTGGCATGTAAATTTGCCAAGTTGAAGCACTTGCATCTAACACTTTAGGAAATTATTGTAGGTGTTTTTTTTTTTTAAAGTGCATGGTGAGTTCCTGTCCTGGCTTGGGGACACAGCAGCTGTGGGCTCAGGCTGCCTTGGGTGGTTTACACGGCATGTGTCGGCACTGGGGACTGATCAAGCTGAAAAATAACCCCATCCCCAGACGTATTGGCCTGTCCTGGTTATTTTTCAGCTATGTGGTTCCCTACGGCAAGTCCCTCCTGTAGCCATGGGGGCTGTGTGTCAGGGGGTGGGGGTGAGCTGTCAGGACAGGTCCCACTCTCGTGGCTATCAGGACACTGCTCAATTTGTGCTGGACTTGGGGCACTGGGAGGAACTGGTATGGGTTTTGTGCCTTCCTGATCCCCTGTTCAGATTCACACTGAAAGGCAGCTTGGTGGGCAACGCCGCTGTAGGCTCCTTAGTTCTCCTGTAGCAGTAGCACCGTTGCAGTGCTGCTCAGCATCTTTGGGCTTATAAATGCTTTTGGAAACGGAGATCTCCTTCCCTCTAACCCTCTCCTTTTAGTTCTGTCTTTGAAGTGGAACATTAGCTGTTAATATGGTAAATATTAGGATGCGTCAATACAGGCACGTGTAAATACTGTCAATAAGGCACATGGTGTGGCTCTGTGATTTCCCCGCAGGGAATATGACCGGGCTCCCAGGGATGCTCGGATGTGGCTCTGACCCCACTGGAGACTGTGAGGCAGCTGGGACACCCCTCCTGGGCACCCCGCGAGCGTGGGCAACCTCCGCTCAGGCGGAGGGACCCCTCTGCGGAGGAAAAAGAGCTACCGGGAGGCCCATGTCCTGTGAAACACCCCTTCCCATACCTGCAATCAATTCGGATCAGGTTCGTTTGATACCTCTCAGTTAATTGTGACGAAACCATGCGGGGAACGGAAGGCACCCTGTGGTGGGCTGAGCCAGAATTGGTTGTGTCCGGTTGCCCCGAAAGATGAAAATGTCTGTCAGGTACCCTGCTGCGCGTTCCCCGGGGCGTGCAGGCAGGGCAGGTTTGGGGGTGGAAGGTCGTGTTGGGCAGCAGCAGATGCCTCTGCCCGCTCTCACGGTCCCCAGGGAGTCAAAGGATTCCCGACAGAGCACAGAGACTGGTCTGTAATCTGGTACTTAATTTGTTAATGCGCTGGTGGCTACTTTGGGGATGGAAATGGTAAAGTTTAAAGTCTTTCTGTATTGTTTAATGAAAATGGTCTGTATCTATATCTGCATGTATATATCTATCGCTGTGTCAGCAGGTTTTGGGGAGGTTACGTATGCGCCTGGGAGGTAGGAGCTTGGAATTTGAGGTGCAAAACTTTACTGAGATCAGGGAATATGGGCTGGTGGAGGGAACCCAAGGGAATGACAGCCCCTGCAGTCATCAAAGCTGCACTAGGGAAACACTTAGAAACTGGGTTTGGGTTTGTACAGCCCGTCTGTGTCACTGGCTGGGGAGGTGTATGGGTCTGTGCTGGTCTCTGTCAGCATCTGGGCGGATCTGTGCATGGGGGAACGGTGAGCATGGGTTTTCAATTTGAAGGACAGAACCCCTTTGCTGGAGACTGAGCTCCTGGGAGCAGGAACCAGGGAGAGTGACAGCCCTGCCACCGGCAGAGCTTCCCACACCGTTGTGCTGTAGTGATGCTGTAGGGATGCTTGGTTTGTCATTGGCGATGTGGGGAAAGGACTGCCCTGTGAACACACCCCGGTAACGTGCTAACTCACCGACGCCAGGAGCAAGGGAATGCCGTTCCCTTTCAATACGTAAGGTACAATTCGGGCGGGCTGACCTGGCCCTCCGTGATCCAGAGGGGTGATGGAGCTGATCTGCTCATAGCCTGGAGCAGCAAAGCTCCCTACCCAACCTGCAGGACCAAAGCACAGCTGAGCACCAACACTGAGACACCAAGGCAAGGGCAGGGGAATCTCTGCAGGCGCTGCCTGGACGGCACAGGGTCACCCTGAAAGCTGCAGCAGCCCTGATCCTGCAGCTCCCGTCCGGGGCAGTGGGGCTGTAGGGCTCAGCACACCCTGGCCACGCAGACCTACCACCCCTCTGCGAGGAACCTGGCAGCAGCACTAAGTCTCCTGCTCCGGGAATGTGGCCCTTCCAGGAGGTATAATGGGTGGCTGGGGCAGTGCCGTGCGAGGAGAGAGGATGGTGTGAGCCCCTCTGGTTATGTCTTGGAGTGGAGCAACGTTATGTGTGGTAAAGCTCCCCTGCACACCCATGAAGGGGCTCAGAGACGATAACAGGAGGGGGAGCCCAAATCGTGCCCTGCTGGGCTACTCCTGGGGCCATCGGCCCCTCACAAATCCAGAGCGTGGACAAGGAGGGACACCCAATGGCAGGTGGGACCCCAAGTCAAGGACCCCTGAGCACCGAACACCCTGTCCAGGCCTTTCCTAGGGTTGTCCCAGCAGAGCCTCAGCCCTGGTGTCCAGGCATGACACCCATCACCAGGAGCCATGGGGAGCAGCTCTCCAGATGACCTTTTGGACTAAGGAGGTTGCTGCCAAGGGCTGGGACACATTATGGGGTGCAGGGGAAAAGCAGTTGGGGATCGCGCAGGACTTGGTGGGATATTTAGGGGAGGAACGAAAGGTGGGACAAGAAAGGGGATTTGGTGATTTAGGGAGGAACAAGAGTGGGAAATGCAGGGGTAAGGGCACAAAAGGGGTCAGTTGTGTAGGTAGTTGGCTGGTCAGCGCGGTTTTCTGGCCGTGCCCTGCCCAGAGCAGTCTGTCCTCTCTTGGCAGCAGCCGGAGCAGGACTTTGGCTTCAGGCGCTTGTACGTCCAGGAACTGGGCAGACTGAGTGCCTGAGCACAGCTGCTGCAGGATCCACCTTTGTATGTGTATCGTCACTAACGGACTTCCACCCTGTCAAGCCAGAGACAGGAGCAGGATGAGGCCATTGCCGCTGTGCGTGTTCACGTGGGTGCTCTTCTACAACCTGTGTGGCTGGCCACGTAGGTGTACGTACACGTAGTGGACATGGGTGCTCTGTGTGCCTGCTGGGAACGCATCTTCAGCCTCACCACTGGTTGGACCTGGGGACGTGGAGCAGCAGCAGCCTCGCCGCTCTTGGGCTGTTCCATCCAGATGATGTATTTTCCTCTAACGCTAGGTTTTTAAAGTATCTCACAAACGTTCGTTCCTACCATCAGCATCTAACAAACTTTGTGGCTTCTTTCCGTTTTTATAGGAAAAAAACACCACCCTGGTCCAGACACTGAAACTTGTCAACCGATGGGACAAAGAGCTGAGACACTTGGCTGTACTAGGACACTAAAACATAGGGTTTAGCCAAAGAAAATTTCCCCAGCGTGGAGGCTTACACCTGCCAAACCCTGTAGCATTCTTGGGAGGCTTTTCTATACCTCTCCTCCATTTCCAGCCTTTCATGTATCATGGTATTCCTTTTGACTTCTTTTGCAAGCTAGCTCTGGCTCTGCCTTCCGCTTCCCCTTATGCTTTGGTTTGGGTTTCCCAGTGGGAGCTGCTGGCTGTAGGCTGTTTCTGCATTTCTGCCTCCAGCTTCTGCTTGGAGGCTCCTCTTGGATGTTGTGACTGACCTGCTTTTTCTTTCTCTTTCACTGTATCTTTCTCTCTCCCCAATCTGTCTCTCGCATCCTCCCTTCTTCCCACCTCCGTTACTGCAGGTTCATCATGCCTAGTGGCATATAAAAAGACTCCACCTCCTGTCCCACCTCGGACCACATCCAAGCCGTTCATCTCTGTCACTGTGCAGAGCAGCACTGAATCGGCGCAGGACACCTACCTGGACAGCCAGGACCACAAGAGTGAGGTGACCAGTCAGTCGGGACTCAGCAATTCTTCGGACAGCTTGGACAGCACTAGGACACCCAGTGTGACGAGGGGGAGCGTCGTGACTCCAGCGAGAGAGACTCCAGAGTTACCCCAGAAAAATGCAACTTTGAAAAGTGATAAAGGGACTCTGACTAGCGAAGAGCCTAAAGTGGAGAATATCCCCAAAAGAAAGCTGTCGTCTATAGGAATACAAGTATGGAATAGTTTGTTCTCCTTTGTCCTAAGGAATGTCCTTACCCTATCCATTTAGCGTGTGCATTTTGTGTGACCAGGTGTGCATCTGAACTCGCTTAGAATAGCAAGAGAAACTAACTGCCTTGTCAGCCTAACTTCCTGTGTTCCCAGGGGTGAAATGCAGCAGAGGCTTTCCATAACAGACCAGAAATGACTAAGTTCTTCTAGTACAAAATTAAAAAGTTTCATAAAGCAGTGGGACCGTGTTAACTGGGTGAGTCCCCCTGAAGATGCCTTTTGCCGTTGGTATCCCTGTGCTCTGTACTGTGTATTACTTAACATCGACCTGCTCCTTGTCCGTCGTGGTTCTAGAGACCACTTTCTTCTGAGAGGTGGGCCCTTCGACTTGACATCCACGTAGTGTGGGCTGCTGCAGTGCCAAATGATCCCAGGGCTGTAGGAAGGGGGGAGCAATTCCTTGCTGTCCGCCATTCCCAGCAGGTGGCTGCTTCTCTTGCTGGAAGCATTTAACTCTGTGAGAATCAATGGAAATAAGCTGTTGGTGTAGTCAAATATTTGAGAACCCATTGAGTAGTGTAAACCCGTGCTTTATTCAGCAAAGCTTAAGTTACCTGCCATTGTCCACTCTTCTGGTGGACAGATTGCAGACGGTTACGGACGGCTGACTGCCGCAAGCAAACTTGGTCTGTCCCAAAGTGCTGGTTCCTGCAGAGAGGAACGTGAGCACTTGGGCGAGTCCAAATGCAGGATCTGGGCTTTGACCCACCACGTGTGTGTGTGTGTGCGCGCGCTGAATAAGTGCTCCACTGGCTTTCCAGAAAGGCTGGCTGGCCAGTTAGGTACGTGTGATAGCGAAGGCTTTTCTGCAGGGCTAGTGGGGCGAAACACGTGCTGAAGGGGCAGCAAGGCAAGAGAACTTGCATTGGAGAGGCTGACTGCATTCCTCTCCTCTTCCTTTTCTGAGCTGGTTCCCAAGCCGCCTGCCCCAGAGCCTGGATTTCCTTCCTAAAACCTTCTAACCCTCTTATCCAGAGCTGTGGAGGGTGTCAGTCCCGGGGAGAGAGGAAGCTGGGCTTTGCTGTCGGTCTTAAATCAGATCGCTGCCATCTCTTGGCCTTGGCCCATGTCAGATGCCACACATGCAGCTGCTCCTTCAGGGGGACGCAGCCCTTCCCCGGTGTGCCGCAGCCATGCAAACAGCGGTGGACGGCAGCGCCATCTCTTAGAGCAGACACCTGGCGGGATACGGTCCTGATGCCCCAGTGGGGGCAGCCCCGAGCAGCAGCCTCGTGCCTCTCCTAAGAGGACCCCTCCGGTTGGCGTGTGGTGTCAGCATGCTGTGTGTGTGTGCAGCACTCCTGGTCTACTAATGTGAATTCCAGCAGCAAGTTCTTGTGTCTGTTTTTGTCTGTATTTTTTTCGTTTAATAAGGTTGACTGCCTTCAGCCAGTGGCAAAAGAGGAGCCTCCTCCACCAGCCACCAAATTCCAGTCCATCGGGGTACAGGTAGAGGACGAGTGGCGGTAAGTGAAAGACGCAAGCTTTTGTAGTTTCCTTTCTTTTAAATTGCGCTTCCCCCACTTTTGCTTAGGCCTTTTCCCCTTCTTTGTTCCAATATGAGTGGTGTTGAATGGGGGCCCATGGAGAGCTCTTCCTCCACAGCACACACCCACTGCAAAAAACTCTTGTTCTGCAAACAGCCAAATCGATGGGAGTTTGAAATTTAGAGAAAAAAAAAAAAAAGCCCAAGATGTAATTATAGATGTGCGTCAGTCCTCTCGTCTGAACGGCCTATTGCAGTAAGCAGGCAACCTTATAATTCTGTCTGTCTGAATGTGTGGCGTGTGTTTGTGTGTGAGGAGGGGCAGGGCGGGCAGGGTGAGGCTCAGCTGCAGGCGGAATAACCAAATGCGTTTCACTGTCTGCGTGAGGCCAGCCAGGTCGAGTTCTGCTATTTAATTTCTGCTTTTTTTTTTTTTTGGTCTCTCTAGAAACAGCCACTCTCGCAGCATGTCCTCCAAACAGGACACAGACTCTGACACGCAGGAACCTAGTAACTCTAGCTGTAAATCATCTGAGAGAAGCCTCGCTGAGTGCCCCCAACACAACAACTCCGTTGGTGTTGATGCCACTACCAGGCAACCAGCCAAGCCCTCACAGATTAAGAGAAACCTCTCCTATGGAGAAAACAATGACCCAGCCCTGGAGCCTTCCTCTCTCCCTCCTCCTGACCCCTGGCTTGAGACGTCCTCCACCTCGCCATCAGAACCCACGCAGCCAGGGGCCTGCCGGCGGGATGGGTACTGGTTTCTGAAGCTGCTGCAGGCAGAAACAGAGCGGTTAGAAGGCTGGTGCCGCCAGATGGACCAGGAGACCAAAGAGAACAATCTCTCTGAAGAAGGTAGGTATGGTCAGCCTTCGGACACGAGACTGGAGCAGCCTAGCGGCTCCTCCCTCCCGAAAGAGTTGTGACCAAGTATTGAATCAGGTTTCTGCAGTTAAATTGCTGATAGCCTACGGAGAGACAGAATGTGGAGATGAGTATGGGACAAGGAACGGGTTTGGTTTTTTTTTTTTTTCCTCTCCTCTAGCGTAATACTGTGATGCAGCATGGAAGACTTTCGGGGATGGTGCAGCTTCTGACCATTCAAAACTGCTAACAGCTTAAATGGATTGCTTTCGGGGAGGCTGTGGGATCTTTCTCCCTGCCTAACCCGTTGTACTCCGGCGGGCAGGTGGAAGTTTAGTTGGCAGCGGGGCAGAATGAACATGACTTCTGAGCTGCTTTGATCTGTTGAGTCGGTACACTTGTCCTCACGGCAAAGAGGAGGTTTCTTCATATGGGAAAGCTTCCCTGAATTTGTGCTAAATACCCCAGAAGCGCGTGCACAGGGAATACAAGGCCGCTTGGTTTTACTGGGTTCCGTCCCAATTAGGCTTGTTCCGTTATTTTCAAATGAGTTGGCAAAACCTGTGCTGCTTGCAGATGGTGTGTACAGAGTGACAGAAGTAGGTGACTAGGCTGCAGAGGGCAGGATCTTTGGTTTGAGTCTGGCTGATGATGACTTTTTTTTTTTGATACCTGCGAAAGGTGAAATAATGGTGAGACTCAGTCGTAGCTCGCTGTCACGGCTAGGGCTCGGGGGAGCTCATCTCTAATCCTATTGCACTAAGATGCCGCGCTAGCTGCAAACCGGACAGGCAGTGCCAGGGCTCTCCCTGCCTTGGGGGATGCCCTTGTTTCGCTTGTGGCAAGAAAAGACACCAAGACCAGTGTGGCATTGTATCTGTGACCTCCAAGAGCAGTTTCCTAGTAGGTTCTGTAACAGAGAACCTGGTGAGTACAGAAGGGCGCCCAGTTTACGCTTGTCCCACCAAGATCTATAAACAGGAGGTGCAGCAGCAGACCAGGGAGGAGAAGGGGAATCAGTTCATCCCTGTTCATGGTGCAGTTGCACGCGCTGTGCGTCTCTCAACCCTACCTTTGGAAGGGAAAAGCCTGTACGGTGTTTTTTCCGTTAATGGGCAGAGGAACGTTGCCATACCCAGAGGCTTCTTGAAAAACCCACTAAGAGCAGCATAAAGTCCTGGGTTATTAAAAGCCCCAGCCTGCCAGCAAATCCCTTCCTAGTAAATGGAAGTTGGAGACGGTTCTCCTGCCCCTTGCTGCCTTCACCTTGTGCACGAGTGGAAGAGCCGGTTGTGATCTGCCGGCAGATCTGTTCGCTGAGACTGCACTGGCGGCATGTCTGATGGGCTGAAGGCAGTTTACGTTTTGCAGTTTCTGCAAACTCTGATGTAGTGTTCTCGTTCTGGCCTGCTTTTGACCTGCTCTAGAAGGAGCAGTAAGAGGTGGCAAAGACACCTGTAGATTCGAGTTTCAATACTTCTCTTCCTGAGAGCAGTTAACTTCCTTGGGGGGGGTCTCTGAAACTCCTTTTCTAATGAATCAAGAGTGATTCTTTGCTCCAGAAACACCTGAGTTCATTGCTGCATTTCATATTCTGTTCAACTGAGGTCTTTTTCTTTTATTTTTCTCCCCCCTAGTCTTAGGAAAAGTCCTGAGCGCAGTGGGCAGTGCACAGTTACTAATGTCACAGAAGTTCCAGCAATTCCACGGCCTCTGTGAACAAAACTTGGTGAGTCTGGATCTCTTTCTCCTGATTTTGGGGAGGGGAGGTGTATCTATTTCAACGGCGCGACGGGAATGTGATCGGGTGTTCTACAGCCTACTGTCACTGTAAAAATGAAAGCCAATGCAGCGGTAGCCTACAGCCTGAGCACCGTGCCAGGACGGATAAATGCCGACTTAAAACAGCAGCTGAGCAGTGGGAGGCTGGGCACTTCACCCTCCCTTCTGAATAGGCAGTTCTCGGGCTGCGCTCCGCTCAAGGCGGGTGTTCGCAATTCCTTTCGGTGCTTCCATGAGGACGTTTGAACCGCTGATCGGGGCGCGCTGAGCACACCAAATCTCTCTGTGGGCCTGAATGGTCAAGCAGCCATACTGCTCCGTGTCCTGGAAACTACCTCTTTCCTGTTACTTCTAAAGGGCTTTTTGAGGTGAACCACCGAGGTTTTGTCAAAGAGGGGGGAATGTTTGAAAAGCCTGCCGTTCTTCCGCACACGTGCTTGGTTTGCACGTAGATTATGTGGATGGTAAAACCGTCCCAACAGGATTGTCCCTCGTTCGCTCCCTCACCAAGCGCTGTTTGAATCGGATCCCTTCAAATGTAGTGCGAGGGTTTGCCCTCGCTGAGAGCGGAACGGGGCTAACGTGGGGATGGGTGGCGACCCCTGTTTTGGTTTTCCCCCCAAGCTTTATCGTGGTATGGATTTTTTTTTTTTTTGCAAACTTCCTCAGAGGTGATTTCCCCTTTACTTGGCGGGGAAAAAAACCTTAGAGAAGCTCGTGAAGGAGGAGGGGAAGGGGTGAGGCGCTGAGCGTCCACTTGCTCATCTCTGGCTGCTGAGGGCTGAGAGGTCACAGCGACACCAGTAGCTGCCAGGCTTTGCGCTGGGGTCTCCCTTTTTGACGCTTTGTGCTGAGTTGCTCAGATCTGATCCCGTGCTTTCCTGAGGCAATCCGGGCCTGCGATGGCAGTTCAGATGTCTCAGAAACCGGGAAAACTCTGTTCTTGGGAGAAACTGAAGCGACTTAAAATTTTGCAACCCAGCCTGAGAAATACTGATACTTTCAGATTGTTTGGGGCGGGGGGGAATGTAGCAAAGTCGTTTTGCTCGTGAAAGCTCTGTTGGCTTCTTTGGATTGCCGTACGCTGGCGTGCAAGTACTCCAGGTGTCAGAGCTGTGCCGTGCATTGTGTTGTGTCCATTTCCCTTATTCCCCACCGTGAAATCGGGATCTCTGTGTAAGAAACCAGCGTCCTACCTCTGAATCGCGTGCTGGGGACCTTTTGGTTGGAGGTTCCTGTTGTGGGATTAGCACTAGCTGGGGCGTGGGGGGAGGAGCGTTGGGGAGAACGGGAGCTATGGCTTTCTGCTACGGAGAGTGTCTCTCTCCAGGATTCTTCATCAGGCTCCTCCAGGAGAAATACAGTCAGGATCTCTGCTTCCTGATCTTTGCAGACATAGTTTTGACTGTAAATGATGGCATTGTGTCTCTGCCTATTTAGGGATGGTGTCTCCTGTGGGTTCTTGATGCTTCAGTTGTCAGGCAGGTAGACTTACGCAGGATGAATATGTAAGCTGTGCAGGCTGCTCTGCTTGTCAGGAGGGGTATATTCTTTCTGAAAGGTGTGTTTTTTTCTTTTTTTTTTTTATGCTTTCGCTTCTAGAACCCTAATGCCAATCCCAGACCCACAGCCCAGGACCTAGCCGGGTTTTGGGATCTCCTGCAGTTGTCCATTGAAGACATCAGCATGAAGTTTGATGAGCTGTACCACCTGAAAGCTAATAGCTGGCAATTGGCAGAGACACCGGAGAGAAAGGTGAGTGTGGGGCAGTTGGGAGCGGCCAGAGCACCTCACGGATGTTTCTGGATATCAGAGGTCTATTCGTGTCTGCAGAAACAAGATCTTTAAGGCTTTTAGCATCTTGTAGTTGTGCAGTGTTGTCACACAGCCTTGCGATGCACTGAGACCATTCCTCTTGAGTAACAGGGGAAACAATTTCGTACAAGGGGGGAAAAAGAGTTATGATGGAGAGAGACCGGGGCGACGAGCGGTGTGTTCTTTAAGCAGTGATACAGAGGCCTCTAGTGTTACAAGCGCTGTATGAATAGGTTTTAACTATTCTTGGTGTCTGAGGAGTATTAAAAAAAAAAAACACCGGCTGGAACCTTTTGAAAGCGCAGCAGGGGCTGTGTCCCTGGGCCAGGCTTCCCGACTAGGCATGAGGGTAGGAAGGAGGACGATGGCTCTGGGCAGGGCGACGTATTCAAATTTTGCAGTTCCAGATCAGTTTCAGTCTTCCTGCTGCCGGTGCTGGGCTCTGACCTGTAGCTGGGCCAGACATAGTCTGCAAACTCTGGTCCGCTTCACAGAAGGCCTCTGTACCATGAAATGTGAAATAGCACATTTCTAGAGATCGGGGAAGCTGATTTTTGATGAGTGTCTTGCTCGAGAACTGCTTCTTTCACCTGAGTCATCAATCTCATCGCTTAGTCCCTCGTGCAAGAAGAGTCCCCACCGTATCAGAGAGTAAACTTCTGTATGTGCATTTTTATTTTATGTTTGGGTTTTTTCCTTACTGTCTCCCTAAAGGAAGAGAAGAAACCACCCCCTCCAGTGCCAAAGAAGCCAGCCAAGTCCAAATCCCAACTGAACCGGGACAAAGCCTCTGACTCGGACAAGCAGCGCCAGGAAGCTCGCAAGCGTCTCATGGCAGCCAAGCGGGCCGCCTCTGTCCGGCAGAACTCGGCCACGGAGAGCGCAGATAGCATCGAGATCTACGTACCCGAGGCACAGACCCGTCTTTGAGCAAAGGGGCAGAGGAAGGAACCGTGTGGTTTTTATAAGTCATTAAAAAGGAAAAAAAAAAAAAAGGTTCTCTCTAAACTAGTGTGATTTATTCAGTCTAGAGACAATGAGCCATCCTTGAAAAGGGCTCCTGAGTTGGCTTTTTTCTCTCAGCTTTAAGTAATGAAGATTTTAAAAAAAGAAAAAAATACCCCTCGTTTTCTCACTGGCTGTGGTGTTGCTGAACGGACTGAACAGACTCCTGGAACCTCCAGCCCCTCGACTTGGAACTTCAGTCTTTTTACTCGTTCTATCTAATGAGAATTATTAGCTTGTTTACAAGAAGAGGACAAGAAAACATGAAGCCTTGAGCACTTGCCATGCTGTGTTCTTCCTCCTCCTCAGTTCCGTTCTCCCTTCTCATCCTTTATTTTTTCCCTCCTCCGGCTCCCTTTATCCCACCTTTTGCATGGCTTCGTTTACCGTGTTAGAAATAACCTCTCTTCCACAGAGCTCCCGAAGAGAACACCCATTCAGTGTGTACTACTGTTGCACTCTGCTAGCAAGCAGCCTTTCTTGGGGTTTGGTTTTTTTTGTTTGTTTTGTTTTCCTTTCGATGGGGATATTGGGGTGGGGGGAGGACGGGGTGGGCAGGGACAGGACAGCGGGTGCGTATTCCTCTGTTTTATTGAAGTGAGAGGATGAGACAGGGTCTGTGGAATGTAATTGCGGAGTCGTTGAAACGCAGCCCCGGAAGCAAATGTGCAATAAGCTGGCGAAGGGGGAAGGGACGGCGCTTGGCTGGCTGATCCCGGGAGAGCAGGACCCCACTCCAGGCACGGGAGGGGAGCGGAAGGACCACAGAGCAACTACAGGCACGATCACACATGCTTCACTTTGATTTTTCTCCTCTTCCCTTTGCAAAATTCTTTTCCTTGACTTGCTTGTTGAGAAAGAAGCTGCTACACTGGGGGGTGGGGGGGGTGTACCTGTTTCCAAGTGGGCTGGGGAAGGGGGAGGGCTTGGGGAGAGCGTGACGGTGTTTCGGGGTGGGAGGAGTGGGTTTTGTACAAAGAGGAAGGCACAGGCGGCCGGTGGTAGGCTGCCTGCCTGTATGTATGTGTACATATGCACATATACACTTAGCAGTACCTGTACATTTAATTCATACACACGTATACATGCCCATGCGCACAGTGCAGACGGTGTACTTAAAAGCACCTTGGTGAGAATGGGCATATGTATAGCATATATTTTTACATGTACGATATCTAGATGTGTGTAAAAGTGTGTGTAAAAATATATACCCTGTGTGTAATCAGATGACTATTTTTTGCTTATCTCCCTGCTCTCGGGGTAGAGGAAGGATTGCTAAATATTTTTTAGCCCATTTTCCCCTTCGTAGGTCTCCTTTTCCAGTCTGGCTTCTTGAAGCCAGAACTGCCGCCACCAAATTTTTTGCCACCTCCTCAAAATAAGCATCTGGCCCCATCCCGAGTGATCTTGCTGGGGATTTTTTTTTTTTTTGGGTTTTCTTTTTTTTGTTTGTTTCTTCACTTGCTTGAAGGAGTTGGGAGATTGTGTGCTACACTGATGGGGGTGGGGGTAGAATCCCACAGACGTTTCAGCGAGGGTGTTGGTGATCCAGAAGGCAAAAAAAAATAAATAAAAGTGAAATTCTGAATGATGTCTGAGTGACCATTGTATACTGTCCAGTGTTGTTCATGCGTAGCTGATCTTAGAGATTTCTGCCCACCTACCCTAAATTCTCAAATGTGGAATTAGATTCCCATAACGTAACTCAGATTCAGCGTTGGTCTCGATCTTTGTGGGTAGAGACACTGACCCGTTGGGTTGCACTGTCAGGTTTTTGGGGAGGATTGTAAAGATGCAGTTTTAGACATCTCTAGCATTGAAATGGGGAACGGTGATTTACTTTTATTTTTTATTTTTTTTTTATATTTACTCTTCAGAGACACTGACTTGTTGAGTTGCACTGTCAGGTTTTTAGGGAGGATTGTGAAGATGCAGTTTTCGACATCTCTAGCATTGAAATCGGGAATGGTGAATTTTTTTTTTATTTTTTTTTTTTAATATTTACTCTTCCGCAAGCGGCTGAGGCTGCTGCTGGGGCGCAGGCCTGGAAAGCTGCTTTTTTTTCCAGGGCTGGCAGGCTGTGGGCAGCAGCCCGGCTCCCTGAGGTGTCGAATGATCTTCTTCGCTCCCCGGGGCCGAGATGGCTCCTGGTCCTTGCTCAGGGGCTGTGCTCTGTGGCCATGGCCAGGAGGGACGGAGCGGGGTGCAAGGCCGGCCCTGTGCCGCCGGGTGCCGTGGGAGAGTGTGGGGCCCTTGCCTGACTCGCGTTTTGTTTCCCGCCACCTTGGAGGAGAAGAACGTAACAGCAGCGAGGACAGCGGGCTGACTTACCGTAGAAAAACAAAACAACAAACAACAAAAAAATAATAAATAAACAAATGCAGTTCTGAATTCACAGCTGCCTGCGGTCTCTTGCTCTGGGGGGTGGTGTCTGCGCTGGGGCCTTCAGCAGCGCCAAGATGGCTGACGGTGGGGGGGCGGGCGGGGCTGTGCAGGGATAGGTGTGTCTGGCAGAAGTCCCGCCCCTCCTGCAGCCCCATAGGCTGCGTGCCCAGGAAGTGGGGTGCTCTTGCAGGGGTGTGGTGCGCGGTGATTGGCTGGCAAGACCAGCCCCTGCCCCCGGTGGGTCACCTGTAAGTACAACAGGCCCCAGCACCCTTTCCGTGCTCTTTGTCTCTTTTATACCTGTAGCTTTATGACTCTCTATGTTTAATCTCTACAGCTTTATAAATGTACACATACAAATTGAAATAGATGTGCATGTATACAAGTATAGAAATATACCTCTGAGAAATACATATTTATACGCACCTTTATATAAATAATTCCATACACACATACATTGCATACAAATGTATGCATTGTTATACCTGGGCAGCACTTCTGGGGCCAAAGGAAGCGGGTGGCCAATCACGAGGCTGCCCGAGAACACGTGGGTATGATACAGCCAATCAGAGCTGTATGACGTCTAACAAAATGGCTGCTCCCCGGCGCAAAATGGCGGCTGAAACAAAATGGCTGCCCCCAGTGCGGATGGGGGGGGTGTGGGCCTTCTGTGTGAAATGTACTTCCGGGTAAGGCGGTAGGCGGGGTGGCTGGTCCCGCCAGCCAATCATAAGAGAGCGTGTGAGTTTTGGGGGCGAATGGGCGCTGAGGCCGCTGGGAGGGGGTGGGGCAGTTTCCGCTCCCGTCCCCGCGGCCGGTCGCCGGGCGGTGTGAGGGCGGGGTGGAGGTACCGACCTGGGACGGGACGGGACGGGACGGGACGGGACGGGACGGGACGGGTCCTGCCCACCACAGCGGACCGGCAGCGCCGCGCCATGGGCCCGGGGGCTCCCCCTGCCCGCCCTGGGCTCGTGGCGGGGGGAGCGCGGCACCCAGGCTGAGCTTCTCCTCAGCGCCGGCCTGCAGCGCGAGGGATAGGGGTGGCCCGGGCCTTATGCCTCAGGCCCCTGTGGGTCTCCTCAGGCACTGGTGGCTGACAGAGCGGGCAGAGCCCCGTGGCCCAGGCACCACCGGGGTGAGCAGAATCCCCCCGGTACCCACGCTGGGTCTGTGCACGGGGTTTGTGCTCTGGCCTGAGGGCTGAATGCGAGCAGCTGCCATGCCAGCTGTGCTTCCCCCGGGCTCTGGGAACAGCTGCCTGCTCTGTGGCGCCGACTGACCCTAACCCAAGCAGTGTGGGTGCCAGCTGACTGTCTGCGGGGCTCCCGTGACACCAGCTCAGCACCCTGTGCTCAAGTGCAGTATCCCAGGTGGCACTAAGACAAGGGGTACCATGGAGCCGGGCTGGCGCATGCCCCGCGGAGTAGTTCCAGGGCAGCAGCTCCCTGCATTATCCAGGTAAGAGGAGCACGCAGGAAGCGGGACAGAGATGGATCACATTGCCGCTTACAAACATGGTCCTGTGGGTTCAGAGACCCTCGCGACACGTAACTTTAGCTTCTGTTTCTGCTGGTTTGGGGCCTAGGCATCGACGGGGGATGCAGCTGCCAAGGGAGGGTCTCCCAAAGCCTTACACCCCCATGTGGGTATTTTCGGGGCAGTGTTGGCTGTGGCATGAGAAGTATGGAAGTGTCATGTTAACAAGGCTTTTCTGCGCTCAACGCAATGCCTGAGGGTGCTTAGGGCAGAGCAGCACAGGCCAGAGAGGGGGGCTGCAGGGCTGGGACAGGGCTGGCAGTGGTCTGCCGGCTGGATCCCGCCTGGGACTACAAGTCCCAGCTGCTGCCCTGGGAGGCAATGGCGAGGGCAGAGCCGTGCCTCCCCCCGGGTAAGGACAGTCGGTGCTGTGCTGGAGGGCAAGGATGGGCGGTGGCTGTGTGCCCCCTGCCACTGCTCTCCTTGTGCCTGCGGGACATGTCTGCCCATCGCCCTGCAGCTGGGTGTGCCTGAGGCCTGCTGGGGGCCAGTGGCCCCTTCCCCATGGGGGCAAGTACAGATCCCTGAGGCTCTGCCCAACCTGCCTGGGTGTCCCCAGGGCCTGGCCCGGCAAAGGCACCTCTGTGCAGCTCAGGACCCCTGAGGTGCTACTTGAGGCCGCAGCAGGGGCAGGCAGAGCTGGGGGGGCGGGGGCTGGCTGGAGGCCAGGTACCTCCATCCTTCCACAGCCCCTGCCCAGTGCCGGGTGGGGGGGATCACTGCCTTGCCGTGGTGCCTGTGCTGGCAATGCAGCAGCCTTTGGGTCCATGCCCCTGCCCTCCGGGGCAGAGCAAGGCTGGCCGTGGCTGCTGCTCCAGGAGCAGCTCTGCAAGACCCCCTGCTCCCCCTCGCAGGATTCCTGCCCCAGCAAACTGTGTGCGGTGGAGCCTCACCTTTCTTCCTTTGCCAAGGGGCTAGCAGGGATACCGTCTCGCTTTTCTGGTGCTGCCCAGGAGGAGGGATGACAGAAATGCACCAGTCCTCTGCCAAAGGCTTTCTGGCTCCCAGGCCCCGGGATCAAATGCTATGGGAAGCAAGCACATAACAGCTGTCAGACCAAACGCTGGTAGGGCAGGCGCAGGCCCGTGCCAGGCACTGGGCCCATTTTTTTTTTTTCCACACCCAGCAATGCTCCTTAGACCTCTTAAGCTGCTTTGGCTGAGTGTCAGGAGGTGGTGAGGGAGGAGCAAGCGAGCCATCCACAAATGACATAGTCTACCCTCAGGCACAGCTCATATTAAAAAAAAAAAAAAACCAAAAAAAATAACAAACCCAAAAAAAAACCACAACCAAAACTAAAAAACTTTTATTTGACAACAGAAGAACAAACAAAAAGATATTTACAGTAGTTTTTTGCTCCATAAATTTTGTTCCAATAATCCCTGCCCTCCCCATTCTTTCTGGTCCGTCCCCAGGGCGGAAGCACCGGTCCATGGCACAGGCAGGGCTGTAGCACTCCTGTCCCCGGGGGAGGAAACCACTTTGGTTCGACTGGGGCAAAATGAAGGGAGGAGAGGAAAAAGCCTCTCCCTCCCCTGGGGGAGGAAACAGAACGGTAGGGGCTGGCAGGGAGAAGGGCTACCTAGAAATAAGGGAGGGACTCCTAAAATTCAGGGCTTTCCTCAGAAAGGAGGCAGAGAGCAAAGGCTGGACATAAAATGGAGCTGGGGGAGATGAGGAAGGTGTTCGCGGCCCCACCTGAAGTGGTGCCCTCTGCCCAGCCGGGCAGTGCCGGAGCTGGAGCCATCCCTGCACTGCACGGGGGCACCCGCCCAGCGCGACACACCACTGGCAAGCCTTCCTACACCCCCACCCCGAGCACCCGGGAACTCCTCTCCCCGTCACCTTCTCCATCAAGAAAGGGGGCGGGGGTGGGAAATACCAGTCCCCAAAAATCAGTGCTTTTGCCTTCCAGGCCCCATCATCCCACAGCGTGCTGCTCCCCCAGCACCGCTGGCTCCAACCACCGCAGAGCACCAGATCCTGTGGACGTTATTATCTCTAGTCATGCAATTTAATAATCAGGCTAATTACCTAGGATTAGTGTTTCTCAGGATAGATAACATAGGTGCGTACGTATCGCTATTTAACTTAACATTTTCCAGCGAAACAGCAATATCTCAGTCCCAGGAGCAGCGCGGCGCCCAGGCTCCCGCTCGGTGACAGCGAGCGATGCCCAGCCAGGAACTGCCCCAGAGCCACCCGGCCAGCTCCCAGCAGACACCAGCTTGTCACTAGAGGTCACCAGCACTGCACAGCCGGGCACGGCCACGCTCAGCCCCGCAGAGCGGGAGCAGGAGCGGGGACAGGGAGCGACAGGACTCGGTCCCTCCGCCTTCCCGGGGCAGTTCGTCAGCGCTTGGCTGATGACACGACTCTTGCTTTCCAGGAACTGTGGTCTGCAGGCTGCGAGCGCTGCACTTGCAGAAGAACACACCTGCCCATGCCCACAACACGCCTCTTTCCAAATGTGTTTTTGTTTTTTGTTTTTGTTTTTTGTTTTTTTTTAAAAAAAAAGAGAATAAAGAAGTGGGATACAAAATTTCACAGTCTCGGCTTTGCGTCCACCCCCAGCAGCAGCCTGCGGTCAGCGTCTCGCGGGCTCTGCCGACGCGCTCTCTGTTCCGGGACACAATGTGCACACATTCAGCAGGAACTCGAGAGAAGCACGGGGAAGTTGTGGAAATGCTTATGCTTATAGAAGAAAAAAAAAAAAAAAAATCATATCATAAATCACAATTAAAGGGAAAACGTTTCAACAAAAAAATTGCTAAACAGCACCATAGAGATTTCTACTGGCAGCATCTGTAACACCCTAAGGCAGAAGAGGAGGGTCCCATGTTTTCCGTGTGGAAAAAATGCCACAGATTTCAGGTTTCCAGTTCATCTGTCCTTTGCCCTTCCCTAGGCAAGGCAGGGCTCCCCGCCAGCACAAGGTACCAGAAAGGCCCTCCACAAACAAAAGGGAAAAAAAAAAGGGGGGGGGAGGGAAGGGGCGGGAATCGGAGATTTGGGAGAAAAAGCTTTTCATCCATAGTCCTTAAAACAGACACCAACTTTTAAAAAAAAAAAAAAAAAAATAGTAAATTCTCTCTTTCTCTCCCTAAAGAAACAGTGTTGGCTGGACCCTTGTTTACAGGAGAGAGAAAAAGAAGTCAGCAGGTTTTCCGAGGGGGGGCTCCACAGAAACCGGCGGCAGCGGCGGGGAGAGAGGTCAGTAAAGCTGCAAAGGTCTTTTCACACCAGCCAGAGCGCAGCAGCCGCGTCCTCCCGCGCAGCCGGGGCACCGTCCTCGGCAGCAAGGGTGGCGGGCGGGGGGGGGGGGGGGGCATTTCCCCGGCGAGAGGGTGGTGGCATGGGACAAGTCCTTCCTCTGCCCCCTCGGCTGACGGAGACCAGAGCCCCCCCGGGAGGCTGGAGTCCGCTTCCCAGATGAGCTGGCCGGGGGATGCCGGCAGACGGGTGGCACAAGGCTGGGAGGGCCGGGCGCCCCCCCAGGGAAGGGCACCCTGCGGGACCTGGCCCGGGAGGTTATTTGGAGAGGGAGGCTGCCGGGGGCTCAGTCTGGGGCGAGAGGGGCAGCTGCCCGCCCTGCCGCTGCGACTCCAGCTCGGCCGCCTTCTGCAGGGCCACCTCCACCAGCAGCTGGAAGCTGCTGAAGTCGTCGCCGAAGAGCTCGGGGGGCGTGGGGGGCGGCGTGTTGAAGAGTCCGCTGGTGGGGCTGGCCGCCTCGGCCCGGGCCAGCAAGGCCATGGTGCTGCCGGCAGCACCCAGCGGCGCTTTCGGGACAGGGTCCGGCTCCGCTCGCTGCGGGCCGGGGGGCTTCTCCCGCTCGGGGCTGTGGGCGCTCACCACCCTCAGGTTGCTGCCCAGCGCCTGGGCGGGGTGGCACAGTACCTGCGGGCACACGGACATCGACAGCACCTTGGAGGCCCCCCCCGCCGCCGTCACGGGAGGTACCACCAGCACCCCGGAGCCGGCAGCAGCCCCCCGCGGCAGGGCCACGTCACCAGCTTTGCCCCCTCGGCGGGAGATGGTGAACTGGTTGGGGTCCTTCCCGTCCTTGCGCAGCATGTCAGGGAGCAGCCGCCTCCTGGCGTTGATGAACCAGTTGCAGATCTGGGAGGAGAGAGGGGCACAGCGCTGTCAGCCCACGGCTGCCCAGCACGCGCGGCACCGGCCGGGGGACGGCAGGTCAAAGCCAAGCCGGAAGAAGACCCCCATCTCCCCGGACGCAGCAAACAGCTCCAGCTACCACAGGGCTCCCCCCAGCCCTGCACCTCCTTCCCGTGGGGCTCGGGAGAGGCAGAGCCGCTCTCGGCAGGGGCTGCCCAGCCACCCACGGAAACCCCAACGCCGGCTGCTTCCTGCTGCACCGCCTGCCTGGAGCAGCCCCTTCCTCCCTGCACCCCTGTCACACCGCTCCCACCCTGCCGGGGACTGCGCATGGGTGCCAGCCCCCCCCAGGCACCGCCGGCACCCGCTCCCCAGGGAAGGATGTGCTCAGCGCTGTCCCCCCCCCGCCACAGCCCCAAAGTCCCGCCGCGTGCAGGTGAAGCAGGGTGCAGCTCCCAGCACCCTCCCGGGGGCTCCTGCCGTCCCCCCAGCCGGTGGCGGTGCCATTGCACAGAGCCAGCTCAGAGCCCAAGGGCCTCCAGCAGGTCCCCGGGCTGGGGGGAGTTTTCTCCAGGTGACCCGCCCCAGAGCTCAGCGTGCCCGGCCGCGCGTCCCACGCTGCCGAGGGTGCCAACACGCCCTGGACGGGAGCACTGAGGCTGCCCGCACTGGACAGACGGCAGGACAGCAGCATGGATGGAAAACCCCGAAGACCACCGGCTCGCAGAGCTGCAAGCCCCCCATCCCCTAAGGGGGCATCATGGCAGTACATCAACACCTTCCCGTGCCTCCAGCCAACGAGCGAGGTTACAGCTAACTTTAAAGGCTCTTCCAAACCTCTGCACACCAAAGAGGCAGAGCTCCGCAGCTACACCTCTAGAAACCCTTCGGAAACACAGCAGCCACGTATTCAGTCTCAGCCATGTATTGTTTCAGCATCTTTATATAAAATGCTGCACTAAAATAACTGCCTTCCTAGAAAACAATTAGAAGAGAATAAATCGGGGGGGGGGGGGGGGGGGGAAATGACTGATCTTTCCCAAATCAACAGCTACGTAAAATATTTCCCCTGGGGAGAGAGAACTTACCACAACTTTGATCACAGCAAGATCTCAGTTGTCTTTTTTTGTCTTTAAGACAATATTTGGCATTTAACACCCTCAACTACACCAGTCTCACCCTGTTTTCCCTTCCAAACGCCCTCCCTTGCATGCTTTAGCCAGGTCCCCTTGACGTGATCTTGCGATCCCACGGCCATCAACTGTTCTAAATCCCCAAGCCGAGGGCTGGACTCCCAACAAAGAACCAACGAACTCCACAGCACGGAGAAGGCCCACCGAATCCTGCCGGTCCGTCCTCCACCCTGCTCCTTCCAGCATTCAAATCCCTCTGGAGAACACAGCGTGGAGATGGGCACGCACAACCGCCGGTGACACCACAGGACACCGCACAGTGTCACCCAGCCAGGGAGATGGGATATGCCTCAGCTTTGAAGCATCAGCTTATTTTTTTTAATCTGTAAACACGTCCGTCACTTGGCCCCACCACAGCGCACGCCAGACTGTCCCTTTGGGCTGTGTCCGTCCCCACCACCGCCGCGAGAGCAGCACCCCCTCTGCAGGGAGGAAAAGCCCATCCCCGTGGGGGGGCACGCGCTTGGAGACCTGCTGCTCTCCGGGAAGCCACGCCAGGAGCAGGCACCGCGTTCTCGCCTCCTGGCTCTCCACAAGGGAGACACGTGGCTTCCCAGCCTCCCTGGAGACCCCGAGGTCACTGCGCTCCTGCTCCCCAGGCCACTGGACTGGGCAGGGGAGGCACAACTAAACAACTGGGGGCTTCGGCCAGTGGCTGCAGCTCGAGAGGCTCCTAGAGGCGTCAGATCAACACCGACAGATCCGACCCCGCAGCCACTCCAGCCTTGCCGTGGGGTGTCCCACAGCTCCACCCCAGCGGGCTTCTCCTGTCAGACGGAGCAGTCCCCACAGCGTCCTGTTGTGTCACCTCACACTGACAGCAATCCCAGTGACAGCCCTCAGCTGCCACCGGGCTGGGACCCCCCGCCTGGGGGTGGATGGAGGGGCAGCCTCCTCAGCAGGCACACACAGAGGGTCCCACGGGGCAACAGCAGCCAGCACACGGCAAGGTCCCACCTCGACACCAGCCCACGGGCCAGCCAGCACCCTCCTTGGTCCCCAAGAGCTCAGGGCCGGTCCCTGCCGGTCCCATTGCCACAAGCCCTGGGGTAAAGCCCCACACGCCGGGCACTGCCGTGCCAACCCCAGTGCGGGACAAGCCCGGATTCCCATGGCCCCACCGCTGCTCCCCCCAGCATCCCGGCTCCAGCCCTCCCAGGCCCACCCCTGGTGCAGCTGCCCGGACACAAACCTGTTGCACAGCCAGCATTTAAAGAAATACATTAAAATGAAAAAGAAAGTTTGCCTTGCCGGCCAGGAAGAGGGAAAGCAGACAGGCACTGCCCGCACAGGGGTGTCTGGGCCATGGCCGGGACCGCGCCAAGCCGCAGGGAAAGGCGCCAGAGGCGTGGAGGAAGCCCCAGGGAGAGGAGCTCTGCTGCAAACCCACCGGCCCTTGCCTGCTCCCCAGCACACAAGAGCCGCTTCCCACCCCGCTGTGCCCCCCCCGCAGCCAGAGCGAAGCCCCCATTCACCTCCCACCCTGCCAGGCTGGGAACGGGGGGACAGGGCCCTGGGCGCACGAGGATCCCCCTGTCTGGAGGCTGTTGGCCTCTGCGGGGATCAAAGGGACAGGTTGTCCCCGCCACCCCGACAGCGGGCAGGGCCAAAGCCAAAGCTGGAAGGAAAAAGCACTGCTCGCCCCCGCTGCTCCGGGCTGGGCACCCGCCGCAGGGAGAACATCAGCCCACCACCGGGCGTGGGGCGGGAGGACCCCTGCCCAGCTGGGCTGGGCTCCCCCTGCTCCCCTGGGGCGACGGGGGCCAGCCAGTACTTAGTGCGGCTAATCATAGAATCATCGAACGTTGGTTGGAAGGGTTGGAAGGGACCTTAATGGCCCACCTGGGGTCAAAGCCCGGCCCAGCCCCTCTCCTCCTCGGAGGGTTGGTCCCTGCCCAGCCCTGCGTGCGGAGCCGGGGGGGTGATAGCTCTGGCCCCTCTGCCGTGGGGTGCCCAGGGGAACAGGATAAAGCAGCACCTCCTGAAACCCTCCCACCTGTGGCAGCTTTTACTAACAACGGGGTATTGCTTAGTTTGTCCCCATCTGAGTCCCTCCATCTTCTGGCCGGACAAAAAGCTCTGCCCCAGCACTGCCACGGAGCACGTCCCCGGGGCTCAGACCTCTCCCGTGCAGGGGCTTTGGATCCCTGCCGTTCCCCCCCTGCCTCCTCGCTGCCCTTCAGAGACAAGTGGTTCCAGCGCGCCGAATCCTCTGGGATCTTCGGTGGGGTTCTCCCGGTCCGGCCCGTCCCAAGCACCGTGGCAGAGGACCCAACAGCGTCCCCAGCGCGTGGGGGACTGGCTCCTACCTGCAGCACGGAGAGGCTGGTCTGCCCCGAGAGGCTGAGCTTCTCCTGCTCCGAGGGGTAGGCATTGAAGCGGTGCTCGTACAGCCAGTCCCGGAGGATCTTCACCGACTCCTTGGGGAGGTTGCCCCTTCTCTTCCTCTTGTTGGACTGCGAGGGGTCCGGGGATGTGGCGCTGTCGTCCTCCCCGAGGTCACTATCCGACATGGTGGAGCTGCCCGCCGATCTCTCCTGGTTAAAGCCTGGCAAGGTGGAAACCAGAGAGCGGGCATCAGGGGGCGTCCCGGCTGGGGGCGGGGGGGGGGGGACGCAGCCACAGACACACACCCCCCCACACACACACCCCCCACCGCCTCCAGCCCGCTCCTCGCCCGGCCGGGGCGGGGGGGCTGACCCAGAGGCAGAGGCCCCCCGGGGGGAGGCGAAGCCACGGGCACCGTTGGGGGGGGGGCGGGGGGGGGCCACAACAGCCCACCCCGCGGCACCGGGCTCTGCCGGCACGGCCTCTGCAAGGGCTGCGGGGGCGGCGCGGGGCGGGTTGGGGGGGGGGGACACGCTCGCGGCGGCCGAAACGGAATCAAGCGGTTTTGGGAGGGGAGGGGGGGAATAAAAATTTAAAAAAAAAAAAAAAAAAATCTCAGCAGGAGAAAAAGGCCGGGGCTGGGAAGCCCGAGCGGCTTCGGGCAGGAGGAACCACGCGGGGTCATTGTGCGGCGGGGATGGAGGCGGGGGGCGGCGGGGGCCACTTCCCCGCGCTGCTGTCAGGGGCCGGGGGGGGCTCTGCTCGGGGGTGCGGGCCCCCCCGCGCTCCTCCGCCCCGCTCCGCGCCCCCCCCCCACCCCGGGCCCCGCCGCCCCCCGCGACCCCCGCCGCAACAGGTACCGCCGCCCGCCCGCCGCCGACACAAAGCCGGGGGGGAGCAGCGAGCCCCGGACCGCCCCCCCCCCGCGCGAAGAACGGGAAGAGAAGCTGGAAACTCGCCCGCGCCCCCCCCCTCCCCCCCCAACCCCGCAAACGGCACAAACCGGCCCAAAACCAGCCCCGACCGAACACCCGACATCGGCCAAGTTGGAAAGGCCGCGGAAAGGGGACGAACCCCCCCCTCCCCGCGCCCACCCGCGACTCCCACAAACTTTTCCCGGCGGGGGCGGCCCCCGGCCCGGCCCGCACAAAGGCGGCGGGGCCGCCGGGCTCCGCGCCGCCCCGCGCTCCGGCCCGCCCGGGACTCCATGTTTGCCGCCCGCTCTTACCCCCGGGCCGCCGCCGCCGCCGCCTCGGCCCTCGCATGGGCCGCGCCGGGGTCGCCGCTCCGGTGCCGGTGCCGGGGGTCGGGGTTGGGGGTGGCGGGGGGGGGGAGAGGTGGGGGACACACGGGACGGCGGGACCCCGCCGCGGCGGCGGAGGCGCGGCGAAAAGTTTTGGGTGGGCGGCGGTGACAGATGCCGAGACAGAGTTCCCTTTGTTCCCGAGGAGGCAGGAACTCGGCCGGGCCCCCCGCCCCCGGCCCCGGCCCGCCCGCCCCCGGCTGTCACCGCCGCCGCACCGGGCAGCGGGCACCCCCGCCCCCGCCCCGCCGAGCCCCGCGCCGGCACCCGCCGGCCGTGGGACCCCCCGCCCGGGGCGGCCCCCGCTCCGCGAGACGGTGCCCGGCGGGAGGGAGCCGGGCTGCGGATACGGCCGTGACCCCCCCCCTGCGCGGGGCTGCACCCCGGCACCCGCATGGGGACACCCACGCAGGGACACCCGCACGGGGACACCCAAACAGGGCACCCAGACAGAGACACCGCATGGGGACACCCGCACGGGGACACCGCATGGGGACAGTACACAGGGACACCGCATGGGGACACCCACACAGGGACACCCACACAGGGACACCCAAACAGGGGACAGTGCACAGGGAAACTCGCAAAGGGACACCCAAACAGGGCACCCAGACAGAGACACCACACGAGACACCGCAAGGGGACAGTACACAGGGACACCCAAACAGGGACACCCAAACAGGGGACAGTGCACAGGGACACCCACACGGGGACACCCAAACAGGGCACCCAGACAGAGACACCGCATGGGGACACCCGCACAGGGACACCGCATGGGGACAGTACACAGGGACACCCGCACAGGGACACCGCATGGGGACACCCACACAGGGACACCCACACAGGGACACCCACACAGGGGACAGTGCACAGGGAAACTCGCAAAGGGACACCCAAACAGGGCACCCAGACAGAGACACCGCACGAGACACCGCAAGGGGACAGTACACAGGGACACCCAAACAGGGACACCCAAACAGGGGACAGTGCACAGGGACACCCACACGGGGACACCCAAACAGGGCACCCAGACAGAGACACCGCACGGGGACACCCGCACGGGGACACCGCATGGGGACAGTACACAGGGACACCCGCACAGGGACACCGCATGGGGACACCCACACAGGGACACCCACACAGGGACACCCACACAGGGGACAGTGCACAGGGAAACTCGCAAAGGGACACCCAAACAGGGCACCCAGACAGAGACACCACACGAGACACCGCAAGGGGACAGTACACAGGGACACCCGCACGGGGACACCGCATGGGGACAGTACACAGGGACACCACATGGGGACACCCACAGAGGGACACCCGCACAGAGACACCCAAACAGGGCACCCAGACAGAGACACTGCACGGGGACACCCGCACAGGGACACCGCATGGGGACAGTACACAGGGACACCGCATGGGGACACCCACATGGGGACACCCACACAGGGACACCCACACAGGGACACCCGCACAGGGACACCGCATGGGGACACCCACACAGGGACACCAACACAGGGACACCCAAACAGGGCACCCAGACAGAGACACCGCACGGGACACCCGCACAGGGACACCACATGGGGACACCCACACAGGGACACCCAAACAGGGGACAGTGCACAGGGAAACTCGCAAAGGGACACCCAAACAGGGCACCCAGACAGAGACACCACATGAGACACCGCATGGGGACAGTACATAGGGACACCCGCACGGGGACACCCAAACGGTACAGTGCACAGGGACCTGCACAGGGACACCAGCACGGGGACAGTACACAGGGACACCCACACAGGGCACCCAGACAGAGACACCGCATGGGGACACCGCAAGGGGACAGTACACAGGGACACCCGCACAGGGACACCCAAACAGGGCACCCAGACAGAGACACCGCATGGGACACCCGCACGGGGTCACTACATGGGGACACCCGCACAGGGGCACCCACACAGGGACACCCAAACAGGGGACAGTGCACAGGGACACCCACACAGGGACACCGCACAGGGACACCCACACGGGGACACCCACATGGGGACACCCACGCAGAGCACCCAGACAGAGACACCACAACGGGACACCCGCATGGGGACACCCGCACAGGGACACCCGCACAGGGCACCCAGACAGAGACACCGCATGGGACACCCGCACGGGGTCACTACATGGGGACACCCGCACAGGGGCACCCACACAGGGACACCCAAACAGGGGACAGTGCACAGGGACACCTGCACAGGGACACCCAAACAAGGACACCCCAGCAGGGGTACCCGTACTTGGACACCCACACAGGGACATCGCACAGGGACACCCGCCCTGGGGCACCCACCCCAGGACACCGCCACAGGGCACCGCACAAGCTCCTTCCCCCCGGCGCGTTACGGCTGAACGCTGTAACTGAGCACCGAGGGGCTACTGGTGCCTTCGGGCAGGGAGCAGGCAGGCACTGGTGGCCGGTCCAGGCCTGGGGACAGGAGCTGCTGGGGCGGGTGTGGGTGACAGCCCCGGGGACCTCAGCCCACCCTGGAACACCGCCTGTGCTTCGTTTGGCCGCTTTTTGACTCGGGGAAATGGGAAAGCAGAAGCTCAGCACATCACCACCAGGGAAGCGGAAGGTGTTTCAAAGCCAGGGGGGTGACTGAGGAGGCACCAGGACGCCTTTGCCGTGTCCCTTGCCGTGTCCCCGTCTTCGGCGGCCTCACTGGGCTGCCACTGCCCTCCCTGCGCCTCTCCGCTGCAGCGGCAGCGCCCAAGGTGACCTTCTGAGTTTCGGAGACCGAATCTCTCCATTTACGTGCGAGCGCGCTGCTGGTCCGGGACGTGGCTCCCGCAGGATTTCCCCACCACGTGCTCTGTGCCTTTCCGTGATGCGGGGCTGGGTGACACCTTCACCAGACGCCCAGGGACAGGCAGGTGAGCAGCGCCGAGCCCGGAAGGGGACGGGTCCGTCATGTCCGCCCTGGGGTGGTGCCCTTCGTCGGTGGGAACCCCAGAGAGAAGAGCTGCTCTGAGCAGCGGTGGCGCGTCCCGTGGGTCAGGCACCCTCTGCGCCGCGTGAGCAACAGCAGACCGACCCCTTCCCACTCCCGCGATGGAGAAGGCGCCGCCACGGGAAACCAACATGACCCTGTCCGGCGGCTGGCCCAGAGGGGTGCCAGCAGTGAGACACCCCCCCTTCTCGGGGTGTCCTCTTTGGCATGGCCGTCCCCCCTCTTGGGGACGTCCCCGCTCATCCTTGCCGAGCCAAGCACATGACGCATGTGCATCCTCCCCGGGGACCTGTGTGCTCCCGGGGACAGCAGCCCCCAGGGTCACCGCGTCCCGCTCCATCTTTCTCCCCGCAGAGCTTGTTTGCAGTGGGCGTTTGATGGCACCCTGCGCAGGAGCCGGTGCCCCCGTCGTCCCCCCTCCCAAGGCTCCAGCACCTTTGCTGCAGCTCCCCTCCCCACCCTTCTCTTTCCTGGGTACCCTTCTCTGGTCGGGTACGGAGAAAAGGCTGCAAAAAAACCCTTCTTTTACGGTAGGTTGTTTTCAGTCCCTGCAAAGCAGATTGGGTGGTGTGATAAAGGATTAAATAGCAAAAAAAAACAAAAAAAAAAAAAAAAAGGAAATTCCTCAGTTTGTTCAGTCGCTGCTAAACCTTCCATGTCCTGAGTCCTGTGCCGTCCCCGTCCCCCCCCCAAATTGCTATTGCTGCATCAGTGCAGTATGGGCTGGTGACCCACAGGGGAGGTGTGGGGCCAGCCCCCAGCGCAAATCCCGTCTGCTGCAAGTTTGTACCCCCGGAGGGTGCCCCCCCCCCCCCCGCCCTCTCGCCAAGGCTGGCTCCTGCCCCAAACCAGGGCCGTGACCAGGCAGGGGGGTGCCCGTCCTGCCCGTCCTGCCCGCTCCGCTCCCTGCCCAGCCCGTCCCTGGTGGGTGACACCGCAGAGCCCCCCCCCGCCACCCCCTGGGCCCCAGCAGGACTGTCCTTCCCAGCAGTCTGCTATTGCTCCCACCCTTTGAAAAAAAAAAACCTGTGTTAGCCTTTTGGCTAATTGAGACAACCGGGAAACGGTCCCTGGGCTCAAATCCCTGCCCAGGGCTGGGCCGTGAGCCCTCCCGCGCTCCCTATACGGGCAGCGTGGAAGCGGCTTTGGAAAAACCCCACTGGATGTCGGAGCGCAGCGTCCAGGGAGCCCAAATCCCTGGGCAAAGCCAGCCTGGAGCCGGCACCCACATGGAGCCTGGGGGGGCGAGAGGGGCCAGGGCAGGGGCTGCAGGAGGGGGGGCATCTCCCTGAGTCCCCTCAGCCAGCCCCGCCAAGCCTGGCCAGGCCCATTGACATGATAATACTATTAAACTTCAGCAATTTGAAAAACAATAAGGCAGCAAGAGCCCGAAGGTGGGGGGGGGGGGGGGGGAGGATGCTGGAAACCCCTTCCGAAGGCAATGGTCAGGGTTGGAAGGGACCTCTGTGGGTCACCCAGTCCAACCCCCTGACCTGTCCTCGGCAGGACTCCCTCCACCCTTTGCCCACCCTCCGATGTTTTTCATCTGGATTTTTGGCAAGGAAAATGGGATTTGTGGTCGGCTGCAGCCCAGCCCTTGGGGCCCAGCTCTGGCTCTCCGGCAGCGGGGGTCCTGCTCCCTGCCCAGGGCCACCGGCCTCCCCGCGGGATGGGATTCCCCCAGTAGGACTGGTCCTGGCAGCGGCCTTAACAGGGATTTTTTACTGATAAACAGCCCGCCTTCGCTCTACAAAAGCCAAGGCTGGCTGGCTGGAGTCCTGGTGGCCTTAATTAGGAGAGAAACGGCAGCTGGGCTCGTCCTTCCCCTGCTCGGGGATGCAGGGGGAGCCTGGGGCCGCTGTGCTCCTTCGCCCTTCTCCGGCAGAGCCTTAAAGGCAGGTTTAAAGGTTGAAAATGGATGGTCTCCTGCTCGGCGAGGAGGCTGATGTTAGAGCGTCGGTGAGGGCCGGTGCGTGCCAGCGGGGCACCGACGGGGGACAAGCAGCGCCGTGAGAGCACCCGGTGTCCCGCTCCTCGTGCCGCAGCCCCAGCGGTGTCACCACCGCCAGCACCGCGCAGCTCTGCCCGGCTCCGGCACCGGAGCCCCACACTCAGGGCACCGCGGCCCCTCCGTCTCCTCCCGCCCCCTCCCGTGGGGCAGCTCTGCCGATCCCATTGCCCTTCCCGGAGACCGTAGGGCAGGGCAGACCCTCTCTCAGCGGGTACCGCCACATCCTTTGCCTCTCTGATATTCCCATAACCTGCATCTTAGGACACAGGCAGAGGAGCTGTGGTGCTTTGGGGGCATGAGGATGGAGCTTGCAGTGCTGGAGAACGTCACGCTTGGAGGAAGCCTCCCTGGACCTCGGGGGCAGCGGTTGTTCAGGCTAAGGGAGGGAATAATTCCCGTGGGGAGAGGTGGCACAACCGGAGCTGCCACCCAGAGCGCCCGGATCCTCGGCCCCTGGATGGGTTGTGTGTACGAGCAGGAGCAAGAGCTGGAGAAACGGGCCAACAGGAACCACGTGAAGTTCAACACGTGCAAAGTCCTGCCCCTGAGGAGGATCAGCCCCAGGCACCAGGATGTGCTGGGGGCCGCCCAGCTGGAAGCAGCTCGGCAGAAAAGACCCCGGGCGTCCTGGTGGACACACCAGGTTGACCAGGAGCCAGCAAAGGCAGCAAAGGGTGTCCCGGGCTGCCTTAGGAGCAGTGTCCCAGCTGGTGGAGGGAGGTGATCCTTCCCCTCCGCTCAGCACTGCTGAGGCCACCCCTGAAGTGCTGGGTCGGGCGCTGCGCTCCCCAGTACGAGAGAGACAGGGACAGACTGGAGAGAGTCCAGCGAAGGTGATGAAGGGACTGGAGCGTCTCTGCTACGAGGAGAGGCTGAGAGAGCTGGGGCTGTTCAGCCTGGAGCAGAGCAGGCTCCGGGGGAGCTCGTCCCCTGGAGGGGGGGTGCAGAGAGGACGGAGCCAGGCTTTTCCCGGTGGTACCCAGGGACAGGACCAGAGGCCATGGGCACAAACCGAGGGTCCCTCTGAACACCAGGGAACACTTCTCCACTGTGAGCAGCTCTTTTAGATTGACCCCAAAGGACGGTTATTTTCTTAACTCGGTACCTCCCTGCCCCAAGAAAACACTTCTGAAATTAAACGTGTAGTTTTCTTTTGGTGCGACGTAATACCTTTGAAATGACTGAGTGAGGTCAGGTTGCCCTGCTGGCCACGCTGCTGGGGACGCAGCCCAGGCTGCGGGGGGGCTTTCTGGGCCGTGAGCTCACGTCCAATTTGCCACCCACCAGTATCCCCGAGTCCTTCTCCGCAGGGCTGCTCTCCACCACCCATCCCCCCGTCTGTGCTGGTACCGGGGGTTGCCCCGACCCCAGGTGCAGGACCCTGCGCTTGGCCTGGTCGAACTTCATGAGGTTCACGTGGGCCCAAACAGTTTGGGGGTTTGCTGATGTTTCTTTCTGTCTCTTTGGATGAAGCGGTTGACCGACGAGGATGAAGTGTTTTTTGGGGGATCGCACAGTCGGCAGCACAGGAGAAGTGTCACATCTGCTCGTGTTGGTGGCACCGGGGGCCTCCCGAGAGCATCAGCTGGTGGACGATGTGAGCCGATGTGATCGGAAAGGCTGCCCTGCGCCGCTGGAAAAGCCAAGAAGCCAACAGCTGAGCAAAACCAGGGGAAGGGACTCAGCTAGTTCCAGGACTGAGAAAAAATAACGAAGCGTAGAAAGGGCTGGATGAACTGGCACGTCTCCCGGGGTCCCGTCTCCCACCGTGGCTAGAAGCAGGTGCTGGAAGAGGGCGAGAACAGAGCCCATGGGAGAGATGCCCCTGGGCACAGACGCCCTGAGCCAGACGTGGCTCCTGCGCGTCCGGTGATGCCCGTGCGCAGCCCAAGGAGAGGTGGGAGGCAGCACCGTCCCCACGCTGCCACCCCCCTCCTACGTCCCCTTGCCAGGCCGGAGGGTGCAGCCGGCCGGGATCTGTGCTGCCAAACCTCCCAGCTGCCCTTCTCAGGACGCTTCCGCTTTGGCTCTATCTCTTTTTTATATTCAAGGTGTGGGCGATAAAAGGACGTAGGCAATGGCCGAACAGCAGCCTCTTTTAATCTCCTTTCTTTTCCTAGTAATTCCTAGCATGTGATTTTCTTTCTCCTTTTTTTCTTGATTTTAACAGCCACCGAGCCCTGACCTTTCCCTGGGGCTGTCTCAGGACGCCTGCGGCCCGTTGTCTCACCCGTGAAGTCAGGGCTGATCTTCCCCATGCGCTTCACTTCCCATCAACCCACCCGCATTCCGGTGCTTTTCACACAGCCTCCGAATTCCTGCAAGACACCCCCATCTTTATTACCCGAATAACTTCTTGATCCACCTGCCAAGAGCTCCGGGAGGTGGGGGAGGCAGGACTCCTTTTTGCAAGGCCCATATTTACTCTCCCCGGATGTAGCCCAGCGTCCAATACTTTGCTGGCACTGGGCTTGGAGGAGCTGGTCGGTGGCCAGCCACCAAGTCCACCCCATTCCCAGCACTGGGAGAACCTGGGCTGGTCACACAAGCTGATCCTTTGGGGTCAGTGGGGCCGAACATCGCTCTTGGACGCAGCCACCTCCAGAAGACAGTTTGTCGGCAGCGTGGCAGAGACCTCGCAGAAGCTGGAGGCCCTTTCCCACGCCACTTGGTTTATCGCCAGCATCAGACCGTCTGTCCCAAAGTGACATCCCAAGTTCACTTTGGTGTGTGTCCCAGTGAAGGGGGCTTTTTAAAAAGCACCCTGCCCTCCAGCAGCCTTCAGGCCTGGGACTTGGCTCTGGAAGTGGGAGGACTGTAGTTTTTTTCCCCGGCACAGCAGGGAATTAGGGAAGGAGCTTGGCATCTGCAAGGCTGGAGGTGGGCTGGTTTGGGGCTGTTGCTGCGGAGCAGGAGCCGCGACCCTGGGGAGCTCCCTGGGAAAGCGCGTCTGCAGCCTTTCGCTTCTCTGTGTCCCTGGTGATTTAGTTCGTCTTTCCTTGTGTTGGCGGTGCCTGGGAAATAGAAGCACCGAGAACCAAGGAGAAGCTTTTCAACCATGAGTCACCTCCCAGGTGAGAGCATCTCCTGGGGCCTGGCAGGTCTCCGAGCACGGATGGGGCTGCTGACCCCTCTGATTCCAGCAGCAAACGCCCACGGAGCTCCCGCAGAGCCCGTCCCAGCTTTCCCAGTGCGCTGGGAGGCGGGGGGAGAAATGACCAAACCAAGGGGACGACCCCCCTCCCCATTCCTTACCCCCCCCCCCGTCTCTTACCCCCACCCCTGACACAAAAGGGTGGCCGAACCCCTGGGACCCCGAACCAGCTGATGGGGGAGCGTGGCCACCACTTTGCCCAGTGTCTCTCAGCCCACCCGTGTGCCCGCCCCGGCGCGGGGGCAGAGAGACCCTCATCCCATCAGCAAAGGAGAAAAACGATGCTAAAGCTGATGTCACCCGGGTTGGGAGTGATTTGGCTTCAAAAACAGGCTGCCCCGCTGCAAGGGGCCCCGGCTGGCAACGGGAGTGAGGTGGGGGGATGCGGTGACCAAAACCCACCCCCCAGAGCCGCCCGGCAGGCGGGCAGCGGGGCACGGCACGGCGAGGGAGCCACACGCAGCACATCTCCGTATCACACCCCTCAGGTTTTATACGCCGCGTCGGCTTCCCGAATCCCTCAGATCACAGGCTCTGAAGCCATAAAAGAGCCAGGGAGGAGGAAACAAAGTGGGTTTTCTTTCATGAAGGAAGGGGGTGTGGGAGGGGAGGGGAGAGGCGCTTTCTCTCTGTGCTACGGAGCCGGCCAAGATCCCCCCAGGCCAACGCTCCCCTGGGATGCTCACCCCAGCCCCAGGGACCAGCCGCGTGGTGGCTTCAAGGGGGTCAATGGCTGCCTGGGCGGGGGTGGGGGGGTCACAGCCAGGCTGGGGGTCCCAGCGGGGAGAGCCTGTGGGCGGCAGAGGCGATGGAGGGGAGGTCGGGGGCTGATGGATGGGCACACAGCGGCGTAGTGACGGGAGCGCTTCCCCTCCAAGCGTGACCCGATGCGGGGTGCCGGTCCTGGGAGGTGTTTCCCATGGGGGGTGCCTGCTGTGGGGCAGCAAGGGGGGGACCGAGGGGCAGGGGGTGTGCGCAGGAGGAGGCAGAGGGCCCGAGCGGCCCCGGGCTCTAATCGTCCTTGTCCTTGGCCCCATGCTTCAGGATGCGGGTGAACTCCACGTAGTTGAAGTTGCCCTTCTTGTCGATGGGCGCCTCCCGGTACATCTCGTCCACCTCCTCGTCGGTGAACCTGTCTCCCATGGTGGTCAGCAGCTCACGCAGATGGTCCTCGTGGATGAAGCCTGCGGGAACGGCAGGGGGTGGCGTTAGCAGGGGACACTGTGGGAGGGCTGAGCAGCAGGACCTTCCCCCTCCTCTTCTGAAGCTCTCCCACTCTGGAGCTGCATGGGGATCCCCAAGGATTTGGCCCCAGCCCCCGCCCTGGCTGCATGTCCTGGGGGAGGGCGTCCGGGCCGGCAGCATGGGGCTGCAGGCAGTGCCCGTACCTGACGCCTCCTCGTCGAAGCAGGCGAAGGCGTTGCGGATGACATCCTCCGGGTCGGTGCCGTTCAGCTTCTCCCCGAACATGGTGAGGAACATGGTGAAGTTGATGGGCCCCGGTGCCTCGCTCATCATGCCCTCCAGGTACTCGTCAGTGGGGTTCTTCCCTGCCGGACACAGGCAGGGGTGTGGGTGCGGGGCCCTGTTCCCCCCCCAGCGTCCATCCCCAAGGCCAGCCCCTGCCCCCAGCCGGCTGGGGTTTTCCTTGCAGACGAATTTGCCGGTGCATGTTCACCCACCCCGTGAACAAGGGAAGGGGGCTTCCGCCGCGCCCGGTGCTCCCCTCACGTTTTAACGCGTGCCGGAGGCCACCTGGAATTAAGCTCTGCCAGGTTCAGCCTCGAGGGAGGTGCAGGAATTCATCTGGGGGATATTGGGAACTAAACCCGCAGCTTTTCTCCCTTCCCCTGGCCGCTGACACCCAGCACCGCGCGGGGAGAGGGGCAGCGACATCTCCACACGAGCCTTGTGCTGCTGATGTCCCCAGCGCTGCCCCAACCGTGGATGCACCAGGGATGGTTTCACCTCCTCTGCTGAGGTCCCCGTCCCCCCAGCACCCGGCCCCTCTCTTCTCCAGAGCTACGGCTCACGGGGAGGAGGGAGGTCCCTCCCGCGGCCGGGCAGGACCTCCGGAACAGGTTTGGCTGCCAGGTCAATCATTGACAGACCTCCCAAAGCGTCGTGGAGATACCACAGGGAGCGGGAGGTGGGAGCCGTGGCCTGCAGCGAAGGAGAATGGGCTCTGGGTGGGGAACACGGCCAGACCTGCAAGTCTCAACCGGCCGAGGTATCATGCCAGCCCAGGGACCGGCCTCTTCTGTCACCCAGGCTGAGAGAAACGGGAGGGCTTTGTCCCACAGTGGGTGACCCCAGGCGATATTCTGGGGTGAGACTAGTCAAATACTCAACGGCTACTGGTGGTTGCTTCTAGGGTAGAGCTTCTCCAACCCCAAGGGTCTCTTCCCTTCTAGTGAGCACGGCTGTAAGAGCAACACACCGAGCTGCTGCCCTCGGGTGCATCCACAAACGATGGTCAACTGGTGCCAGCAGAGAAATCCATCCCTCCCCCTCACGCCATGGGGCTGGCGCAAAGCAGGAGGGCTGTGCCTCCGTGGCATCCCCCCAAAACTGGGTGGGAGGCACCAGGTCACCCAGCTGCTCTCCCCGTTTGTCGAGGAGGTGTCAGGGACAGAGGGGCTGAGGGACACGTGGGAGCACAAGGGAAGGGTCTCCTCACCGAGGGAAGCCAGCATGTCATGAAGATCCTCCTTGTCAATGAAGCCATCGCGGTTCTGGTCGATCATGTTGAAGGCTTCCTTGAACTCCTGGATCTGCGACTGGTCGAACATGGCGAAGACGTTGGAGGTGGCGCGCTGAGGACGCTTCTTGGTGGTCTTGGCTTTGGCACGTTTGCTGGACATCTTGGCGGCTGTGGTGGTACCTGGGGGCCCGGCAGCAGGCAGGAGAGTCAGGAGGGCTGGGGACAGGCAGGGCCCGGGGAGCCGGAGCAGAGGCAGGGACACACGACTCTGGGCAGCTCCAGTCCCGTGCCTCAGTTTCCCTGGCTGTCACACAGTTTGGCAACAGCCAGATAAGGTGATCGCAGGGTCGGACATGGAGACAGGTGAGACCCAGGCTCTAATGGGGCTTCCCTGGGAAGTCACAAGAGCAGGTGGCACCCGCTGGCACCCCTTCCGCAGGGCTGTCCCCAAGGGCTGCAGGCACCCTCTCTGCTCCTGGGGCTCCCTGCCTGCACCCCCAGCCCCCAAGCCCCCCCAGACCTGCTTGTCACCTGTCCCTTTTGTGTCCCAGGTGCAGGGAGACATGCCAAGCCCAGCACCCAGCAGCCCCACGCTGCCCTTCAGTCCCAGGGGGGCCATGGGGACGGGTGCCTCGGCATTTTGGGCAGAGCTTAGCCATGGCCCCCCTGCCCCAGGCCTCCCCTCCTGCTCCCGCAGGGCTCCCCCTGCCCTCCCCAGCCCGGCTCCCGGGCGATGGGGCTCCATGCCCACCCTCCATTCCGCTGTGCAAAAGCACCCCAGGCCGCCTCCCCGGGGTACGGGGGGGTGGGGGTGGCTCTGCGCAGCACCCAGCACCCAGCGGGAAGGGGTTATCTGCTCCGGGCACATTCCTCACATACCACCGCCTCCCTTCCCCCTCCATGCTGCCTCCATCCATCCATCCACCCACCCATCCATCCCACCTCCGGCCCCCACCGGGCCAAAGGGCCGTTCGCCGCCACCGCCGTGCCCGGGGACCCCATGGGAAGGGCACGAGGCGGAGGGGAGAGGGGGCTGGTGGACCTCTGGGGGGGCTGCGGAGTCCCTGCGGGGCAGGGGGAGAGTGGCTGAGCAATGCCGGGATGGCAGGGTGCTGAGGACTGGTGCTGTTGTTACAGGTAGTGAATGCCAGGAGAAGGGAACAGCCCGGAGGGGCAAAGGGGGGGGGCAGCAGTGGGATGGACAGACCTTTGGGGACACGGCCGGGGCAACGCGTGTCCCACAATAACTTCAAACACCGCCAAGGCGAGACCGCGGGAGGGAAATGTGGTCTTTCAAAGTGTGTGGGGGGGTTCCTGCCCCCAGCCCGTGCTGGCGAGCGCCCAGCAGAGAGCCCATTCCCGCCAGCGAGATGGTACCCGAGCCCCTTCGCAGCACCGAGCAGTGGTTTGGCGTCACCCTCCCACGCTGCCAGGCTGAGGGATGCAGTCGGTATTCAAGACACCCTGCACGGTGGGTGCTGGAGACCCAAATGGGATCCATACAGGGTGCTCGGCACCCCCAGTGACCACCCATGTTGCCTGAGAGGAGGATGCTCAGACCCCTCCCAATCGAACCCTGGCAAGCGTAACTCAGCGAGATGCCGGCAAAGACCCGGCCGGCAGAGGGACGGTGTCAGCTGCCAGCCCAGCACGGCCCTGCACGAAGCCTTGGGGTGAGGCCAGCCCACGGGAGAGACGCCGCTCAGAGCCCTCATGTTTCTATCGCAGCCATTTCTCCCTCACACGCAGCCCTGTGCCTCAGTTTCCCCACCTGAGTCAGTGTCTGGCCTGGGGAGCAGCCGCGGGGACAGTATTAAATTAATGGATTCTGAATTAATTCTAGTCCGCTCTGCTGTGTGCCCCTTGCTGTGGCGGGCTGCCGGGGTTCCTGCCTTCACTGCCAGGGGACACGGGGCGGTTAAGGAGCCACTCCATGTTGGGTGAAGCAGCACAAAGCAACACCACCAGTGAGCCGCGTGCCACCATCCATGCCCAGCTGCTCCAGCCATCCCAGAGTGTGCTCCGGGATCCGCTTCCCGGCTGGTTCCTTAACGCTGACGCCCCCGGGGGGGACTGCGGGTCCTTGGGGAGCATCTCCCCCCAGGGGACCCCAGTGCTGGCATGGACCAGGGCAGAGCAAACAGCCTTCTCCTGCACCCACACCGCTCCTGCCAGCCCTCCCCGGCCCGGCCCTGCTCTCCAGCTGTTTCCCTCCCCTCCTGCTATCCCTCTTTCAAGGGGTTGCAGAGGTGGGGGCTGCAGCGGCCACCAGCCTGGTCCCCAGCCTGCTGCGGTCCCCAGGCTCCCCTAACCTGGGGTTCGCGGGATGCCAAATCCCAGCTACCGTGTCAGTGCCTGCCGGGCAGCGTGGTGCCCAGCCAGGCTCAGAGGGGGCTGGGGACTGTCCCCCCCACCCCAACGCCATCCCAGTGCGGGAGCAGCGCGCCACGCCAGAGAGGCCTGGCAGCACCCACCAAGACCAAGCTGGGCCCTTCATCCGCAGGGGACGTGCTCCGCGTGCCCTGGGAGACAGTCCCTTCCTCGTCCCCCGTGAGCCCCGGTGGCTGCGGGCACTGGGATGGAAACAGCACTGCCCTCAGCACCCTCCCTCACGCTGCCCCGAGCTGCACCCAGTCACCAAATCACCCCGCCATCCCCCAAACGCTCCGTCCTTTCCCAGTGCCCACCAGGAAAGAGACGTTTGGCACCGGCCAGCTGAGGAAAGCAGCGGGACTGGAGAGCCCATCCCTTGCCCGCTGCTTCCTCCAGCACCATGAATTTCTTTGCAATGGGACTCTCTTTCTGCGTGCCCTGCGGGACACCGGCATGCGCTGCCAGCCCGGAACCGACCCCCGGCAGCGGCGTGGGGCAGCTGAGCTGAACACGGCTTCGCTGTGCCGGGCCACAGCCAGCAATAAAAGCTCTGCCGCCGGCCCACGGCACTGAGCTGAGCTTTCAAAACACGCTGAACTATCAGCAGAATTATTAGCAGAAGACCGGAGAAATAAGCCGGAGTTTTGCTCTCACCACATGAATTAACATTATCCAAATATTTACCCTGCCCCGGCTGTGACCAGCAGCAGAAGCGCGGCTTGGCACCCTCTCCAGAGAGATGGTTCTCGTTAAGGGGATTAAGTGCGATTTTGACGGCACATGGTTTTGCTGTTTGATCCAAAATATGCCCTGGAAAGATGCTTGGCCCCAAGGTCCAGCTCGGCCTGGTCATCTCCTAATTGTTCTGTTTCTGCTGATAGCTGGCTGGGACTTGGGAAGCGACTTTTTTTGGGTCAGTGCAGGAAAAGGTGCCTCTCGCACGAGACAGAAGTGATTTGCAGCGATTGCAGCAAACTGTGGTTCGACAGGGGTGAGCCGTGCACTGCAGGAGGGCTCGACGGCCACGCTCCCCTGGTCTTCCAGCCCAGGCTTTCCAGGATTCCCCAAACCCCGATGCCCAGACCGTCTCGGGGGACACCCAGCCGTGATGCCCTGCGCGTTGGGGTGGATTCGGTTGAGCCAAATGCTGCGGCCACCAAAAACTCCAGCTTCCTCCATGGCAGGAAGGAAACCCACAGAGACTGGCCCTGCTCCTGCCCCATCTCAGCGCTGCTCCAGCCCAGGAGCTCAGGGCTCAGGCAGCGGCGCCGGGGAGGGTCGCACTGGGGGGAGACCCCGGCCAGCCTGGCACAAAAGCCACGTGCCGATCTGATCACCACACTCGCCCCGTCACCGACTGCCCTTGTTCCCTCGTCCTTCTGCCACCGCTCCTGCTGGGACAATCTCCCTGCCTCCTGCACCACCGGGCTTGTGCCCTTCTCCCCCAGGAGTCAGACCCAAGGGGCCACGGGGCTGGCTTAAAAAGTTCACAAGTTGGTAAAGAAAATAGTTTCATTTTAAAGAGAAAGAGCAAAGACCCACCGTTATCAGAAAAATAAACCACCATGTGTTTCCTCCTGGGTAAAACCAACCGAGCGACTCCATCCTGGTGCCGCTTCCTGACCGTGCTGGGGAGGGTGGGACAAGCCGAAGGGACGTGGCAGTGCTGACAGGGCACGCGGGCCCCGTCCCGTCCCTGTCCTCCTCCTCCCTGCCCGCTCCCACCGTTCTCCCTGCCCCGCGTCTTCTCCTGTGCTGCTCCAGCTCACTGTCCCATTGGGCTGAGCGGGCTTGTGGCAGGTCTGGCTGGCACGGAGGCGGGGAGGGGACAGCCAGCTCCCCTTGTAGTGGCAGCAGCCTGTCCCCGGGGTGTTCCCGTGCTGTATTCAGAAGCTACGATCACCTGGAATATGCTGCTAAGGGTTTCCCCAGGGAGGCTCCACCAAAGCTGGCCCTGCAACTGCAGGAGCCACCTCTAAAAGTGCTGACGAGGCTCCAGCACCGCGTGGGGCCGCCCAGCACAGCCGGAGAGGGACATCATCCGCTCGCAGCGAGCTCCTCTCCACCCCGAGAGCCCGGCAGCGAGACGCATGATGTGCATCTGCTGGATGCTTCTGGTCGGGGTAGGGACAGAGCGACTCAAACAGCCTGGGCTGCTCCGGAGGACAGCCTGCAGGGGGAAAGGTGGCCCCTCGGAGGGGCTGCGGTTAAATCTCTGCCCAACGGCTCTTCCCAAAATTAGTTGCTAGCGCCAGCGAGCCACAACACAGCTGCACGTACTAAGAGGCAAGTGCTGGCCCTCCACAACACACAGCTGGTCGCACCTGGACACGTTACAGCACCGTGTAGCCCAGCACAGGCAGCGGTTCCCACCCCCTCTGCCAGGGTGGCACGAGGGCCAGAGTTGGTGATGTCCTGCAGCATCCCACAGTGGCACAGGAGGCACAGGGCACCCTGACCCTTCCACCCGTAAAGCTTTGGCTCCTGCCAGGCACCTCTCCCAGCACCAGGAGTGGACATCCCACCTCCGGAGCCAGCGGGACACGCGGACCGGGTTGTCATACGCTGGAGGAGCGAGCAGGGAGCAGCTCACGCCGGAGGAGCGAGCAGGGAGCAGCTCACCTTCCCTGCCGAATTTGTTGTTAAACCGTCCTTTCCCTCCAGCGCAGCCCTGCTCAGGATGCCCTTGGGATGTGGCATTGCTCAGCTCCGTCCCCGCTGCCACAGGCTACTGGTAGCAGGGGAGCCGCACTGCTGGCCGGAGGCACCGGGAGCTGCAGGGGGACGCCCCGTCCTGCTCGGCACTGCAGGATTGGAGAAGGGCTGCTGTTCTGCTCCTTTTTCGCCCTTATTAAAGACGGGTGTGGGACAGGGAGTTTGGAGACAAGGGCAAAGCAGAACCTGAGTCCCGGGCTGTGTCCCCAGCGCAGCCACAGCCACCAGCACTGAAACTGGGGAGCAGGTTTCACTTGTGGACAGGAGGAAGCAGGGCAGCACCAGGGAGCCAGAGCCAAGCGTGCAGTGACTCCCAGGAGGGAAAGTTCATCCCCATCCTTGGCTCCCACTGCACACCAGGGAACTGGCCAGGCCCACGGGCAGCCAGGGGGCTCGGTGGCAAGTTTTGGCAAACTGTTTCTGGACTAGCTTCTTCCCACCAAGTTTCTGGGACAAGGACCTCACCGTGCCCATGTGGCACCTGCAAACCCTTCCAAAGCACAACTTCTGAGGCTGCCATGAGAAGACGGTGCACAGACTCCATCACCAGGCAAAAGACCCATCACCCATCTGATGCCCGAGGAGGCTGGGAAACGGGACCATGGGCCAGAAGGTCTTCATGGCCTCGCGCCACCAGCATAACATGCCCTGGACTGGGTTTGATATTGTCCCAGGAGAATTAAGGGGCTCACCTCGTCAGGGGAATCTGGCCGCAGCGCCTCAGAGGGGGAGGTGACCGCAAACTCCTCCTACAGCCGCACAGAGCCTGCCAGTGACGAGAGGAAAACATTCAAGTGACTGAAGAAACCCAACCATCTTTGGTCAGCAGCGGTGGTTGTTGACACTTGGGGATGTTCCGCTCCAAAGAATGTTCTGCTCCAGCTGCCGCCTTCTCCTACACATCCATGTTTTAGAGCCTCCCTGGTTTTTATCAGAGTCGTAACATTTTGTACCAAAAGGGCATGCAGGGAGGGAAGCCAAGAGGACCTCAAGTTTTCACAGGCAAGGCTAAACAAAACACAAAGTTCCTCTGTGTTCAAGACTGAGGGAAATGAGCTAAGTAAAGCTTTTCTGCCTTACTACAATTTATTGCCTGAAGTTGCTCACTGGACGCTGCGGAGATCTCTGGAGCATGCATCTGGATCTTGGCTCTGGCCATTAGCAAAGACTTGGGGAGAAAAAAACAGATGTTCCAGACAGGAACAGCTCTCTCAAACCAGGAGGCGGGTGAAGCCACGGGCGGCAGAATCTGCTCTGGCAGCGCTGCCGTCCCGGGGGAAGCCAGGATGTCCCAGCTCCAGGTCATTGCGGAGTTCTTGAGAGCTTTGCTCAAGACCCATCCTCGCCTCCCCCCGTGGGACATCCCTGCCGGGCCCTGGAGAGCGGCTCTCCCCGCCTGTCCGGGCAGAGGGGTGCCTGCCAGGGACACAGCGGGGCTTCTCCTGACGCTGTGTCGCCCCCTCCCCAGGGCCGAGCCCCGCACCAGCTCCAGCACCGCGGCAGCACTGGCCGGCCGGGGGCTGCTCCCTCCCGCTCTGCCCGGGGCAGCCGCCCCCTCCCGTCCTGCCGCTTCCCCTCCGAGCTGCCCCGGCTCCATCCCGCCCGGTCCAGCGGGGCCGTCCCGGCTCCCTCCCGCCCTCTCCCCCCCGCCGCGGCTCCCTCCCGCCCGGTCCATCGGGACTGTTCCTGCTCCATCCCGCCCGATCCATCGGGACTGTCCCTGCTCCATCCCGCCTGATCCATCGGGGCCGCCCCGGCTCCATCCCGCCCGCTCCCTCCCGCCGCGGCTCCCTCCCGCCCGGTCCATCGGGACTGTTCCTGCTCCATCCCGCCCGATCCATCGGGACTGTTCCTGCTCCATCCCGCCCGATCCATCGGGGCCACCCCGGCTCCATCCCGCCCGGTCCATCGGGACTGTCCCTGCTCCATCCCGCCCGATCCATCGGGGCCGCCCCCGCTCCATCCCGCCCGATCCATCGGGACTGTCCCTGCTCCATCCCGCCCGGTCCAGCGGGGCCGTCCCGGCTCCCTCCCGCCCTCTCCCCCCCGCCGCGGCTCCCTCCCGCCCGGTCCATCGGGACTGTTCCTGCTCCATCCCGCCCGATCCATCGGGACTGTTCCTGCTCCATCCCGCCCGATCCATCGGGGCCACCCCGGCTCCATCCCGCCCGATCCATCGGGACTGTTCCTGCTCCATCCCGCCCGATCCATCGGGGACGCCCCCGCTCCATCCCGCCCGATCCATCGGGACTGTCCCTGCTCCATCCCGCCCGGTCCAGCGGGGCCTCCCCGGCTCCATCCCGCCCGGTCCGTCCCGCCCCGCCGGGGCTGCCCCGCTCCCTCCCGTACCGGCCGCCCCCCGTGTCCGCTCGGCTGCGGTCCCGCCCGGCGGATCGGGGAGCGGCGGGGCCCGGCGGAGCCGCCTCACCTGGAGCGGAGCGGGGACGCTGCGGGGCGGCCGGCGCTGCTCTGCCGGGGCCCGGCCCGCGGCGCGGCCCTTGGGGCGGGCGGGCAGCGGGGGCCCGGGGCGGTGCCGCCCGCCCCGTCCCGTCCCATCCCGGCCCGCCCCGTCCCGCCCGGCCCGGCTCGGCCCATACAAGGCAGAAGAATGCGGCGGGGCCGGGGCCGCGGGGCCGGGGCGGCGGGACGGCGCTCCCGGCCTTATATAGACGAAAGGGCGGCGGGGGCGACCCACGCGTGGCCGCTTTCCCGCGGGGAGATGCGCAGCTCGGGGCCGCGCCCGGGGGGATGGGGACCGGCTCGTCCCGGCCTCCCCGTGGGCGTCCCCGCGCCTCCCAGCCTGGTGACACAGGGCAACGCCGTGCTCTGCGGGGCTGTGGGCACCCACGGGCGACACTAGCCCACGGGCGGTGGTTCGCCCCGGGCTTCCCGGAGCAGCTCTGGGCCCCTGCCAGCGGGCGTGGGGCTGCCTGTGGGCCAGCGGCCCAGTTGAGCTCCATGGAAAAGCCTTGAGGGCATCCGAAGGCTGCAGCGAGGCTGGCTGAAAGCCTCTGCTGACGGCCCAGTGGGACCAGGCTGCAAAGGGAACGGTGGCCAGAAAGACCGGGTTGGTGCTGAGCCCTGCCTCTGCCCCCGGGCTGCAAGCTGCCAGAATGACTAGGTTAAACAGCCCCTCCAATTTCCTCTAAAAAGTTCCCTGGGCTGGAGAACAGCTGGGGACGTGCCCTGTTCCCGAGCTGTGGCCTGGAGCCCAGAGGCGCAGGGATGAGGAACTCCTACCAGTCACCAGGGACAGGCACCAGTCCCAGGGACACCTCTCCAGGGCCTGTTCCTGGGTCTTGCTCATGTTTCCTTCCCCTCAGCAGCCCTGCACCACATCCCAATCTGGTAGCCGCCAAGGAGGTCCCAGGCTCTCCCTTGGGAGGGTGATGCCCTCCCTAGACATCATCCCAGGGGGGATTTGTCTTTGGTTTGGAGGACACCATGGCACTGGGGCCAGAATTCAGCCTGCAGAGGAGCAGGCAAGTGGGAGAGGGATTCACCCAACCCTGGGGCAGGCAGCCGGAGCAGGGCTGCTCTGCCCACGTGCTGCCAGCAGCTCCATCACTGCCCGTGGAGAGAAGTGGGAGCTCAAGGATGAGGACCATACCCTGCCGCCATCCCTGGGCACTTCCCAGCTTGGCAGAGCTGTGCCAAGGGGCGAGCATGGAGCACATGGTCTGCACTCGCAGCAACACGGCTGAAGAGCAGAAATGAGCAGCGACACAAATTGATCTTCAGCTGCCACTCTCCTGCGGGGCACCACTACAAACAACAGTTGAAAAACCAAAAAAGGTGTTTCGTCACAGACACAAAAGCAGTGGCCATGTCCTCCAGCAGCCTGGCCACACTCTGCTCAGGGCACAGATTTTGTTCCTACTGTCTCAGACCAGTGACCTGCTCTGCCAGCAGCCTGCCTGACTTGGGGACATCCTAACCAACCATGCCCCCGTGCTGCTTGGAAGGATCTGCCAGGACGTTGTCCCCTCCAGGGAGTGCAGGAGCCATGGAGGTGGCCTGGCCTTCGCTGGAGGCAGGTGTCCTGCTCACGTCCCCTCCAAAGGACAGGCAGCGCTGGGGGAGGAATCAGGAGCCGGCCAAACACCGGCGTGTTGGAAAACACCCACCGAGTGGGTGCCTTGGATGGGGTTGGAAACGCCACCAAGCGCCGTGCCAGGGCAGCAGTGAGCCGGGGAGAGCACAGAGCCTTTGCCATGCCATGATCTGGCCAGGGGGTCCCAAGGTTTGCCTTTTTAATAAAAATATAAGGAAAGAGAAAAAAAAAAAAAGGAAAAAAAAAAAAAAGAAGAAATCCCGAGAGTCAGACAGCCCAAGCTGCCCCCCCGTGGCTGGTCCCAGGTTTTTCTGCGCTGGAGGAAAGGCCCGGCCTCATCCGCGTCCAGCTGGTCCCCGGGAGCCTGTCAGGAAGCAGGACCAGCCCTACGGCCCCTCTGGGGTGGCCGCTGTCCCCCACCAAGCCCCGGTTCCTCACAACCGGGCAGCTTTGGGGGGGACACACTGGTGAAGCGGGGCGGTTTGGACATGGCAGCTCCTCGCACGCTTTGCAGCCTCTGAAGCGGCGTGCAGGTAAGGGGCTGCTGCTGGGCCACCTCGGCCAGCCCCTCGGGTTCTCCCCTGAGCCCCATCCAGCCCTTCCCACCGTCCCCTGCCTGCGCCCGGGGCTCCCCATGTAACCCTTCTGCCCCGCGCCGCTGTGCCTGACAGCACGCATCCCTCGCCGGGGGCCTGTTTGTCCCCCTGTGACATCCTCTGGCACCTCGCCTGCCTCCTCCTCCTGCTTTCAAGCCCCAATTTAATTAGTGTTTCTCTCTGGGCAGTGGATCAGGCAATGGGGACGAAGTAAAAAAAGCCCGGGGTGGGTGGGGTGGGCTTTAGCACACAAATTTTAGATTACAGGTGTCTCATCACCATGCAAGCGCTTCCATCCCTGCAAAGCGTCCTGGGGCAGGAGCACAGAGCTGGGGACAGTGAGACTCCTCACGTACCTCGGACACAGCCTGAAGTCCTGGAAGAGCTCAGCCCTGGGGTCCCGCAGCTGTCACCTCCACCCGTGCTCGGTGACCGTGTCCGTCATGGAGCGGAGGGTGCGGAGTGGGAGGGGGGCTGCCATGACCTAAGCACCAGAGGAGCGCCCCGGGAGCAAGGTTGAGGCTGTGGCAGGTGAGACTTGGCCCCTCAGCGAAGAGCCCTGCCGTGGTGGGGGGGGTCAGAGGCAAAGGTCCTGCCGGAGATACAGCGATGACCCCCCACTGCCTGCTCCTCTCTGTGATAACAACACAGCGGGGCACAAGAAATACAGGAAGTTCTTGGAATAGAGGAGCCAACGAGGAGAGGAACTATGCTGGACCTTGTCCTTACCAACAAGGAGGGGCTGGTGGGGAACGTCAAGCTCAAGGGTAGCCTCGGCTGCAGTGATCATGACATGGTAGAATTCAAGATCCTTCGGGCGGTGAGGAGGGCACACAGTAAGCTCACTACCCTGGACTTCGGGAAAGCACACTTTGGCCTCCTGAGGGATCTGCTTGGCAGGGAAACATGGGAAAAAGTACTGGAGGGAAGAGGGGCCCAAGAAAGCTGGTTAGCATTCAAGGATCACCTCCTCCAAGCCCAGGAGCGGTGCATCCCAAGAAAAAAGTCAGGTAAAAATGCCAGGAGGCCTGCATGGATGAACAAGGAGCTCCTGGACAAGGTCAAAAGCAAAAAGGAGGCCTACAGAGGGTGGAAGCAAGGACAGGACGACTGGGTGGAATACAGAGAAACTGTCCGAGTGGCCAGGAACCAGATTAGGCAAGCTAAAGCCCAGATAGAATGAAATCTGGCTAGGGACATCAAGGATAACAAGAAAAACTTCTCTAGGTACGTCACGGGTAAAGGCCAGAGTAGGGAAGATGTGGGCCCTCTCCAGAAGGAAACAGGAGACCTGGTCACCCAGGATCTGGAGAAGGCTGAGGTGCTGAATGACTTTTTTGCCTCGGTCTTCCCCAGCAAGGGCTCCAACCACACTGCCCAAGC